>NC_135813.1:11032042-11651470 GCF_964213995.1 Mustelus asterias
TGGCCTCCTTCTGCACTGTAAGGATTCTATGATTTATCAGTTTGGAAATGTTGGACAATGCACCATCAGGGTCAACTGGGCCTCCTCTCTCTCTCCCCCCCATCCCATCCCCGCCCCCCCCCCCCCCCCCCCCCCCCCCAGCCCCGCCCGACAGGAAGGGGCAGATTTTGACCTTCAGTTTACTGGCTGGTCTCAGAGGAGTGACGGTCGTATAAAAGTGCCACGGAGGGTCACCCAAGAAGGGTTAGTTCTTACAGAAAGGATCGCCCACGCCCACGGGACTATATCCCAGCACAAGCCAGGAGAAGACAGGTGACCAGAAAAGAGGTGACTATAGGAACATGCTTGACGCACCTTTTCACAAACAGGTCCAAGCCGGCGCTGAACAGTTACTTACCGTCGTGTTTTCCACAATCAGTTCCCCGGACTGCAGCGCAGTGAATTTTCCTGGTATGTCTGGCACTGCGACGCTGTCCTTTTCCCAGTAGACCATGGGTACCGGCAACCCCTGAGTGGCACACGACAAGAGGGCCTGCGAATCCTCCAGCACCGAAAACTCCGACTGACCAATCGAGATCGACGGTGGAACTGCGGCAAAAGCAAAGATTGTGAAACAGAATCTGACTGGCTCCCTCGTATCCGGGGAAACCCTTTTACCACTGTGCCTCCCCTGGCCCTTTGAAGATGTCACTCGCAATTCTGGAAAGGCTGGAAGGGCAGAATGGCCTATTCCTGCTTCTATTTTCTTTTTTATTCGTTCATGGGACATGGGCGTCGCTGGCTGGCCAGGTTTTATTGCCCATCCCTAGTTACCCATATTCTCTCCTATGATTCACTGACCTGTTCCTAAGTGGATCTAAGTCAGTGATCAAGTCTCCCGCTCCCATCCTGCTGGGAAATTATCAGGTCTCCACTCAGCCCCTGTGAAGCAGTGAGAGTCAACCACATTGCTCTGGAGTCACGTGTAGGCCAGACCAGGTAGGGTGGCGGATTTCCTTCTCTAAAAGGACATTGGTGAACCAGATGGGTTTTTCTGACAATTGACAATGGTTTCACGGTCATCAGTAGATTCTTAATTCCAGATATGTTTTATTGAATTCAAATTCCACCATCTGCCGTGGCGGGATTCGAACCCAAGTCCCCAGAACATTAGCTGAGTTAACGGATTAATAGTCTAGCGATAATACCACTAGGTCATCGCCTCCCCATGTTTCTATGTAAATCGCAAGTTCTGAAATGGAGTGACTGCTGTTAGGGAGCCAAATGTGTCATCCACTTTCTACACAGCAAGATCCCACAGATAATGGTCAGGGGTTTTTTTTGGCCTGGTGGTGTTGGCTGAGGGATGAATGTTGGCAACAACATAGACAGAATTCCTTGCTCTTCTTCAAATAGCTTCAAAGGATTTTTTGATCCAGCTAAACAGGCAGCCAGGGTGTCCTCTGACAATGTGGCACTCCCTCAGTACTGTGCAGAAATACCAACAGAGGCTGGGGGGGCAGGAAGGTGGCAACGCCACCTGAGGACTTGTTATCCATTCACTGCTTCACAGGGGCTGAGTGGAGGGTTTCCCAGCAGGAGGGGAGCGGGAGACTTGATCCTCAATTCACTGACTCAGATCCACATAGGAACAGGTCGGTGAATCACAGGAGAGAAGATGGGAAGGGAGTGCAATGCTACGGCTGGTCTGGAAGTCTCTGTGAACACCTGGAATACTGTGTGCAGTTTTGGTCTCCATATTAAAGGAAGCATACACTTGTGTTGGAGGCAGTACAACGGAGGTTCACTATGCAAAGGTTGGACAGACTGAGCTTGTTTCTACTGAGCGGCAATGGTGGCACTGTGGTTAGCATCGCTGTCTCACAGTGCCAGGGACCCGGGTTCAATTCCAGCCTTGGGTGACTGTCTGTTTTTACTCATTTGTGGGACATGGGCGTTGCTGGCTGGCTGGCCAGCATTTATTGCCCATCCCTCGTCGCCCAAGGGCAGTTGAGAGTCAACCACATTGCTGCGGCTCTGAAGTAACATGTAGGCCAGACCAGGTAACGACAGCAGATTTCCTTCCCTAAAGGAAATTAGTGAACCAGATGGGTTTTTCCGCCAAGTAAATTCTTAATTCCAGATATCTTTTATTGAATTCAAATTCCACCATCTGCTGTGGCGGGATTCGAACCCGGGTCCCCAGAACATTGGTTGAGTTTCTGGATTAATAGTCCAGCGATAATACCACTAGTCCATCGCCTCCCCGTTTGGGTCACTGTCTGTGTGGAGTTTACACTTTCTCCCCGTGTCTGTGTAGGTTTCCTCCAGGTGCTCCAGTTGCCTCCCACACTCCAAAGATGTGTAGGATGGGTGGATTGGCCATGGGAAAAGTTCGGGGTTATGGCAAAAGGGTGGAGGGGTAGGACCTGGGTGGCATGCTCTTTCGGAGGATCAGTGCAGACTTGATGGGCTAAATAGCTTCTTCCTACATTGTAGGGATTCTCTGGATTCTATGAATGATTGTGATTTGATTGAAGTATCCAAGATCCTGAACATTCTCAACAAGGCGGATGTGGAAGGGATATTTCCTCTTGTGGGTGAGTCTAGAATTAAGAGGACACTGTTTTAAAATAACGGAGCACCCCTTATAGGACAGAAATGAGGAGAATTCCTTTCTCTCTGAGGGTTGTGTGACTTTGGAACTCTCTGCCTCAGAAGGTGGTTGAGACGGGATCATTGAATATTTTTAAGGCGGAGATAGATAGATTCTTGTTGGACGAGGGAGTCAAAGGTCATTGAGGTAGATGGGAATGTGGAACTCAACACAAAATGATCAGCTATGATCTCATTAAATGGTGCAGCAGGCTCGTGGGGCCGAATGGCCTACTTCTGCTCCTGTACCAAATGTTTGCTGGTAAATTGATCCCTGGGTCCAGAGTGTTGTCCTATCATGAGAGGCTGAGAAAATTAGGCATTTATTCTCTGGAGTTTAGAAGAATGAGAGGTGATCTTCTTAAGACGAGAAGATATAGAAGCAGAATTAGGCCATTCGGCCCATCGAGTCTGCTCCGCCATTCAAATTTGGCTGATATGATTCTCATCTCCATTCTCCTGCCTTCTCCCCATAACCCTTTATCCCCTTATTGATCAAGAACTTATCTATCTCTGTCTTAAAGACACTCAATGACCTGGCTTCTGTGGCAATGTGTTCCACAGATTCACCACCCTCTGGCTGAAGAAATTCCTTCTCATCTCAGTTTTAAAGGAGCGTCCCTTCACTCTGAGGTGTGCCCTCGAGTTCTAGTCTCTCCCACCAGTGGAAACATCCTCTCCACGTCTACTCTATCCAGGCCTCTCAGTATTCCGTAAGTTTCAATTAGATTCCCCCCCTCATTCTTCTAAGCTCCATCGAGTATAGACCCAGACTCCTCAATTGCTCCTCATATGAAAACCCTTCATTCCTGGGATCATTCTTGTGAACCTCCTCTGGACCCTTTCCAAGGCCAGCACATCCTTCCTTCTGGGGCCCAAAACTGCTGACAATATTCCAAATGGGGTCTGACCAGAGCTTTATACAGCCTCAGCAGTACATCCCTGCTCTTGTATTCTAGCCCTCTAGAAATGCATGCCAACATTGAATTTGCCTTCCTAACTGCCAACTGAACCTGCATGTTAACCTTAAGAGAGTTCTGAACCCAGACTCCTAAGTCCCTTTGTGCTTCAGATTTCCGAAGCCTTTCCCCATATAAAAAATAGCCTACGCTCCTATTCTTCCTATCAAAGTGCATAACCTCACACTTTCCAACATTGTATTCCATCTGCCACTTCTTTGCCCACTCTCCTAACCTGTCCAAGTCATTCTGCATCCTCCCCGCTTCCTCATCGCTACCTGTCCCTCTACATATCTTTGTACCATCCGCAGATTTAGCAACCATGCCCTCAGTTCCATCTTCCTGACCTCACTGAAACATAGAAAATCCTGAAGGGGCTTTGACAGGATAGACAGTGAGAGATTGTTTCCCTGGTCAAGGACTCTGATACATTGGGGCACAGTATCAGGATAAGGAGTCAATCATTTAGGACTGAGATGTGGAGAGACTTCTTCACTCAGAGGGTTGTGAATCTTTGGAATTTTCTACCCCAGAGTGTTGTGGATGCTCCATAAATTGTTGACTATACTTAAGGCTGGGATAGATAGATTTTTGGTCTCTTGGGGAATTAAGGGTTATGGGGAATGGATGGACATGTGGATATGAAGCCAAGATCAGCCATGGTCGTACTAATGATGGAGCAGGCTCGATGGACTAAATGGACTATTCCTACTTCTATCTCTTTTGTGTTTTTGTGCTTTATCAGACATTGTCTGGCACAGAATCTAACCAGTAATAAATGTGTATCAGATAATCAGACCATGCTATCTCCATAGTGACGCTGCTCCTTGGCAACAGAGCCCTGGGAATTATGACTAACATTTCAGGTGGTGTCAGTTGTGACTCAGTGCGTAACACTCTCGCGTCTCAGTCAGAAGTTTGCGGGTTCAAGTTTCACTTCAGAGGCTGACGCTCCAGTGCGTTACTGAGGGAGTGCAACACTGCTGGAGGTGCTGACTTTCGGATAAGACGTTAACCTAAGAGTCTCCAAGGTATATGCAAAAGATGCACGATCTCAAGAAGAGCAAGGAACATCTCCGTGATGTCCTGGTCGCCATTTATCCTTCAACCAAGATTACGAGGATCAGAGCAGCAGTCGTCAGCACGTTACTGTTTGTGGGATTGTGCTGTACGAAAATGGCTGCAGTGTTGCTGACGTTACAAAGTGACGACTAGGCCACATTACAGATTGGCTCTGAAGCACTTTGGGCGAGATGCTTTTTCAATGCAAGTTCTTTCTCTTTCCGGATACTGATGAATATGTTACATGTTTCCACTCCTGGCAGCACGGTGGCACAGTGGTTAGCACTGCTGCCTCACAGTGCCAGGGACCCGGGTTCGATTCCCGGCTTGGGTCACTGTCTGTGCGGAGTCTGCACGTTCTCCCCGTGTCTGCGTGGGTTTCCTCTGGGTGTTCCGGTTTCCTCCCACATTCCGAAAGACGTGCTGGTTAGGTGCATTGGCCATGCTAAATTCTCCCTCCGTGTACCCGAACAGGCACCGGAGCGTGGCGACTAGGGGATTTTCACAGTAACTTCATTGCAGTGTGAGTGTATGTCTATTTGTGACATTAATAAATAGACATAGAATAAAGGCCTCTTCACATCAGCATCAGACGGCACAAGCCACTAGATAGCATCAGCCCGGTGTCCAATTCTGTTTAATAATCAATCCTGTGAAGCATCCTTTGCTACATTAAAGGCGCTATATAAATGTAAGTTGTATGAGTGATGATGCCACACTTACCCTGCACCACAAGAATCGTGTCTGTGCTCACCACGCCAACTTTGTTCCTGGCAATACACGTGTACCATCCTGCATCAGTAAGCCGGAGCTGCGGGATGTGCAGGGACCCATTCACAAACGTTTGCAGGCGTAGTTGATCAACAATGGTGCGGCCATCTTTTACCCACGTCACCTCTGGTGTAGGGCGGCCTCCTGCCTCGCAGGGTAACGTCGCAGAGTGGTCAACGGTGGCTTTATATTCCCTATTGTGAGCTTTGATCACCGGTGGAACTGAGCGAAAGAGAGAGAAAGCGCATTTCCTCATTCATGATACAGGGAGTAGATGACCTTTTTTTATACATTGTAATAATTCAAGAAACCCGACTGGAAAGGAATATAGTTTATTACAGAGTGCAAAATAAAACCACTAGCATGGTGTAGACACACTAGTCTCTACCTTGGGCTACCATTCAGCAGGCCCAGTCCTGGGCCTGCCTTGCAAAAGGCTCAGGTAATGAGCTCCAGCTGAGGCCACTGCCTGTTACCAGGGGAACTCATACTCAGCCAGACCCACAGGGAGATCAATTAGTGATTCCCCTTAAACCTCGTGCAGGTTACCGCATATATAAAATCAGGCAGTCTATGATCCCTGGCTATCTATCGTCAGTCTGTGTCTGACCCTTGGCTGTCCGGGAGTCAGTCTTTATCTGATCTCTAGCCGTCTGGGAGTCAGTCTGTGTCTGACCCCTGACTGTCTGGGAGTCAGTCTGTGTCTTAGATCAGATAGTACCCAATGCCCAGCTGTCTGATGGTTTGCCTGTTGTTGATGCCAATCTCTTGAAAAGATTATCAGATGAAACAATATGAAAGTTACAAAATATTTTAGGAAGTTTCGAATATTTTCCTTCATTTAGACAACTCACTCAGGCAATCACATAGGCCCATGTAAATCATAGAAATCATAGAAACCCTACAGTGCAGAAGGAGGCCATTCGGCCCATCGAGTCTGCACCGACCACAATCCCACCCAGGCCCTACCCCGCATATTTATCCGCTAATCCCGCTAACCTACGCATCTCAGAACCCTAAGGGGCAATTTTTAACCTGGCCAATCAACCTAACCCGCACATCTTTGGACTGTGGGAGGAAACCGGAGCACCCGGAGGAAACCCACGCAGACACGAGGAGAATGTGCAAACTCCACACAGACAGTGACCCAAGCCGGGAATCGAACCCGGGACCCTGGAGCTGTGAAGCAGCAGTGCTAACCACTGTGCTACCGTGCCGCCCAAATAGGCACATGACCACTTTCATTACTACAGTGCGGTTAAACCAATGAGCTTAACATCCTTCACTGTGTTGTGAAGTTAGTGTTTGTAAATTTAGGAATACTGGTAAAATGCTGAGAGCTGTAAAATTGTCTGTTTAAAAAGTGGTTTTGTTTTTTTGGACAAAAGAGCTGCAGGGGCAAAAATCCAGTACACAGTCTGAAAAAAATGTATCAGGGCAAAAACAACAGGGTTGCTTTGGTAACAGGCTTCAGCATTTGAACAGACCATGTTTTTGAATTTTAACCAATCAATTTAAAATGGACATTTGAATAACAGCAGCCTATCAAATTTGAATGCGAGGCTTTGATAACCTGTAAACCAATCCTATTGTCGGTTTTTCATATGTCACAGAGGGTATAAAACCACTCCCAGCTCCAGAAAACTGGGGTGGCACGGTGGCACAGTGGTTAGCACTGCTGCCTCACAGCGCCAGGGACCCGGGTTCAATTCCGGCCTCGGGTCACTGTCTTTGCGGAGTTTGCACGTTCTCCCCGTGTCTGCGTGGGTTTCCTCCGGGTGCTCCGGTTTCCTCCCACATTCTGAAAGACGCGCTGGTTAAGGTGCATTGATCCAAACAGGCGCCGGAGTGTGGCGACTAGGGGAATTTCACAGTAACTTCATCGCAGTGTTAATGTAAGCCTTGCTTGTGACACTAATAAATAAACTTTACTTCACTTTAGAAGAAGGACAGTCACTGCCACAGCTTTCAGCTAGAGAGAGACAACTTTCTGCCAGTGTAACAGCCACATGTATGTGTTAAGAGAAAATCTCATTTCACCTCAGAAGGACACAAGAACAGAAGCAAAGAAGAAAGAAGATTCGGGAAGACTGCAAACCTGATTAACATTTGAGAGTGACTGTATAAATTCTATTTTCTTTTGTTTGTTAATAAGTGGGAATTGTAATTATCTAAACAGCATTCCATTAGAATCGTGTTTTATTTGTTAATAGTTTAGTTAACCTGTTTACTGTTAGTCAGATAAATAAAGTGTTAATTGTTTCTTTCAAAGAGTCTCAGGTAGTTTTTTGAGTTAACCAATCAAAGTTGCCGCAGATCGTACCATTTCTCACACACTCTTTAATAGATTATGAAAAGGAGGTGCTTCTCTTTGAGTGGTTGAGTGTTAGTTCTCTGAGAGGAGATCGCCCTCCCCTTCATAACAACTGGAAAGCATTGATCCCCTTTACATCCCTACCTTGGACGACCAGCCTTGTCTTGCCCAGAGCTGTGCCGGCTGCATTCTGAGAAATACACATATAAATTCCAGAGTCCTCCTCTGTGGCTCTGGCAATCTCCAGCCCTCCATTCGCCAACAAGTAAAACCCTGAGGCAGAAACAAAGGATCAGTCAAAGCACACACAGCGGCAGGAGACCAGCAAACCAGTCGGTATAATGAGGAGGATTCATCCCTGTTCACAAAACAGCCATTCCTCGATAGCACAATATCAACTGACACCACTCCTAATATTAGAATTCCTTTCCAGTGGAATACGGCTCTATTTTCCCCAGTACTCATTATGTAGTAGCTGAGCGCATTGAAAAGACATGTTTTTGATCCGTGCAATGGTTCACTGTCAAGCGATATTCAGAATGCAAAGCTCTATCCCTGTGCCAAGACTTGACACTCTCCACCACTGCCATCTGTTCCCATTCACAGCTTCATAGAATCTCTACAGTGCAGAAGGAGGCCATTTGGCCCATCGAGTCTGCACCGACCACAATCCCACCCAGGCCCTATCCCCATAATCCCATGCATTTACCCTAGCTAGCCCCCCTGACACTATGGGGCAATTTTAGCATGGTCAATCCACCAAACCCGCACATCTTTGGACTGTGGGAGGAAACTGGAACACCCGGAGGAAACCCACGCAGACACGGGGAGAACGTGCAAACTCCACGTAGGTAGTGACCTAAGTCGGGAATCGAACCTGGGTTCCTGGCGTTGTGAGGTAGCAGAGCTAACCACTGTGCCACGTGCCACCCCAAGTCAGTCGAGTCACTGCAATGCGAAATTTTACACTGAAGGGGTCTGGCCTCACCAATCCACTGGTGTAAGAGAAAGTTCCAGCCGTGGCAAGGCTAACACCATTCTTCACTCCATCTCCATTAAAAATTAATCAGACGCAGGTCAGAGAAGGTTTACTCGACTAACACCAGGAGCAGCGCGGGTTGTCTTCGGAGGTTAGATTTGCATCCATTGGAGTTTAGAGGAGTACAAGGTGACTGGATCAAAACCTTTGCAATCCTGAGGGGTTTTGACAGGGTGGGTGTGGAGAGGATGTTTCCTCTTGTGGGAGAGTCTAGAACGAGGGGTTCACTGTTTAAAAATAAGGGGCTGCCCTTTTTTTTATTCATTTGTGGGACACAGGCGTCGCTGGTTGGTCAGCATTTATTGCCCATCCCTAGTTGCCCGAGGGCAGTTGAGAGTCAACCACATTGCTGTGGCTCCAGAGTCACATGTAGGCCAGACCAGGTAAGGAAGGCAGATTTCTTTCCCTAAAGGACATTAGTGAACCAGATGGGTTTTTCCGACAATCGACAATGGTTTCATGGTCATCAGTAGATTCTTAATTCCAGATATTTTTTATTGAATTCAAATTCCACCATCTGCCGTGGTGGGATTCGAACCTGGGTCCCAGAACATTAGCTGAGTTTCTAGATTAATAATCTAGCGATAATACCACTTGGCCATCACTTCCCCCTATGTTCTCCCCATGTCTATGTGTGTTTCCTCCCACAGTCCCAAGATGTTCAGGTTAGGTGGATTGGCCGTGCTAAATTGCCCCTTAGTGTCTCAAGATGGCAGGTTAGGTGGATTGGCCATGCTAAATTGCCCCTTGGTTTAGTGAACCAGATGGGATTTCCCAAGAATCGACAATGGTTTCATGGTCATCAGTAGATTCTTAATTCCAGATATTTTTCATTTAAGACGGAGATGGGGAGAAATTTTTTTTCTCAGAGGGTCATGAGTCTATGGAACTCGGTTTCTCAAAAGGCAGTGGAAGCAGAGTCTTTGAATTTCTAAGGTGGAGCGAGGTAGATTCTTAATGAACAAAGGGGGGGGGAAGGTTATAGATAGACAGCAATGTGGGGTTGAGGTTACAATCAGACCAGTCATGATCTCATTGACTGATGGAGCAGGCTCGAGGGGCCGAGTGGCCTACGCTTGCTCCTAATTCGGATGTTTGTATGATATTTCTAGCTAGGAGGTTGTCTGATGTCTCAGTGATGCCCTGGCACCTTACCTGCGTTTGAGATGGTGAGGCCCTCCTTCTGCCAGGTGATGCTGGGTCTTGGCGTGCCCGTTGACTCACAGTGTAGGATAACACCTTTGTTAACCACAGTTTCCAAAGTGGTTGGTAAGGGCTTGATAACAGGAGGCTCTGGGAAGATAACAGAAATGCTGCAATTAAACTGGATAAGCCAAGAAGAAAGATGGAGCTCATTTTCATATAATACCTGAGGCAATTTCAAGATATCCTTTTCAAAGTTGCTTATATGGTGTCTACAACAACCTCCCGCTGGCAGCAATATGATCATCTGGATTTTTAAATGTTAACTAGACTGTTTTGAGAGCGGCGCGGTGGCACAGTCCTTAGCACTAATGCCTCACTGCACCAGGGACCCGGATTCAATCCTGCCCTGGGTGACTGCGTGGAGTCTGCATGTTCTCCCCATGACTGCGTTGGTTTCCTCTCACACTCCAAAGATGTGTAGGTTAGGTGGATTGGCCATGCTAAATTGCCCCTTACTGTCCAAAGATGGGCAGGTTAGGTGGATTGGCCATGCTAAATTGCCCATTGGTGTCCAAAGATGTGTAGGTTGGGTGGATTGGCCATGCTAAATTGCCCATTGGTGTTCCAAGATGTGTGGGTTAGGGGATTGGTGGGGTAATATATGGAGTTACAGGAATAGGGCCTGGGTGAGATCCTCTGTCAGAGAGTTGGTGCCGACTCGATGGGCCTCCAGCCTTACGGCTATGATATACAGATTGGGACCTCTGAATGGCCTCCTTCTGCATTTAGGGATTCTATTTTAAGTGTCAACTTGAATTCGGAAAGTCCATTGCATTCCAGTCTGCGCTCCCAACCCCTACCCCTCATTGCTGCCTGCACCTTACATCACACTAGCCACCCTTGACTCCTGTCTCTGTCAACCTATAGCAGCATCCAGTTCAGCAATTTTAAAACTCTTATCCTGGCTGTCAAATCCCTCCATGGCTTCACAGCTCCCTCTAAGCTTCGTCCTGTGTTTAGGGTCTAGATGGCATTCTTTGGGGCTTGTCTATTCTCCCAAAGTAAGCTGCTCGAGACTGCAGACTGTCAGAATCACTACTCTCTATTTACAGCCTCGATGTACAGCTTGGGACATCTACACGAGGCTGGAACTTCTCCGCCTTCCAGATCTTTCTAACTCAATCATAGATCATAGAAACCCTACAGTACAGAAAGAGGCCATTCGGCCCATTGAGTCTGCACCGACCACAATCCCACCCAGGCCCTACCCCCATATCCCTACATATTTTACCCACTCATCCCTCTAACCTAGCATCTTAGGACACTAAGGGGCAATTTTAGCATGGCCAATCAACCTAAGCCGCACATCTTTGGACTGTGGGAGGAAACCGGAGCACCCGGAGGAAACCCACGCAGACACGAGGAGAATGTGCAACTTCCACACAGACAGTGACCCAAGCCGGGAATCGAACCCAGGTCCCTGGAGTGCTAACCTCCGTGCCACCCATGATCATCAAGTCTGATGTTATATCGTCGATACATCAGCATCCTATGCTTCTGATGTTAACCCTTTACTCTGCATCTCCTCCCACATATTTTATCCCTATCAGATAGAATCATAGAATCCCTACAGTGGAGGAGGAGGTCATTTGGCCCATCGAGTCTGCACCAACCCTCCAACAGAGCATCCTACCCAGGTCCACCCCCTCACCCCACCCTTTCCCCGTAACCTCATGTATTTACCCCACTCATACCCCTAACCTACACATTGTGGGGCACTAAGGGGCAATTTTAGCATGGCCAATCCACCTAACCTGCACATCTTTGGGCCACAGGAGGAAACCGGAGTACCCGGAGGAAATCCATGCAGATACGGGGAGAACGTGCAAATTCCACACAGACAGTGACCCGAGGCTGGGAATGAACCCGGGTCCCTGGCGCTGCTAGGCAGCGGTGCTAACCGCTGTGCCACCGTGCCGCCCTTACATCCACCAGCCCTACAAACCCTCCAAGATCACTGGAGTTCTCCGCTTCTGGTTTCTTGTGCACTAGGAGCAAAACTGACAGGAAGGCAATGTTTCTGCCTTGGCTAACTGCTCCGTCTCTAATGCCGAGTGACAGATGCTGCGTCCAAGAAACAAGAATATCTTTTACAAAGTCATTTTAGGAATGTTCAGTGTTTTTCCTCTGAAGAGTGGCAGGGGTTGGGGATTGTCACTCCTGAACATTATTGAGTGCAGGAAATGTGGAAGTCTGGGATGGGAGGCCAATCGGGAATGCATCGGAATTTCGTCAAGTCTAAAGTCAACACTTTAAATAGTTCTGGATAATCTGGTTATTTTCACATTGATGTTTGAGGGAGTTTGTTGCGCTAAAGTTCCCGATCTCACAGCGATGGCTACGCTTGGAAAAAACATCATGGAGCTGTGATTATAAAGGATACCTGTGCTGGCACCAGAGGGACCGCAGCTCCGCACAGATCAGGCCTTCTGAGCAGTGAGTACGAGGGGAGAAAAACTGAGGGGAAAGGAATTCAAATGGAGACGAGGGAGCAGGGGTTTTCCTGAGCGTTTCTGAATCCCGCCATCAATAGGGGATGGAGGTCAGGAAGCTTCTTTCCCTTTGGGAAACAGGGGGATGGGGGGAGGTAAGGAGGTGGTGGGGGGAATGGTAGTGTAATGGGGGAAGTCATAGAATCCCTACAGTGCAGAGGGAGGCCATTCTGCCCATCAAGTCTGTGCCGACCACAATCCCACCCAGGCCCTATTCCCGTAACCCCACATAATTATCCTGCTAAACCTCTTTGCACTAGGGGCAATTTAGCACGGCCAATCAACCTAACCCACACATCTTTGGAGTGTGGGAGGAAACCGGAGCACCCGGAGGAAACCCATGCAGTCACGGGGAGAACGTGCAAACTCCACATAGACAGTGACCCGAGGCCGGAATTGAACCCGGGCCCCTGGCGCTGTGAGGCAGCAATGTTAACCATTGTGCCACCATGCCACCCCAATGTTCAGAGGAAGCCCTCTAGAGGGCAGCTTGCTTCTACATCTGGCCCAAGCCAGTAGGGAGGCCTCTAAGCCTGCTTGAAGTGCTGGTTCCCCAATAGGTTGCTGGGAGGCCCTCGCCGGCATTTTAACAGTCTTCCGCCACCTGTGAGAACTTGAAGGCCTAATGGAAAATCACAGTTGGCCCCCTTTAAGAGGTCTTCAATGGCCTTTATTTATGTGGATCAGCTGCTACCTGCCGCAGGTGGGTGGGTAGACAGTGCCACATCCATCCCGCCTCCTCAAAAACAGTCCCAGTGGCAGGATGATGCAAGGCAACCAGCGGGCAAGCCAAGTGTGCTATTTCTCACCTGCCTGCTTCCATTCCTGGCAGGGCCTAAAAAGCAAGCCCCAGGTATCCCCTCAGCACCCACACAGAAGCTTTAATTAAGTCTTAGAATCCCTACAGTGCAGAAGGAGGCCATTCAGCCCATCGAGCCTGCAACGACCACAATCTCAGCCAGGCCCCTATACCCTTAACCCTACCTATTTACCCTGCTAGCCCCCGCCTCCCCCCCCCCCCCCCCCCCCCCCCCCCCCGCCCCCACCCCCCCCCCACTGACACTAAGGGGCAATGTAGCATGACCAATCCACCTAACTCGCACATCTTTGGAAATCTAAATGGAGAAGCAGGCTCGAAGGGCCGAATGGCCTACTCCTGCTTCTAGTTTCTATGTTTCTATGATTTAGAACATCAGTTTCCAGACCGTAAATTCTGGGGTTTCCTTCCCTAGCCCTCTCCACCTCTCTCTCTCTCTCCTCCATTGAGATGTTCCTTAAAAGCTCCCTCATTAACTGAGCTTTGGTGCACTCTTTCCCATCTCACCTTGCATGGCTCAATATCAAATTTTTATTTGATCAGGCTCCTGCGACGATGCCTTGCGATGTTTTACCAGATTAACAACAACTTACATTCCTGTAGCACCTTTAATTTGGTAAAACGGCCCATGACATTTCACTGGAGCGTCATCGAATAAAACCGAACACTGGGCCACACACACACACACACACACACACCGGTGCTCAAAAGGGTAGACTGAGGAGCATTCTAAAGGAGGAGAGAGAGCGGCTGCGAGAAGGAGGGGTTTTCGGAGGGAATTCCAGAATTTGGAACATAGCAGCCAATGGGTGTGTGACTAAAATCCATGATGTGGAGTTGCCGGCGTTGGACTGGGGTGGGCACAGTAAGAACTCTCACAACACCAGGTTAAAGTCCAATGGGTTTATGTGGTATCACGAGCTTTTGGAGCGCTGCTCCTTCATTAGGTGAGTGACCCTGACAAGAGCAGCGCTCCGAAAGCTCGTGATTCCAAATAAAGCTGTTGGATTTTACCCTGATTAAATTCTAGGCAGAGCAAGAGAAAAGTATTATAGAGGCAGTCTTCGACTCCACGATTCCACACCAGCACATTCACATGTGCGCACTGACTTTCTGCACCACCCATCTGTGAGTGGGCAAGTGGACATGTCTTCATTAAGTTGGAAACAAGTGTTTGATTCTGTTCAATATTTTGGTGCAATCGTTGTGATTTTAATGCATTTCTATGTTTATGTTTTATTTAATATACACTCAGACTCGCATAGTTCAATGTTAAACGGGTAACTGACTGTGATCGAATGGTTTCATTATATCCCTCACACTAACCGAGGAACTTACGCTAAGGTGTGCAGGTATCAACAGTCGCCTCAGTGATTTGACAGGGCGAGGATTGAGAGCATTTAACACCATCAGACACCCCATGAGTGATTTTGGCTTTGATTCAGGAACTAATCGCTCATTTGTACCATTGTTCCTTTGAGAAAATCAACTTGCAACTTGGTGTAAGTCCAAATGTCGTAAGTAGGAACTAATTTATTGAATTCAAATTCCACCATCTGCCGTAGCGGGATTCGAACCTGGGTCCCCAGAACATTAGCTGGAGTTTCTGGATTATTAGTCTAGCGATAATACCACTCAGCCATCACCTCCCCCTAGAAAGCATTCTTTCTGGTATGGCTTGGTCTGGCTCCTGCTCTGCCCAAGACCGCAAGGAACTACAAAAGGTCGCAAATGTAGCCCAATCCATCATGCAAACCAGCCTCCCATCCATTGATTCTGTCTACACTTCCCGCTGTCTCGGCAAAGCAGCCAGCATAACTAAGGTCCCCATGCACCCCGGTCATTCTCTCTTCCACCTTCTTCCGTCAGGAAAAAGATACAAAAGTCTGAGGTCACGTACCAACCGACTCAAGAACAGCTTCTTCCCTGCTGCTGTCAGACTTTTGAATGGACCTACCTTCCATTAAGTTGATCTTTCTCTACACCCTAGCTATGACTGTAACACTACGTTCTGCACTCTCTCATTTCCTTCTCTGTGAATGGTATGCTTTGTCTGTATAGCGTGCAAGAAACAATACTTTTCACTGTATGTTAATACATGTGACAATAATAAATCAAATCAAATCAAATCAAAATCAAATCAAATTCTCCCCATGTCTACGTGGGTTTCCTCTGGGTGCTCTGCTTTCCTCCCACAGTCCCAAGATGTGGAGCGGCAGCAAATGTCCCACCAGTGGCTTCAGTCCCCGGGCCCGGATCCTGAGCCCGCGGCGGGGCTCGGGTGGGGTAGCGGTTTTGGTAGCGGGAATCCCGTCCTGGGTGACACGGTAGCACAGTGGTTAGCACTGCTGCTACACAGCTCCAGGGTCCTGGGTTCGATTCCCGGCTTGGGTCACTGTCTGTGTGGACTTTTCACGTTCTCCCCGTGTCTGCATGGTTTTCCTCCAGGTGCTCCGGTTTCCTCCCACAGTCCAAAGATGTGCGGGTTAGGTTGATTGGCCGTGCTAAAATTGCCCCTTAGTGTTCTGAGATGCATAGGTTAGAGGGATTAGTGGGTAAATATGTAGGGATATGGGGGTAGGGCTTGGGTGGGATTGTGGTCGGTGCAGACTCGATGGGCCAAATGGCCTCTTTCTGCACTGTAGGGTTTCTATGATTCTATGTGCACGATAGGCGGATTGGCCATGGTAAATGTGTGGATTTTACAAGGGTAGATTGGGGAGAGGGCCTGAGTAAGATTCTCAGTCAGAGAGTCGGTACAGACTTGATGGGACGAATGGCCTCTTCTGCACTGTAGATATTCTATGAATCTATGATTCTAAAAACACTTGACCCAGCACTGCTGTCTCACAGCGCCAGGGACCCAGGTTCAATTCCTGGCTTGGGTCACTGTCTGTGTGGAGTCTACACATTCTCCCCGTGTCTGCGTGGGTTTCCTCCAGGTGCTCCGGTTTCCTCCAATAGTCCGATAGACGGGCTGGTTGGCCATGCTAAATTCTCCCTCAGTGTACCCGAACAGGCAAGGGAGTGTGGCGACTAGAGGATTTTCACAGTAACTTCATTGCGGTGTTAATGTAAGCCTACTTGCGACACTAAAAAATAAACCTTAAATTTTAAAATTGGGAGGAGCGGAGCAGGTGAATGAAGGAGTGGGTGAGGGTCTCAAAAATATTTCTCAAGGTGCAAAAAGATGTAGCAGAAACTGGGAGATCGAGCAAAGGCTAAAAGTGGAAAATGTAACAATAAGTGGGAACTAGGTGATCACACATTGACAATAAAGGTGAAGACATTTCTCCTTTAATCACGGAATCGGCTGATATTAATATTAAATAATAATAATTCATATTAAATATTATTATTAATATTATTATTAATATTAATTTTTATCAGGATTAAATATCTTCCAGCGAGGTGTAAAGGTCAGGCAAGGAGGGAAATCTCGGTGTTCCTGTACCTTGCACTTTGAGCATCATATGTCTGCGTGCGGTCCCCACATCGTTGCGAGCTGTACACACATAGCTGCCAGCATGGCCCAGGGTCGCCGTGGTGATTTCCAGATTTCCTGCGGATGCATAAAGTTGGAAATAATTCCTGACAATTCCTGAGAGACTGGAGGGAAAAGCCCACGAGAGAGATCGTCAGCGCTCACAGAGCTGCGCCGTTCCTGCCTCGAGAAACGGGCAGTTGAAAAGTAGGCAGCACCTATCCAAACCACCTACCCCCAAGATCCACCTCACACAGTTTTGGGTGAGGCCTGTTTCGGGCCTCAAGCCTGCTGACACACCTTTCTTCCATCAGCAAATCGGAGACCTGTTTGTAACTTCCCAGTACAAATGAATGGCTTCACTAACTGCCCTCAACAGGACCCTTGGTGACCCCCACCAGTAAGATTTCAGAGGGCATTTCTGTGGGGGGGTAGGAGAAGCAGGAGTCTATTGAGAACTGTGGCTCACTGCCAGATCCGTTTTTGACTCCACAAGAGATCAGTTCCCGTCACCCCCTCTGCCCGAGGTGCCAATTGCAAGAACACAATAAATAGAAGCAGGAGTAGACCATTCGGCCCATCAAGCCTGCTCCTCCATTCAATGCAACCGGGGCTGATTTTGGGCTTCAATTTTATTGTCCCGCCCTGGAAGAGGGTAATAGTATAAAAGCCCCTCATTTTAAATTTCTATAATAAGTAGACTAGATTCAGGTAAAGACTACAAGGTGCCTCATATATAGAATAAGGATTCACCATGTGCCGAAAATAAAATATGCAAAGGTATTGTCTGTATAACCACAAATTAACCGAGTATTATGAAATTAAACTATATTCTTAATGTATTCTGTAAACCTTGGCCAATGGACAATCTAACTGCTCAGCATGATGGGAAATAGACAGTAGTAGACAGACCAAATTCTCTTAAGACAACGGAGTATCGAGAGAGCAGTTCTCCTTATCAGCTTGGCTTGAGTCAGGCAGCCGCAAGTTAATCAGGGCTTTGGAATGTACATTCCTGGTTAACGAGGTTGGGACGGTTTCTCATGCAGACAATGGGACTGGACATAGGCTAGGGAATTGATTCCCCTTACCAATTAAATTTTGCAAGTGATAGCAATATCCTTGAATCTACCGGATTTATGTAGTTAGGTTTCCCAGTAATAAGGGAAGAACTTTCAGGTGCAGTGGACTAATGGGCTCCTAATCCTACTGATACGTAGAGCGCTATTGGCTAAAGTAATAAATAATGTGTAATATTGTAATTGGACCCTCCAGTTTGAGTGGCAAGCGGGTGGGAAATTGAAGTGTTCAGAAGAGTATATCAATTTCACACTTGCACTGTTATGTCAGAAAGGGTAGCTGGTGCTTGCTGACTATCTTTTCTCCTGATTGCATTAGCAATAAACTTCTATTCATTCTTTAACTACATGCTGTCTTTCGTGGTCCCTGTATTGGTTGAGTTCACCTGAGTACAAGACCCCCCCCATCCCCCCCAGAGGGACACCCCAGAAAATTCCTCTTACACGCTCGCTCCCCATATCACTTCATTCCCCAAGAGACCAAAAGTCTGTCTATTCCAGCCTTAAATGTATTCAATCTCTACAAAGATTCACAATCCTTTGAGTGAAGTCATTTCTCCTGATCTCACTCCGAAACAATAAACCCCCTATCCTGAGACTGTGCCCCCATATTTTAGACTTCCTTGACCAATGAGAACAATCTCTCAGTGTCCGTCCTATCAAGCCCCTTCAGGATCTTGTAGGTTTCAATGATTTCAATTCTCAAATCTTCTAAACTCCAGAGAATATAACTCCAATTTTACGCAGCCTCTCATCATAGGGCAACCCCTTCATTCCAGGGAACGTTTCAGCGAACCTTCTCTGTACCGCCACGGAAACAAGTTTATCCTTTCTTAAATGTGGAGACCAAAATGGCACACGGCACTCCCGATGTCCTCCAATCAAAAAACTGCACATTTTATTCTTGTATCCCAGTCCTCTTACAATAAAGACCATTTTGTCCATGGATCACTGGCCAATTCTCCACCTTCCCCTGACTCTGCATGGCACAGTGGTTAGCACTGCTGCCTCACATAAACAAAACGTGTTCCCCACAGGGGATCCCACAGCACAACCCCAAGGATCAAACCTTCCTCACAGAAAGTGGACACCTCATCAACCACTTCAGAATCACTCATAGAGCCATAGAGATATACAGCACGGAAACAGGCCCTTCGGCCCAACCCGTCCATGTTGACCGGTTTCCTAAACTCAACTGGTCCCATTTGCCTGCGTTTGGCCCATATTCCGGCTTGGGTCATTGTCTGTGCGGAGTCTGCACGTTCTCCCCGTGTCTGTGTGGGATTCCTCCAGATGCTCCGGTTTCCTCCCACAGTCCGAAAGACATGCTGGTTAGGGTATTGGCCATGCTAAATTCTCCCTCGGTGTACCCGAACAGGTGCTGGAGTGTGGCGACTAGGGGATTTTCTCAGTAACATCATTGCAGTGTTAATGTAAGCCTACTTGTGACACTAATAAATAAACTTTAAAGTTAAACTGAAAGATACGTGTTGCAAAGAGCCCATTTGGCAGCTAGCCAAGGTACATCCAGGTGAGGGTTGAATTGGAAAACGCTCCGTAGGGTGGAGAGGAGTTGCTCACAACATCATCTTGTTGACATCCATCCGGCTCTGGAACACGGGATTGGGATCGGGAGTGGAGAATCTTGGCTGATTCTCCAAACTTCTTTTGTCCGCTAGTCGCCATAAAAACAAATTGAATATTACTATCTAAGTGAGATACCCAGGCCAAGATTTCCACCGTGGCTAACTGGGAATTTTAACTGAGGGCAGAAGTCAATGATTGAACTCCAGGGTCTGATTAGGCGCTCCACCCAAGCCCAGAATGGAGAAGCTGGCAGCGTCTACCGTGACTGGAGCGTAGGAGGATGAGGGGTGGCCTTACCGAGGTTTATAAAATCATGAGAGGCATAGATAAGGTGAATAGCCAAGGTCTTTTCCCCAGGGTAGGGGAGTCCAAAACTAGAGGCATAGGTTTAAGGTGGGATAAGGTTTAAAAGGGACCTGAGGGGACAATCTTTTCACACAGAGGGTGGCGTGTATATGGAATGAGCTGCCAGAGGAAGTGGCAGAGGAGGGTACAATTACAACATTTAAATGACATTTGGACAGGTACATGGATAGGAAAGATTTAGACGGACATGGGCCAAACGCAGGCAAATGGGACCAGTTGAGTTTAGGAAACCGGTCGGCATCGACGGGTTGGGCCGAAGGGCCTGTTTCCGTGCTGTATATCTCTATGGCTCTATGAGTGATTCTGAAGTGGTTGATGAGTGTCCACTTTCTGTGAGGAAGGTTTGATCCTTGGGGTTGTGCTGTGGGATCCCCTGTGAGGAACACGTTTTGTTTATGTGACAGAAAACCATCGGTCACCGAGGCTGAGGGGGGAATTCTCGATGGTTTCATCGATGGCTGAGCACCGGCCTCCTAGATTCCAGAACGGCCATGAAGGCCTCGATCAGAGCTCCAACTGTTGCTGCTGTGACTGACGTTATCTCACTCAGCACAGAACAAGGTTCCAACATGGCTTGCGCACTTTCTCAGTCGAAGGTTTATCGGACCACGAGTTTGTTTGAGGCAGGGAGAAAATATTAAACCATTTATCGAAAGGCAGAGCTAAACCAGAATAAGTCAATCAGTAACTCATGTTAAAATAAGCCTAAAAACGTCAGTTTTGCACAAACCTGTCGGCAGTATTTTATAGCCCGGCCCTCGGTTCCCCATCCGAGCACCATCCTTCATCCAGCTCACTGCAGGCTTTGGGATTCCAGTCACATGACACGTCAGCATCACTGAGGACATTTTGATGACGGTAACCTCAGGAGAGTCATCAGCGATCGATGGGGGAACTGGGATGTGAAGAAAGAACAAGGTTTTACTGCCGTAAAAGAAAAGAAAGACTTCTCACAACCACCTCAAACCACATTACAGCCAATGAGGTAGTGCAGTCACCGCTGTAAAGGAAACACAGGAGCCAATTTGCGCACAGCAAGATCCCAGAAAGAGCACTGTAATAATGACCAGATGATCTACTTCATTATGATGTTGATTGATCTGGTGGCATGGTGGTACAGCGGTCAGCACTGCTGCCTCACAGCGCCAGGGACCCGGGTTCGATTCCCGGCTTGGGTCACTGTCTGTGCGGAGTCCGCACATTCTCCCCGTGTCTGCGTGGGTTTCATCCAGATGCTTCAGTTTCCTCCCACAGTCCGAAAGACGTGCTGGTTAGGGTGCATTGGCCATGCTAAATTCTCCCTCAGTGTACCCGAACAGGCGCCGGAGTGTGGCGACTAGGGGATTTTCAAAGTAATTTCATTGTTAATGTAAACCTACTTGTGACATTAATAAATAAACTTTGAAGGATAAAGTTTCTGGTCAGGACATCGAGATAGAACTTCCCCGCTCCTCTTCAAAAAGTGCAATCATAAAAGTAAATTATTAATCACAAGTAGGCTTATATTAACACTGAAATGAAGTTACTGTGAAAATCTGCTAGTTTGGATCTTCTATATCCAGCTGAGAGAGTGGGAGGGAACTCGGTTCAACATCTCACTTGAGAGATGGCACCTCCTCAGTCAATGCAGCACTTCCTCAATACTGCACTGGAACTTCAACCTTGACATTTCTGCTCAATTCCTGGAACGGGAGGATTGTTAGATCAACTGTTGGTCAACATCCTTATCATTGAACCCCGACAGTGCAGAAGGAGGCCATTCGGCCCATCGAGTCTGCACCGACCACAATCCCACCCAGGCCCTATTCCCGTAACCCCAAATATTTACTCTGCTAATCCCCCTGACACTAGAATCAGTTTAGCACGGCCAATCAACCTAACCCGCACATGGGAGGAAACCGGAGCACCCGGAGGAAACCCACGCAGACACGGGGAGAATGTGCAGACTCCACACAGACAGTGACCCGAGGCCGGAATTGAACCCGGGTCCCTGGTGCTGTGAGGCAGCAATGCTACCCACTGTGCCACCCTGCCGCCCGTCCTTCCTACCATCACCAGGACATATTTCAAGCGAGGGCAAGACTCTCGATGACAGAGTTAAGGGGCCAGACTTTATTCAACTGGGGTGATCAACCCTAACTGTGCACAGAGAGCGGCTTTTCAGTTTCTCAATCTCGAGTCTCCCAACTAACCGTTTTTTTTAAAAACTGTGTAATTCAGAAACATTAGTTTGCCCACCATCAAACCTGCATGACCCAGACAACACTGGATGAGTACTTGCTCCTGAATCCTTTGAAAATAATCTACTCAGATAAACAATGTTAGTTGTTCATTTCAAAGATATTTCCCTCCAACAAGATGTCTGGACCTGCACTTTGCAGGAAGTGAGAGAGAGGCACAGGGAGCCAACAGGACAAAGTGCAGGGAGAAACACGCAAGCGCTCATGTGCCCCAGAGACCAGAGACAAAGCAGATATGTCGGGTGTTGACAGATCTGGTTAAGACATCAGAGGAGAGACAGATAGCTGCAAAAAAAGTCAGATGGGAGGAAATGTCAGAGAAACAGATGATCTCAGTGAAAGAGACGCATCCAGGAAAGAAACAGATGAGAATAAAAGAGAGAGAGAGAGAGAAAGAGAGAGAACACAGAAAATAGATATCAATCCATTAACAGATGAGGGACCTGCAGGAACAAAGGATTCCACGTGGAAATCTTTCCGATTCATCATGAGAAAAGCCGCCAAAGATATATTCACACAGAGAGAATATTATACATTTCACAGAATGATGGAAGAATCGCAGCACAGAAACAGGATTTGTGGCTGAACCACATTGGTGTTTGTCCTTTGTACAGGCCCTAATCATAGAGAAAAGAATCCCAACAGTGCAGAAGGAGGCCATTTGGCCCATCGAGCCTGCACCGACAACTATCCCACACAGGCCCTATCCCTTTAACCCCACGTATTTACCATGCTAAGCCCCCTGACAATTTAGCACGGCCAATCCACCTAACCCACACATCGGGCAGCACGGTGGCACAGTGGGTTAGCACTGCTGCCTCACAGCCCCAGGGACCCGGGTCCGATTCGAGCCTCGGATCACTGCCAGTGTGGAGTCTGCACATTCTCCCCGTGTCTGCGTGGGTTTCCTCCGGGTGCTCCGGTTTCCTCACACAGTCCGAAAGACCTGCTGGTTGGGTGCATTGGCCGTGCTAAATTCTCCCTCAGTGTACCCGAACAGGCACCAGAGTGTGGCCACTAGGGGATTTTCACAGTAACTCCCTTGCAGTGTTAATGTAAGCCTGCTTGTGACACTAATAAATAAACATCTTTGGAGTGTGGGAGGAGACCGGAGCACCCAGAGAAAAACCACACAGACAGGGGAAGAATGTGCAAACTCCACACACACAGTGACCCGAGGCTGGAATCGAACCCGGATCCTGGCGCTGTGAGGCAGCAGTGCTAACCACTGTGCCACCATGCCGTCCATGTCCAGCCCTTTTCCCTAAATCCCTTTGATCCGGTTTACTTCACCCAGCCTCAAACCCGTTCTTAATACTGCACCACATCAGCCGGGAGGAAACCTCACCGTCACACGCCAGGCAAACAGTGCTTTGGTTAGGAAAGCCTCACCGTGGACCGTGAACTGGATGCGCCGGCGGGCATCTCCTGCCTCATTAGACGCCACACACTCATACAGCGCCGTATCCTGAGTGGTGGCCGCAAGGATCACCAGCGACCCCGATGGCAACAACCTGGAGGGAGACAATGATCGACACATCAGCTGGTAATGGCAGGATTGAACTAACCAGAAGGTGGTGCTGGATCTCTCCGGGCTCAGAACCCTTAGAGGGCCCGAATCAAAGCCCAAACGGCCGAACAACGAATGAAATTATCAAACTAAGGCTCCGATATAAATCTACCAGTTACCGCTGTCTGTAACGAGTATGTTTATTTCTCCAGAATCTGTCCTGTAGTGAGGGGCGATTGGGAAGCACCAGGAGATGGACAAGGGGCCAATTGGCTCCGTAAGCTCGATAGGATTGTGTGGTTGCTGCTTCCTTTCAGTTTTAATGTCAACTACTCCAGATATGACTCCAAATATTACTTCACACAGAGCCTGCCAGGTCATCGAATAAATATGGGCTGTATATTGTACTTTGCACGGGTCTTTCACGAGGTTGCTTTTGGATGGGTTATGTATCCTCTCACCCTGCTCTGGCTGCACATCTCAGCCTTGCATGGCATCTCCTACTGCACTAAAGTCACAGAATTACATAGAATTTACCGCACAGAAATGGGCCATTTGACCCATCTAGTCCGCGCTAGTATTCATAATCTCCCACCAGACCCCCCGCCGTTCCATCAGCCTCAGCTCAGCCTTTCAGCCTATCACTTTTCTCTCATAGAATCCCTACAGTGCAAAAGGAGGCCACTCGGCCCATCGAGTCTGCACTGCCTCTCCGACAGAGTACCTTTCCCAGGCCCAGCCCCGCCCTATCCCTGCAACCCCATGCATTTACCCCACTAATCCCCCTTACCTACACAGGCAGGATTCTCCAGCCTCCCAGCCACGTGTTTCCCACCGACGGGAGGTGGCACATTGTTTGCTAGTGGCAGGATTCTCTGGTCCCGCCGCTGTCAATTGGAATTCCCACTGACGTCACCCCATGCCAGTGGGAAACCCGCGGGTGGGAGTGCGCTGCCGGCAGGTCCGGAGAATCCCGCCGGCGTGAATGGCCAGAGAGCTCTGGTCCACATCTTTGGACACTAAGAGGCAACTCAGAAGAATGAGGGGAGATCTTATAGAAACATATAAGATTATGAAGGGAATAGATAAGATAGAAGCAGGGAAGTTGTTTCCACTGGCGGGTGAAACTAGAACTAGGGGGCATGGCCTCAAAATAAGGGGGAGCAGATTTAGGACTGAGTTGAGGAGGAACTTCTTCACCCAAAGGGTTGTGAATCTGTGGAATTCTCTGCCCAGTGAAGTAGTTGAGGCTACCTTATTGAGTGTCTTTAAGGCAAGGTAATTTTTGAACAGTAAAGGAATTAAGGGTTATGGTGAGTGGGCGGGTAAGTGGAGCTGAGTCCATAAAAAGATCAGCCATGATCTTATTGAATGGCGGAGCAGGCTCGAGGGGCCAGATGGCCTACTCCTGCTCCTAATTGTTATGTTCTTATTAATTTAGCAAGGCCAATCAACCTAACCCGCACATCTTTGGACTGTGGGAGGAAACCGGACCACCCGGAGGAAACCCACGCAGACACGGGGAGAATGTGCAAACTCCGCATAGACAGTGACCCGAGGCCGGAATTGAATCCGGGTCTCTGGCGCTGTGAGGCAGCAGTGTTAACTGCTGTGCCACTGGGCCGCCCCCCTGATGTGTTTATCCAATTTCCTTCTGAAAGCATCAACGCTTTTTGCCTCAGTCTCTCCCTGTGGTGGAAAGTCCCGCACCCTAACCACAGGTCAGGCCAATTGAACGCTTCTTTCAAAGAGCCAGTACAGACACGATGGGCCAAATGGCCTCCTTCTGTTCCATCAGATTCTATGTCCATTCCCATGTCCCAGTGCGTAACTCCCCTGATTGAGATTACCAATCTGGTGCTGGGTTTTGTCAAATTATGTGCGGTTTGCATGCTGTGCACTCTGTTCACTAATACCTTTGACCCTGCCAACCCTCACCCAACCCACTTCCCATGATATATTGCCGCCAACGAAGGAAAGTGATCTTTATCTCATCAATCCGGTCTAGCCTCAATATAAATCCAAAATGAAAAGTCAGTACAGATGACTCAACACGTTCCTCTGACCAAAGTCTCTGACTGTTTACTAACTCAGTCCCTCAAACAATCACATTCTTCCACTCAGTCCCTCAACGTTACCTGTATATGTTCTGCTGCAGGTCAAAGTTCAGAGGTTTACCATTTTTCTTCCAGGTCACCTCGGGTTTAGGGGTTCCTGAAACCTCGCAGCTCAACTCTGCTTGAAGATTTGCCAGAGCTGTGATGTTAGTCGGAGCGGGACTTATGGTGGGAGCACCTAGCAGGAAGAAGGAGAATTAAGTAGAGCGAGACAGAAACGGGACGAGGGTTTTTATTGAGGGGGTTTCTTTCACTGGGAAACGAAGGGGAGAATGTAGGGTCGTAGCGCACTTCCAAAACTTGAAAGGTCAGCTGAGATTAATCAGCAAGTAAAGTTTTAAAGTTTTTTTTATCAGTGTCACAAGTAGGCTTACATTAACACTGATAAAGTTACTGTGAAAATCCCCTAGTCGCCACACTCTGTTTGGGTACACTGAGGGAGAATTTAGCACGGCCAATGCATCTAACCAGCACGTCTTTCAGACTGTGGGAGGAAACCGGAGCACCCGGAGGAAACCCACGCAGACATGGGGAGAACGTGCAAACTCCACATAGACAGTGAGCCAAGCCAGGAATCGAACCTGGGTCCCCGGCACTGTGAGGCAGCAGTGCTAACCACTGTGCCACCGGGCTGCTTTATTTTTTTATGCAGCAGGCAATTCATAGCGAAATGTACCAATGCATAATGGAAATGGTATCTTCTGCACAATGCTCTCACCTGGTCCTAACCTGCTCAACGGCCATGTTCTCATTTCCCTTTCCCTGAAGTGATTTCATCCCCTCCCCCAACCAGTGTCTTGTGTTAATATAATATTCCAGAGAGTCAGTGGGTGAAGGATAGAATCAGAGCCCATCTTTACACGCTTTTATGAACATTTATTACATGTATGCGCCTCCGAGCTCAACAAGCCCTGTTTCAATCTATATCTATTTCCAGGGAACAAGTGAATCCCTAATTAATATTTTTAATTCAATCGTGGGACAAGACTGGTGGTATAGTGGACAGTGAAAAAGATTATCTAGGATAGCAACAGGATCTTGATCAATTGGGCCAGTGGGCTGACGAATAGCAGATGGAGTTTCATTTAGATAAATGCGAGGTGATACATTTTGGTAGATCGAGCCAGGGCAGGACTTACTCAGTTAATGGTAGGGCATTGGGGAGAGTTATGGATCTAGGGGTACAGGTTCATAGCTCCTTTAAAGTGGAGTCACAGGTGGACAGAGTGGTGAAGAAGGCATTCGGCATGCTTGGTTTCATTGGTCAGAACATTGAATACAGGAGTTGGGACTTCTTGTTGAGTGTTCTACAAGACATTGATAAGGCCACACTTGGAATACTGTGTACAGTTCTGGTCACCCCATTACAGAAAGGATATTATTAAACTAGAAAGAGTGCAGAAAAGATTTACTCAGATGCTACCAGGACTTGATGGTTTGAGTTATAAGGAGAGGCTGGATAGATTGGGACTTTTTTCCCTGGAGCGTAGGAGGCTTAGGGGTGATCTTGTAGAGGTCTGTATAATAATGAGGGGTTTAGATAAGATAGATAGTCAACATCTTTTCCCAAAGGTAGGGGAGTCTAAAACTAGAGGGCATGATTTAAGGTGAGAGGGGAGAGATACAAAAGGGTCCAGAGGGGCAATTTTTTCACACACAGGATGGTGAGTGTCTGGAATGAGCTGCCAGAGGTAGTAGTAGAGGCGGGTACAATTTTGTCTTTTAAAAAGCATTTAGACAGTTACATGGGTAAGATGGGTATAGAGGGATATGGGCCAAATGTGGGCAATTGGGACTAGCTTAATGGTAAAAGCTGGGTGGCATGGACAAGTTGGGCCGAAGGGCCTGTTTCCATGCTGCAAACCTCTATGACATGGGCGTTGCTGGCTGGCCAGCATTTATTGCCCATCCCTAGTTGCCCTTGAGAAGGTGGTGGTGAGCTGCCTTCTTGAATCGCTGCAGTCCACGTGCTGTGGGTTGACCCACAATGCCGTTCGAGAGAGAAATCCAGGATTTTGACCCAGCGACTGCGGAGGAACGGCGATATATTTCCACGTCAGGATGGTGAGTGGCTTGGAGAGGAACTTGCAGGTGGAGGAGTTCCCATGTATCTGCTGCCCTTGTCCTTCTAGATGGAAGTGGTTGTGGGTTTAGAAGGTACTGTCTAAGGATCTTTGGTGAATTTCTACACTGTATCATGTAGATGGTACACACAGCTGCTACTGAGCGGCGGTGGTGGAGGGAGTGGATGTTTGTGGATGGGGTGCCAATCAAGCGGGGCTGCTTTGACCTGGGTGGTGTCGAGCTTCTTGAGTGTTGTTGGAGCTGCACCCATCCAGGCAAGTGGGGAGTATTCCTGACTTGTGCCTTGTAGATGGTGGAGAGGCTTTGGGGAGTCAGGAGGTGCCCACCACATACCTACAATTAAGCACAATTAACATACAGCTAACAATTTGAGTGTCCCTTCCTTTCCCTTGCCAGATATGGGACTTTTTTTCTCATGTCTCCTCTGTCCTATTGAGTTTGATACAACACACACAATATTTATATAGCCTGAGATGAGAGGGGGAAACTCACTGCCTCAAAAGCCTCCTGGCAGCTTTGCCATTCAAGTCAACATACCCAAGACTTGTAGCTCGATCCGATGATGATCTGTGCCAACCGCGTTTGATGCTGTGCAAAGGTAACGCCCCGAGTCCAAAACCTGGACTGAGCGGATTCGTAGGGATCCCTCGGAGAGAAAGTCAAACCTGCGAGGAAATCAAAAAGAAATCTCCAGTCAGAGAGCAAAGGAGAGACATAAAACCATAAGACCATCAGATATTGGAGCAGAATTAGGCCATTCGGCCCATCGAGTCTGCTCCACCATTCAATCGTGGCTGATAAGTTTCTCAACCCCATTCTCCCAGTTTGCCCCATAACCCTTGATCATAGAATCATAGACCAAAAGGGAAAATGCTGGAAAATCTCAGCAGGTCATCTGGACTCAAAACGTCAGCTCTTTTCTCTCCTTGCAGATGCTGCCAGACCTGCTGAGATTTTCCAGCGTTTTCTCTTTTGGTTTCAGATTCCAGCCTCCGCTGTAATTTGCTTTTATCATAGAATCATAGAAGCCCTACAGTGCAGAAGGAGGCCACTCGGCCCATCAAGTCTGCACCAACTACAATCCCACCCAGGCCCTATCCCCATAACCCTACGCATTTAGCCCACTAATCCCCCTAACCTACATATCTTTGGACACTAAGGGGCAATTTATCATGGCCAATCCACCTAACCTGCACATCTTTGGAGTGTGGGAGGAAACCGGAGCACCCGGAGGAAACCCACGCAGACACGAGGAGAATGTGCAAACTCCACACAGACAGTGACCCAAGCCAGGAATCGAACCCAGGTCCCTGGCGTTTTGAGGCAGCAATGCTAACCACTGTGCCACCGTGTCACCTCCATAATCCATTGATCCTTTTACCAATCAAGAACTTATCTATCTCTGTCTTAAATACACTCAATGACCTGGCCTCCACAGCCTTCTGTGGCAATGAATTTCATAGATTCACCACCCTCTGGCTGAAGAAATTGCTCCTCATCTCAGTTCTAAAGGATCGTCCCTTTACTTTGAGGCTGTGCCCTCAGGTCTTAGTCTCTCCGACTAATGGAAACATCTTCCCCACGTCCACTCTATCCAGACCTTTCAGTATTCTGTTACTTTCAATGAGATCCCCCCTCACCCTTCTAAACTCCATCGTGTACAGACCCAGAGTCCTCAGACGCTCCTCATACGTCAAGCCTTTCATTCCTGGGATCATTCTCATGAACCTCCTCTGGACCCTCACCAAGGCCAGCACATCCTTCCTTAGATACGGGGCTCAAAATTGCTCACAATATTCTAAACGTGGTATCACCAGAGCCTTATAAAGCCTCAGCAGTACATCCCTGTACATGACCATGATGAAGGGAAAACAGCTACTGAATTCAACACTACTTTATGACACTATCAACTCAAAGCCCTAGTCAATGGAACACGTCAGCTGCTAAAGTTTGTGTGCCCAATGGCCACAATTTTCCTTTGGTGCATTCAGGAATCACTGCTCAATCTTCCAAGTCCTTCCAAGTTAGGGCACCTAAGATGAAGGCTATCACAGAAACCATAGAAACCATACAGTGCAGAAGGAGGCCATTCGGCCTAACGGGGGTTAGTGGTGTAGCACTGAGCCATAGACACTCAGCCTTCGGGACATTCCGAGTTAGATATTGCCAGTCAGCGAGAGGTCTGCAGGTTACCTTAGCATTCCCAGGATGGGAATACTGGGAAGAGAAACAGACAAGGTGATCACTTTGTAAAGGATGCCAATCAGAAACGCGGATGAATGGGTGTGGAGAGTGTGTGCTAGTGGATAGAGACAGCGTTTAAATCTGCTGTGCTGCTCTCTCTCCAAAGCTGAACAAGTTGCCAACAATCAGCTTGGCTCACTTACAAAGGATGGCGACTGGCGTGAGGGTCGAGAGGGGTAACTGACACCCAGCACTGTGGAACTGTAATAAAAACTGGGGAAAAGCTCAGCAGATCTGGCAGCATCTGTGGAGATAGAAAGCGAGATAACGGCCAGAATTTTCCAGCCACCCCCCCCCATTCCGCAACCGTTGCAAACACTCGACCAAATCTCCGTTCACTTTAGTGGGACTCAGAGAATCCCGCTGGTGTGAACGGCCAGAAAATTCCACCAATATTTCAAGTCCAATATAACTCTTCTTCACAGAATCATAGAATCCCTACAGTGCAGAAGGAGGCCATTCAGCCCATCGAGTCTGCACCGACCACAATCCCACCCAGTCCCTATCCCCACAGCCCACATATTTACCCTGCTAATCCACCTGACGCTGAGGGAGAATTTAGCATGGCCAATCAACCTAACCCGCACATCTTTGGACTGTGGGAGGAAACCGGAGCACCCCCGGAGGAAACCCACACAGACACGGGGAGAATGTGCAAACTCCACACAGACAGTGACCCAAGCTGGGAATTGAACCCGGGTCCCTGGCGCTGTGAGGCAGCAGTGCTAACCACTGTGCCACCCTTCTCCTGCACACGCTGCCAGACCTGTTGGGCTTTTTTTTTACTGTGGACTTGTACCTCAATAAGAGCCAGCAACCTCAGAAGAAGAAGGGAGAAGATTGATGAAAAGAATTTGACTGGAGATCATGAGTAAATGGATCAGCAACAAATAGAGATGGAGCCAGGATCCTGAGAATTAAGGGACTGAATAATCTAACATTGAGGTAAGGGTGACTATGGTTATAAAAAGGTGCAGCTCTGAGGAAGAGCGGTTTATGTTCCTTCTCCCACACTTACTGAGCAATCTACAAGGCACAAGTCAGGAGTGTGATGGAATACTCCCCACTTGCCTGGATGGGAGCAGCTCCAACAACACTCAAGAAGCTCGACACCATCCAGGACAAAGCAGCCCCGCTTGATTGGCACCACATCTACAAACATCCACTCCCTCCATCTCCAGTTTATAGTGGCAGCACCATCTAGAAGGACAGGTGCAGCAGGCGCATGAGGGCACCACCGCCTGCAAGTTCCTCTCCAAGCCACACACCATCCTGATTTGGAATGATAATCGCCGTTCCTGCGCAGTCGCTGGGTCAAAATTCTGGAACTCTCTCCCTAACAGCACTGTGGGTGTACCTACACCAGAGGGATTGCAGCGGTTCAAGAAAGCAGCTCACCACCACCTTCTCAAGTGCAAATAGGAATGGATAATAAATGCTGAGGAGGTCTTGTGGCGCAGTGGGTTAGCATCCCTGCCTCTGAGCCAGAAGCTCTGGGTTCGAGTCCCATCCCAGGACTTGATGTCCAAGGAAGATGCGTTCATAACGTGGCCAAACAGGGTGAGTGCAAAATCCTTCCAAATATGCCAATGAGGCATAGAGTCATAGAGGTTTACAGCATGGAAACAGGCTCTTCGGCCCAACTTGTTCGTGCTGCCCTTTCTTTTAACCACTAAGCTAGTCCCAATTGCCCGTAATTGGCCCATATCCCTCTATACCCATCTTACCCATGTAACTGTCTAAATGCTTTTTAAAAGACAAAATTGTACCCGCCTCTACTACTACCTCTGGCAGCTTGTTCCAGACACTCACCACCCTCTGGACCCTTTTGTATCTCTCCCCTCTCACCTGAAACCTATGCCCTCTAGTTTTAGACTCCCCTACCATTGGGAAAAGATATTGACTATCTAGCTGATCTATGCCCCTCATTATTTTATAGACCTCTATAAGATCACCCCTAAGTCTCCTACGCTCCAGGAAAAAGAGCCCCAGTCTATCCAGCCTCTCCTTATAATGGCTGGTGATAAGAGCGGGAAACACTCTTGGTCAGTCACGCGAAGTGACGCCCCTCAAGCTATAAACCCCTGGCGATAGACTAGTAACCTGTTCCAGGAATTACTAGCTATGGAAACAAAAGTCTGCCTTAGTGCAACCCCTAGGTGTGGGATTAGAATTGGAACTGGAATAAGTGCTGGTCTATCCAGCAACCCCAACATCCTGTGAACAAATAAATGAATTAAAAGCCTCCTATGATCTGCCTGTACCTGGAGCTGTCTGCAGGCAGCAAACGGCCATCCTTCCTCCAAGTGGTGGTTGGCTTTGGGATGCCCTGGGTCTCACATTCCAATAAAGCAGCCTGGTTGGTGAAGACTGAGAGTGATGGGGAGCTGGCTGTGATTGTCGGAGTGACTGGAATACACGTAATAAAACACGAGATCAATCAGTCCAGGGAAAAAAAACCCCCTGGATTTAACATGTAGAATAACATCCAATGTAAACGAGACTTAAATTTACACTCCGTTATTACCAACCCACTGACCAGTGAAAATATCTTCCCCTGAATTAATTTATCAAAAGCCTGCAGCATTGTGAGTGGGTTTTATTAATCTCCTCAGCTGTTTGCACTGCCCCAGTGAAGAGGGAACAGAGGATTGTGCAACTCCGCACTCACCATGGACAATGACGTTAAAGACCCGGGTCATCTGCCCTGCAATGTTGCTGGCGAGGCAGCTGTACTGACCAGCATCTGTGGCTGCAACATTACTGATCACCAGGAACTGACTGTCTGGCACATTCTGGATGCGAGAATTAGCCTGGAAAAAACAAGACGGAAGAGTTTGGATCACAAAAAATAAATGTAACCACAGTCACAAAGCCCTGATCTCCGAGTAGCAAGGGGTACACACAGTGCACTACCTAAACCTGTCTCATACCATTCCCAAACACCTCCTGCACACATCTCAATATAGAATCATAGAATCTATGGAAGCCATTTGGCCCACCCAGTCTGCACCAACCACATGCGCACCCAGGCCCTATCCCCAGAACCCCATGTATTTACCCTAGCCAATTCCCCTGACACTAAGGGGCAATTTAGCATGGCCAATCCACCTAACCCGCATATCTTTGGACGGTGGGAGGAAACCGGAGCGCCCAGAGGAAACCCAAGCAGACACGGGGAGAATGTGCCCAGACTCCACACAGCAGTGACCCAAACCAGGAATTGAACCCAGGTCCCTGGTGTTGTGAGGCAGCAGTGCTAACCACTGTGCCACCGTGCCGCCCGCCTGTGCCACTGTGCCGCATTGTCTGTGAACACTTGCTGATTAATCTCAGCTTACTTTTCGGTCTTTTCAAGTCAGTGACTTATGACCCTGGATACTCTCCTTAGTTTTCCCATAAAAGAAATCCCCTCAGCAAAAGCAGCACGGCGGCACAGTGGTTAGCACTGCTGCCTCACAATGCCAGGGTTCAATTCTGGCCTAGGGTCACTGTCTGTGTGGAGCTTACATGTTTTTATTATTCATTCATGGGACATGGGCGTCGCTGGCTGGCCAGCATTTATTGCCCATCCCTAGTTGCCCGAGGGCAGTTGAGAGTCAACCACATTGCTGTGGCTCTGGAGTCACATGTAGGTCAGACCAGGCAAGGACAGCAGAATTCCATCCCTAAAGGATATTAATGAACCAGATGGGCTTTTCCAACAATCGACAATGGTTTCATGGTCATCAGTAGATTCTTAATTCCAGATTTTTTTTTATTGAATTCAAATTCCACCATCTCCCGTGGCGGGATTCGAACCCAGATCCCCAGAACATTAGCTGAGTTTCTGGATTAATAGTCTAGTGATAATTTCGCTAGGCCATCGCCTCCCCTTCTGTTCTCCACATGTCTACGTGGGTTTTGTCTGGATGCTCCGACTTCCTCCCACAGTCCCAAGATGTTCAGGTTAGGTGGATTGGCCATGCTAAATTGCCCCTTGGTTTAGTTTATTTATTAGTGTCACAAGTAGACTTACATTAACACTGCAATGATGCTAGTGTGATCGTGTCCCAAGATGTATAGGTTAGATGGATTCGCCATGGTAGATGTGTGGATTTTACAGGGATCGATAGGGGAGAGGGCCTGAGTAAGATTCTGAGTCAGAGTCGGTGCAGACTCGATGGGACGAATGGCCTCTTCTGCACTGTAGATATTCTATGAATCTATGATTCTAAAGACAATTGACCCATTCCTGTCTTATTCTATTTAATTTTCTTGCTTCCTGCTACACGTCGCATGGGAATTTGGAATTGTGCCAATGTCCCATCTAGTGATTTCAGAAATCACCTTTGACTACAAACTCACAGCAAACTCAAAGGTCAAACTGAATCTTAAATTGTCTATCTCAGATAGATCATGAGAATGATTGCTATAACCTGGTACTGTCAGAAATATTGCTCTGAGCTATCGGATCAAGAGGTAAACTGCTGAGCTTGAATGATGGGAGTGTTATTCAGGTTGTAACGGCGGTACAATCCTTGAATATCAACATTTCCAAAACACTGACAATGCAGAATATATATTATCATAGAGTCCCTACAGGGCAGAAGAGGCCATTCAGCCCATTGAGACTGCGGCAGCTCTCTGACAGAGTAATTTACCCAGGCCTTCTCCCCCGTCCTATCCCCAGAGTCCCATACATTTCCCATGGCCGATCCATGTAACCGTTGGACTATGGGAGGAAACCGGAGCACCCGGAGGGAACCCACGCAGACACGGGGGTGCAGACTCCGCACAGACAGTGACCCAAGGCCAGAATTGAACCTGGGTCCCTAGCGCTGTGAGGCAGCAGTGCTAACCACTGTGCCACCGTACTGGCACATGGACTACCTGATTGGAAAGAAAGGTGAAGGCCATGTACGCCTATTAAAGTCGACTGTCCAAAAACACTCACTTGTAATGGGACATTGTTCTTGAACCACTGGACAATGGGAGGTGGATCAGCCTCGGTCTTGCATTCCAGGCTCAGCTGCTCCTCAGCCAGCAGAGTAACTACCTCAACATCACTGGAGCCCACGATGTGCGGAGGGACTGGATGAAGCAGAGAGAAACACAACTGAAACATGAGGCACCTGGTCAAATATCAAATTGGAAATGGATCAAACTGAAATAGAAAGTGCAAGCACTAAATTGGGGATACGGATACACAGGGAGATAGTGATAGAGGGCAGCACGGTGGCACAGTGGTGCTGTGTCACAACGCCAGGGACCCAGGTTCGATACCTGGCTTGGGTCATTGTCTGTGTGGGGTCTGCATGTTCTCCCCGTGTCTGCGTGGGTTTCCTCTGGCTGCCCCGGTTTCCTCCCACAGTCCAAAGATGTGCGGGTTAGGTGCATTGGCCGTGCTAAATTCTCCCTCAGTGTACCTGAACAGGCGCCAGAGTGTGGCGACTAGGGGATTTTCACAGTAACTTCATTGCAGTGTTAATGTAAGCATACCTGTGACACTAATAACATTTTTAAAAAACTTTAGTTGTGGTCGCCACACTACCGGAAGGATGTGGAGGCTTTGGAAAGAGTACAGAAAAGGTTTACCAGGGTGTTGCCTGGTTTGGAGGGTATTTGCTTTGAGGAGAGATTGGAGAAGCTTGGTTTGTTTTCACTTGAACGTCAGAGGCTGAGGGGCGACCTGATAGAAGGTTACAAAATGATGACAGGCACAGATAGAACGGATAGTCAAAGTCTTTTTCCCCAGGGTAGAAATGTCAAATACTAGGGGACCCAAGTTTAAGGTAAAAGGGGAAAAGTCAAAAGGAGCTGTGAGAGGCAAGCATTTTACACAGAGGATGATAAGTGTCTGGAAGGCACTGCCAGAGGAGGTGGTAGAAGCAGATACAATAGCAATGTTTAAGAGGCATCTTGACAGATACATGATTTTCACACAGAGGGTGGTGAGTGTCTGGAACAAGCTGCCAGAGATGGTAGTAGAGGCGGGTACAATTTTGTCTTTTAAAAAGCGTTTAGACAGTTACATGGGTAAGATGGGTATAGAGGGATATGGGTCAAATGTGGGCAATTGGAACCAGCTTAGTGGTTAAAAAAAAGGGGTGGCATGGACAAGTTGGGCCAAAGGGCCTGTTTCCATGTTGTAAACCTCTATTAGACAGGGAATAGAGGGATATGGACTGCATAGAGGCGAAAGGTGTTTAGTGTAGAAAGGCGTCATGTGTTGGCATGGGCTTGGTGGGCCAAAGGGCCTGTTCCTGTGCTGTATTGTTCTTTGTTGTTCTTTGTACTCCATGGGATAGAATGGCTGTGGAGATGTGAGGATGAACACAGAAACCAGGACGGGGTAGATTTAAGATGGACCGGATATTAAAGGACAAGTGGCCTCTGCTTACTGCAAAGTTTCTGGCACTGATTTGCAGACTATTCCTCTGATATTGAGCCCCAGGATTTTCATGTATACTGTTGTGGAAGATGCTAGGTGCTATTCATTCAATGACAGCAGCTGTAATAAGTCCTCGGAGGCAGAAGCCCCTTCGCCAAAATCCCTTTATTTACAAGTCTGACAACAGGATACAGAGCGCTTTCAGTCAGCGGGCTACACTAGGAGTGCCAGAGGAACTGACACTCCTGGTTAAATACAAAGCAAGAGTCTCCCTGATTGACCCTCCCATCAATTTGGCCCTTAATCGGGGAGTTCATACTCTAACCGGCCCACCTCAATTGCCTGATTAAAGCCGTTACAGTAGCAATGCTTGGTTATGTTATCACCATTCGCACTGTAAAGTGTGGAGGTGATTCAGGGCATCAGGAATTTAAGTTACGAGGAAAGCAGACACTTTGCCACATGGAAGCAGATTGAACGTCCACCTGCAAGACTAAAATGGAGCCGAGGACAGGGGACAGGACAAGGAGAAAAGCATGAAAAGAGAAAGTTTAAATGATATAACCATACCGTTTATCGTTACTAAAAACTGCAGCTGATCCTCACCAGCCGGATTTGTTGCCAGGCAGGTATAGAGTCCAGCATCTTCCACCTGTGATAAACCACAGTGTAAACATTATGTCCAGTAATTTACCATTAACATGGACCCTATAGTAAAAAGTCTAATGTCCCAACTGTGTTAGGGGTTGTGGGTTTTACACAAAAAGAAAACGATTTGCAGGCGTAGTTTCAAACTAACAACAGATTTATTGCGGGAACTGTTGCCCGTACAGAGTAGAAAATGAAAGCAAACAGGAACCTGTGAAACATCCTAATTACATCACCATCAAATCTTGTGACTGGCTCTTAAAGCAATCATGCAACCACTTAAATCTATAGCAAAAAGGAACACAGATGTCATTGCTAGAAGCTTTAGACACACTTTAAATTTAGATTTCCTGTCCCTTCTCCGACCAGCAGAATAAGCAGATGAGTAACTCTTGTTCTTTATTAGACTGGAGAATCCAGATTTTCAAAGCCAATGGTCCATTGTGATCCACTGCCCGGTTTTCCCCCTTTCCCTGTGGGACACACATGTCTGTAGGATGGGGAACAGGGAACATATCAATCCACCTGCCTATAGCAGTGTATGCTGCAGAATCCAGACTTCAGTGTTGTATGCCCGGAACCATTGCTGATCCCAGGGTAAGTCAGTGGATGACAGGATCGGGGCGGCACGGTGGCACAGTGGTTGGCACTGCTGCCTCACAGCGTCAGGGACCCGGGTTCCCGGCTTGGGTGACTGTCTGTGTGAAGTTTGCACATTCTCCCCGTGTCTGCATGGGTTTCCTCCGGGCACTCCAGTTTCCTCCCACAGTCTGAAAGACGTGCTGGTTAGGTGCATTGGGCTTGCTAAATTCTCCCTCGGTGTACCCGAACAGGCGCTGGAGTGTGGCGACTCGGGGATTTTCACAGTAACTTCACTGCAGTGCTAATATGAGCCTATTTATAACACTAATAAATAAATTTTAAACTGTACAAACTGAGCTTCCTGAAGGAGTTCCATAGCCACAGCAATGCCCCCCCCAATCTTAGACCACCGTCCTGCACTTGGCTCATTTTCAGATTAAGCTCCAGGAACAGTCAAAGATACTCAATCTGCTTTCTCAGTCACATTCATCATTTGGAATATTGCAGCATTTCCAGCACTCTGTAACTCAACACAAAATTTAGCAGCCGAGAGCACATATACAGCTAAAAAGTGGCTTTCCAGGAGTACAAATAGTCATCCGGTAGTACAGAACGTGAATATTGCTGAAAAAATACATTTTGTCAAAGTTTTTCATCATGCACTCATCAGGACAATTACAAGAATACAGCCAGTTGTGGGTTACAATTTCTTGTCATAACAAGGTTAAGATAAGGTGCAATTTTCAAGCAGTTAATGAAGCTGGTACAATGAGGGAATCCAAATGCCAATTCGGCTGCTGCTCACGCCTCCATTTGCAAAGCTGGTCAAGTGGCCACTTCAAGAGATGCCCCTTTATACATTGCTGTCAAAATGGGTGAAAAGAACTACTCCAACCAATAAAACAGCCGATAAGCTGAAGAATTGCCTACCTGCACGCTCTCTATCCTGAGCACCTCTCCGTCACTCAGCACCGAGCCCAGAGGCACTCCGTCCTTTACCCAGCTTACTTCAGGGAGAGGGACTCCCACTGCTGCGCACACCAGCTCCAGGGGGCTACTCAGCAGGACGGACACTTCCTGCGGCATCTCAGAGTCAGAAATCTGCGGTGGTTCTACAAGGTGAGATTTTTACTGAGAGCGGAAAACACGACATTGTGCGAGTTCTCAGTTTCACAATGTTCCCCTCCTCCGATCCTCACACAAAGCAACAACTGCCATTATAAACAGCGCCTTAATGAAATAAAACATCTTCACAAGAATACCATCAAACAAAATCGAACACACATATTGATAAAGGTGGGTTTTAAGGAGTTCAGATAGTCATCTGGTAGTGCAGAATTTGAGCATTGCTGAAAAAAGACATTCTGCCGAAGCTTTTCATCTTGCACTCATCAGGACAATCACAAGAATAATAAAGTCGGGGAAAAAACAACTTTATTATGTATGAGAAGAGTGTTGGTTGATTGACAAGAGTGGACTTTGATTGGTAGAGGTGTTGCCATGAAAAATGCACCAGTTGATGGTGACTGTCAGTTAACTGCCAAGCATTGTTTGAAAATTTGAACCTGGCAACTTGACTCATACTGGGCAAAGCTTTGCCCTGAGGAACGAATCAGCCCATGGCTATCACTTACTTTGTTTCACTGAAACAGGTGCAATGTGTTCATGGTCAGCATTCTCGTCTCAGATAGTATGAATTTGTTTGCCCTGACATTGGTGTTCATGTGATCGTCCTGATGAGTACAAGGCAAAACATTTTGACAAAATGTCTATTTTCAGCAATATTCAAGTTTTAAGGAGTCTTAAAGGATGAGCGAGAGGAAGAGAGGTTTAGAGACGGAATTCCAGAGTTCAGGGCCCAGGCAATTGAAAATACAGCCCCCAGTGTTGCCATGATTTGAAGGGTGCATGGTGCTCTTGGAAATCACTGCTGGAGCACAGTTGCTATAAAGAAATAGGGAAGCACAATAATTTGAACTGCAATGTTATCCTAAACATTACAAGCAAAGATAAGTCTCCCTTACTGTCAGATCTGAAGTCTTGTGGTACATTGGGTAAACATAGAAACACAAAATAGGAACAGGAGTAGCCATTTGGCCCATCAAACCTGTTCCGCCATTTAATATGATCATGGCTGATCCTCTATTTCAACACCATATTCCTGCTCTCTCCCCATACCCCTTAATGCCTTCAGAGTTTAGACATCCATTTCCTTCTTAAATATTCAGTGATTTGGCCTCCAGTGTCTTCTGTGCCAGAGAATTCCACAGGTTCACCACCCTCTGTACAGTTCTGGTCACCCTATTGTATAAAGGATATTATTAAACTAGAAAGAGTGCAGAAAAGATTTACTAGGATGCTACTGGAACTTGATGGTTTGAGTTATAAGGAGAGACTGGATAGACTGGGACTCTTTTCCATGGAGCGTAGGAGGCTGAGGGGTGATCTTATAGAAGTCTATAAAATAATGAAGTGCATAGACAAGGTAGATAGTCAATATCTTTTCCCAAAGGTAGGGGAGTCTAAAACTAGAGGGCATAGGTTTAAGGTGAGAGGGGAGAGATACAAAAGTGTCCAGAGGGGCAATTTGTTCACACAGAGGGTGGTGAGTGTCTGGAACAAGGTGCCAGAGGCTCCAATATCTTACGGTCTTATGGTCTTAGGACGTCTCAAAGGACTTTACAGCTAATGAAGTAGTTTTAAAGTGTAGTGCATTTAGACTTTTACATGGGTAAGATGGGTATAGAGGGATATGGGCCAAATGCACAATTGGGATTAGCTTAGTAGTTAATAAAAAGGGGCGGCATGGACAAGTTGGGCCGAAGAGCCTGTTTCCATGCTGTAAACCTCTATGACTCTGAGTGAAGAGATTTCTCCTCGTCTCAGTCCTAAATGGCCTCCTCTGTATCCTGAAACTGTAACCCTCTGTAGTGCCCCTGCCTCAGAGCCAGAAGCTCAGAGTTCAAGTCCCACCCCAGATCTTAATGGCCAAGGAAGGTGTGTTGGGTATCAACCTGTAAATCAACCTGCAAATCCTCCTAACACGCGCCAATTGCAGACAGTGAGAGCGGGAGAGATTCCTGGTCAGCCATGTGATGGAAAGAAAGCTGGAACCTCCGCCATCATTATCCTTAGCTCCAGGCTACAACACGCTTGTCAAAGTGCATGTTGCCACAGCAACCTGAACTCCCCGAGTGAACGTAACACATCACCACCAATGTTCTGCCTCAGCACATTTCCCTCAGCCCACCCAATGTGAAGTTACCCATGTTGCATCATTGTGTCATTTAAAACTGGTGGTTTGAGATAGCCTGGGAGATTATTTTGTATTTGTGGCTTAAAACTGGAGAAAGAAAGACTTGCATTGATATAGCACCTTTCACAATTACAGCACCTTTCACAAATGAGGTAAGGAAGAATTTCTTCATCCAGAGAGTGGTGAATCTGTGGAACTCTTTGCCACAGAGGGCTGTGGAGGCCGGGTCATTGAGTGTCTTTAAGACAGAGATAGATAGGTTTTTGATCAATAAGAGGATCAAGGATTACGGGGAGAAGGCAGGAGAATGGGGATGTGAATCATATCAGCCATGATTGAATGGTGGAGCAGACTCGATGGGCCGAATGGCCTAATTCTGCTCCAATATCTTATGGTCTTATGGTCTTAGGACGTCTCAAAGAACTTTACAGCTAATGAAGTAGTTTTAAAGTGTAGTCCCTCTTGTAACGTAGGTGACGTGACATCTAGGGTGGGATTTTCCAGCCGAGCTTGCCCCAGGACTGGAAAAATCCCACTTGTGGTCAATGGACCTTTGCATCCACATTATACTGCATCTGCCATGCAGATGCCCACTCACTCAGCCTGTCCAAATCACACTGAAGCATCTCTGCATCCTCCTCACAGCTCATCCTCCCACCCAACTTCGTATCATCTGCAAATTTGGAGATAATACATTTATTTCCCTCTTCCAAATCATTAATATATAATGTGAACAGTTGGGGTCCTAGCACAGATCCTGTGGAACACGATTATTTTCTCTTTGCCAATCAGAAAACGACCCATTTATGCCGACTCTTTGCTTCCTATCTGCTAACCAGCTTTCTATCCATCTCAAGACGTTACCTGCAATCTCATGTGCTTTAACTTTAGATCTGTTATGTGAGACCTTGTCGAAACCCTTCTGAAAGTCTAAATAAACCACATCCACTGGTTCTTCTTGGTCAACTCCACTAGTTACCAGAGACCTGGAAGATTATTGTTGACTACCTCACGCTCATCGAGTTACTGGTTAACCAGGGGAAATTAAAACCATGGGTGGAGAGAGGAAATAAGCTTGAATGGACAAAGAGTGCATGTCAATCCAATGAGAAAAGGGGTGTGTACACCCACATAACCTTTGAACTGTCTGACAGCTCAGATCATCAGAGTTTCCCTTTAAGAGTGCGTCCATTCACAGTGCGCCCGTCACTCACCCATGACTATCAGGTTGAAGTGTCTTGAAGCCTTGCCTGCCTCATTCGCAGCGAGGCAGGAATACCATCCAGCGTCATCAATGCTGACAGAGGGCAGCTGTAGCCTCATCCCACTGCTCTCCGGCATCAGGTCATTGGGCACCAGCAGTTCACCATCCTTCAACCAGGAGAACGTAGGGGGCGGGAGACCACCAACATCGCACGTGAAGGATACCGAAGCTCCTCTCAGCACCATCACTTCCTCAGTGTCTCTGGGATTCTCAAACCTTGGAGGATCTGGATGAGGATGGTGGGGGAGTGGGAAGAGACGGGGAATCAAAGAGTCACGGAATTGCAAAAAAAGAGGCCATTCAGCCCATCATGTGTGTGCCATCTCTCCGGATGAACAATTCACCAGGTGCCACTCCAACCTCTCCCTGTAGCTTAGCACATTCTTCCTTTTCCGGTAACAATCCGATTCCCTGTTGAATGCTTCAACTGATCCAGGCTCCGCCATGTCTCAGGCAGCGCTCTCCCAATCCTAGCCACTCACTACCTCAAAATGGCTTCCTACCTGCTCTGTCCAGACCTCACCCCTCGATCAAATCTCCTCTCAACCTTCTCTTCTCCAAACACAACGGTCCCAACTTCTCCAATCTATCCACAAAACTGAAGTTCCTCATCCCTGGGACAGTTCTTGATAACAGCAACATCACCAAAACATAACCTGAAGCAAAATCTTCAGATAGTTCCTTGAATTGGATCATCTTTGGGTCAATTTATTTCTCTAGGCCCGAGGCAGGGATAGGCACTGTACCTGGGGCGGCACGGTGGCACAGTGGTTAGCACTGCTGCCTCACAGCGCCAGGGACCCGGGTTCGATTCCCGGTTTGGGTCACTGTCTGTGTGGAATCTGCACATTCTCCCCGTGTCTGCATGGGTTTCCTCCGGGTGCTCCGGTTTCCTCCCACAGTCCGAAAGGCATGCTGGTTAGGTGGATTGGCCATGCTAAATTCTCCCTTAGTGTACCCGAACAGGCGCCGGAGTGTGGCAACTAGGGGAGTTTCACAGTAACTTCATTGCAGTGTTAATGTAAGCTTACTTGTGACACGAATAAATAAACTAAAAGGGAGGAATGCCCTTGAGCTTCCTGAAGAGCAGGAGCCAGAAGATCCTGGGGACTGGACATCACCTGGCACAGGCCCCAGGGCAGTTATGATAAATAGGGAGGGGAGCGTCCAGAAACTCTTTGAAGAGTATTGTCGGCCCACCAGTCTTCTGAGACGAATATAAAAAGCCCCTTACACCACTTGAAGAGGAGCTGGGACGTCCTGGCCAATATTTATCCCTCAACTAACATCACTTGATTTGATCTGATTACTGTGGGAGTTGATGTTAAGAACAAAGAAAATTACAGCACAGGAACAGGCCCTTCGGCCCTCCAAGCCTGCACCGACCATGCTGCCCGACTGAACTAAAACCCCCTATCCTCCCGGGAACCATATCCCTCCATTCCCATCCTATTCATGTATTTGTCAAGATGCCCCTTAAAAGTCACTATTGTATTTGCTTCCACTACCTCCCCCGGCAGCGAGTTCCAGGCACCCACCGCCCTCTGTGTAAAAAACTAGCCTCGTACATCTCCTTTAGTCATTGCCCCTCACACCTTAAACCTATGCCCCCTAGTAATTGACTCTTCCACCCTGGGAAAAAGCTTCTGACTTTCCACTCTGCCCATGCCTCTCATAATCTTGTAGACTTCTATCGCCCCTTAACTAGTCTCTATCCCCACTGCACCATAGTCAACTCTCTCCAAACTCCAACATTTAACCCCTTGACCTCTATTTCCTAAAAACTGCTTCCTTTTAAAACCTATGCTTATTGTTAGTTAATCACAACTGCTTCTCACCCCAGCTTCTTCTTCAAGCTTGCTGCATTATGAGCCATGACCCTTTCACCCAAGTTTGGCAATCAGGTGGAACCTGGACATTTAAATGACCATCCGCAGTGTTAAGGATTATTGTCGGAGTGGGTGGGGGGCATGGTGGGGTGGGTGGGTGGATGGGAGGGGCAGGCAGTGGAATTGAGGACACAATCAGATCAGCCATGAAGTTACCGAATGGCGGATCAAGCTTGAAGAGCTGAATGACTTCCTCCTAATTCTCATACATGTTCTTACATCAAGCATCACTGGGATGGGAGGACAGATTCTCTTTTTCCCATTAATCTCGCAGGGCAGCCAGCCCTGGTGAGTCAGTGGTGCTAACTCACTATGCTGACTTTGTAACTGGTAAGGAAATCACTATCTACTAGGGTGGCACAGTGGTTAACACTGCTGTCTCACAGCGCCAGGAACCCAGGTTCAATTCCGGCCTCGGGTGACTCTGTGCAGAGTCTGCATGTTCTCCCCGTGTCTGCATGGGTTTCCTCTCACAGTCCAAAGATGTACAGGTTGGGTGGATTGGCCATGCTAAATTGCCCCTTAGTATCCAGAGATGTGGAGGTTAGGTGGATAGGCTGTGCTAAATTGCCCTTAGTATCCCAAGATGTAACGATTAGGTGGATTGGCCATACTCAATTGCTCCTTAGTGTCCCAAGATATGCAGATTGGATGGATTGGCCATGCTAAATTGCCCTTGGTATCCCAAGATGTGAACATAGGTGGATTGGCCATACTAAATTGCTCCTTAGTGTCCCAAGATGTGCAAGTTCAGTGGATTGGCCATGCTAAATTGCCCCTTAGTGTCCCAAGTTGTGCAGGTTGGGTGGATTGGCCATGCTAAATTGCTCCTTAGTATCCCGAGATGTGGAGGTTAGGTGGATTGGCCATGCTAAATTGCCCCTTAGTGTCCCAAGATGTGCAGGGTTCAGTGGATTGGCCATGCTAAATTGCCCCTTAGTGTCCCAAGATGTGCGAGTTGGGTGGATTGGCCATGCTAAATTGCCCCTTAGTGTCCCAAGATGTGCAGGGTAAATATGTGGGGTTATGGGGATAGGGACTGTGTGGGATTGTTGTCGGTGCAGGCTCGATGGGCCGAATGGCCTCCTTCTGCACTGTAGGGATTCTATGACTCTCTATGTTTCTCTCTCCCTGAGGCTCTCATTGGCTGCGGGGATGGGGGGAAGAGTAGGGGGGGGGTGTACAAATGGAATAATGGCCACATTGCAAGTGGCTCTCAAACATGTCCTGCTGACTGAAGAGGAACAATGTCAGAAGCTTGGGAGGAGGCCAGATAGTCAGATTGGGAAATCCTGAACAAGGTGGGACAGAAACAATCTGAACTGAGCGGGGGAGGGAAGTTTAAATCCCAATCTTTCCCGAGAATGTTTTGTTCAAAGCCGATGACGCACCTTGGACTCGCAGGTGGTAATGCTGCTCCGTCACGCCTGCCTGACTCACAGCGACGCACGTGTAGGATCCTGTATCAGAAATCTGGACCTGAGCAATCCTAGAGGAAGGAGACAAAAGCAAGTCACGCTGGTTTATAGTTGAACCATTGAGAATGTCCTTTCGTTCCATCGAGTGCACAAAGGCCCTCACTCTTTTACCTCAGGATCTGGCCGGCTGACAGCAACCTCACATGGGATGAGATGGCAAGTGGTAATCCATCCTTCAACCAGGTGAGCTGTGGGGGAGGGGTACCGGCAGCTCTGCATTCCAGTGTGACCATTGCGTTCGGCACTGCCGTAAGGACCTCAGGAAGACTGGGGATTCTGCTGATATTCGGAGGCACTGGGGACGATGAGAAAAACAAAATTACATCCAGGCACTTGAAAGCAATTATATCCAGGCAAACTCTGAAGAGAGTGTGGGAGCATTGAGTACAAGAGTTGGCAAATCGTGTTGTAGCTACATAAAACATTGGTTAGGCCGCATTTGGAGTATTGCGTGTAGTTCTGGTCGCCACACTACCAGAAGGGTGTGGAAGCTTTGGAGAGAGTGCAAAGAAGTGTCACCAGGATGTTGCCTGGTCTCGAGGGTGTTGACTATAGAAACCCTACAGTGCAGAAGGAGGCCATTCAGCCCATCGAGTCTGCACCGACCACAATTCCACCCAGGCCCTACCCCCACATATTTACCCGCTAATCCACGCATCCCAGGACTCTAAGGGGCAATTTTTAACCTGGCCAATCAACCTAACCCACACATCTTTGGACTGTGGGAGGAAACCGGAGCACCCGGAGTAAACCCACGCAGACACGAGGAGAATGTGCAAACTCCACACAGACAGTGACCCGAGCCGGGAATCGAACCCGGGACCCTGGAGCTGTGAAGCAGCAGTGCTAACCACCGTGCTACCGTGCCGACTATGAGGAGAGGTTGAATAAACTAGGATTGTTTTCACTGGAAAGACGGAGGCTGAGGGGAGATTTGAAAGAGGTGTACAGAATTATGAGAGGGAGAGACAGGGTGGATAGTCAGCGGCTTTTTCCCAGGGTGGAAGTGTCAATTACAAGGGGGCACAGGTACAAGGTGAGCGGGGGAAAGTTTAAGGGAGATGTGCGGGAGAAGTTTTTCACGCAGAGAGTGGTGGGTGCCTGGAACGCGCTGCCAGAGAAGGTGGTGGAAGCAGGCACATTAGCAACATTTAGGAGGCATCTGGGTGGGTACATGAATAGGGAGGGAATAGAGAGATAAGGACCGAGTAAGGGCAGAAGGTTTTTTTTAGTTGGGTTAGGGCAGCATGGTCGGTGCAGGCTTGGAGGGCCGAAGGACTTATTCCTGTTCTGTACTTTTCTTTGTTCTTTGTTCAAATCCCACACCAGAGACATGGGCGCATAACCTAGGCTGATATTCAATGCAACACTGAGGGGCTCCTGGACAATATTTATCCCTCATCGAGCATCAAAATGAGAGTTTACCTGGTCATTGTCTCAGTGCTGGGTGCTGCCACATCACTTACACTACAATAGTGACCCTCCGCTCATTCTGTTTGTTCCAAGTATACCATAAATATTGAGTTGTGTGTGTAAAGTAATAATGTACAAATGATTTTCCAGAAATGAAAAAGTTGCCCCTGAGGAAAAAGGGGAGTTGGAATTCCTACTTAGTCAACATGGAGCTCCCATTTTGCTTTTACAGGATCTTGTAGGAGTTTGGCCTGAGTTTTTGAGTATGTAGGCGGGAGATGGGCATGGGCTGGAGATCAGACACAGGCCTGAGGCAGCAATGGAGGCGGCCTAACGGCAAGGCCGGTAGGTTAGAAGACTCTCATTCGTTGACTGGGACATCAGTCCAGTTCCAATCATGCTTGTTAGGCCCTCTAGCCCTCACTCCACTCCCCTGACCCTTCTCTGCCTATTCATCCAGTATCCATAGGCACAGAAGACAGAGCCATATGACATCACCGGCAAGTCTTTGAAATGCTCATTTTCATTAAAATTTTAAAAAACCAAAATCAGACATCCATCATTCCCTTTGAAAAAAATTGCCCTTCTTGTAACCTGATAAAACTGTCAGTTAAACTCAGCCAGTGAAAACAGCCCCTCTTAACCTTATCCAAATAAACACACAGGCATTGTAAAACTGCTAGAAAGAACACTCCGTAATGGAGACAGCAATGTCAGGAGTGCTGAGTGTGAGCTCGCGACCGATATCCCCATCCTGCAATGATCAGAACTACCAGAAACAGGAATGGGGGCAGGAATCCCAGAATCAAGTTCCAACCTGACATCTTTAGACTCCTGACACCTCAATAAGGTCACAATCAGAGGCAGGAATCTCCGAGCACTTGAGTTGACAGTTTTTGCCACAGGATATAAGCTGCAAGGACATGATAAGTCGGGATGTTCACTTACCAAGTACATTGAGTATGAACACTTTGGTCTCTTCCCCAGCGGGATTCCGTGCCACACAAGTATACCTCCCTGTGTCCGAAGGCAAAAGCCCCTTTATACCCAAGGAACTACCATCCGAGGACAAACTACAGAATGAGCAGAAAACAAATATCTTATTACCAAATGAACCAGCAGCATTCTACATTCCAATTCCTTCACTCAGTCTCAGTTGAGGCCTAGTGAAACAAGGCTTCACCAAGTGCCCTCTACCACCAATCCCTTGGTGGAAGGGTTGAGAACCAGAGGACACTTCGATTGGTAAAAGAACCAAAAGCAGTTAACATGAGGAAAAGCCTCTTTCACACGGCAAGTGGTTCGGATCTGGAATGCTTACCTGAGAGTTTGGTGGAGGCAGATTACACTGGGATTTACAAAAGAGAACTGGATAAGCACCTGGAGGAAAGAAATTGCCGGGCTACAAGGGTAGGGAAGTGGGCAGTGCTTTGGTTCTTGACGCTCCAATAGTGCGACACGGTGGCACAGTGGTTAGCATTGCTGCCTCAAAGCGCCAGGGTCTCATGTTCGATTCCCAGCTTGGGTCACTGTCTGTGTGGAGTCTGCACGTTCTCCCCGTATCTGCATGGGTTTCCTCCGGGTGCTCCGGTTTCCTCCCACAGTCTGAAAGACGTGCATTGGCCGTGCTAAATTCCCCCTCAGTGAACCCGGACAGGTGCCGGAGTGTGGCCAACTAGGGGATTTTTACAGTAACTTCATTGATGTGTTAATGTGAGCCTACTTGTGACACTAATAAATAAATGTTAAAACTTTGAACCTGGGGAATGGCCTCTTCACACCTGACAAACCCTTGAAGAATTTTATATGAGATCACCTCTCATTCTTCTAAACTCCAGAGAAAATAGCTTCACTGTACTCAGTCACATCTTAAAAATAAACATTTTAAGTGATGGTATGCAAAAAAAATACGCACTCACTTAAAGTTTGCTTTTCCCAGTGTTTCTAATGGTTGGCCATCTCTGAGCCATTTTAGAATGGGTTGTGGTTCCCCTGTAGTCACACATTCCAAGTTGATATCTTCATTCACCACGGCATCATATTCACTGGGCACATTTGAGCCAAGGATGCTCGGTGACACTGGTCAGTGAGAGAAGAGGAAGATAAATGAACAGAATTTGTGTCATTCAATTCGGAAAATCACTTTGCTGATTAGTGTTGGGGAAATTGGATGGTTAGACGGGTAGTGGATGGGAAGTGATGGGGTGAGAATCAGGTAGGGTGACCAATGGATGTCTTCACAAGTTCAAAGGCCGTGTTTTCACCCGCATAAGAAAATTGAGTGTAAACAAAGCTGTTCAAAGCATTTGAGCTTTCCAGGAAGGCTGGACCTCTCGCTGGGCCGCACTCCAGGGGGCCGGGAATCTGGCCTCAAACCCGGTCATAAAATGTCAATTTGATCTTAAGTATATTCATGAGTGGGTGGGGTCCTGATCGGGACCAGGGCCAACAGGCTTGGCGTCAAGTGCAATTCCAGTTTTGACCCTTACGTCTGACTCAACCGGCCAACACCAAACCCACCCACAGCTTGTGGGAGCGGAGAATCATCCTCCCACAAAACCTGGGACCTTTCTCTTTGATGTGAGTGCCGCCATTTTTGTGATGACCCCTGCGCACTCACCTGAAGAAGGCGCGAAGAGCTCCGAAAGCTTGTGTGGCTTTTGCTACCAAATAAACCTGTTGGACTTTAACCTGGTGTTGTTAAACTTCTTACTTTGGGGGAAAACCAGTAATTTCTGTCTGTGTGATGCCTCAGTTAAAAGCAGGGTGAACTGGGGAGCATTCCGAAAGGAGGTTAACCGGTTTCGTGTTTATGAGATCATTAGATTCCATGAAATGCCCACGTGACCTGAGATTGCAATGGAGTGGACGGTTAAGAAGCAAAGGGTAAATAGAAAGCCAATTGTGGAGGGGTTGGGTTTCAGCCAGTGTTTTCCGTCAGCCAATTCGGAATACGCTGAGAATTTACATGAAGAAGAAATAACGTTTCCGCTGGGGCTGTTGGGGATTCTGTTCTTTCACACGTTATCGGTCTCTATGAGAAGCAGGGCAATCTTACCTTGAACAATCAGTGAGTAATGTTTACGCACTTCTCCCTCAGAATTCCTCGCCAAACAGGTGTAATTCCCAGCATGGAAAACCTGTAACTGGATGGTCTGCAGTCTACTGCCCCCGGATAGAATATGCCAATTCCGGCTGTTCCTGCTCTCTGTGAACACAGTTCCAGTACAATATAAATTTTAGCAAAATAAAAGAGATAGCTGTACAACAATTCTCTCATTCAATTAGAATCATGCAGCACAGCAGGAGGCCATTTCGCCCATCTGGCTCTCTGGTTGAATCACCAATTAGTCCCACTCCTCTATCTTTCCCATAAATGTTTTTTTTCATTAACTAAAGATCCAATTCCTTTTTGACATTTACTACTGAATCAGCCATTTAAATCATTATTTCTTTTCAATATACTTTCTGCTCTGCATTGGATCCCTAAACCTTAAAGGCACATCTCTGTCAGATTTGTTTTATTCGTCCAGGGGATGTGGGCGTCACTGACTGGCCCAGTATTTATTGCCCATCCTTAATCGCCCTTGAACTGAGTGGCTTGCTGGGCCATTTCAGAGGGCAATTGAGAGTCAACCACATTGCTGTGGCTTTGGAGTCACATATAGGCCAGACCAGGTAAGGATGGCAGATTTCCCTCCATAAAGGACATTAGTGAACCAGATGGATCTTTACGACAATCAACAACGGTTTCATGATCATCAGTAGACTTGCAATTTCAGATTTTTTAATTGAATTCAGATTTCACCATCAGCCGCGGTGGGATTCGAACCCGAGTCCCCAGTCTCTGGATTACTGGAGTCCAGTGACAATACCAGTGCACCCCTTTAAACTTAGTAACCATGCCTCCTATATTCTCATCCAAATCATTCATATAAATGACAAATAACGGTCCTGGATATTGGTCTGTACAAATCCTTATTGGTGAACGAACAAGCTGATAAGGTGGTTAAAAAGACAAATGGGTTATGGGTTTATAAATACAGCAATAGGAAATAAAAACAGAGAGATTGTGCTGGAACTTTCTAAATCGCTGGTTAGGCCTCAGTGCCAGTCTTGTGGACAATTCCCCTATTGATCAATATTATCAGAATTCTGTGATAGCCAGCCGATGGGTGAAACCAAGAATACTGGTGAGTGGGCCAGCCCCGAGTTAGCGAAAATGTTAGAAATGACTGAGAGTCGATTGTAGCGCATTTCATGGACATCTCTCGCCGATTTCTGCTCCCCACTCAGGACCTTTACTGATGAGGGAGGCTACTTCACCCATCACAATTGATCCACCCAGAAAGGTTGTGCTTTCAGAAGGGGACTGGATAAGCACCAGCTGAGGGAGGATTTGCAGGGCTACAGGACAATGACGGGGGAGTGGGACTAGCTGAGTTGTTCTTGCAGACAGGCAACTTTTCCAACCTGTCTTCATAAGCCTCTCATCCCGAGAAACTTTCTGTAAAACCTCCTCTATTCTAAGGCCTTTACATAAGTGTGGTGCCCTGAATTGTCCACAAGGCTGGCACTGAGGCCTAACCAGCGATTTAGAAAGTTCCAGCACAATCTCTCTGTTTTTATTTCCTATTGCTGTATTTATAAACCCGTAACCCATTTGTCTTTTTAACCACCTTATCAGCTTGTTCATTCACCACTAAGGATTTGTACAGACCGATATCTAGGACCGTTATTTGTCATTTATATTAATGATTTGGATGAGAATATAGGAGGCATGGTTACTAAGTTTAAAGATGACATCAAGATTGATGGCACAGTGGACAGTGAAGAAAGTTATCTCCGATTGCAACAAGATCTTGATCAATTGGGCCAGTGGGCTGACGAATGGCAGATGGAGTTTAATTTAGATAAATGTGAGGTGATGCATTTTGGTAGATTGAACCAGGGCAGGACTTAGTTAATGGTAGGGCGTTGGGGAGAGTTATAGAACAAAGAGATCTAGGATTACAGGTTCATAGCTCCTTGAAAGTGAAGTCACAGGTGGACAGAGTTGTGAAGAAGGCATTCGGCATGCTTGGTTTCATTGGTCAGAACATTGAATACAGGAGTTGGGACCTCTTGTCGAAGTTGTACAAGACATTGGTAAGGCCACACTTGGAATACTGTGTACAGTTCTGGTCACCCTATTATAGAAAGGATATTATTGAACTAGAAAGAGTGCAGAAACGATTTACTAGGATGCTACCGGGACTTGATGGTTTGAGTTATAAGGAGAGGCTGAATAGACTGGGACTTTTTTCCTGGAGCGTAGGAGACATAGGGGTGATCTTATAGAGGTCTATAAAATAATGAGGGGCATAGATCAGCTAGATAGTCAATATCTTTTCCCAAAGGTAGGGGAGTCTAAAACTAGAGGGCATAGGTTTAAGGTGAGAGGGGAGAGATACAAAAATGTCCAGAGGGGCAGTTTGTTCACACAGAGGGTGGTGAGTGTCTGGAACGAGCTGCCAGAGGTAGTAGTAGAGGGTACAATTTTGTCTTTTAAAAAGCATTTAGACAGTTACATAGGTAAGATGGATATAGAGGGATATGGGCCAAATGTGGGCAATTGGGACGAGCTTAGTGGTTAAAAAAGAAGGGCGGCATGGATAAGTTGGGCCGAAGGGCCTGTTTCCATGCTATAGACCTCTATGATTCTATCACTCTACGACTTTCTGTTCATCTATAGTTTCCTGCTCATCTTGCCCGTATTTATTCAGGAATGTGCTACCTGGCTCACTGACATTTCACATTTTAAAAAAGCCAAAGGTTATTATTACATAGAATATACAGCAGAGGAACAGGCCATTCACCCCAATGAGTCAGTGCTAGTCTTGAGTCTCTTCCCATTCCGTCTACTCCATCTTGACCTTTCTTTCCATTGTTTTTTCGCTCACATACTCATCGAGTTTCCTTTTTAAAGCAGCCAAGCTATTTCCCTCAGACACTTCCTGAGGTGGAGAGATACACGGTCTAACCGCTCCAGTAGCTACACTGATCATGTCCAGTCCTACCTATCCGTTCTCCATCTTTCAGCCAAGTGATGGTGGGTGGTGGAACTCCCAACGCATGGCACGACAGAACCAGGGCACTGCCAGCTGTCTGGATAATAACCTCCTCTGAGGGTTCTTCAAAGGTTGGTGGGGCTGAAAAAAAGGAGGAGATTCAATAGCATAAAAATAAAGAACAACTAAACATTTCCAATCAAGAATTTGGTGCTTTTTCCCATTTTCACCATGAGTAAACCTTTGGCAACTTGTTACACCTGAAATGGTTAATAATCACACAAGTTTAAAAGCCACATAAGCTGCTATGAGGGAAAGGAAAACAAAGGTCTTTCTAAAAATCTTCACTGATAAGCACCAAGGCCTTTAGTCTGAGAGAATTCATTAAAGCAGACATCTGAACTGGGAGGAGGACTGATATCCACAGACACAGACAAACTGGGACATCAGTGATAACATGTAACAATAATGAAGTAGATCAGCTAACCTGATGAAGTCTTCATGCTGATTTCATATTCTAATTAATCAAGCATCAGGCGATTGTGGATTGATTTTAAAATGTGTACCTTATGAATGATGTAACCTGAATCAATAATCATGAGTGGATGGAGATAACTCCTATACCTTGATTGGTACATGCTAATTACTTAGAGTGATAGAGTCATAGAGGTTTACAGCATGGAAACAGGCCCTTCGGCCCAACTTGTCCATGCCACCCTTTTTTTTTTAAACACAGAAGCTAGTCCCAATTGCCCACATTTGGCCCATATCCCTCTATAACCATCTTACCCATGTAACTGTCTAAATGCTTTTTAAAAGACAAAATTGTACCCGCCTCTACTACTACCTCTGGCAGCTTGTTCCAGACACTCACCACCCTCTGTGTGAAAAAATGCCCCTCTGGACACTTTTGTATTTCTCCCCTCTCACTTTAAACCTATGCCCTCAAGTTTTAGACTCCCCTACCTCTGGGAAAAGATATTGACTATCTAGCTGATCTATGCCCCTCATTATTTATAGACCTCGATAAGATCACCTTCTACGTTCCAGAGAAAAAAGTCCCAGTCTATCCCGCCTCTCCTTACAACTCAAACCATCAAGTCCTGGTAGCATCCTAGTAAATCTTTTCTGCGCTCTTTCTAGTTTAATAATATCCTTTCTATAATAGGGTGACCAGAATTGTACACAGTATTCCAAGTGTGGCCTTACCAATGTCTTGTACAACTTCAACAAGCCGTTCCAACTCATGTATTCATTGTTCTGACCAATGAAACCAAGCATACTGAATGCCTTCTTCACCATTCTGTCCACCTGTGACTCCACTTTAAAAGAGCTATGAACATGTACCCCTAGATCTCTTGTAATCGAATTTGAAACTATAACTGCTTGTGCATTCCTGAATTCTGGATTCCGGTCGAGTTCCAGGCTGTGACCTGTGACTTTCTAGGGACCGAGTTATACAGCTTGCATTAAAAACAGCTGTTCGAGAGAACTCTGTGACTTGGTCTGGTTTCCTGAAGGGTAAAGTTGTGATCACTTAAAAGGCTGAACATCAAAGCCCGCAATACACTGATCTTTTATGCTTGGATTTCGACAAAATTTGATTCAACTTCATTTTTAAAAAAATGTATGTTTAAATAAAAATGCAGATTATAGTGAAAATATTTGCTTTGTTTGAAGGCCAGTTGAAAAGAAAAGTTACAGCACAGCACGGATGCGTATAGATTAATGCGGCCAAATTTTCAAAATGGAGTCATGAATCTGGCGCACAGGTGAATTCCTGGCCCTGAACCTGTGCCCAAGCGACATTATTCTTGCCACATAATTCTAACATTCAAATTGGATGAGTGCAATAAGAAGCTTGTCACCATCCAGGACAAAGCAGCCCGCTTGATTGTTACCCCATCCGCAAACATTCGAGGCAGCTAGATATAGCACTTGAAGCAAATGGGATCAAAGGTTATGGGGAGAAAGCAGGATTAGGCTATTGAGTTGGGCGATCAGCCATGATGGTAATGAATGGTGGAGCAGGCTCCAAGGGCCTCCTCCTGCTCCTATCTTCTTTGTTTCTGTTCGCTCCTTCCACCACAGACGAACAGTAGCATCAGTTTGTACCATCTATAAGATGCATCGCAGGAACTCAACAAGCCCCCAGAGACAGTGCCTTCCAAACCCACGAACGCTACCATCTAGGGTACAGATGGGCGGGTGAGGGGGCGGGGGAGGGGGGGGGCGGGGGCCGGAGGAGATTGCAGTGCTGGTGCCCGCATGTATCTGCTGCCGCTGTCCTTCGAGATGGTAGAGGTGGTGGATTTGTGGGTGCAGTCTAGGAAGAGCAGATAACTGAGAACACCACCACCTGAGAGTTCCCCTCCCAGTCACACACCATCGCAATTTGGAAATATATCACCATTCCTTCACTGCCACTGGGTCAAAATCCTGGAACTCCCTCCTGAACAGCACTGTGGGTCATCCCACACCACTCGGCATGCAGCGATTCAGGAAGGCAGCTCACTTCACAAGGGCAACTAGGGAAGGGCAATAAATGCTGGCCAGCCAGCAACGCCTGCAAGCCTTGAATTTGTTTTTTAAAAATATCCTAACTGGTGGGAGGTGGGGTGGGGGAGCCCAGCAGGAAGAGGGAGGGAGCCCAGCGTGGGTGAGGTGGGGTGGAGGGAGCTGTTTAGTGGGAAAGCCATTCAGACTCCCTTCCCCACCCACTTATCACAGCTCTGTTAAAATAACACTGGGGTGAGGGGTTCCATTGACATCACAGGGCATCTGAGCCGAGCTGGCAGCGACCAGAACCAGCTGTATTAACATTAGCGCACAGCAGGAAGGGAGTGGGTAATGGGGCTGTTCCATTTCAATCTCTCGTCCACTCCATTCCTGGCAAGGACGGCGAGTTAAAATTCCACCCAGGGAATTAACGGTCCGGAAAACCCCATTCCAAATCTCAGTGGATCCATAGGGAACGGGGCAGATGTGCAATATCACAGCAGGAACCGGACGCGGAACAAGAAAATGCCACTCGGTCCATCTATTCTGATTCTTCCACTCGTACTATCCATTAAATAATAGATTCCCTTCCAGCCATTCAATTTCCTGAAGGGCAGGTTCTGCATCAGAACCTTCCAGAACTTAAACCCAAGAAATGCTGAAGTATGATATACTCAGCGAATAATTGTGCAAGGTCGGATGTGTTGTCCATGCTTACCATGCACCCTCAGCTTGAAGGTCCTTTTTGTGTGTCCAGCCAGGTTGGTGACTTTACACATATAGTGCCCAGAATCGGTGACCTAAAACCAGTAAAGGTTTGGATGTTAGCAATGTTCCGGATTCAAATCCCACCACAGCAGATGATGAAATTTGAATTCAATAAAAAATATCTGGAATTAAGAATCTACTGGTGACCATGAAACCATTGTCGATTGTCGGAAAACCCCATCTGGTTCACTAATGCCCTTTAGGGAAGGAAATCTGCCATCCTTACCTGGTCAACATGTGACTCCAGAGCCACAGCAATGTGGTTGACTCTCAACTGCCCTCCAAGGGCAATAGGGATGATAGCCTGTAAAATGGCGCTACAGATCATCAAATGTCAGTTGATAGCAGGGTGAGCGATTCAGGGTCTGCCTTGCCAACGACACATCACGGGATCTGTGAACTGAAGCTTTTTTTATCGTTCTGCAACGCTGCTTTTCCCACCCAGCATCGGCCTTTCCCGATATCTGGGAAAATCCCAGACCTTGTGTGTCTTTTCCAGACAATTTTACTAGGGTGGCACGGTGGCGCACTGGTTAGCACTGCTGCTTCACAGAGCCAGGGACCAGGGTTCGATTCCCGGCTTGGGTCACTGTCTGTGCGGGGTTTGCATGTTCTCCCCGTGTCTGCGTGGGTTTCCTCCGGGTGCTCCGGTTTCCTCCCACAGTCCGAAAGACGTGCTGGTTAGGTGGATTGGCCATGCTAAATTCTCCCTCAGTGTTACCCGAACAGGCGCCGGAGTGTGGCGACTTGGGGATTTTCACAGCAACTTCATTGCAGCGTTAATGTAAGCCTACTTGCGACACTAATAAATAAACTTTAAGTCATGTAAAAGGAAGTCAACAAACAATTGTGAGATGAAAACAAATCAACATCTATCCATCGAATGCTGTACGTTTAAATTGCTGTCAAGATTTGAAAGATTGAATGTAGATATTACCTGAGCATCTTGGATTTGGAGTATTTGACCATTAGACAGGGTACGGGCGCCATTTACCAAGGCCAGCTGGTGGTCATTCTTATACCACACGACAGTAGGAGCTGGAACTGCTTCTGATTCACACTTAAAAGTGGCCATCTCTCCGACACAGATAGTGCTGATCTCAGAGTAACTGTCGCCATGGTGTCTAATAGTGGGCGCGGCTTTGGGGGTGAAAATTCAGAAGATATCGATTACAATGCAGTGGAATGCTTTCTGCTGCTGTAAATAGAGGCTCCAGCTAATAAGCAAACGGTAACATTCTTAAATGGTCATGGCACATGAGTTACCAACACCACTATGATAGAATCATGGAATCTCTACAGTGCAGAAGGAGGCCATTCAGCCCATTGAGCCTGCGTCGACAACAATCTCACCCAGGCCCTACCACCTAACCCCATGTATTTACCCTGATAATCCCCCTGACACTAAGGGGCAGTTTTAGCATGGCCAATGCACCTAACCTGCACACCTTTGGACTGTGGGAGGAAACCGGAGCACCCGGAGGAAACCCACGCAGACACAGGGAGAACGTGCAAACACCACACAGACAGTCACCCAAGGCTGGAATTGAACCCGGGTTCCTGGCGCTGTGAGGCAGCAGTGCTAACCACTGTGCCATCATGCCGCCCCAATAGGAGCATTGGAACAGAGGGACAGGAATAGGCCATTCGGCCCATCGAACCTGCTCCACCATTCAATATGATCATGGCTGATCAGAAACTTCAATGCCTTTTGCACCCACACTATCTACATAACCCTTTACGTGAATATCAATCTATCAATCTCTGCTGTAAACATACTTAATAACTGAGCTTCCACAACCCTCTGGGGTAGGGAATTCCAAAGATTCACAACCCTTTGAGTGAACAATTTTCTCTTCATCTCCATCTAAGTGGCATAACCTTTATTTTGAAATTGTGAAATTGTTTACTGTAAAGACTGTTTGCAATGCTTCAACCGCACATTCATCGGTAATAAATTTGTACATCACAATCATTAATCTCCTCTCACCCATGAATAACATATAAACACACAGGTGAACTCCTCAGTATCAGCAGTTGAAGGGGAGGCGATGGCCTAGATATTATCACTAGACTATTAATCCAGAAACTCAGCTAATGTTCCGGGGACCCGGGTTTGAATCCCACCACGGCAGGGATTCAAACCCGGGTCGAATTCCACTCAGAATTCAGGACTTTCCCATTTACATATATACTCCCCCCAACTTCCACACTAACGTACAATGTTATTGATACTCACCGTACACATAGAGGTAAATGTCCTTCTCATCTCTCCCAACCGCATTGGTGGCGACACAGACATATTTGCCATTGTGCTGTGTCATAGCTCTGGGAATGTGAAGGATATGGCCACCTGGAACAGAAATGGGAAGAGATCAGGAGACATCAGAGGTTATGTAACTATATTCCAAAGAAAATGAAGATGGCATCATCTGTTCTGTAAAGGAGGACACATTGAGAGCGAGTGTGTCAGAGAGTGGGTGGGATTTTAAAGACCTAGCTCGGGCGAGGTCTTAAAATCCTGCCCAAGGCCAATGGAGAATTCTGTTCTGCGAGCCTCGGAATCAGGAAGGGCAAGACGGTAAAATTCCGGCTAGTGTGTCCTAACTCCAATACCCAGACACAACAACCATTTTGTCAAGAATTGTCTCCTTGGTGTCTTCATGAACGGGGTCGGGGGGGCGGAGCTGGAGAAGTCAAAGGTCATTCCACATTACTCACGACCGCCCCCACTTTACATTTTCCTCTTCAGAGTCTCACCTGGGAGAATGATGGCGTCAGCGCTGGACTGCAACAGCCGCCCGTCTTTGTACCACGTGACGTCCGGCGCAGGCTCTGCTCGGGATTCACATGTTAACCAAATGGGGTTATTCGTCACGACACTAACATTCTCTGGAGTGGGGCCAAGGACAATGGGAGGCACTGCACAAAAGCAAGCAGAAGCAGATGTGAATTGGTGTTGTCTGATCGCTATCCAGCAATATAACCCAGCTCGACACTTCAAACCTTTTACAGCATTAGGATTTACTTCCTTCAGCTTCGGAACAACGTTTTTCAGCAATGCAAACATTAAAGTGTTAAAGTTTATTTATTAGTATCACAAAGTAGGCTTACATTAACACTGCAATGAAGTTACTGTGAAAATCCCCTAGTCGCCACACTCCGGCGCCTGTTCGGGTACACTGAGGGAGAATTTAGCACGGCCAATGCACCTAACCCGCACATCTTTCGGACCGTGGGAGGAAACCCACGCAGACACGGGGAGAGCATGCAGATTCCGCACAGCCAGTGACCCAAGCCGGGAATCGAACTCGGGTCCCTGGCGCTGTGAGGCAGCAGTGCTAACCACTGTGCCACCATGCCATCCCTTAATGCATAACAACCTCCTGTCTTTTAGTTCCTTTTTTTCAAATGTAATTATTTCCTCACAGAAGCGGATGCTGAGTAAGCCTGGAAGGAATGAGTTAGGATAAGAGGCTGGGCACTCAATCCTGATTTGAGGACAATGAAGATGCAGGGACATGTCTTTGGACCTCAGAGGGACAAAGAAGCAGATCTTAAAGGAGACATTGCCAAGCGTAAACCAAGTGGTTACACAGCTCTGAAAGAGGCCACATGGCGGGAGTTATTCCTCAGAGTGCAGGTATTGTGTGTAGCAGTTGAATTTGGGAATAAACTTCCTTTTTTGGAAATCCATGTTGTCGGTGATTTGGGGAACCCACAACGCTTTGCAGCATTGCTGGGAATCCCGGCCGTGGAAGGCAGCCCTTGGCTGGCTGTGGGATATTCTGGTCCCGCCGCTATCCATGGGATTTCCATAGAATCTCTCCAGTGCAGAAGGAGGCCATTCGGCCCATCGAGCCTGCACCAACAACAATCTCACCCAGGCCCGATCCCCATAACCCCACATATTTACCCTGCTAATCCCCCTGACACTGAGGGACGACTTAGCATGGTCAATCCACCTAACCTGCACATCTTTGGACTGTGGGAGGAAACCGGGGCATCCGGAGGAAACCAACGTAGACACGGGGAGAATGTGCAAACTCCGCACAGACGGTGACCCAAGCCGGGAACCCGGGTCCCTGGCACGGTGACGAAGCAGTGCTAACCACTTTGCCACCGTGTCGCCTGTGATTTCCCATTGATTCCACCCCATGCTGCTGGGACACCAGAAGATCGGTCGGCGTGAAGAGTCGGAAGGTCGTGCCCCAGGAGTTCTATTGAGTGAAAGAGGAAAGGGCAGGGGGAGAGTGTGGAGACTGGAGACTTGGTGTGGCTAAAAGTGAGAAAGATCACTGCAACTGGGTTAACTGGAACTCCCTCCCTAACTGCACTGTGGGTGTACCTACACCACGGGGACTGCAGCGGTCCAAGAAGGCAGCTCACCATCACCTTCTCAGGGGCAATTAGGGATGGAAAATCTAGCCAGGGACACCCACATCCCTTGAGTAAATATAAAACAAGAAAATGCTTTTCAATTCATGACCCATTCTACTCCAGGCATCTGGGTCCACTGTATAGCAGTGGGAATCCCTAACTAACTAAGTCAAGGAACCTAATTAAGTATGAATACATTAAATCAACACCTAAACTTTTCTCCTTTGGTTTTTTTTACCCAAATTTGTTCCTTATGCTTCTATGAAATGTTTGGGGTTTTTTTGTGTTAAACACATTACGCTACCTATTGAATACAAGGTGGCGCTGGAACGTGGCCACTTCTTGTGAGCTGTCCCCAGCATACTCTCTAATTTCATCATGTTCTATATGCTTTTAAAACTGAACTCTATAAACTCTCTATTAAGTTGATCTTTCTCTGCACCCGAGCTGTGACTCTAACACTACGGGCAGCACGGTGGCACAATGGTTAGCACTGCAGCCTCACAGCGCCAGGGACCCGGGTTCGATTCCCGGCTTGGGTCACTGTCTGCATGGAGTTTGCACGTTCTCCCCGTGTCTGCGTGGGTTTCCTCCGAGTACTGCGGTTTCCTCCCACAGTTCAAAGAGGTGGATTGGCCATGCTAAATTGGCCCTCAGTGTCAGGGGGACTAACTAGGGGAAATGCATAGGGTTATGGGGATAGGGCCTGGGTGGGATTGTGGTCGGTGCAGACTCGATGGGCCAAGTGGCCTCCTTCTGCACTGTAGGATTCTATGATACATTCTGCACCCTCTCCTTTCCTTCTCCTCTGTGTACTCTGCGAACTGTATGCTTTGTCCATATAGCGCACAAGAAACAATACTTTTCACTGCATCACAATACATGTGACAATAATAAATCAAATCAAATGACTGAAAGTTTTGGTTGTTGCTGTTGCTTGTACATCTCCTCTGTTGCCGCAATGCAGCGTTGGCAGTATATTGTGTCCTTAGAATGGAGCAGATTGTTACCTTGTACGTGAAGGCTGAAAAGCTTCTCCGTGGTTCCTGCTGGGTTTTCTGCCAGACACATGAAACCAGCTGCGTCAGATACCTGCACTGTGTGAATCTACAGAGAAAGTACAACAAGCAGGACATGATTCACAGTTTCAATCAGACATGACATAGAAACATAGAAACCCTACAGTGCAGAAGGAGGCCATTCGGCCCATCGAGTCTGCACCAACCACAATCCCACCCAGGCCCTACCCCCACATATTTACAGTGTGCACTAGGAATAGAGTCTGGGCTTTCTCCACAGCTGGGTTACAACCTCTGGATTTGATTCCCACAGAGATAATCCACTCCGTTATCTAGCCAATTTCCCCTCACCTGCAGGATGCTGCCATTATCCAGAAGCTGGTGTCTGTGGTCCGCCACAATGGGTAGGCCATCCCTGAACCAGGAGACGGAAGGCGGCGGCTTCCCGTCTGCTTCACAACGCAATTGGACTGTTTCGTTAGCAATCGACACCAGCTCCTCCCCAAACCCCCCACTTTCCGTACGGATAACAGGAGGAACTAGAAAAGACAAATGAGAATGAACATGTGAGAGGGGCTGGATATAGAATCATAGAATCCCTACAGTGCAGAAGGAGGCCATTCAGCCCATCGAATCCGCACCATCCACAATCTCACACAGGTTCTATCCCCATAACCCCATGCATTTACCCTAGCTAGTCCCTGCCACTAAGGGTCAATTTAGCATGGCCAATCCACCTAACCCATGCATCTTTCAGACTGTGGGAGGAAACCGGAGCACCCAGAGGAAACCCACGCAGACACGGGGAGATAGTGCAAACTCCACACAGACAGTGACCCAGGTCCCTGGCGCTGTGAGGTAGCAGTGCTAATCACTGCGCCACCTTTGCAACTCCTTGAGCAGAATTCTACCATCCCGCCTGCCCCAGGAATCATAGTGGGCGAGGGGGGTAGAACATGCCAAGGTCCATTGATCTCAGGTGAGATTTTCCAGTCTTGGGGCGAGCGTGGCTGGAAAATCCCACCCCTTGTTACAGAGAGCTGTGGGGGCAGAGTCCTTGTGTATATTTAAGGCTCAGATAGATAGATTTTTTTCAAGAAGGGAATCAAGGGTTATGGGGATAGGGCAGGAAAGTGGACATGGCGAATGTTGGATCAGCCATGGTCCTATTGAATGGCGGAGCAAGCCCGAGGGGGCTGAATGATTTTGCAAAATCTCACTAACTGTCCTGGCTGGAGACAATACACATCTCTTTAACCTGTGCTTAACCCTCTCTCCACTCACATTGTCTGTACCTGTAAAGACTTGATTACCTGTTAATACTCGCATTCCAACCATTATCTTGTAAATTGAGTTTGTGTCTATATATGCCCTGTTTGTGAACACAACTCCCACTCACCTGATGAAGGGGCAGTGCTCCGAAAGCTTGTGGCTTATGCTACCAAATAAACCTGTTGGACTTTAACCTGTGCGACTTCTTACTGTGTTTACCCCAATCCTACGCCGGCATCTCCACATCAATTATACAGGGCATTGGTGAGACCACCCATGGAGTATTGTGTATAGTAATAAAGAAGGATGTAACTGCATTGGAAGCAGTTCAGAGGAGCTTTAGTGGACTAACACCTGGAATAGGCAGGTTGTCTTATGAAGAAAGGTTGGGCAAGTGAGGCTTGTACCTGTTGGAATTTAGAAGAATCGGAGACACCTTAACTGAAAAATCCTGAGGGGTTTTGACAGGGTGGATGTGGAAAGTCTACTTCTTGTGAGAGCATCTAGAATGAGAAGGTCACTGTCTCAAAATAAAGGGTTGCCTTTTTAAGACAGAGATAAGGAGAAACTTTTCTCTCAGAGAGTTGCGAGTCTTTGTAACTCTCTTCCTCATTGTCTTTTTGGAAGCAGTCCTGAGCGCAGGGGTGCCCTCTGCCAGCGAGAACTAAATAACAGCGAGAACCCAGGTAGACCATGCCAAAGATCCCCTGCACTTTGGAAATGCCATGCTGTCTTGTCTCGTGAGCCCCTGAGGTGTTTGGAGGGAGACGGGGAACCCAGCAAGTTTCCTTGTGGTGAAGTTGTCTCTACACCACTGCAGTGGTTGAGGATATCCTCGGATCTGCTTGGCTATTCCATATCCCGGGCTAAAGCAACTCTGGGATAGTGGGAGCAGATCCGTGTGGTTTCCCGGTCTGGGAGATCCAGTAATATATCATTTTGTTTTCAAATTCATTCACGGGATGTGGGCATCGCTGGACAGACTGGCATTTTATGGCGCATTCCTAATTGCCCCTGAGAAGGTGCGGATAAGCCGCCTTTTTCAACCACTGCCGCCCACATCACATAATCCAGATAGAAATCCACATCCAACTCATTTTCCCCAATTTTGGTAATTATAACGTTGCATTTTTGACTTATCCTCCTGGCTTGGGTGACTGTCTATGTGGAGTTTGCACATTCTCCCCATATCTGTGTGGGTTTCCTCCGGGTGCTCCAGTTTCCTCCCACAGTCCAAGGATGTGCGGGTTAGGTGGATTGGCCATGCTAAATTGCCCCTTAATGTCAGGGAGACTAGCTAGGGTAAATGCATGGGGTTACAGAGATAGGGCCTGGGTGGGAATGTGGTCGGTGCAGACTCGATGGGCCGAATAACTTCCTTCTGCACTGTAGGGATTCTACGAAAGCAGAAAGAATCGAATTCCACGCTAAAGATAGAGATATTTCAACTTCCTTGTTAGATCAGGCAGTTTGTAATTTTGTTGACAAATCTGCAACCATCTTTGAAATAGCACTAATTAGAAACATAGAAACTAGAAGCAGGAGTAGGCCATTCGGCCCTTCGAGCCTGCTCTGTCTTTCATCTTGATCACGGCTGATCATCAAATTCAATATCCTGATCCCCCCCTCCCTCCCATATCTCATGATCCCGTTAGCCCCCAACAGCTATACCTAATTTCTTGAAATCAGACAACATTTTGGTCTCAATTACATTCTGTGGGAGTGAATTCCACACATTCACCACCCTCTGGGTGAAGAAATTTCTCCTCACCTCAGTCCTCAAACTGTGACCCCTAGTTCTGGACTCCCACACCATCGGGAACATTGGGAGCAATCTGACTACCAGCAGTGATAGAAACTGAATCCGGTAACGTGGGGATACAATCTTTACAAAAATAACATCAAGGAGAATAGGTACGGTTCCTCTGTCCCTGAACAAAACATTTCCCACAAACTGTTTGCATGTTTCATAAGCATCTGCGGCAATCAGTACCACCAACAAAATCCTGGTATTTATTTATTAGTGTCACAAGTAGGCTTGCATTAACACTGCAATGAAGTTACTATGAAATTCCTCTAGTCGCCACAGTCCGGTGCCTGTTTGAGCACACTGAGGGAGAATTTAGCACGGCCAATGCACCTAACCAGCACGTCTTTGGACTGTGGGAGGAAACCAGAGCACCCGGAGGAAACCCACGCAGACACGGGGAGAACGTGCAAACTCTGGACAGACAGTGACCCAAGCTGGGAATCGAACCCGGGTCCCTGTCGCTGTGAGGCTGCAGTGCTAGCCACTGAGCCACCGTGCCGCGGTAAGCTCTTCTATTACAAATCCAAAAATTACAAGAATATGGAGAGCAACTAATTTGTCTTTCAGCAAAATCTCTCTCTGATCTGTGTCATTTCTGGCAGCATTGTACATCTGCCACGTACTGCTGGGAGGGAGTTCCAGAACCACATTGGAACACCCACAGTGCTGTTCGGGAGGGAGTTCCAGGATTTTGACCCAGTGACAGTGAAGGAACGACGATATCCTCCACGTTAGGGTGGCGAGTGACTTGGTGAGGAACTTCCAGGTGGGCGTGCTCCCAGGTATTTGTCGCCCCTTGTCCTCCTAGAAGGGAGTGGTGCCAGGGTTTGGAAGATGCTGCCTAATGAACCTTGGGGAGCTTCATATGTGCATCTTCATGTTAAAACCCCAAAGTGTAAGGGAGCGGAATTGAAACATATTTACTGACGAGTTTTGGAGTATTCTACATTTCCAGCTACACTCATTCTAAAATCAATCATGCCAAAAATAAGTTTCTTCGAAAGAGATGGGACGAGAATGTGTGAAAGCAACAGGGGAGAAGGTACAAAAAATGCACAAAGAAAGCAGTTAAAAATTAAGTTGAGAAAACAGGGAGGTACATGAAAATGCGATCGATGTACTCTAGACAACAATTCAGGAAACACAGACGCCTTCCTGTGCATGTTCCTGGCTGCTCTTGACATACCTAGTGCTATAATTATCGTACTTACTGATGACTGAGTGGTATTTTTCCACCTATTTAGGTTTATGGATTTTGGTCTCCCGCCAATGTGATTTTACAGATGTGACTCCAATTTCTCGGGGTCAGTAGGCGTGCTCTCTGCGGTCGCTCTCGTTGGCAGTCGGAGCTCATACAGAGTGGCTTCCTTCCAAAGCCTGACACAATTCGAACGGGAAAAGCATCCAGCTTGTTAAAGAGGAACCTCGGTCTTGTGCACCAGGAATCTGCAAGCACTCAGACCAGCCAAACAAGAAAGGCGGGTTGCTCGATGAGAGCATTTTTAAATCGACTCGTCTGGCAAGAAACGTGTTGAACTTGCGTCCCATCCACTGAGTTCAATAGAGGGTAAAATCAGGGAGGGTGTAAATGCAACCATTTCCACCCATTCCTCTGCAAACTAGTCAGGTTAAAATTGCCCCCCAGTGACCATGGTCAATTTTATTTGGTGTCTCCCTCTGTCCGACAATCTTTGAAATACAACAGCCTTTAAAGCCAAGCAAATCATTACATTTTGACTGACCTCACCTTTGCATGTATCCACTTTTCCAATCTTACTCTCTGCGTTTGCCGTCACGTGGTCATATAGAATCATAGAATCCCTACAGTGCAGAAGGAGGCCATTCGGCCTATCAAGCCTGCACTGACAACAATTCCACCCAGGCCTTATCCCTTTATTCCCATGTATTTACCCTGCTAATCCTCCTGACACTAAGGGGCAATTTAGCAAGGCCAATCTGCCTAACCTGCACATCTTTGGACTGTGGGAGGAAACCGGGGCACCCGGAGGAAACCCACGCAGACACGGGTAGAACGTGCAAACTCCACACAGACAGTGACCCAAGCCGGGAATCGAACCCGGGTCCCAGGTACAGTGAGGCAGCAGTGCTAACCACTGTGCCACTGTGCCACCTATATGTGGGCGGTTAATTGACCAGTTATTAATGTGACGACCAGGAAGATGAAGATGATGAAAAAAACCTTTAAAAACTTGCAGCAAATATGTAGTCGAAAGATATGCAAGTTAGGTGGATTGGCCATGGGGAATGTGTGGGGTTACGGAGATAGGGCAGGGGAAAGGTGAAGGTAAGTTACTCTGTCATAGAATCGGTGCAGACTTGATGGGCCGAATGGCCTCTTCTGTACTGTAGGGATTCCAAGATTCGGTGGCTTCCCAGATCTGCTGTTTGTCCCCTGGGCATGTCCAAAAATGCATCAAATACCCAGAGAAGTGAAGCAGCAAAAGATGCCCTGGGATTGGCACTCGACCCAGGTGAGAACAGCATGAGGGAACAGCTATCATAGACAGTGCCAATAAACTTCCCAGACTGAAACAGAAATAGATCACCAGAACATCGTTCCACTTTCCCTCCTTTTACCTTCTCCCTTTAGGAATTATTCAGGACCTATCACACCCGGTGTTGACCCTGACATTGACTGGAATTGTCCGACTTCGCCCGCAGCTGGGATTCTCCAGTCCCGCTGCAGTGAACGAAGATTTGGCTGAGTGTCAAATTCTCCATTCTTACCAGCAGTGGGGCGTGAATGGCCAGTGAATTCCAACCAATGGGTGTAAATTAAGAGAGGTGGATACTCAGCGAGACCTTGGAGTCCTCGTGCACCAGTCGCTGAAAGTAAGCGCTCAGGTACAGCAGGCAGTAAAGGCAAATGGTATGTTGACCTTCATAGCGAGAGGATTTGAGTGTAGGGATAGGTATGGGGATGTTTTACTACTATTGTATAGGCTGCTGATGAAGCCACACCTGGAATATTGTGTGCAGTTTTGGTGTCCTTATCTGAGGAAGGATGTCCTTGCTATAGAGGGAGTACAGTGAAGGTTTACCAGGCTGATTCCTGGGTTAGCAGTTCTGTCATTTGAGGAAAGACAAAATTGGTTAGGATTATATTCACTGGAGTTTGGAAGAGCGAGAGGGGATCTCATAGAAACTTATAAAATTTGAACAGGGTTAGGCAGAGTAGATTCAGAAAGAGTGTTCCCAATGGTGGGGGAATCCAGAACTAGGGGTCATAGTTTGAGGTGAGGAGAAATTTCTTCATCCAGAGGGTGATGAATGTGTGGAATTCATTACCACAGAAAGTAGTTGAGGCCAAAACATTGTGTGATTTCAAGAAGAAATTAAATGAGGGAAGGGGAGATCAGGATATTGAATTTGATGATCAGCCATGATCAAAATGAATGGCGGAGCAGGCTCGATGGGCCAAATGGCCTCCTGCTTCTAGTTTGTATGTTTCTATTAACTCTCAGAGTGCCAAACAAAAGTTTCCTTTGGCAACTATTGATGAACCTATTGATCCAACAGAGTCCTGCCCAGTTGTGATGTCCAAAAAGAGATTAAGCTGTGCTTACTTTTATGGTACACATGCTGAAAATTTACAAATACCAAGGATTCTCTGGCCTCTTTTTAACCTCCTCTGCCCTGTCTCTTGGCCCAGTTTGCAGAGAGAGTTCCCCTCTCTGACCCACCTACTTACTCTCCGTTTAACTGACTTAACAATGTCAATTCACGTTACACATTTGGTAATCTCAGTCAATTACCCTCTAGGCCCGACCTCTGATCAAGGGCTGAGGAAAGGAACAAACTGTGATTGCTGGAAATGGGTAGTGGAGACAGAGGCTGGGATTCTCCGATCTCATCCGCCCCAGCACCACGATGGGCAGCACGGCGACCCAGTGGTTAGCGCTGCTGCCTCACAATGCCAGGTACCCGGGTTCGATTCCCGGCTTGGGTCACTGTCTGTGTGGAGTTTGCACATTCTCCCCGTGTCTGCGTGGGTTTCCTCCGGGTGCTCCGGTTTCCTCCCACAGTCCAAAGGTGTGCAGGTTAGGTGGATTGGCTGTGCTAAATTGACACTAGTGTCATGGGGATTAGCAGGGGAAATACATGGGGTTATGGGAATAGGGCCTGGGTGGGATTGTGGTCGGTGGGGGCTCAATGGGGCAAATGGCCTCCTTCTACACCAAGGGGATTCACTGGAGTTTGGAAGAGCGAAAATCCCCTAGTCGCCACACTCCGGCGCCTGTTTGGTTACACTGAGGGAGAATTTAACATGGCCAATGCACCTAACCAGCACATTTTTTCAGACTCTGGGAGGAAACCGGAGCACCCGGAGGAAACCCACGTAGACACGGGGAGAATGTGCAGACTCCGCACAGACAGTGACCCAAGCCAGGAATCGAACCCGTGTCCCTGGCGTTGTGAGGCAGCAGTGCTAACCACTGTGCCACCGTGCTGCCCACTCTCTCAAGGGCAATTGGGGATGGGCAATAAATGCCAGTGACGCTCATATACCACTGAAGAATTTTTTTAAAAGCTGTGCTGACACAAATCTTCATCAATGAGGGAGGGAAAATGAGTAGAAAGGGGCCAATGCAGAACATGGATAAAAGCAAAATACTGTGGATGCTGGAATCTGAAACAAAAACAGAAAATGCTGGAAAATCTCAGCAGGTCTGACAGCATCTGTGGAGAGAGAATAGAGTCAACATTTCGAGTCTGGATGCCCCTTCATCAGAACATGGACAATACAAGTTGGCTGAGTTATCAAATGTACTGATAGAAGTCCAGGACTAGACTTGGAAGCTTCACTCAAATGTTTAAAAAATCAACACTCCTCACTCAGTTCAGCCACAGACTGACACGGACCCTTGCCATTTAGTTACTCACTCAAAACCACGAGCTCATAATGCAGTTGGTCCTGTCCAACCTCATTGACAGCTTGACACGTGTATCTCCCAGCATCCCCGGCTCGCACCCTGGGGATCTGCAGGATGTGGCTTCCTGTTAAGGGAGATCAAAGTTCACATTGTGGTTAACTTTATTTGAGAAGTTCTCCTCAAAGAACGTACCATTAATGACACAAAAATAAACCAGAGGAATGAGGAAGTATTGAGGGGGACAGAAAGAGAAAATGCTGGAAAATCTCAGCAGGTCTGACAGCATCTGTGGAGAGAGAATAGAGCCAACGTTTCGAATCTGGATGACCCTTCGTCAGCATTGACGGAGAATCTGGTTGCTCCTTGCAAGCTTCTGGAGTCTTAGGTTTCACAGGCTAAGTTTTGCCAAGCACAAAATGTTGAAGATAATGGCATTGTGGCACAGTGGTTAGCACTGCTGCCTCACAGTGCCAGGGACGCGGGTTCAATTTTGGCCTCGGTCACTGTCTGTGTGGAGTTTGCACATTCTCCCTGGGCGAGATTTTAAGACCTCACTCATGCCAAAACCGTAAAATTCCGCCCGAGGCCTCCGGGCCTTTCCATGGTCCACCCCGATTCCTGTGGTGGGCGGGATGGTAAAATTCCAGCCTCCGTGTTTGCATGGATTTCTTCCGGGTGCTCCGGTTTCCTCCCACACTCCAAAGATGTGCAGGTTAGGTGGATTGGCCATGTTAAATTGCCCCTTACAGTGACAGGGAGATTAGCGGGGTAAATACATACGGTTATGGGGATAGGGCCTGGATGGGATTGTGTTCGGTGCAGACTCAATGGGCCGAATGGCCTCTCTCTGCACTGTAGGGATTCTATGATTGTACTAACATTTCTTTCCGAGTTCTTAGTTCCCAGCAACCTTGGCGTTACGATTCAGGCTTTTCGAAACATGATTATTCCTTCAGCAGTTATATATCAGGTTCCCCTTGAGTGGCACTTGTCACAGGGGAGCCATCACTGTAAACCTGGGTCTGTTTAGCCCTAGGCCAATAATGATCCTCCTTTACAGTAACTGTGCAGTGGAATTCATGCAGGAACCTCATTACACATCCTGTCAGTCCACATTTCACACTCAGGATTAGAATGATACACAGGCAAAGTGCCTACAAGTGAATAACTTACAATACCTATGACATCTCCTGCAGCACGTGTAAGAATTTACAACAGATCCAACTGAACGATGCTTTAAAGAGTCCCTTATTCTCTCAGCTCCTTCTGGTAAACCTCTGGAATGATGCACTGTCTTCTCCTAATACATAAGCCACATGGTTAAGCATGCCTTGTGTGTGTGCATGTATGAAGCCCAAGAGATATGTGTCAATCTGCTGAAGACTCAATGGTCCCCTGGTGTTACGCACTTAATTCCTCCGAAAAGAAGATGGTAAACTGAACTTTTAATAGTCTTAACAGCTCAAAACACATAGCTGCAGTTAGTCACGTCTCCCACTGGCTGCTCTGCTGCCTTAGAACTTGTCTATTTTACGAAGTGATGATATTACGGCCTCTCAGTATTTCACCGAGATTAAAATGCTTTGCAACAGGGACCGCTTGTTGCATAGTGGCAGCTGATGTGTTCAGCAGGAGTCTAAGAAGCCATTTTAGATGTCAATAGAGCAAGTACTACCAAGCTCAGGTACGGATTTGATAAACTTACTTCAAACTTAACGAGACAAAAGTTCTACTTTTGTCAACCAGTGCGAAAGGGCAGGTTTGTCCAACTTTTATGCCCGCTGTCAGCATCAAGCACTTCCAAAAGATGGGTTAGGTATAGAATAATGCTCCCCCGTGCTAACTCCAACAGGATGCTGTAACCTGAATTTCACAATCATGCGCCTCATTGCATCAACGTGACTGGTGCCATCACCCATCATTGTGAGCTCTCCAAATGAAAGTTACGAAGAGATATTCCATTTCGCATTCCTGGTCTGTATCCCCAGGAGATACACCATTTCCCAACAAATCCAGGGACCACTGGAACGGAAAGCCTTTCTTTATTATCAAACTTCTGTGCTGTCAACCCATTCCCACCTGCAATTCGATTGAAACTTTCCATCTGTAGCCAGTCGAAAGGGGAGATTTTTACCCCAACCAACTGAGCTCCATGTCAAACAAGCCTCCAGCAATGAAAGAATGGTGCTCTAACTCTTAACCCAACTCCACTCCAATTTGCCAAGGACAATATACCTAACCCGCACATCTTTGGAGTGTGGGAGGAAACCGGAGCACCCGGAGGAAACCCACGCAGACACGGGGAGAATGTGCAAACTCCACACAGACAGTGACCCGAGGCCGGAATTGAACCTGGGTCCCTGGCACTGTGAGGCAGCAGTGCTAATCACTGTGCTATTGTGCTGCCCCGGTGAAGACAGAGACGAGGAGGGATTTCTTTACTGTAGAGGGTTGTAGAGGCTGGGTCATTAAGTATGTTCAAGTCTGAGATGGATAGGCTTGTAATCAGTAAGGGAATCGAGGGTTATGGGGATAAGGCAGGAAAGTGGAGTTGAGGATTATAACATCAGTCATGATCTCATTGAATGGCAGAGTGGATTCAATGGGCCGAACAGCCTACTTCTGCTCCTACAACTTATGGTCTAATGGAAGGTGTGTTGGAATATTTTGGAGCAATGGTTACACTTAGGATGACTTTCTGTGTTGCAACGATGTCATCTACCTGTAAAATGGAGGCGAACTCTAATGCAAAATGACACGGTCCCTTCACTGAGTAAAATGGGGCTGTTCTACCAAAACGCACAATAACAAAGTGAATATGGATAAGGAGGCCTGGGACCTACCTGGAAGAATCAGAACATGGTCTGTGGTGGAGAGAGCTTCACCGTCCTTGTACCAGGAGAGATTGGGAGGCGGGATGGCGTTAGTCTCACAGTAAAGAGAAACCGTGTTATTGACAATCACTTGCCGATACTCTATTATCTCCTCAGCTTCATCCTCCCGGTATATCACCTCCCAGGCAGCATTCACACCGTACACCTTCTGGAAGATTGGCGGCACTGCAGTGTGTGTCAGAAGGAAAAAGAATTGTAACACGATTAAAGCATTGCGCACAGCTCTGCTCATCTAATCAAGAAATAACTTTCATTTATATAGCACCTTGCGCAACCTCGAGACTTCCCAACATGCTTTACAGCCACTGAGGTAATATTTGAAGTATAAATGCAAAATACTGCAGATGCTGGAATCTGAAACAAAAACAGGAAAATGCTGGAAAATCTAAGCAGGTCTGACAGCATCTGTGGAGAGAGAATAGAGCCAATGTTTCGAGTGTGGATGACCCTTTGTCAGAGCTCTGGTGAAGGGTCATCCGGACTCAAAACGTTGGCTCTATTTCTCCCCACAGATGCTGTCAGACCTGCTGAGATTTTCCAGCATTTGAAGTACGGTCGCTGTCATAATGTAGGAATTGCGGCTGTCAATTTGTGCGCAGCAAGCTCCCACAATGGGCAGTGAGGTCATGAGTAGATTAAGACATTATTCACTCAATGAGTGCTGAGCATGCTGGTTGAGGGACCATCCCTGCTCCTCTCTGAAATAATGCATCCAAGAGGAGAAATGTGGCCTCACCCAAAAGACAGCATATCCGCAACAGTGCAGCACTCCCACAGCGCTGCCATTACTGAGTGTCAGCCTAGATTTTGTGATCAAGTCTCTGGACTTGGACTCAAAATCCACAGCCTGCTGACTCAGGAAGTGAAAGTGCAATAGATACTTACGCTACATGACTGCTATTCTGACGATCCTGTGCCTTTAAGAAATGTATTTTTATAATGTTTCCTGTCAGGTGTATGTTTAAAAGTCAGTTCTGGGCAACAGGCAACTCAAATGTTGAGAATGTAGGATAATGACTGTTTTTACCTCGGGCTGTGTTTGTTTAAAGAGAGTTAATGCATTTGTGTTTACTTAGGTTTCCCTTGCGTTTCAGAATCAGGTTTTGATTAGGTTGATTGACAGAGACACGTATTAATAGGCGGAGCTAAGCTTGCAGGAAAGACAAGTATTTTAAAATAGTCTGGTTCTGAAAGAAGCAAAAGGTGTCTCTCTGTCTCTCTCTCTCCAGAAGTGCTCTGAGAACTCTCGGACTGGCAATCTAATTCCAAGCACATAAGCCGGTGTTTTGCTAACTGATTTGGAAGAGGGGTTTTAAGTCTGTAAGAGGAATATTGCTTGAATTGGAGCTCATAGGGGTAGGTTGGCAGTTAAAAATTGTATCTTGTCATGTTTAAGCTTTGTACAAGTGTTAAATGTTAAGCTAATTCATTTGTCAAAGTCAAACTGTGTTGTGAAATAAAGTTTGTTTTGATAAAAGCTTTGTAACTTTGTCAGTAGAATTGCGCCTGGAGTGAAACACTCTATCCTCACATTAATGCCAAAAATAGCAAATAGTTCGAGTCTGATCCATAAAATATCTTGGGCTTTATAAATGGGACCCTAACACTATCCTTGAGGTGGGTGCGGAGATGAGCAGGTATGGTGATTCGAGATTCAGGGATCTATCTTCTGTATAAAGTGCAAGAAAGCTGGGCTGCGTTCCTCAGGGGAAGAAGGTGACTTTCTGTTGACAGTTAAAGCCTTCAAGTTCACAAAGGAGTTTGGTGAAGGCTGATCTATGCAAATTATTCAAGATAAGCGGGTGAAAAGTTTAGAAGTTGGGAAGGAAAATCAGATCATGGTCCAAAAGTTAACTATCTGAGGAGGAACAATGTGCGGAGCTGTGATGGAGAAAAGGAACTACATGAGTTACTTTTGCAGGGAGCTGGTACCGACACAATGGGCCGAATGGCCTCCTTCTGCGCTGTAACCATTCTATAATCCTACCATTCTATTGGTTTATGGGATAAATGGCTAGGGAAAGCACGGACTCAAAGAGTTTAATCGATTAAAAGGTCAACTAGAGAGGTCACTGGAAAGAGAATAGTTTGAGGGATATGGCAAGGAGATACAGGAGGTGAGATTGAGATCAATCGGAAAGGAACTGACACATTGGACAGAATTTTACCGCCGTGCCTGGAATTAAGGCGGGCGCGGCTCGCAGAGCGGAATTCTCCATTGGCCTTTGGCAGGATTTTACGAGCCTCGCCCGAGCGAGATCGTAAAATACCAGCCATTGGGCCATGCCAGTTCATTAAGATTCCTGTAGGTTTCTGTTCTACGCCTTCCCCGAGAGTAACGCGGTTGAGACTGGGAACACATTCTTTGGATGATTGGAGATGCAGACACACTACAAGCAGCAGGGTCCAAACCTGGGCTTCAGATGACATGGAGGAATGACCTCAGAGCTTACGGTATGTCTGGAATCCCTTTGATGAAATGCTCACTTGTAACGCAATCCAAGCCATATGGAATTGTGTATAGGAGATCAGAAAACAGGAACAGTGAGTGCGGGATACAAGCAAACCTGGAACTGTACAGCAGAGGCAGAGTACACGGGGACTTGGCGGATTGTAGGCAGTCTTCACACTACCTCAAATTACTGACCTTGAATGTTCACATGATAATCCTTCTCATCTTCCCCTGCAATGTTTGTGGCCACACAAGTGTAACGCCCTGTGTCGGACACCCTGGTGTGTTTGATTTGGAGAACGTGCCCCTCATCGTGGATCTGGAGATGTTCAGTTCCTGTCAACAGCTGCAGAGACAGGAAAGGGATGTGATTTAATGCCGGCACAGTGGACTGGAATAAGGTCATAATAGCATTTGAGACCATGCGATATCGGAGCACAATTGGGCCATTCGGCCCATCGAGCCTGCTCTGCCATTCAATCATGGCTGATTGTTTCTCAACCCCATTCTCCCACCTTTTCCCCATAACCTTTGATCCCCTTACCAATCAAGAACCTATCTACCTCTGTCTTAAATACACTCAGTGACCTGGCCTCCACAGCCTTCTGCGGCAATGAATTCCATAGATTCACCGCCCTCTGGCTGAAGAAATGCCTCCTCAACTCGGTTCTAAAGGTTGTCCCTTTACTCTGAGGCTGTGCCCTTGGATCCTAATCTGTCCTACTCATGGAAACATCTTCCCCATGTTCAGTCTATCCAGGCCTTTCGGTATTCTGTAAGCTTCAATGAGATCCCCCATCATCCTTCTAAGTGCCATCGAATACAGACCCCAAGTCCTCAAACACTCCTCATACATCAAGCATTTCATTCCTGGGATCGTTTTGGTGGACCTCCTTGGAGCCCTGTTCTCTCCGAGTGCTGCGAGCTACCTCATGGTGTGCAGAGATCAGTGAATTTATCTTCTACCTAGCTCCACAAGCTTGGTGCTTACATACACATATGTCTGGGATTTGCTGAATGGGAGATGGGGAGACATTAGTTAGCACTGCTGCCTCACAGCGCCAGGGACCCGGGTTCAATTCCCGCCCTTGGCCGACTGTCGGTTTGGAGTCTGCCCGTTCTCCCCATGTCTGTGTGGGTTTCCTCCGGGTGCTCCTATTTCCTACCACAATCTAAAGATGTGCAGATTAGGGGGATTGATCGTGCTAAGATGCCTCTTGATGTCCAAAGATGTGTAAGTTAGGGGGAATATTTGGATAAGTGTGTGGGATTACGGTTATAGGGCAGGGGATGAGCCTGGGTGGGATGCTCTGTCGGAGAGTTGGTGCAGAATCGATGGGTCAAATGGCCTCCTTCTGTAGGGATTCTATGGACTAGAATTCTATGAACAACTCCAGTAACATCCGCCCAGCCCCGGGGTCGGATGGGCGGGGGGGGCGACAACAAGCAGCGATTTTCCAACCTGTCATAGTTTTGGCGGGAGATGGTCGGACCATGTGGAATGATCTGGTATTAGAGAAGAGGTGATGGTGTTGCAGATACTTAAATAGGAGGTATGATGATTAAGTCTGAGGACTAAGGGTAAAAACAGAAAGTGCTGGAAAAACTCAAACAGGTCAGGCGGTATAACTGGATGGTTAGCGTTTCGGTTCAATGAGTTTTCACCAGAACTGCTCTGTCAAAACGACACAGTGAGGTTGAAATATTGGGGACGATTCTCCCAGCCGGGAGACACAAGCGGCGGCCATTTTGTGGGCTCCCCGCTGGGCGCCACGACCTTCGCGAATCTCCAGGCCCCAGATTTCCGGCACCGTCAGCTCTGCGCTGGAAATCGGCATGGAGCTGAATAAATTATTATTATTTATAATGAGGAGGTGGGAGGGGTTGGAGGTGGAGGGGATGGGGATGATGTGAGGAGGAACTTCTTCACGCAGCAAGTGGTAATAACTCGGTCGCGGTGAGAGGGTGGAAGCAGAAACAAGGACTGATTTCAAAAGAAAATTGGGATGAGACAGCTGAGGGAAAAAAATTCGAAGGCTACGAGGAGAGAGCAGAGACTGATTGGATTGTTCCACAGAGAGTTGCGATGGATTTGATGGGCTGAATGCCCTCCTTTTGTGCCAAAATGGTTGTCCTTTATGTTTTATTGTATAATCCACAGACATAGGAAGCATCCACAGAATGTGACAATTATTTGCAGTGAAGTCTCTCACCCACCACCCCACCCCCAGACACAGACAGGTATACACATATTGTACATTCCTTACAGTTACCCAATTGGACCCTGGCCTTGAGCAGGTCTGGAGAATGGACTAATTCTAGCTGCTGTATCCTCCCTCATAGATACGCTCAATGGGAGCAAAGATAGCTCCACATGTGGCACAATTCCCCCCATCCTCCCATATCCCTTTGATCCCTTTAACCCCAAGAGCTATATCTAATTTCTTCTGGAAATCAATGTTTTGGCCTCAACTACATTCTGTGGTAGTGAATTCCACATATTCACCACCCTCTGAGTGAAGAAAGTTCTCCTCACCTCAGTCCTAAAAGGTTTACCCCTTATCAAACTATGACCTCTAGTTCTGGACTCCCCCACCATTGGAAACATTGTTTCTGAATCTACCTTGTCTAACCCTGTTAGAATTTTTTCAGTTTCTATCAGATCCCCTCTCACTCTTCACTCCTGGTGTGGCCTCACCAACGCCCTGTACAATTGATATAAAGCGTGGATAAGATTGATGCCAGTTGTCCAGTTCTGGCCATTCATTGCTGTTACCTGGCCATCCTTATACCAGCGAAGAGCAGGGGCTGGGGTCGCCCATGTTTCACACGTCAGTGTCAATGTGGTGTTCATCTTGGTCTTCACCTGGGTGGCACGGATGTTTCCTGTCATCTGATCATCCTTTACTATCAGTGGAGGAACTGGTGGGAGAATTTGGAAAGCTTTATTGACAAGAGGCATCAAACCAAAAGAAGATTTTGTTTTTTGCTTCCCTGACCTGGTACGTTGCACCAATTGAGGCTATGATTGAGGGAGAGATGCACCAATTGAGGCTATGATTGAGGGAGTGAATGTAACACTTCAGCGGTCACGGGCATTCAGCCTCTGATCTTCAGGTAAGCGTTCTCCAAGGCGGCCTTCACGACACATGACAACGTAGAATCACCGAGCAAAAACTGATAGCCAAATTCCACACACATGAGGACGGCCTCAACTGGGATCTTGGGTTCATGTCACACTACCTGTAACCCCTACGACTTGTCTGGGCTTGCAAAATCTCACTGACTGGAGACAATACACATCTCTTTAACCTGTGCTTAACCTCTCTCCACTCACATTGTCTGTACCTTTAAGACTTGAATACCTGTAAAGACTCGCATTCCAACCATTATCTTGTAAATTGAGTTTGTGTCTTTATATGCCCTGTTTGTGAACACAACTCTTCACTCACCTGATGAAGGAGCTTGAGACTCCGAAAGCTAGTGCTGTCAAATAAACCTGTTGGACTTTAACCTGGTGTTGTGAGACTTCTTACTGTGCTTACCCCAGTCCAATGCCGGCATCTCCACATCAGGAATATAATGGTCAGGATTCCCCGACTTCACCCTCAGTTGGACATTTCCAGTCCCGTCGCAATGGATGGACATTTGGCTGAGTGCCAAATTCTCCATTCTCGCTGGCAGCGATAGCGGGCCGTCCGAGACCGGAGAATTCCGGCCAATGTTAACGGTTTCCCAATTATATTATTAAGTAGATTAAAGGTATTGTTCTTTTTTAATTCATTCATGGGATATAGGCGTCGCTGGCTGGCCAACATTTATTGCCCATCCCTGGTCATCATTTTCTGTTTCCACACCCTGCCATGCCTGCTCATCCGCTACTTGACCCTGTTTCCTTTTCTGGATGTTTCCAGTATTTGAGCATCAAAGAGTACGGAATCACCGGGAAAGCACTTACTGAAGACTTTGAGCTCGTAATCCTTCACAGCTTCTCCGGCAATGTTAGTCACAACACAGCTATAACGCCCGGCGTCCTCCTCCTGTACATTCAGAATCTGGAGCCCCCGTCCTCCTGAAAACAGAAGGGAACAGTGTTACCAAACAAAGGATGGATGCAAAATCTTGCTGAGAAAAGAGACATGTTGTTGAAGCTTTTCACCTCGCACTCATCAGGACAAACACAAGAATGCCAAATTTCAAACAATTGCAACCACTTACACCACAGGAGTAAAGGGCACTGATGGGCTGGCAAGTTGATTATGATTGGTCAGCACATTGGCATTGGGGAGATTATGCTCCCCCAGGTTATCTCCTTGGCAACACTGTGGAGGAACAGAGAGATCTTGGGTCCATATCCACAGATTTCTAAAGGTTGCCACTCAAGTGGATAGAGCTGTGAAGAAGGCCTATAGTGTGTTAGCTTTTATTAACAGGGGGTTGGAGTTTAAGAGCCGTGGGGTCATGCTGCAACTGTACAGGACCTTGGTGAGACCACATTTGGAATATTGTGTGCAGTTCTGGTCACCTCACTATAAGAAGGATGTGGAAGCGCTGGAAAGAGTGCAGAGAAGATTTACCAGGATGCTGCCTGGTTTGGAGGGTAGGTCTTATGAGGAAAGGTTGAGGGAGCTAGGGCTGTTCTCTCTGGAGCGGAGGAGGCTGGGGGGAGACTTAATAGAGGTTTATAAAATGATGAAGGGGATAGATAGAGTGTACATTCAAAGACTATTTCCTCGGGTGGATGGAGCTATTACAAGGGGGCATAACTATAGGGTTCATGGTGGGAGATATAGGAAGGATATCAGAGGTAGGTTCTTTACGCAGAGAGTGGTTGGGGTGTGGAATGGACTGCCTGCAGTGATAGTGGAGTCAGACACTTTAGGAACATTTAAGCGGTTATTGGATAGGCACATGGAGCACACCAGGATGATAGGGAGTGGGATAGCTTGATCTTGGTTTCAGATAAAGCTCGGCACAACATCGTGGGCCGAAGGGCCTGTTCTGTGCTGTACTGTTCTATGTTCTATATTCTAACACCTTAGCCAATCAGACACAACTAGTGAACCAATTGGCACCCTTTTCCCCCGCAATATAAATTATTCTGGTTGTTTGAAATTTGGTATTCTTGTGTTTGTCCTGAGGTGTGCAAGATGAAAGGCTTCAGGAACTGGTCCTCCTTTTCAATAATATTCACATTCTGTACCAAATGACGAAATGTAAAATTCTTGAGTTTGTAACAGCGTTGCATTTACTAATTATAAAGTGTTTTGATACACTCCGAGGTTGTGAAAGATGCTGTGTAGATCTGATTTCTATATTTCTTTATAATTAATGATATAACAATAACCATCCAAATATTAAGAGCCATGATTTTTATTTTATCCACAGCACATCTGGGGTGGCACAATGTCACAGTGGTTAGCACTGCTGCCTCACAGCGCCAGGGACCCGGGTACGATTCCCAGTTTGGGTCACTGTCTGTGTGGAGTCTGCACGTTCTCCCCGTGTCTGCGTGGGTTCCCTCTGGCTGAGCCGGTTTCCTCCCACAATCCAAAAGACGTGCTGGTTAGGTGCATTGGCCATGGTAAATTTTCCCTCAGTGTATCCGAACAGGTGCCAGAATGTGGCGACTAGGGGATTTTCACAGTAACTTAATTGCAGTGTTAATGTAAGCCTACTTGTGACACTAATCAATAAACTTTAAACTTTATCTTCTAAAAGCAAAATAATACTAAGTCTTGTTAATCTTATTTAATACAATATTCTCAGCAATAACCTGCTCATGGACGCTCAGTTTGCCAGAGTCACTCAGCTCCTGACCTCATTACAGCCTTGGTTCAAACATGGACAAAAGAGCTGAATTCCAGAGGTGAGGTGAGTGTGACAGCCCTTGACATCAAAGCAGCATTCGACCGAGTGTGGCATCAAGGAGCCCGAGCAAAACTGGAGCCAATGGGAGTCAGGGGGAAAACTCACAGCTGGTTGGAATCAGGCCTGGCACAATGGAAGATGGCTGTGGTGGTTGGAGGTCAGTCATCTCAGCTCTAGGACATCACTATAGGAGTTCCTCACGGTTAGTGTCCGAGGCCCAACAATCTTCAGCTGCTTCATCGATGACCATCCCTCCATCATAAGGTCACAAGTGGGATGTTTGTTGATGACTGCAAAATGTTTAGCATCATTCGACATTCCTCAGATACTGAAGCAGTCCATGTCCAAATGCAGCAAGACTTGGACAATATCCAGGCTTGGGCTGATAAGTGGCAAATAACATTTAGACCATAAGACCATAAGACATAGGAGCGGAAGTAAGGCCATTCGGCCCATCGAGTCCACTCCACCATTCAATCATGGTTGATTTCAACTCCATTTACCCGCTCTCTCCCCATAGCCCTTAATTCCTCGAGAAATCAAGAATTTATCAATTTCTGTCTTGAAGACGCTCAACGTCTCGGCCTCCACAGCCCTCTGTGGCAATGAATTCCACAGACCCACCACTCTCTGGCTTGAAGAAATTTCTCCTCATCTCTGTTCTAAAGTGACTCCCTTTTATTCTAAGGCTGTGCCCCCGCGTCCTAGTCTCCCCTGTTAATGGAAACAACTTCCCTACGTCCATCCTATCTAAGCCGTTCATTATCTTGTAAGTTTCTATCAGATCTCCCCGCAACCTCCTAAACTCCAATGAATATAATCCCACGATCCTCAGACGTTCATCGTATGTCAGGCCTACCATTCCTGGGATCATCCGTGTGAATCTCCGCTGGACCCGCTCCAGTGCCAGTATGTCCTTCCTGAGGTGTGGGGCCCAAAATTCCTCACAGTACTCCAAATGGGGCCTAACCAGTGCTTTATAAAGCCTCAGAAGTACATCCCTGCTTTTGTATTCCAAGCCTCTTGAGATAAATGACAACATTACATTTGCTTTCTTAATTACGGACTCAACCTGCAAGTTTACCTTTAGAGAATCCTGGACTAGGACTCCCAAGTCCCTTTGCACTTTAGCATTATGAATTTTGTCACCGTTTAGAAAATAGTCCATGCCTCTATTCTTTTTTCCAAAGTGTACGACCTCGCACTTGCCCACGTTGAATTTCATCAGCCACTTCTTGGACCACTCTCCTAAACTGTCTAAATCTTTCTGCAGCCTCCCCACCTCCTCAATACTACCTGCCCCTCCACCTATCTTTGTATCATCGGCAAACTTGGCCAGAATGCTCCCAGTCCCGTCATCTAGATCGTTAATATATAAAGAGAACAGCTGTGGCCCCAACACTGAACCCTGCGGGACACCACTTGTCACCGGTTGCCATTCTGAGAAAGAACCTTTTATCCCAACTCTCTGCCTTCTGTCTGACAGCCAATCGTCAATCCATGTTAGTACCTTGCCTCGAATACCATGGGCCCTTATTTTACTCAGCAGTCTCCCGTGAGGCACCTTGTCAAAGGCCTTTTGGAAGTCAAGATAGATAACATCCATTGGCTCTCCTTGGTCTAACCTATTTGTTATCTCTTCAAAGAACTCTAACAGGTTTGTCAGGCACGACCTCCCCTTACTAAATCCATGCTGACTTGTCTTAATCCGACCCTGCACTTCCAAGAATTTAGAAATCTCATCCTTAACGATGGATTCTAGAATTTTGCCAACAACTGAGGTTAGGCTAATTGGCCTATAATTTTCCATCTTTTTTCTTGTTCCCTTCTTGAACAGTGGGGTTACAACAGCGATTTTCCAATCCTCTGGGACTTTCCCTGACTCCAGTGACTTTTGAAAGATCATAACTAACGCCTCCACTATTTCTTCAGCTATCTCCTTTAGAACTCTAGGATGTAGCCCATCTGGGCCCGGAGATTTATCAATTTTCAGACCTTTTAGTTTCTCTAGCACTTTCTCCTTTGTGATGGCAACCATATTCAACTCTGCCCCCTGACTTTCCTGAATTGTTGGGATATTACTCATGTCTTCTACTGTGAAGACTGACGCAAAGTACTTATTAAGTTCCTCAGCTATTTCCTTGTCTCCCATCACTAGATTACCAGCGTCATTTTGGAGCGGCCCAATGTCTACTTTTGCCTCCCGTTTGTTTTTAATGTATTTAAAGAAACTTTTACTATCATTCCTAATGTTACTGGCTAGCCTACCTTCATATTTGATCCTCTCCTTCCTTATTTCTCTCTTTGTTATCCTCTGTTTGTTTTTATAGCCTTCCCAATCTTCTGACTTCCCACTACTCTTTGCCACATTATAGGCTCTCTCTTTTGCCTTGATGCATTCCCTGACTTCCTTTGTCAGCCATGGCTGCCTAATCCCCCCTCTGATAACCTTTCTTTTGTTTGGGATGAACCTCTGCACTGTGTCCTCAATTACTCCCAGAAACTCCTGCCATTGCTGTTCTACTGTCTTTCCCACTAGGCTCTGCTTCCAGTCGATTTTTGTCAGTTCCTCCCTCATGCGCCTGTAATTACCTTTATTTAACTGTAGAACCTTCACATCTGATTCTGCCTTCCTTCTTTCAAATTGCAGACTGAATTCTACCATATTATGATCACTGCTTCCTAAGTGTTCCCTTACTTTAAGATCTTTTATCACGTCTGGCTCATTACATAACACTAAGTCCAGAATAGCCTGTTCCCTCGTGGGCTCCATCACAAGCTGTTCCAAAAAGCCATCCTGTAAACATTCAATGAATTCCCTTTCTTTGGGTCCACTGGCAACATTATTTACCCAGTCCACCTGCATATTGAAATCCCCCATGATCACTGTGACCTTGCCTTTCTGACATGCCCTTTCTATTTCGTGGTGCATTTTGTGCCCCTGGTCCTGACCACTGTCAGGAGGCCTGTACATAACTCCCATTATGGTTTTTTTGCCTTTGTGGTTCCTCAACTCTACCCACACAGACTCCACATCGTCTGACCCTATGTCGTTTAGTGCTATTGATTTAATTTCATTTCTAATTAACAAGGCAACCCCGCCCCCTCTACCCACCTCTCTGTCTTTTCGATAGGTTGTGAATCCCTGGATGTTTAACTGCCAGTCCTGAACCCCCTGCAACCACGTCTCTGTGATGCCTACCACATCATACCTGCCAGTCACAATCTGGGCCACAAGCTCATCTACCTTGTTCCGGACACTGCGGGCATTTAAATATAGCACCTTTAATTCCCTATTGACCGTCCCTTTTTGTTTTCGTAGTGTGGTGGACCTTGGTTTACTGAGCCTTTCCAGACACTGTGTCATATTTTGTGAGATGGGGACTATCGTAACCTCTCCTGAGCGCTGTCTTTTCGTGATTTTTTGTAATCCTAAGCAGCTACGCTTCCCACTGATTCCTTCACCTCTTGGTTCCCTGACTTTCCCTTCCCCCCCAATCTCTAGTTTAAAGTCCTATTGACCACCCCATTTACTCTCTTCGCCAGAACACTGATCCCAGCTCGGTCCAGGTGGAGACCATCCCAACGGTATAGGTCCCCCCTGCCCCAAAACTGATGCCAGTGTCCCATGAAAAAGAACCCCTCTTTCCCACACCACTCTTTCAGCCACGTGTTAACTTCCCTTATTCTTGCCTCCCTATGCCAATTTGCACGTGGCTCGGGCAGTAATCCGGAGATTATGACCCTTGAGGACCTGTTTTTTAATTTGAATCCTAGCTCTTTATAATCTCTAAACAGGTCCTCTTTCCTAGACTTGCCTATGTTGTTGGTACCAACATGGACCACAACAACTGGATCCTCCCCCTCCCTCTCCAGTATCCTTTCAAGCCGGTCAGAGATGTCCCGCACCCTAGCACCGGGCAGGCAACATACCATGCGGGACACTCTATCCTGCTCACAAAGGATCCTATCTATCCCCCTGATAATAGAATCCCCTACAACTACAACTTGCCTATTTACTTCCTCCCCTTGAATGGCTGCTGAACCATGGTGCCTTGGTCAGCTGACTCATCCTTCCTGCAGCCCTGTTTGCCATCCACACAGGGAGCAAGTGCCTCGTACCTGTTGGACAGGGTCAAGGGCTGAGGCTCCTGAGTTCCTGACTGCTGGTTCCCTTTACCTGCCTGACTTGCAGTCACACCCTGCTGTCCCTGGCCACTGGCAGGATTTAAACTATTTACTCTGACAGGTGTGACTGCCTCCTGAAACACAGTGTCCAGGTAAGTCTCCCCCTGAGGGAATGATGGGATCTGGGGATCACGGGGGGAGACAGTGGCACAGAGGTAATGTCACTGGATTAATAATCCAGAGGCCCAGGATAATGCTCTGGGGACATGGGTTCAAATCCCACTATGGCACTGGAGGAATCTAAATTCAATTAATAAATTTGAAATTAAAAGTTAGTGTCAATTGTCATTAAAAATACCCATCTGGTTCATGAATATCCTTTCATAGAATTGTTATGGTGCAGAAGGAGGCCATTCAGCCCATTGTGTCTGTGCCAGCTCTTCAAATGAACATCCTAACTTAATGCCTTTCCCCATACCCCTGCACATTGTTTCTGTTCAAGTAATTCCCTTCTGAATGCCTCGATTGAAACTGCCTCTGCCACACGTCCAGGCATTCCAGACCCCAACCACTCTCTGTGTGAAAAGGTTTTTCCTCACATCACATTTGCATTTTTTGCAAATCACTTTAAATCTTGAAATTACACAACGTTTTGGCCTCAACTACATTTTGTGGTAGTGAATTCCACACATTCACCACCCTCTGGGTGAAGAAATTTCTCCTCATCTCAGTTCTAAAAGGTTTATCCCTTATCCTCAAACTATGACGCCTAGATCTGGACTCCTCCACCATTGGGAACATTCTTTCTGAATCCACCCTGTCTAATCCTGTTAGAATTTTATAAGTTACTGTGAAATCCCTTCTCACTTTTCTAAACTCCAGTGAATTCAATCCTAAATGACTTAGTCTCTCCTCATATGACATCCCAGGAAAGAGCCTGGTAAACCTTTGCTGCACTCCCTCTATAGCAAGGACATCCTTCCTCAGATAAGGACACCAAAACCGCACAGAATACCCCAGGTGTGGCCTCACCAACGCCCTGTACAACTGCAGTACGGGAAATCTGCTGTATTTCTACATGTGACTCTAGACCCACAGCAATGTGACCCTTACCTACCCTCTGAAATGGCCTGCCAAAGCATTCGGTTTGAGGGCAATTAGGGATGGGTAACAAATGCAGACCTTGCCAACCATGTCTGCATCCCATGAAAGAATAAAGGAAAAATAAAGGCCAGAATTCTCCCATCCTGCCCGCCACTGGAATTCTAGCGGGCGGGGGTGCGGACCATGTAAAGGTCCATTGAAGTCAGGCTGGAATCTCCCTTTTTCAGGCGAGCTTGGCCGGAGAATCCTTCTCTAACATCCCCTTTCCAGACGGACAGTCATGTTGAATGTGTCCACAGGTTCCTGATCTGCGCCACCCACAAGGAACCTCCGTTTCTTAAAATTAGCAGCATTACTTCTCTAACCGGTCGAAGAACAAGAGCTGGGATTACTGAAACTGCGCTTTTTGATTTTCAAGTTTGCTGACGACACTACTGTAGTGGGTCGGATCTCAAACAATGACGAGACAGAGTACAGGAATGAGATAGAGAATCTGGTGAACTGGTGTGGCAACAATAGTCTCTCCCTCAATGTCAACAAAACAAAGGAGATTGTCATCGACTTCAGGAAGTGTAAAGGAGGACATGCCCCTGTCTACATCAACGGGGACCAAGTAGAAAGGGTCGAGAGCTTCAAGTTTTTAGGTGTTCAGATCACCAACACCCTGTCCTGGTCCCTCCATGCCGACACTATAGTTAAGAAAGCCCACCAATGCCTCTACTTTCTCAGAAGACTAAGGAAATTTCGCATGTCAGCTACGACTCTCACCAACTTTTACAGATGCACCATAGAAAGCATTCTTTCTGGTTGTATCACAGCTTGGTATGGCTCCTGCTCTGCCCAAGACTGCAAGGAACTACAAACGGTCGTGAATGTAGCCCAATCCATCACCAGCCTCCCATCCATTGACTCTGTCTACACTTCCCACTGCCTCAGCAAAGCAGCCAGCTTAATTAGGGACCCCACGCACCCCTGACATTCTCTCTTCCACCTTCTTCCTTCAGGAAAAAGGTACAAAAGTCTGAGATCACGTACCTACCGACTCAAGAACAGCTTCTTCCCTGCTGCTGTCAGACTTTTGAATGGACCAACCTCGCATTAAGTTGATCTTTCTCTACACCCCAGCTATGACTGTAACACTACATTCTGCACTCTCTCCTTTCCTTCTCTATGAACGGTATGCTTTGTCTGTATAACGCGCAAGAAACAATACTTTTCACTGTATGTTAATACATGTGACAATAATAAATCAAGTCAAATCAAACCCTGGCAGAGAAATACCTGGCAACAAGTGGATGTTCCTGGAGGCCTCGAAGGGGATCCCATCCTTCAGCCAAGTGATGGTTGGGCTCGGATGGGCCACGGCCTCGCATACCAGTGAGGTGGGATTATTCACAATCACGATGACATCCTCCGGGGCACCATCCTCACCGACACTGGGAATTCTGGGCGTAACTGGGAAAATGGAAGGAAAGGATGAATCAGCACACTGCCCTTCCACAGATCCTAACCTGCCCCATGTGGGGTTACCAAGGTGCCTTGCCCTCTGACACCCCGACACTCAACCCACCCCTACTCAGAGAGATAGACCCAATCACGGCTTGGCAGAGTTGGAGAGCGGCAGCATGATGGTAATATCACTGGACAAGTAATCCAGAGGCCTGGACGGAAGCACTGGAGAGATGGGTTCCAATTCTGCCCCGGCAGCCGGGGGAATTTAAATTCCATAAAAAATATGGAATAAAAAGCGAGTCTCCTTAATAATGATCATGAAACTTGTTGTAAAAACACATCTGACTCACTCATACCCTTCAACAGAGGGAATCCACCGCCTTTACCCTGTCTGACCTACATGCCCGTTCTTAGGGGATTTTCACAATAACTTCGTTGCAGTGTTAATGTGAGTCTAGAATCATACAATCATAGAATCCTACAGTGCAGAAGGAGGCCATTCAGCCCATCGAGTCTGCATCAATCACAATCCCACCCAGCCCTATTCCCATAACTCCACACATTTACCCTGCCAATCCCCTGACACTAGGGTCAATTTAGCATGGCCAATCAACCTAACCCACACATCTACTTGTGACACTAATAAATAAACTTTCAAGAACCTTGTGGGAGTCCAGACCAACAGCAATGTGGTTTACTCTTAAATGCCCTCTGAAATAGCCTCGCCACCTACTCAGTTATACTTGTAGTTGGGTCACCTGCTCAAGGGCAATAAATGTTGGCCTTGCCAATGGAATAGAAACATAGAAAGTAGAAGCAGGAATAGGCCATTCAGCCCCTCGAGCCTGCTCCGCCATTCATTTTGATCATGGCTGATCATCGAATTCAACATCCCGATCCCCTCTTCCTCTCATATCCCTTGATCCATTTAGCCCAAAGAGCTATATCTAATTTCGTCTTGAAATCAAGAATGAATGGGATGCAAGAATGACTAAAAAAAAAAGTTGCCCACTGTGATGTGGTTGGAGTTGGGATCACAAAAGAGTTAGAAATCCTAGAAAGAAATCTTAGAAACCCTACAGCACAGAGAGAGGCCATTCGGCCCATTGAGTCTGCACCGACCACACTCCCACCCAGGCCCTATCCCCATATCCCTACATATTTACCCATTAATCCCTCTAACCTACCCATCCCAGGACACTAAGGGCTATTTTAGCGTGGCCAATCAACCTAAACCGCACATCTTTGGACTGTGGGAGGAAACCGGAGCACCCGGAGGAAACCCACGCAGACATGAGGAGAATGTGCAAACTCCACACAGACAGTGACCCGAGCTGGGAATCGAACCCAGGTCCCTGGAGCTGTGAAGCAGCAGTGCTAACCACTGTGCTACCGTGCCGCCCTTGGTGGGGAGGGAGGGGGTTCAGGTCCTGCTACCCCGCAGCATTGTAATTCGGTGTGCCGCCATGCTCTCGCCCCCAGTACTTAGCCAGAGATACTCATTTCCCACCTCGGCTTCACTTACCTAGAACGCTGAGATGGTAGTTTATGGATATGTCACCTATGGAGTTTGTAGCCACGCAGGTATACTGCCCTGTGTGGGACAAAGTGGCCTGGAAAATTTCCAGAATGGATCCATCTGATGAAACTCGGTAATGCGTGCTGTCATTCAGTTCCTGACCGTCTCTTAACCAAGTGATGTGTGGTTTTGGATTGCCTGAAATGAGAGATAAACGGGCACCGATTTATTATGATGGCATTATATCCATTGGGGGAAGCTGCCTTTTCCTCATGAGCCACATTAAACTGTGAACTGGAATGTGTTTGCAGAGGCAGTCCCACATCATGGAGTTCATTAAAAACATACTGAGGAAACCACACTGTCCGAACAGTATAATACATAGGCTAGAGCTCATCACAATGACAGAGTATAATTGGAATTGTACCTCCTGGTACTTATCAGAGAATTGAACAGAGATAGACATCTAGTTTAGAGTGCAGCGAACCATACACTTTGCAAACATTATGGAAAATAATGCCATCACACACAGATACATTATGGAGAATAATTCACTCTGTGTATATTACAGAGACACTATAGAGAATAATTCGCTCTGTGTATATTACAGAGACACGATAGAGAATAATACACTCTGTGTATATTACAGAGACACTATAGAGAATAATTCGCTCTGTGTATATTACAGAGACACTATAGAGAATAATTCGCTCTGTGTATATTACAGAGACATTATAGAGAATAATTCGCTCTGTGTATATTACAGGGAACAGTGTCAACAATATAGAACAGGGGTTTTTAGACAACAGTGTGACACTTGTACTCCATGTTGTTGTATCAGATGATGCAATGAAAGGAATGTGGGAGCTATTCAGCACTACAATTCCTTCAACAAACCTGCCATTTGGTGCATGTTGTGTCCATCAATCATCATAAAATATCCATAAATAGCGTGCTGTAAATGTGTTAATTAGACCAATCAACTGAGAATCTGGCTGAGTTTGATAGGGTCAGGAGGTCTGACTCTGAACAGTACTGTGCTGCTATATTGTGTGTGAATATCTGTGAATACAAATCAATCCCGCAATACAAGCTGATTCAGAAATTGCCATAAAGCTACTTGCATTGAGAATGAAAGTATATCATATCTAATAATATATAGTGTGTGTGAGTGACTGTGTGTGCGTGATTTTGTGTGTGTATGTGTTTGTGTGGGGGGATGTGTGCGTGGGGGAATGTGAGTTAGTGTGGGAATGTGTGTGTGTGCGTGTATGTGTGTGGGGGGGGGCGTGTGTGTGTGTATATATGTGTGTCTGTGTGTGTGGGTGTGTGTATGGGGTTTGTGTGCATGTGGGGAGGTGTGTGTGTGGGGAGGTGTGTGTGCATGTGTGTGTGTGAGAGAGAGTCTGGTGGGGGGTTGTGGGAGGAACCAATAATTAATGCCCCCCCACCGTCCAGCCCTGTCCAGTGTATCTGTGACACAAGGACAGGGTCAGGGTTAGTCCAGCCCCTGGGACAGCACTCAGCACTAATAGAATGGCTGGGTGAGTACAATCCCATCATTGCAAGGAACCACATTCCAGAACAGCTTCCGAGATTTAGACATGGATAATAGCTGGAAAAACATAAAAACATGCACAGTGGCGTATAAAACCTTGAGAATAATGGTATGAAGTCATCAGGATTCACTCACCTGTGGTCAGACAAGTCAGATTGATGTTCTGTTCTTGCTTAATGTGCACCTTTTCCACCTGCTTTTCATTCAGAATGCTGGGAGGACCTGTACATCACAGAGCACAGCAATGTTAGTGAGTCATGGTGGGAAAGCTCCGCACTGATCCTCCTCACTCGACAACATAGATACCAGCCATGCTCCCTTAGACACTCCAACCAAACTCCTCTCCCTAGCCCCTCGCCTCCGAAGCCCATCGGCATGCATCTGAATCTCTTCCAAAGAGCTAGTGCGGACTCAATGGGCCGAATGTCCTCCATCTGTGCTATGCTGTTCTGTGCAGTCATCCACTAGCCCATTCTGGATCCTGAAGAGGTTTGAAACATTCTCAACATCAAGTACATGAATCATCTCACTTTTGTTCAACTAATTAGATCTTTTGTTGGTGTACCAACACGGTCGCTATGGTAACCAAGCTCTCTGCGTCAAAGAGACAACATTATCTATGGGGAGGCGATGGACGAGTGATATTATCACAAGACCATTAGTCCCGAAACTCAGCTAATGTTCTGGGGACATGGGTTCGAATCCCGCCACGGCCAATGGTGGAATTTGAATTCAATAAAAAGATATCTGGAATTAAGAATCTACTGTTGGCCATGAAACCATTGTTGGAAAAACCCATCTGGTTCACTAATGTCCTTTATGGAAGGAAATCTGCTGTCCTTACCTGCTCTGACCTATATGTGACTCCAGAGCCACAGCAAGACTCTCAATTGCCTCCTGAACAAGGGCAACTGGGGATGGGCAATAAATGCTGGCCAACCAGTGACGCCCATGTCCCACAAATGAATTTTTAAAAATCATTCAAAGAACCTGCCCCAGCTGGGGAGGTCTGAAGTAGAACAGAAGCTTGTGTTTTAGGAACATCGTGTGAAAGGTGTGTTAATTATAGTGTTAAGAAACACAGGTGAAGGGTATTTTTACTTAAGCTTTGAGTATGTATAAATCGGGGACATATAACAGATTTGTTTGTGGTCGGATAGCCCTGGAGAGGGAGCACGCGGTATCCTCGGCACACTTCAGGTCTTCCGCACGCAATGGTTAGCATGTGGGATGAGGTATATCATCAACCCCAGGATTGGTTTAGTTAAGTTTCCTTTTGACATTTTGTTTTAGTTACAGTGCCCCAGCAGGCACATTAATTTGTTTAATTTATTGATTTTTGTTTAATTACAAAGAGAGTAACTGAGGGACTGCTGGGACACTGGGGGGGAGAGGAAAGCCACAAGAATGGACAAAGTCAATAGACGCTCTCAGTCAAGAAAATCTCTGGTTTTGACTCCTCCACCTGGTTTGAGTTTTACTAACACAGAGGACCAGGAGTTGGCCATTCAGCCCCTCAAGCCTGTTTTACCATTCAGGATGATCAGGGCTTATCCAGATCTTAGCTCCAGCCACCTGCCTGGGCTCCATATCCTTTCATCCCTTTGATTAGCTCTTATAATTGACACTTGTTGCAAGAGACAGAGAGAGAGACAGAGAGAGAGACAGAGAAAGAGACAGAGAGAGAGTCAGAGAGAGAGACAGAGGGAGAGAGAGACAGAGAGAGAGAGAGAGAGACAAAGAGAGAGAGAGAGAGAGACAGAGAGAGAGAGAGACAGAGAGAGAGACATAGAGAGAGAGAGACAGACAGAGAGAGAGAGAGAGACAAAGAGAGAGACAGGGAGAGGGAGAGAGAGAGACAGAGAGAGAGAGAGACAGAGAGAGAGAGAGACTGAGAGAGACATAGAGACAGAGAGAGAGACACAGAGAGAGAGAGACAGAGAGAGAGACAGAGAGAGAGAGATAGAGAGAGAGACAGAGAGAGAGATAGAGAGAGAGAGAGCACCCTGAGAGGTAAAATCAATTAACTCTTTTTGAGAGGGGCAGAGTTAAACTCAGATTAGGAGAATGAGCCTTTTCAGGGGAGAGAGATCAAAACCTTGGGGAGGAAGGAAGAGTTGGAGAAAATCTTTTGGAGAATGCCAGAGAGTTGGACCCTTTTTTTAGAACTACAAACTCTGTTAATATGATTTGATCCATTATTGTCACATGTATTGGGATACAGTGAAAAGTATTGTTTCTTGTACGCTATACAGACAAAGCATACTGTTCATAGAACACATAGGGGAGAAGGAAAGGAGAGGGTGAAGAATGTAGTGTTACAGTCATAGCTAGGATGTAGGGAAAGATCAGCTTAGTTTCAAGTAGGTCCATTCAAAAGTCTGAAGACAGCAGGGAAAGGAAAGGGGGGAGAATAGATATGGAGATGTGGAGAGACAAACCCTCTTGAGGAGGGAAAAGATCTTTAAAGTTTATTTATTAGTGTCACAAGTAATCTTATATTAACACTTCAATGAAGTGCCTGTTCGGGTACACTGAGGGAGAATTTCGCATGACCAACGCACCTAACCAGTGGGAGGAAACCAGAGCACCCGGAGGAAACCCACGCAGACACGGGGAGAATGTGCAAGCTCCACTCAAACAGTGACCCAAGCCGGGAATCGAACCTAGGTCCCTGGAGCTGTGAGGCAGCAGCAGCAGCCACTGAGCCACCGTGCCGGAGAGACCCATTTGGGTGAGGAAAAGGGTAGAATAAGAGAGGGTGTTGCTGAGAGAAAACCCCAGTGCCTCTTGTTACAAGGCTGACTAACACGGATACTAGTGGAATAAAGGAATTGGGCTCAACTGTGATACTCTTGGCTGAAGATCCAACTAAGACTTACTGTTTAAGCTCATACCATAAAGAGTAGCCACATTAGGAATGACTTGGGTCAATGGAGCATATTCCAGAACCTTCAGGAACAGAGGGAAGATTATCAGAGGAATGAAATAAAGACAGTTGGATATGATCCTATTCATGTTGTCTATTTATACAACCTGGACGGGTGCCGCACAATTCCGTGCACACAGACACGTTACTGGTGTCAGGATTCACAGACAACACTGAAGAGGCCTCGGGCCTATAGAGATGGAGTTTTGAATAAAATCCTCAAGAGCTCTGTCCTCCTTACTCAGAGTAAGAAGTCTCACAACACCAGGTTAAAGTCCAACAGGTTTATTTGGTAGCACGAGCCACTAGTTTTCAGAGCACTGCCCCTTCATCAGGTGAGTGGGAGTTCTGTTCTCAAACAGGGCATATATAGACACCTCCTTACTCAGGCCCTCGGCCCTATAAAGGCCTTCCTTACTCAGCACATCCAGGTGAAAATCCTTCGCCGCTTCCCCCACAGTGTTGGTCGCTACACAAGCATAATGGCCGGCGTCTTCCGGGAGGATTCGGGTCAGTTTGAGGGTGCGTCCACCTTGGGGGGTGAATCAGAGAATGGGAAACAATTAAAGCAGTGAATAAATCCCATAGAAAAGCACATTCTGTAGAAGGGTCATTTAGATCCAAAACATTAACTCTGTTTCATAGAATCTGTAGGACCCTAGAATCCCGATGGTGCAGAAGGAGGCCATTCGGCCCATCGGGTCTGCACCGACCCTCCGAGAAAGCATCTGACCCAGGCCCACCCCTCCCATCCTAACCCCGTAACCTCATGCATTTACCCCACTAATCCCCCTAGTCTGCACATCTTGGGACACTAAGGGCAATTTAGCATGGTCAATCCCCCTAACCCGCACATCTTTGGGACTGTGGGAGGAAACCGGAGCATCCGGAGGAAACCCTCGCAGACACAGGGAGAAAGTGCAGACTCCACACAGACAGTGACCCAAACCGGGAATCGAACCCAGCTCCCTGGCGCTGTGAGGCAGCAGTGCTAACCACTGCGCCACCTTGCTGCTGACATCAGTGACAGCTTTGTAATCAGTAAGCGTGTGGGTGCTGTGGGGTCTGCGTGCGTGCTGACATCGGGGGCTGAATGTTCTGGTGGGTGTCGCGCCCATACATGGGGCCTGACCCCAGTGATGTCAGAGTGCTCTGGGAGACAGCTAATGACCAACCCCAATGGGAGAGGAGGGAAGAAAAGTGACTGATAGAAACAGCACAGTGACCAGTGTGTAAACTGGTTCACCGCTCATCACAGGGCAACGCTAGACCCCTCTGCAGCTGAAATCAACATGTACCAAACCCTTTACTTGTCCAACTCTGGCCCCTTGTCACTGTGAAGAACATCAAAAGAATGATGTATTTCTCTCTCCAAGAATAGCAGTCGAAAATATGTGTCAAATGAAAGGTTGAGCAAAGGTGTGAGTGACAGATTAATAGCAAGGTCAGTACCACCAGGTGTGAGCGACAAGCTCTGCAACAAACTGATGCAGCACATCATTAACGGCAAGCGGCAACAGGTCTCCAACCCATCAATTTCCTTAAGTGGCAAGAACTCTGTCCCGGTGTGAGTGTCTGTTTGCATATGTATCCGTGTGCTTATGTTTACATATCCATCTCAGTGTGTGTGCACATGCAGAGTCACAGGGCAGGATTTTCCAGCCACGCTCACCCCGAAACCGGAAAATCCCACCCAAGGTCAACGGACCTTTCCACAGAGATCCCGACGGTGCAGAAGGAGGCCACTCGGCCCATCGGGTCTGCACCGACTCTCCAAAAGAGCATCTTACCCAGGCCCACCCCTCCCATCCTAACCCCGTAACCTCATGTATTTACCCCACAAATCCCCCTAGTCTGCACATCTTGGGACACTAATTTATCATGGTCAATCTACCTAACCCGCACATCTTTGGGACTGTGGGGGAAAACCCCAGATCGCCCCACAGAGTCATTATGGAACACAAGGAGGCCATTCAGCCCATTGAGTCACTGCCAACTCTCTGTACAGAAAAATGCAATCAATCCCATTTCCCCCACTCTATCCCCATACTTCTACAAGATTATTTCTCCCCAGTGCCCACCCAATCATTCATCATCTCCACTTCCACCAACCCCCGAGGCAGCCAGTTCCAGGCGATTAGAACTCGCTGTGTAAAAACATTCTTCCTCACATCCTCCCTGTATCACTGGGCCCAGAACTTTAAACCTGTGCCACCCACCGCCCTCTCCCCCCCCACACACCCCCTACCCCCACACACCCCCCTTCCCCCTACCTCCACCATCAGCTTCTGCTTGACCACCTCACCTGTCGTAACCTTCCACGCTGTTATTAAAGTTCCCCTCAGCCCCGCGTACCGTAAGCTTCAGCTTTACCAAGTGATCCTTGTAGCTAAAAGCCCTCATCCTTGGAACCATCCTGGTAAATCTCCTCTTGCACCCCTTGCTCTCGAGTACCTCCACCTTCACATGTGGTGACTGCAGAGAGTGTTCTGTGTGTTTACCATAATTAAAATTTACAATGCCAGCCAGGGTCTAAGACAGCTGGGGGGGGGGGGGGGTGGGGGGGTGCAACCTGCAACCCTGGGGACAGACATAAAGGAGTAGCGAAGGTTAACGGAAGGTGTGAGAGACAAAGGCGTTGCAAAGTGTTATCGCCGCAACGCCTGAACTGGACTGGTTGGAGGAATGTGTGAATGGTCAGACCTCTTCTGGCCGCAAGCTAACAATGACACAAGGCTAAGCTGCTTGTAGCTTCTGTAAGTTGAGCTGTTGGGAAATGTACAGGAGCAGTTTGGTCCCGGATTTCACCCTGATATTCATCTCGTCTCCACCCCGCAGGGGGCACTGGCTCCTGAATCCCAGCTCTCCAGTGGGGTGCGCGCTGCGGCCGTGGAACTACCTTATTTTCACTTGCTGGTTTCACAGTTCATCAACCTCTTCCCAACTCAAAACACGCACCCTGACGTTAGAATGTAACCGGTGACAACTTTGCATTGGATGTAATGTGACCAATGGGGACAAGATGGAAGAGTCAGCTGACCCAGTAAAACATGGAACCAATTACAGAGTGATGGAATAGTCAGCTGACCAACCGATTCACTACAAATAAGGAACTGTGGTGGACTTCAGTTGTGCCTTTGTCCTGCCTGGACCACCATTGTGTGTTTGTCATGCCTGGACACATCCCCTGCCGGCTCCTCCCCTTGTCACCTAGTATAAAGGTGGCTGTTCCCTCCCCCTTGTTCAGTTCGGGTCGGTTATCTGTTGGGATGTGCTCCTGGTTCTGTAATGAATAAAAGCCTACAGTTGTATTGGCACACAAGTAGTCTTTTGCCTAATTGATAGCGCATCAGGAACTATGTAGAATTGTGGAGAGCTTGGAGTGGCCCAGGGCGAGGCCCCAAGTTTGGAGTAATGATGTTTCTTTATTAAACTCTTTCTTTGATTTATAAGTTGGAATAAGTTTTGTTTAGCTGCATTTTGAAGAGTTCCCTCTGAAGAAACACCTGGGGGCCACATGTGGCCCATCTGGCTTCTGCGTGCGGCCCCACGAGACATTCTGTTGACCAGCAAGAGTGTATAATCGACAGAAAAATCAGAACGGCAAATTGCTACATGGCTTCACGATGGTTAAACCAGTGAATCAATATCCTTCCAAGTCACTGAAGAAGAGCTGAAACAGCAGCACCATTTCATTAAGCGTTGGCCATTGCTCACACGCAGGCTGGCCACATTGTGCTGAATGGGTGGCGCAGTGGTTAGCACTGCAGCCTCACAGCGTCAGGGACCCAGGTTCAATTCCAGCCTCGGGTCACTGTCTGTGTGGAGTTTGCACGTTCTCCCCGTGTCTGTGTGGGTTTCCTCCGGGTGCTCCGGTTTCCTCCCACGCTCCCAAGATGTGCGGGTTAGGTGCATTGGCCATGCCAAATTGCCCCTTAGTGGGCAAGATGTGTAGTTTAGGGGGGTTAGCAGGGTAAATACATGGGGTTACGAGGATAGGGGCTGGGTTGGATTGTTGTCGGTGCAGGCTCGATGGGCCGAATGGCCTCCTGCTGCACTGTAGGGATTCTATGATTTCCATTCGCGTCATTTTTTTTTCCTACTGGTCTGACTGAAGCATTTCACACGTAAAGCAAGGGTGAGTGCGTGCTGATTGCTCACAACACTGACTGTGACCGCCATGCGCTCCCTGTGTCCAAAGTGTCAATGTTTCTTTTGACCTAATCACTTGAAGTTGGTGACAGTTCTATTAATACATAAACAATAAAGTATTTTCTATAACTCGTAACAAAATATTCAACATGTATTGAATATATTTAATCTTATTCATGGGGTCACAGTGAGTGAACAAGGCCGATTTCAATCTCGCGGCCCACTTAGATGAAGGGGGGCCACTCACGCTGCCCACTCACTCGCCCAGGTTGCCCATCACTGTGTTAAGAACAGTTCTCCCCAGTCAGGGCTCATTCTGAACACAAAAGGCTGCATTTTCAAGCCCCATCCCCGCCACAAGGGGGACCATAAAAATCTGCCCACAATTTCAGGAAGTCACCTTGTTAAGAATTCTGCCGGAATTTTACCCCTCGCCCGCCCCAAGGCTGGTAAGATCCCACCTGAGGCCAAGGGTGAATGCCGTTTGGCGAGCCTCGTCCGGCCCGATAAAATTCCAGCATTCAAGTCTAAACCAGCGATTTACACGCATAGTGTTGCTGCTCGGAATACTGAAGATTCCAAATCCAACACCCTGAGCTATCGCCCTTTCTGGGGTTGAATTATTCAGTCAAACAGGAAGTCCAAATAGATTGGCCGTCATGGAGGGTGTGGTCCCTTTAAATTAAAAAAAAACACTCTCAGAAAAGAAGAGGAGGTGAAATCTCGCCTTACCTGACAGCACTTGCACCTGGCTGCTGGAGACGATGGGTGACCCGTTTCGGAACCAGGTGAAGACGGGTGGAGGGACTCCAGACGCTTCACATATCAGAGTGATGGAGTTGCTCAGAAGGGTGCTGATATTTTCTGGGCTCCCCGTCTCCCCAATGATAGCCGGAGGGACTGAGCACAAACACACACACAGAGGCACAAATTTCAGCTGTCAGTCACCGAGAGAGACACAGCAGACACCAAAAGCATTTTCACTGTGTACTGTTCACTGTACTCTGTACAGTTCTGGTCACCCTATTATAGAAAAGATATTATTAAACTAGAAAGTGTGCAGAAGAGATTTACTAGGATGCTACCGGGACTTGATGGATTGAGTTATAAGGAGAGGCTGGATAGACTGGGACTCTTTTCCCTGGAGCATAGGAGACTTGGGGTGATCTTATAGAGGTCTATAAAATAATGAGGGGCATAGATCAGCTAGATAGTCAATATCTTTTCCCAAAGGTAGGGGAGTCTAAAACTAGAGGGCATAGGTTTAAGGTGAGAGGGGAGAGATACAAAAGGGTCCAGAGGGGCAATTTTTTCACACAGAGGGTGGTGAGTGTCTGGAACAAGCTACCAGAGGTAGCAGTAGAGGCAGGTACAATTTTGTCTTTTAAAAAGCGTTTCGACAGTTACATGGGTAAGATGGGTACAGAGGGATATGGGCCAAATGTGGGCTATTGGGACTAGCTTTAGGGTTTTAAAAAAAAGGGTGGCATGGATAAGTTGGGCCGAAGGGCCTGTTTCCATGTTGTAAACCTCTCTGACACTAAGCCGCGCCCCTCCCCCCTTCTGATTTAACTAACCACATAAACCTCGCGTTAGCATCTAAATACCAAAATTATAAACACAAACAGAAAACGCTGGAAAATCTCAGCAGCTCTGACAGCATCGGCAGAGAGAGAATAGAACCAACAGGGGGAATTTTCCCATCCTGCTCGCCATGGGAATCGTAGCGGGTGGAGGGAGGGGTGGAGGGAGGGGTGGAGGGAGGGGTGGAGGGAGGGGTGGAGGGAGGGGTGAAGGGAGGGGTGGAGGGAGGGGTGGAGGGAGGGGTGAAGGGAGAGGTGGAGGGAGGGCTGGAGGGAGGGGTGGAGGGAGGGGTGGAGGGAGGGGTGAAGGGAGGGGTGGAGGGAGGGGTGGAGGGAGGGGTGGAGGGAGGGGTGAAGGGAGGGGTGAAGGGAGGGGTGGAGGGAGGGGTGGAGGGAGGGGTGGAGGGAGGGGTGGAGGGAGGGGTGGAGGGAGGGGTGGAGGGCAGGCAATGCAAAGGTCCATTGAACCCGAGTGTGATTTTGCGGTTTTGAGTCAAGTGCGGCTGGAAAATCCCACCCAACCTTTGGAGTCTGGATGACCCAAACCTGTGGAGAGAGAATAACGCCAACATTTGGAGTCTGGATCCAGACTCGAAACGTTGGCTCTACTCTCTCTCCACAGATGCTGTCCGACCTGCTGAGATTTTCCAACATTTTCTGTTTTTGTTTCAGATTCCAGCACCTGCGGTACTTTGCTTTTGACTCCAAATATAAACCTCAGCTTTATAAATTCCCTTTTGTTTAATAACTCTTGTATTCATGGCCCCCTTATCGTTCACACCTGTCAGATCAGGCAGACAAACACTTTGAAACGCTGAGATACACAACAGTCTCCATTATGACTTTATCGTGCAGTTATCCTGGGGATTGACGGTTTAAGTTTAAAGTTTATTTATTAGTATCACAAGTAGGCTTACATTAACACTGCAATGAAGTTACTGTGAAAATCCCCTAGTCGCCACATTCCGGCTCCTGTTTGGGCCAATGCACTCTAACCGGCACGTCTTTCAGACTGTGGGAGGAAACCGGAGCACCCGGAGGAAACCCACGCAGACACGGGGAGAACGTGCAGACTCTGCACAGACAGTGATCCAAGCCAGGAATCGAATCCACGTCCCTGGCGCTGTGAGGCAGCAGTGCTGACCACTGTGCCACCGTGCCGCCCAATGGACTCCGGGACAGATACTAGCTGCAAAATAATCAGGACATCTCCAGCAATCATGGACCGGGGGGGTGAGGTAGGGGATGATGCTCCTACATCAGTCAAATCCACCCCCCCCCGCACCTACTTTACAGCACCCTCTGACACAGCGAGCAGGGACTGCCAGTCAATGTGTTTCCAGCCCACAACAATAACCCTCAGCGGTGATGGCAGTGAAGGAAGCGGAAAGGTTGTGTGGCGTGGCCTTGCCCCCAGCGGCACTGGTTCACGGCGAGATGATGTGAGGCCAAGTGATGCTGCAGCCTCCTATTCGAAAAGACAACACCGGCGCAGGCCCTTCCACAGACTCCAAATCCCCATCTCCATGGTAACCTGGGACCCAGTGATTGGTGAGCATGAGATGTCCACGTTTCCAATTTTATAGCCAAAGAGCCACCCAAAAGATGAAGTGACTACATCGGGGTCCTTCAATGGAATAATGGGAGCTCTCCTCCAATCAGTTTTTTCGACGATCAGCCATGATCAAAATGAATGGCGGAGCAGGCTCGATGGGCCGAATGTCCTACTGCTGCTCCTAGTTTCTACGTTATAGCCGACAGATGGGAGTGGAATGGGTAGCGTGTTAAGATAATTACAAGGTCAATTACTGGAGGCTGACTGGAATTTTCCAGTTGGCCTACGGGACCCTCATGACTCCAGCAGCAGCCTGGAGGCAGCCTCCCAGCAGCCGAGCCCGAGGGCCAGAACTCCAGGCAGGCTTTTGAGGCCTTCCTTGTCGACAAAGGTCGCTGGTGTGGCCACGGACAGGCCGCCCCCAACACAGTGCTGACCAGGCAGCTGTGGCCACTTTTTATTTGAAAGTTTGTGAAGTTGCCGAGGGGACGGTGGCTATCCTTAATCAGATCACGTCCTTCGTCCAATTCGGGAACAATCCGTGCTGGATGACTGCTCTGGATACGGTGCAGGTTTGGGATCCCCATTTAATTGGGAACATCAGGGTCTCGACTCAAAACAGAAAATCCTGCCCATGGTGTTCATAGAATCCATCGAATCTCTGCAATGCAGAAGGAGGCCATTTGGCCCATCGAGTCTGCACTGATAAAATTCCCAGCCAGGCCCTATCTCCATAATCCTATGCATTTACCCTAGTTAGTCCCCCGACGCTTAGGGGCAATCTAGCATGGCCAATGCACCTAACCTGCACATCCTTTGGAGTGAGAGAGGAAACCGGAGCACCCGGAGGAAACCCACGCAGACACGGGGAGAATGTGCAGACTCCGCACAGACACTGACCCAAGCTGGGAATCGAACCCTGGCACCGTGAGATAGCAGTGCTAACCACTGTGCTGCTCGTGTTGTCAAGTGTTGTGACATTATTAATCCCAAATGTGAATCCCCTAATACAACATGTTGTCATTCATTTGTGGGATACGGGCATCGCTGGCTGGCCAGTGTTTATTGTCCATCCCTAGTTGCCCTTGAACTGAGTGGCTTGCCAGACCATTTCAGAGGGCAGTCGAGAGTCAACCACATTGCTGTGGCTCTGGAGTCACATGTCGGCCAGACTGGGTAAGGACGGCAGATTTCCTTCCCGAAAGGACATTATTGAACCAGATGGGTTTTTGTGACAATCGACAATGGTTTCATAGTCATCAGTGGGCGGCACGGTAGCACAGTGGTTAGCACTGCTGCTTCACAGCTCCAGGGACCTGGGTTCGATTCCCGGCTTGGGTCACTGTCTGTGTGGAGTTTGCACATTCTCCTCGTGTCTGCATGGATTTCCCCCGGGTGCTCCGGTTTCCTCCCACAGTCCAAAGATGTCCAGGTTAGGGTGATTGGCCATGCTAAAATTGCCCCTTAGTGTCCTGAGATGCGTAGGTTAGAGGGATTAGCGGGTGAATATGTAGGGATATGGGGGTAGGGCCTGGGTGGGATTGTGGTCGGTGCAGACTCGATGGGCCAAATGGCCTCTTTCTGCACTGTAGGGTTTCTATGATTCTAGTAGATTCTTAATTCTAGATTTTTTAAAATCAAATTCAAGTTCCACCATCCGCCATGGCGGGATTCGAACCCGGGTCCCCAGAACATTAACTGAATTTCTGCATTAATAGTCTAGCGATAATACCACTGGGCCATCGCCTCGCCGCATATACATTTGATACCAATCACCTGATCTGTCAATAGCACTTCAGAAGCTGCAGCAGGAACGAGAGAGGATGTTTATTCTAATCAGATGAACAAAGCCAAGCACATCTGGTTTTAAGGAAACAGCTGTTTTACACCTTCAACAAGTGTGCCTCCAGGTTAATGCTTTGCCTTACTGTAATTACTGGCTCCACCAGCACTGCTTCTATCGAAAAGCAGCATTCGACCACCAGACAAAGATGGCATAACTTACATCCCATAACCCTAATTACAATATTCATTCATAAATCACTGGACGCCACAGGACAGGGGATTGAACTAAACCGGCTCTAAAGATAATTGTCTTCCCCGGCACGCTCTTCCCCTCCCCCACTTGCCCCCCCCGAGCTCGGCGCTCACGGTCGAGCCCTTACAACTAGGTTTTGTGTCTCCTCACCCGGCTGGAAGTCTGTGTGCGTGGCTATAGGTTTGGGGAAAGAATTGGGCTGGCCCGTGATGCTATCCATAGCCGAATAGCTCATCGTCACTCGCTGATCAAACTTGCACATGAAGAACGGCTGCTCCCAGGGCAAAGGGCAGAAAGTTGTGCAGGGGGAAACTACCCCCACAATGTAAGCCCTCAGCGTTAAAAGGTAGGTCGCAGACCTCGAAGGTTTAATCAAATGCAGGGCTTTATTTTAAAAGTTTAAAATTTATTTATTAGTGTCACAAGTAAGCTTACATTAACACTGCAATGAAGTTACTGTGCAAATCCCCCAGTCGCCACACTCCGGCGCCTGTTCGGGTACACTGAGGGAGAATTTAGCATGGCCAATGCACCTCACCAGCATGTCTTTCAGACTGTGGGAGGAAACTGGAGCACCCAGAGAAAACCCACGCAGACACGGGGAGAATGTGCAGACTCCGCACAGACGGTGACCCAAGCCGAGAATCGAACCCGAGTCCCGGGTGCTGTGAGGCAGTAGTGTTAACCACTGTGCCGCCCTTACCAGAGGGATGTTAACACTACAGGCTGTTTAGATAGACTGCCCGTTTGCCCATGCAAACGTCCGATGATATCATCAGTGGTGTCATGTGATCGGACTCTTAAAGTGCCCCTGCTCCATTGCATAGCAGCTGGTGAGGGACTACTAGAAATTACACAACACTCAGCACTGTGGCTCGCAAACAAAATTAAACCCAGACCAAGTAAAAAGACCAGAAGATAAAAAAGATAACCTCTGTCCCCAAAGCAATAAAGGGTTGGGCAAAGTGATGGGACAGAACGCTCTGTGAATGCATAAATGGGCCATCATTCTCATGGAGCTTGTTCAGTTGTGCATTAGAAAGTCCTCATTTAGAACCCTGGCAGTCAAATTTGTGCCCTTCCAAAATGCCTAACATAAATACCATGGTTTGGAAATCATGGTCAGTGATGTTACCAGACAAGCACCAAATCTGTCAATTAAATGAGAGAGTCGGCGCAGGCTTGATGGGCCGATTGGCCTCTCCTGCACTGTAGGGGTTCTATGATTCGATGAAATTAAATTCTTCCTCAACCTTACTGAAGAGATCTACCCACTTAAAAAAATTCACTGCTTTTTTAAAAAATAAAAATGGCATGGAAGAAGAATTGACGATTAGTGTATTCGATTCTTGTTTAATTGCCAGGGTCTGCTTTAAAGAAATGGAGAGAAAGTCGGCCCAGGTTGCCCACTGGCCTGCTTGTTTAGTATCCAAACCCTGGCCCTCCTATCACAGCAACGGCAATTAGAACTGGCACTATCGATATCTGTGTCTAACCAAGACTCACCAACGTGGATACCATACATACTGGTGTGAAGACTCATCACTGTGGGTACCGTATATACTCGTGTGAAGACTCACCACTGTGCTACCATGAATTCAATAAAAATCTGGAATTAGAAGTCTAATGATGACCTTGAAACAATTGTCCTAAAAACCCATCTGGTTCGCTAAGGTCCTTTAGTGAAGGAAATTTGTCATCCTTACCCCCCTCTGGCCTACACATGACTCAAGAGCCACAGCAATGTCGTTGTTGCCGTCACGATTCCAGTTGATGTTATAACTGGATGGGAGGATCCCAGAATGGAACCCTGGCTCAAAAAACCCAATGGGCCGAATGGCCTCCTTCTGCACTGAAGGGATTCTATGAAGTAAGCTTTTACACGAGCATATAATGTTACCTTTAGTTTGTGTGGGAGAGAGCGAGGGAAGAATGTCCTGATTTAAATAGACTTGGAATCAGACAGTTTCACCACACAGTAACTTCAACCCACGAGAACTAAACTACCTCAAGGATGGACAATCAGATAAAATGGTTTCACATGACAATTGGATGGGGATTTCCCCTAGCATGGATACTGGACCTCAAACAGTAAGAATAATTTATTTCAATTCAAAATCTCCAGGTTATTGCTTACTTCATAGAATCCCTTCAGTGCAGAAGGAGGCCATTCGGCCCATCGGGTTTTTTGAGCCAGGGTTCCATTCTGGGATCCTCCCATCCAGTTATAACATCAACTGGAATCGTAACAGCAACAACGACATTGCTGTGGCTCTGGAGTCATGTGTAGGCCAAGGGGGGGGGGAAGGATGACAGATTTCCTTCACTAAAGGACCTTAGCAAACTAGATGGGTTTTTAGGGCAATTGTTTCAAGGTCATCATTAGACTTCTAATTCCAGATTTTTATTGAATTCATGGTTAGCACTGCTGCCTCACAGAGCCAGGGGCCTGGTTCAATTCCGGCCTCGGGGCACTGTCTGTGTGGAGTTTGCATGTTCTCCCCGTGTCTGCGTGGGTTTCCTCCAGTTTCTTCCCACACTCTAAAGATGTGCAGGTTAGGTCAACTGGTCATGCTAAATTGCCCCTTAGTGTCAGGAGGATTAGCAGGGTAAATACGTGAGGTTATGGGGATAGGGTGGGGTTGTTGTCAGTGCAGACTTGATGGACCGAATGGCCTCCTTCTGCACTAAGGGTTTCTGTGAAAGTCTATGAAATTATAACCTGTTCACTGCCTGCTGAGGCGGGGTTCAAACTCAGATCCCCAGAACATTGCCTTGCGTCTCTGGCTCAGTGGTACAGTGGCAAGACCACTACACCACTGCCTCTGCCACACACACAACTACACACATACCCAACACATTATCTTGCACGTGCATCGTGTCATACATTCACACACTCTTGGCACAGGCATGCACCAACACACACTCCAACTAGGTTGCTGGAATCTGAAACAAAAACAGAAAATGCTGGTAAATCTCAGCGGGTCTGGCAGCATCTGTGGAGAGAGAATAGAGCCAACGTTTCGAGTCTGGATGACCCTGGTCAGCTTTGAGGAAGGGTCATCCAGACTCAAAACGTTGGCTCTATTCTCTCTCCACAGATGCTGCCAGACCCGCTGAGATTTTCCAGCATTTTCTGTTTTTGTTTCAGATTCCAGCAAGGTCACTGAACTGTGATCTGGAATGCGGTCGCTGGCTAATTGTTTCCATTCATAGCTCAGTGACACTTTGAGCATGCCGACTTCTATCCCAGCTGTGATCAGGCAGCTAGGCAGTGTACAGATGTTGACTCTGGGATCTCCTAGGCTACAGGCATCAGTTCCAAGCCAAGAGATCGGCAAAGCACAGCTTTTAAATTCAAACAAAAATCAATCTTCGCATCGAAGCATAAATAACGGGGTGAGAAGAGTCTTAAATCTACTCAACATAAGACTGTAGGAATAAATAACCGATATTTTAAATTAAAAGTTGGCTGGAGAGTTTACGAACAAAAAATGAATTGTGGCTTATTTAATATCCTGATTTCACAAACCCTTCCCCTGGACTAGACAATTAAACATGGAGAGAGTGGATAGAGTCGTTTAAGTGTCAAAAAGTTGTCCAAAAATACAATGGAGGCTTCACACTCAAACGTTTAACTCAAAACAAATTTTATTTATCTTTTAAATAGCATACACAGAAGGGATTTTTTTTTTAAATTAAATAAATGCAGGTAACAATTCGAAAAAAAAATGGCAGGACTGAACTGGCTGACAAGGGTTAGATGAGGGATAACTCAGGGGTTGGATGCACGGGCACCCTCTGGAGATTATGCAGGTTTTTCAGGGTGGGACTAGCCTGGGGGTTTTAGTTTGACCGCACTTATTGGTTCCTTGCAATTCTCTCAATGTCACTAAAGGTTGGGGAATTTTGAAGCACAGATGGTGTTCTTGCAACCCGTGGTGCCACAACCTTTCGGACTGGTTTTAAACCTTTTGTTGGAAACAGACCTTGCCCACAAAACAGGGCCAGGCCTCCCAAAGCGTATTCGTCCCCACTGGGAGGTGTGCCGTAGTCACCAATTTGCAGCCCATGGGGGGGGGGGCATAGTGCACAGTGGTTAGCACTGCTGCCTCACAGCACCAGGGACCCAGGTTTGATTCCTGGCTGGGGTTACTGTCGGTGTGGAGTTTGCACATTCTCCTCGTGTCTGTGTGGGTTTCCTCCGGGTGCTCCGGTTTCCTCCCACAGTCTGAAAGACGTGCTGGACTTATCCAGCACGTCTTGCTAAATTCTCCCTCAGTGTACCCGAACACGGGGCGGCACGGTGGCACAGCGGTTAGCACTGCTGCCTCACAGCGCCAGGGACCCAGATTCAATTCCCGGCTTGGGGGTCACTGTCTGTGCGGAGTTTGCACGTTCTCCCCGTGTCTGCGTGGGTTTCCTCCGGTCTCCTCCCACAGTCCAAAAGACGTGCTGGTTAGCTGCATTGGGCATGCTAAATTCTCCCTCAGTGTACCCAAACAGGCACTGGAGTGTGACGACTAGGGGATTTTCACAGTGACTTCATTGCTGTGTTAATGTAAGCCTACTTATGACACTAATAAATAAAAATTAAAATGGAACTTTTGACTGTGAGGTCACTAACAGGTACAGTTTGAGTCAATTTATTTACACGCTAATCTAGCTTGAAAAAGATTTGTACATTTTTTAACTCAGTCATTTAAAATCGGGCTACTCGTACACTCGTAAAATCGGGATACACTGCCATTTTAAATGCTTTTTTTTTGTGATAAACTCATTTTCAGCCCCTTTAATCAAATTGACCAAGTTACTGCTCTTAAATATTTCACAGCGTGTTTTTTTTAAAGCGTTTGAAAATGCCGCCTGGTTCATGTCAAATTGAGTGATTAGCAAATTGGTTTGAATGGAAACATGGGGGTGGCGGGGAGAGGGGACACTTACTTTTTAGCACAAGCCCAATTTTGGGTGTAAATTGCACAGGAACGTCTGATGGTCCCAGATTAATCTCAGAGGGAGAAGACAGTGCGAGTGGTGGGAATAAGGAACGGGTGGGAGAGAAAGAGAGCCAGACAGGAAGCAAAGCACAATCTTAGCTCAAAACATCTTGACGTTGCTATGCAAATAGGGAACCAACATTTTAAAATATCTTACATGAAAGAATACTGGAAGCACGGCATGTCTGCAACAGCTGGATTGTATCAGCGTGAAATATACAGTACTCATTAATTACCAGGACCCCCTTTGAACCCCTCCAGTGCACTTTGTGGAAACTTGACTATCTTTGTAAGAATGTTTATTTGTGTATACAGAAAAGCCCGATTGTCAATTTGCAGAAGACGGATATAATTAACCCCTTGGGTACTACATTACACTTTTCAAATTACAAACACCTCGCGCATTTTCTGCTGCACATTGCAAAGTCAGATACTGTCTATCCATAAATGTAACTTGAGCACCAGGTTTTAAAAGCAATTGATTGCACGGTGTCCCTCACTCCTGGCTAAACCCAAATAGTGAATTGCAGCAAGCAATTCAAGTATGGTGGAGGTCATCAGAGCAGGGTCCAGCTTGTTTTTAACCAGAATTGACTTGACAGGAAACCATGGCTAATTTTTTAAAAATTTTATTTGTGGGACATGGGCATCGCTGGCTGGCCAGCATTTTTTGCCCATCCCTAGTTGCCCTTTGGAGGGCAGTTGCTATGGAGTGGTGGGCAAGGTGGTAGAATTCCGTCCTTAGTTCCAGATATCATTTACTGAATTCAAATTCTACCATCTGCCCGTGGCGGGATTCGAACCCAGGTCTCCAGAAAGTGAGCTGAGCTTCTGGATTAATAGTGTAGCGATAATACCACTAGGCCATTGCCTCCCCATTGCATTGGCCAAACTATGCCGTCCAGATCCCAATTGGTCACTAGCATGGTCTAGACACTGAGGACTAGTTGGTGGACTCGTACGAGCATCTCCCTATCTCAGTGGCTCTCAAAGTGCGATCGACAAGAGTCCGGAAGGGGTTCGGCGGGCGTCCACCGGGGGTCTGCCGGGGGGCTCTGCGAGGGTCTACGAGGGTCCGCGAGCTGCTGCAAACTGCCAGTCACTGATTTGTGAAACCATGGCTGAGGGTTCATGAGAGAACAGGATGGAACCCCCATCCCACAACGCACATGACGTCACACGACCAGATCGCCTCCGGTGTGTTGGGAACGAGTGTTCAGGGCTGTGAGCAACAGTAGTCTTGTTTTCCGAGCAGGATTGATGTGACTGCTACAACACACAACCGCACAACTTTCAACACCTATGGCGCCAAAACGAAAGAGGACCCCGGCTGAAGATGGAGCCCGACTGAAGCTCTCCATCTTGGAACCAGACAAAACCCCACTGGTGTCTCACCAAAAACAAAACCGTTCTTCCCCATTAACTCAGAGCCATTTTGTTTTGCGTTGGTGAGTGAAAGCGGGAGGGTAGGACCGGTCGCGGTCCTTTGCCCCACCTCAGTGGTCCACGGATGACACTGTTTGAGAACCACAGTGCTAGCTAAAAGTCAGGATAATCACAAAGCGAGGACAGAAATGGTTTTTGAATCTGTGAAACTCACAATCACATCTAGAGGTCATGGGCCAAGTGCTGAAAATGGGATTGGATTAGACAGGTGCTTGATGGCCAGCACAGATACGATGGGCCGAAGGGCCTCCTTTCTTAAGAATCATCATAGAATTGTAGAGTCTCGACAGTGCAGAAGGAGGCCATTCGGCCCATCGAGCCTGCACTGACAACAATGCCACCCAGGCCCTATCCCTGTAACCCCAAGTATTTACCCTGCTAATCCCCCTGACACTGAGGGGCAATTTAGCATGACCAATCCACCTAACCTGTACATCTTTGGAGTGTGGGAGGAAACCGGAGCACCCGGAGGAAACCCACGCAGACACGGGGAGAACGTGCAGACTCTGCACAGACAGCGACTCGTGACTGGAATTGAACCCGGGTCCCTTGCGCTGTGAGGCAGCAGTGTTAACCACTGTGCCACCGTGCCGCTGTACACTATAAAAATCTATAACTCTATGAGGTGACTCAGATGCCGAACCGACAGTTTCAAAGAATAAACTCTGGGCTGAGGGGAGCAATTAATTGAAACTGGTAAGGGTGGCACGGTGGTACAGTGGCACAGTGGTCAGCACTGCTGCCTCACAGCTCCAAGGACCCAGGTTTGATTCCTGGCTTGGGTCACTGTCTGTGTGGAGTCTGCACGTTCTCCCCGTGTCTGCGTGGGTTTCCTCCAGGTGCTCCCGTTTCCTCCCACAGTCCGAAAGATGTGCTGGTTAGGTGCATTGGCCGTGCTAAATTCTCCCTCAGTGTACCTGAACAGGTGCTGGAGTGTGGCGACTAGGGGATTTTCACAGTCGCTTCACTGCAGTGTTAATGTAAGCCTACTTGTGACACTAATAAGCCAACTTATAAATCGGATAATAAGGATCACCCAAATGAATAGCATTTATCCATTATATTGCCCTGGACTCTGTATTTTACGATAAGATCTACATGTTGCATTGCCCCTGGCCGTAGCTCCTTCTGCCCCTTTCCCCTGTTGGTCACACAACCAATTATCTAAAATGGTCATAAGAACATAAGAACAAGGAGCAGGAGTAGACCATCTGGCCCCTCGAGTCTGCTCCGCCATTCAATAAGATCATGGCTGATCTTTTTGTGGACTCAGCTCCACTTACCCACCCGTTCACCATAACCCTTAATTCCTTTACTGTTCAAAAATTTATCTATACTTGTCTAAAAAACATTCAATGATTCCCGGCTTGGGTCAAGCAGCCTCAACTGCTTCACTGGCCAGGGAATTCCACAGATTCACAACCCTTTGGGTGAAGACGTTCCTCGTCAACTTAGTCCTAAATCTGCTCCCCCTTATTTTGAGGCCATGCCCCCTAGTTCTAGTTTCACCCGCCAGTGGAAACAACTTCCCTGCTTCTATCTTATCTATTCCCTTCATAATCTGATATGTTTCTATAAGATGTCTGTTCAAAACCAATAGTAACTCGAACGCTTACCGCGAACACTTAAATCAAACTTCCTGTCCGATCGCCCGGCCTCGTTAACAGCTAGACAGGTGTAGCGGCCGGTGTGGTGCTCCTGTGCCCTTTGAACTTTCAGAGTCCGGCCCTCGTTCTCCACGTGGACACCTCGCCTGCTCGCCACGGGACGTCCGTCTTTCATCCATGTCAAGGCAGGCTGAGGAATTCCAGACACTTCACATTCCAGCATGACCCCAGCTCCCTTGGTGATGGAAATTTCCGTTGGCCGCCCTCCCCCGTTCTTGATCTTTGGCGTGACTGAAACAGAGGGAAAGCAGGGAAGAGGTGATCCAAATTTCCCACCTGCCGGTGAGAGAAACTCCCCTCAAAGAGATGCCAAACATCCGGTCTCCAGGCGGTTGTACCCCTGAGGTACACCACCCCCCCCTCCCCCCCAACCCCAGGGTGCGCTACGGGTCCTCTCGGAGGTCTCCACACAAGTTTGGATTTCCGACAGACAGTTCCCCTGCATCAAGAACCCTCCAGGATTCTGAGTTGGAGACTCCGGGTGGTTCCGACTCACTTACCAACAAAGCCACACAGGAAAGATTAGAGGGTTAAAACCAGCTCTAACCGAGGTAACTGTGTCACTGACCCCCTCAACTCCCCACGCGGTCCCTCAACTAACCCCTGACCATCATACAGCTTGCTGACCACCCAGTTCCCCCCAATCACTGACCACATGCCTAACAACACCATCACCCCTCATCCCATCTAAATGCCTGAACCCTCAGCTGCCCCTCCGACCTCCTCAGACTATATCCCTGACTGCCTGATCACATACCTGATCCCCGGACTGCATCCCCCACCTCCCCTGACCCGCCCTTACCCTCTCTCCCACCCACCTGCCCCCCCTCCCCTCTTGCCCATCCACCTGCCACCCTCCCCGCTTGCTCATCCCACCTGCCATCCTACGCCCTCACCCACTCACCTACTACCTGACCCCCCTCACTACTCATCTATCACCCTATCCTCTCCCAGCCAATGGCCATCCTATCCCCACACCCATGCACCTGCCCTCTATCCCCTCACCCACCACCCTGCCACCCAACCCTCTCACCCAACCGCCACCCTGCCCTTTACTCCATCACCCTGCCACCCTATCCTCTCTCCCACCCACCTACTACCCTACCCTCACCCCCCCCCACCCCCTGCCACTCCACGCGCGCCCCCCCCCCCCCCCCCCCTCCCCCACCATCTTATACACTCGTGAAATGATGCGGAGCTCCGGTGTAGGGTAATTAAACAGGAACAGAGTGACACTCTGATTACCACCACTCAGATTTGCTTTCATCCTTTTATCTGAACCACATTCAGGATATAAAACGTTTCAACTTCTCAACTGACTGGCACTCACCATAAACCTCCACACGGTAGTCCTTCTGGCTTGTCCCAGCTAGATTAGTCCCGATACACGTGTAGTTTCCAGCGTCTGATAACTGAGTGTTGGATACTTGTAACATTTGTCTCCCTGAGAGAATAGTAATCCGACCATCTTTCGGTGTGGAGAGGGACATCCCTGCGATGGATAGTGAGGAATAGAGAACAAACATTATGGAGAGGCCTGTAAAAGCAGGCTTCTGTAAAAACAACCCCAGACAAAAAGAAAACCATTTAGAGACATAGGAGCTAGGAGCAGGAGGAGGCCATTCGGCCCTTCGAGCCTGCTCTGCCACTCATCTTGACCATGGCTGATCATCAACTTCAATATCCTGATCTCCCCTTCCGCCCCCATATCCCTTGATCCCTTTAGCCCAAGAGCTATATCTAATTTCTTCTTGAAATCGGACAACATTTTGGCCTCAACTACTTTCTGTGGTAGTGAATTCCACACATTCACTGCCCTCTGGTGAAGAAATTTCTCCTCATCTCAGTCCTAAAAGGTTTACCCCTTATCCTCAAACTATGATTCCCTAGTTCTGGACTCCCCCTCTATTGGGAACATTCTTTCTCATTACAAGTTCACCGATCAAAAGATTTTCTTTATTTACCATCTGAATACCATTTGGAGCACATCTAATAGACCTCCTCATTATAATAATCTCTTCTCATAACTATAGTTTCATTAGACTCAATCCCTGGAAAGAATGGAATAATCAGGCAGGATTTTTCTGGAAGGGTCTAGCACATTCCTGATGTTCACAATTATTAATGTGGAGATTTGTCAGGGGTTAACTATGTCAAAAATTCTGAAACTCTAGAATTTACTGCTCAATTTACATCACTCCAATCTTCATAGAATCATAGAATCCCTACAGTACAGAAGGAGGCCATTCAGCCCATCGAGTCTGCACCGACCACAATCCCACCCAGGCCCTATCCCCGTAACCCCACATATTTATCCTGCTGATCCCCTGACACTAAGGAGCAATTTAACATGGCCAATCCACCACATCTTTGGACTGTGGGAGGAAACCGGAGCACCCGGAGGAAACCCGCACAGACACGGGGAGAACGTGCAAACTCCACACAGACAGTCACCCAAGGCCGGAATCGAACCCGGGTCCCTGGCGCTGTGAGGCAGCAGTGCTAACCACTGTGCCACCCTTAGCCTCCCCATTATTTTTAAGAACCTTCCGGATTTACACATTCATTGTTGATTAAACTCACCGTGGAAAGTTAAGTCTGGTGATTAAAAGCGTAAGTATCCCTCAAGTAACCTGCTAATCAATCTCTCCTGCCCAGAAAAGGGCAGGAGACGTAAATGGCTCAATCTCATTCCTGCATGTAGTAAATTCTTCTTAGAGATTCCCGCCCGAGGTCAACAGAGATTTCCGTTGTCGAACCCTCGCCCGTGCCGATTCCGTGGCAGGCAAGGTGGTAGAGTTCCGGCCTCAGTGTCCAATGATGTGTATGTTAGGGGAATTAACCATGGTAAATGCAAGGGGTTATGGGGATAGGGGAATGGCCTAGGTAGGCTGTCCTTTCGGAGAGTTTGTGCAGATTTGACGGGCTGAATGGCCTCCTTCTGTACTGTGGAGATTCTGTGGATTCTAATGAGTTATGACACCACTCAACAGCCATTTACAAATTTGGTAAGATTTCACCAGAATTTCACCCTTTCTTTCACAAGGAATCTTTACAGGTTGCTCGGGTGAATCCAGCTACAGATGAATACAGAACGGGTGGAGAATGTCTTCTGGTTAACAGAACAACCCGTCTTCTGTGTCCACCCCCTCTTTGTCACAATGGAGCATACAGCTGCCCCCTCAATCCAAGTTGGATTTGGCATTAGGATGGCATGTTTGAAAGTGTGGATTTGCCCTTTCCACCCAGATAATCCAATCAGAGACAAGGTGCTGGACTGCTTACCATCCTTTTGCCACTCGAGCGTGGGGGAGGGAATCCCACTGCATTCACAAAACAAACTCAGCGAATTCCCCTCGATTACCGTCACTGACGTTTGGTCCTCCAATCCATGAAACGCTGGAGGCACTGCAAAACATTTCAAAACATTTCTTCACAGCAAGTTAGTCGGAGCAAATAACATTCTTCTCCTCACCGGCTGATCACTTCAGATCATACACAAAACCTAACTCCCCCCCCATGCCCCGTCTTACTCATTCCATCACTAATTCCACAGCAGCTTGAGAATCTTAGCAGCAAGGAAATCTACAGCATGGAACAGAGGCCATTCAGCTCATTGTGTCTGTGCTGGTCGATAAGTAGCTATGATGTGGAGATGCCGGCGTTGGACTGCACGGGCATTCGGCCTCTGATATTCGGGTAAGTGTTCTCCAAGGCGGCCTTCACGACACACGACGGCGCAGAGTCGCTGAGCAGAAACTGATAGCCAAGTTCCGCACACATGAGGACGGCCTCAACCGGGATCTTGGGTTCATGTCACACTATCTGTAATCCCCACAGCTTACCTGGACCTGCAGAGTCTCACTGGCTGTCCTGTTTGGAGACAATACACATCTCTTTAACCTGTCTTAACGTTCTCTCCACTCACATTGTTTGTACCTTTAAGACTTGATTAGCTGTAAGTATTCGCATTCCAACCATTAATCTGTAAATTGAGTTTGTGTCTTTATATGCCCTGTTTGTGAACTGAATTCCCACTCACCTGAAGAAGGAGCTTAAGGCTCCGAAAGCTTGTGGCTTTTGCTACCAAATAAACCTGTTGGACTTTAACCTAGTGTTGTTAAACTTCTTACTACGATAAGTAGCTATCCAGCCTCAGCCGACTTTCCAGCTCTTGGTATGTAGGTTACGTCAGTGAATATTCAAGTCCTTCTTTTTAAGTTTAAGTTTATTTTAAGTTTATTTATTGGTGTCACAAGTAGGCTTACATTAACACTGCAATGAAGTTACCATGAAAATCCCCTAGTCGCCACACTCCGGCGCCTGTTCGGGTACACTGAGGGAGAATTTAACATGTCCAATGCACCCTAACCAGCACGTCTTTCGGACTATGGAGGGAAACCGGAGCACCCGGAGGAAACCCACGCAAACATGAGGAGAACGTGCAAACTCCGCACAGTGACCCAAACCAGGAATCGTACCCAGCCCCTGGCGCTGTGAGGCAGCAGTGCTAACCACTGTGCTACCATGCCAGAGAGCCCCATGCCACCATGTCGCCCTTTTTTTAAAGTTCTGAGGGTTCCTGCCTCTGCTCCCCTTTTCAGGCACTGAGTTCCCCAAAGATTTACCCATGAATCCCCTCCAGTGCTCCTATCTTTTACTCCAATTTGTTTTTGTTCTTTCATGGGATGTGGGTGGCGCTGGCAAGGCCAGTATTTGTTGTCCATCCCCAGTTGTCCTTGAACTGAGTGGCTGGCTAGGCCATTTCTGATGGGCAGTTAAGAAGCCAGACCAGGTAAGGATGGCAGAGTTCCTTCTCTAAAGGACATTAGTGAACCAGATGGGCTTTTATGACAATTGACAATGGTTTCATGAATAATTTCAAAAGGAAATCAGATGTATTCTTGGGGGAAATAAACTTGTAAAGCTAATAGGGATGCAGCTTTTTTTACTCATTCGTCCGACATGGGCTTCATTGGTTGGCCAGCATTTATTGCCCATCCTTAGTTGCCAGATGGCAGTTGAGAGTCAACCACATTGCTGTGGCTCTGGAGTCACATGTAGGCCAGACCAGATAAGATGGCAGATTTCCTTCTCTAAAGGACATCAGTGAACCAGATGGGTTTTTCCGACAATGGTTTCACGGTCATCAGTAGATTCTTAATTCCAGATAGTTTTTATTAAATTCAAATTCCACCATCTGCCGTGGCGGGATTCGAACCTGGGTCCCCAGAACATCAGCTGAGTTTCTAGATTAATAGTCTATTAATAGTCCATTCCTGGGGGAATGGGAGTGAATGGATTTCTCGGCAGGGATCTGGCATGGGATTCGAGGGGCTAAATGATCTCCTTCTGTGCCCTAATGACTCTGTGGTGAAGCAAAATGCTTAAACGTTCAAATGTGTGGTCCCGTCATCTCTTGACTAACTGTCTTTTCTCTCACAGTTTAGGCTTCATTAAATCGGTTTTTCTTTTGTTTTTTTATTTCTCTGTCACCTTCATCTGAAAAAAAAGTTTAATGATATATTTTTATCTTCCTGGAGCCTCAGACTCAAGCTGAGAATCGCCCCATGAGTGCCCACAGTGTACCCATACCTTGCTCAGGGAGTGACTGCTCAGTGTGTGAAAATCAGAGTTCACATGAGTAGCGATGCCCTAGGTTTCCCAGAATGGAAGCCAGAGGAGGGAATTCTGCCTTATTCCCAAACCATGCACTTCACAGATGTGCTTTCAATCCTTAAAACAGCCACTGACCTCAAGTTCACGTTCGCAGCTTCGTCTGGTTTTGATTTCAGATCAGATAAAGTCCCTATTCTCAACAAGCTTGGCCTTTGCGCCTTACCGCTCAGTTTCAGAATGTCACCAGACACCGCATGTGTCTTATTTCCACCCATCTGTCAGGCAAGCGCACCCATGAATCATTCTCCATCCACTGAAGGTAGCCACTGACAGCCAGATGTGTGACTCACTCCAGTAATCCTTGTAAAAGTAAGGCCAGATGCTCCACAACGTTGAAGCATTTTAACTCTGTGACGGTGAGTGATGGGGTCAGCAGCTTAGATTCCATGGAAGAGGACACAGCTTTTGGTAGATACCATTGTGCCCATCTTCTGCACTGGACAGCACTCTCATCATGAGACATCCACAGATTTCTTACCTGCATACTGGAACAATCGACATCACAGCTGTGCCAACAATTCCACAGAGCCAGTTCAGGCCAGGGCGAATATGTATGATGTCTCTGATTATTGGAATATGTCATGATGAATGGAGGGGAAATTCCTCCTATGCAGGCACCTGAGAGGATCACCTTGCCCCAACACATAGCAAAGAGGAGCAGGAGGTTGTTAAGTCCCTGAAGACAAAATGGCGCCCTAGTGCATTACTGAGGGGGCACTGCACTGTTGGAGGTTTCGTCTATTGTACGAGACATTAAACCAAGGTCTCATTGACCTGCTCAGATGGATGTGAATGCTCCTATTACTTCGAAGAAGAGCAAGGGAGTTATCCCCAGTGTCCCGGCCAAAATCTCTCCCTCAATCAACACCACAAAGAAAAAATCAGAATATCTGCTCATTATCACATTGCAGTTTGTGGGATCTTGCTGTGCTCAATGGCTGACGCATTTCCTACATGACAGCTGTGTCCACATTTCCAAAGTATTTTACAGATCGTAAAACATTTTGAGACAGCCAGGACATTGTGAAGAGCGTTGTAAAATTGTAAGTCTTTCTTTTCCCACCTTCCAAATTTTCCAAGGCTTCAGACGATGGAAATCCAGACAAGGCCGGCTGGCTCCTGGGGTATTTTCAGAGGGCAGTAAGGGGAGTTTCTTACGGCAGCCTGCTTCACTAGCCCAACTCCTCACTCCCACATTCCCGTTACCTCCCCAACTCCTGCAACTCCACCCCCCCATACTCCCCACATACCCCCCGACCATCGCGTTTGGTCTCTGTTCAGTGAATTCCTCCACGTAGGACCCTGATTGAAGGGGCCAATCTCGAATTTTATTAAAGCTCCATCAATATCTTCTCTGGTCTGTGAGCCTGCTGATTCTTCAGTTCGCTCTGCCCGAAGATAGGTCCAACCCACAGTGCCATGATCATCGCCCGGGCCACAAGGCAGGCCCCAAAACCCACCACAGCCAGAAGGGAGATCCAACCCTAATACTAATGGTACCAATCTAATCTACACCAGCCATCTGGCCAACTGAACCAATTAACCCCCCACCCCGACCAACAAAGAGCCTGAGTTGCCATGGCAATGTGCTACGAATAGTGAACGGAAAGGCTCTAATATCCTTTCAGTCTCTTGGCTGGCCAGGAATCTCTCCTGCCATTGGCATGTGTTGGAAGGATCTACACATTGATACTCAACCTGTTGAGATAGGTTATGAATGGACCTTTCTTGGCCACCAAATTCCAGGGTGGGATGCGAACCCAGAGCTTCTGGCTCAGAGATAAAGATACTACCCACAGTGACACAAGGCCTCTAAGCAGTGAGTCGCAAAACAAATATCATCTGTATAGTTACTTCACACACTTTTACTTTAAATACTACGGACATAATTTCAATAGAACCATTCTCAATTAGGAAAACATCTAATTACTCAGTTACACTGTTCACAGTTTTAGATTTAACTGTGCTCAGGAAAGTTTGGGACCAACTGATGACCATGAAACCATTGTCGGAAAAACCCATCTGGTTTCCCTTTAGGGAAGGAAATCTGCCATCCTTACCTGGTCTGGCCTACATGTGACTCCAGAGACACAGCAGTGTGGTTGACTTTCAACTGCCCTCCAAGATGAATTATTCTGTCATGGGATGTGGGTGTCGCTGGTTGGGCCTGCACTTGTTGCCCATCCATAATTGCCCTTGAACTGAGTGGCTTTCTAGGCCATTTCAGAGGGTAATTAAGAATCAACCACATTGCTGTGGGTCTGGAGTCACATGTAGGCCAGACCGGGTAAGGAGGGCAGATTTCCTTCCCTAAAGGACATTAGTGAACCAGATGGATTTTACAAGCCATGCCCACCCCAATACCGATACATTATTTATATTCCAGATTTATTAATTTAATTTAAATTCTGCCAAATGCCTTGGTGGGATTTGAACCCGTGTCTCCCAGAGCAATAGCTGGGCCTCTGGATTACTGGTCCAATGACATTACCACTACGCCATCATATCCCTCAACCCTGAAATGTTTACTGGGTAGATTTCTCACAGATAGATGCACGTTAAACAATGGTTGCTTGAAGATATTAAATCTGGTGAGGATATGTCCCAAACTCAAACAATCCGAATCTAAGATATCCTCTGGTGAGATAACAGCTGTGTGGTGTGCAATGGAGGCCTGTAGCAGAGCCTCAGGGGTATCGGACAGCCCTGGATAAAGATCAACTCTCACTGCTCATGTCGCATCATCAGAGAAGAGTAATATCCTCACGACACATCCTCAGCCTTTCCTCAGATAGGAGGTTCCCAGCAGAACGCTCACCCTCTCCCTCGTGGACAATGTGGGGAAAGGCAGGGATAAAGAGGGAACCAAATAATAAGGGGGAGCAGTCAGACTGGGGGTAACACACTCACAGCTTACCCCACACGTTTAAGTTGTAGTACTTCTCTGTCTTCCCTGCGTCGTTTGAGGCCTCACAGGTATAACGGCCGGCATCTTGAGTTTGGGCATTCTGGATCTAAGAGACCGACAAAAATCATCAAATGTTTCTTCCAAAACATGTAAGGCTGGCAAACCGAGGGGACTTCAGCCAAAAGGGAAATGCTGGAATATCTCAGCAGGTCTAGCAGCATCTGTAAGGAGAGAAAAGAACTGACGTTTCGAGTTCAGATGTCCAAAGGGTCATCTGGACTCGAAACGTCAGCTCTTTTCTCTCCTTACAGATGCTGCCAGACCTGCTGAGATTTTCCAGCATTTTCTCTTTTGGTTTCAGATTCCAGCCTCCGCAGTAATTTGCTTTTATGAGGGAACTTCAGGCTGCATTTGGTTCCATGACCTTGCTATGAGCTGCGAGTTCGAATCCCAGGACAAACTGCAGCAGCAAAGCTTTGGAAACACATGTTTTAAGTTTACTTATTAGTGTCACAAGTAGGCTTACATTAACACTGCAATGAAGTTACTGTGAAAATCCCCTGGTCACCACACTCCGGCGCCTGTTCGGGTACACTGAGGGGGAATTTAGCATGGCCAATGCACTTAACCAGCACGTCTATCGGAGGAATGGGCCAGAAGTTTACCACTGTTCACGCTGGCAGGATTTTCCCAGCCCGTCGCAGTGAACGGTGAATTTGGCGGCCTAGCTGCAGCAGGAGCATGGCATGAACGGGCAGCAAAATCGTGCCCATGATTAACCGAAAGGCTGCATTGGACTTTTTTCTCTGGAGCGTAGAAGGCTGAGCGGTGATCTTATAGAGGTCGATAAAATAATGAGGGGCACGGATCAGCTGGATAGTCAATATCTTTTCCCAAAGGTAGGGGAGTCTAAAACTAGAGGGCATAGGTTTAAGGTGAAAGGGGAGGGATACAAAAGGGTCGAGAGGGGCAATTGTTTCACACAGAGGGTGGTGGGTGAGTGTCTGGAACAAGCTGCCCGAGGTAGTAGTAGAGGCGGGTACAATTTTGTCTTTTAAAAAACATTTGGACAGTTACATGGGTAAGATGGGTACAGAGGGATATGGGCCAAACGCAGGCAATTGGGACTAGCTTTGGGATTTAAAAAAAAGAGCGGCATGGACAAGTTGGGCCGAAGGGCCTGTTTCCATGCTGTAAACCTCTATGACTCTATAATGCTCAGCCCCATCTAGCCATTGTTCATCTGGTAGCACTATTGACTCTGAGTCACAAGGTTCTGGGTTCAAGTCCCATTCTAGCCCTTAAGGACAAATATCAAAACGGTCCCTTCAGTGCAGTGCTGAGGGAGTGCTGTGCTGTCAAAAGTGCTGTCTTTCCCATGAGATATTAAACAAACTCCCCTCTACATGGGTGGATGTTAAAGATCACCTGGCAATATTTCAAAAAAGAGCAAGAGAGTTTACCTCCATTGGCCTGGTCAATGATTAACTGGCCATTATCACTGAGTCAAATACAGCTCCTGGGGCGAAGGGGATCAAAGGATATGGGGGGGAAGGCGGGATCAGGCGATTGAGTTGGATGATCAGCCATGATCCTGGGGGGTGGCGGAGCAGGCTCGAAGAGCAGAATGGCCTCTTCCTGCTCCTAGTTCCAATGTTTCTCTCACATCGCTGTTTATGGGATCTTACTGTGCTGCCACCTTGTGATGTCACAACAATGGCCACATTTCAAAAGTACCTCATTGGCAGCAAAGCACTTTGAGACATCCAATGGGCACAAACGGTGCTACATAAATGCAAGTGTTTCTTTTCTTTCACATTACTATTAAAGTCGAGGGTTAAGGAGGGAGGACAGGAAAGTGGAGTTGAGGCCACAGTCAGATCAGCCATGATCTTATTGATTAGCAGAGCAGGCTCGATGGGCTGCCTGGCCTCCTTCTGCTCTGAATTCTTGTGTTTATTGACTGGAGTGAAAAAAGCAATTGAGATTGAAAGATACCAAAGTATTGATGTATAAAATAATGGTCAGATTCTAACTACGCTCTGTGAAGCCATAGCAGCTATTGTAGTCTAATCAACATGAAAGGTAAGGGCGGCACGGGTGGCACAGGGGGGTGTGGCACGGTGGCATAGTTGTGAGCACTCACAGCGCCAGAGACCTGAGTTCAATTCCGGTCTCGGGTCACCGTCTGTGCAAAGTTTGCACGTTCTCCCCGTGTCTGCGTGGGTTTCCTCCGGGTGCTCCGGTTTCCTCCCACACTCCAAAGATGTACGGGTTAGGTGCATTGGCCATGCTAAATTGCCCCTTAGTGTCCCGGGATGCATAGGTTAGAGGGATTAGCAGGGCAAATATGTTGGGTGGCAGGGATAGGGCCTGGGTGGGATTGTTGCTGGTGCAGACTCGATGGGCCGAATGGCCTCTTTCTGCACTGTTGGGTTTCTATGATTCAGAGGCTCGATGGTAACACTGACCTGTAAGAGACTGGCGTTTGCCAAGAGTCTGTGACGTTCACGCATTGGCAGAGGTCGACCATCCTTCATCCAGCGGAGAATGGGTGGCGGGAACGCCTGGCTCTGACATTCCAAGGATACTGAGTCATTCAGATTGACAGAGACATTCTGCCCATCTCCCAGAATGCTCGGTGGTACTGCAAGATAAAATAATGACAGGGGTCAGTTCCTCAGAAACCTTGGTCAGAAACGTGTTTGTTCCTCTATCGTCTACCTCTTGAAGGTGACTGGAGAGTTTGGTACATTTAACATGCTCGGTGCCTCAGTCCAAACTGGGATCCCACACCTGGCCAGTTGCTGAGTTCAGTTCCATCAGAGAGTGGGGGGGATGCAGTCCTGTCCTCAGGGAACAAACGAGGAGGAATGCAACCAAGGAGGCAAGTGGTGCACGGTGGCACAGTGGTTAGCACTGCTGCCCCACAGCGCCAGGGACCCAAGTTCGATTCCTGGCTTGGGTCACTGCCTGTGCGGAGTCTGCACGTTCTCCCCGTGTCTGCGTGGGTTTCCTCCGGGTGCTCCGGTTTCCTCCCACAGTCTGAAAGACGTGCTGGTTAGGGTGCATTGGCCGTGCTAAATTGCCCCTCAGTGTACTCGAACAGGCGGCGGAGTGTGGAAACTCGGGGATTTTCACAGTAACTTCATTGCAGTGTTAATGTCAGCCTACTTGTGACACTAATAAATAAACTTTAAACTCTTGCTTCCACCGACCAAGGAGCAGAACAATAGAAGGAAAGGCATTCCTGGAAGACAGTCGGATCGTCATTGGTTAATGTTTGGGAAGACTTCCCTTCGCCACAGAATCAGCCAGGATAGATTCTTGATCAGATGGTGGAGAACACAAACATCTGAAGGTTCACTGTACATGGAGAGTGTGTTATTTTTCCTGTACAGTTGCCATACCCTTATTACTTGATGAAGAACTGAGAACTCATATGATTATCATTATATAATCTACTGCTGGCTACAGTAATAAATCCTGTCTGGAGTGAGGGGCAGGGAATTGATTAAAACAACTGATCATGACCTCATCACTTATTCAGCTCTTTGCCTCCTGCTGTGGGAAGGCACTGGCTTCATCCTGCACCACATCACACTGAGATTGCTCAACCGATGGAGTGTCGCGTTATCTACGGACATTCATAGTAATCTGCTGCCTCAGCAATAAGTTTCACCAGTGCATAGAATCCCTACAGGAGGCCATTTAGCCCATTTAGGCTGCACTCACAACAATTCCACCCAGGCCCTATCCCCACGTATTTACCCTGCTAGTCCCCCTGACACTAAGGGGAAATTTAGCATTGCCACTCATCCTAACCCACACATCTTTGGAGTGTGGGAGGAAAGGGGTCCCCAGAAGAGTAGGGGGGTTTTAGTTCAGACAGGCAGCATGGTCAATGCTGGCAAGGACGGCCAAAGGGCCTGTTCCTGTGCTGTAATTTTCTTAGTCCTTTGAAACCGCGACATGGTGGCGCAGTGGTTAGCACTGCTGCCTCACAGCGCCAGGGACCCGGGTTCAAGTCCAGGTCACTGTCTGTGTGGAGTTTGCACATTCTCCCCGTGTCTGGGTGGGTTTCCTCCGGGTGCTCCAGTTTCCTCCCACAGTCCGAAGATGTGCTGGTTAGGTGGATTGGCCATGCTAAAATTGCCCCTTAGTGTCAGGAGGACTAGCTAGGGTAAATGCATGGGGTTATGGGGATAGGGCCAGGGCGGGATTGTGGTCGATGCAGGCTCGATGGGCCGAATGGCCTCCTTCTGCACTGGAGGAATTCTATGATTCTAAACCAGAGCATCCGGAAGGAAACCCGCGCAGACACGGGGAAACCTAGCCTTCAGGTTCATTTCAAGAGTGGTTCCAATCTACTTACGGTGGACTTGTAGGTGAATTTCTCTCTGGGCCTCTCCAGCAGGATTCACAGCGACACAGGAGTACCTTCCTGAATCAGAGAAGCGAGCGCTGGCGATGGAGAGAATCTGACCCTCCAACAGGAGCTAAGCGGGGAGCAAACAGAAAAAAACTCAGGGACAAGTTCAGTCCAGCGGGGGCAGGAGCACAGCAGTAATATTGCTGGTCTGATAATCCAGAGGCCCAGACTAGTGCTCCAGAAACACACATTCAAATCCCACCACCAGTAGCTAGGGGGCATTGGGATAGAATCAATGAACAAATCTACAGCCAAATGATCCATCATTAATAACGATATTGGAACGACTGGGTTGTCATTAGAAATCCATCTGTTCACTGACACAAACAACAAAGAAAAATACAGCAACAAAAGCAGAAAATGCTGGAAAATCTCAGCAGGTCTGACAGCAGCTGTAGAGAGAGAATAGAGCCAACATTTCGAGTCCAGGTGACGCTTCGTCATCTCCCCACAGATGCTGTCAGATCTGTTGAGATTTTCCAGCATTTTCTGTTTTTGTTTCAGATTCCAGCATCTGCAGCATTTTGCTTTTAATGAACAGCACAGGAACAGGCCCTTCGGCCCGCCAAGCTCATGCTGATCATGATGCCCTGACTAAACTAAAAAAAGAACTTACTGCCGTCACTCGCACCATATCCCTCTATTCCCTCCCTATTCATGCACCCATCCAGATGCCTCTTAAATGTTGCTAATGTGCCTGCTTCCACCACCTCCTCTGGCAGCGCGTTCCGGGCACCCACCACTCTCTGCGTGAAAATCTTCCCCCGCGCATCTCCCTTAAACATTCCCCCTCACCTTGAACCTGAGCCCCCCCTTGGAATTGACACTTCCACCCTAGGAATAAGTAATGTGCTCCAAGGGAGGAAATCTGCCATCCTTACCCCGCCCGGCCTACATGTGACTGACTCTTAACTGCCCTCTGAAATGGCCGAGCAAGCCATTCACTTCCAGAGCAATTTGGGATGGCCATTCAGGCCTTCCCGGGATGAATATTTTTAAAAACTGATAAGAGAAGAGATCCCCAAAAACTGTCAGCCGGAGGATCAGAGTTTTCCGGGAGAGGGAATGAGACAAACAGAAGGAAGCAGAGACCCGGGTAGCAAGGTGCCCAACCCCCCTCATAGATCACCGCTCACCTTGGGGTGAGACTGGGTAGATTCTGGGGACATGCGTGTCTAGTTCTTCGATGGAGACATTCATATATTCTAACCAGCTCAAAGGTATCGATAAAGAAAACTCAGGTTCACGAAAGCAAAATTCACTGACCTTCAACCGTCCAGACACCTTTGAGAGCGGGATTGTGTCTTTCGCCCATGTTATTTTGGGGGCAGGGATTCCTGAGGCCTCACATTGAAGTTCTGTCGGCTGGTTTACCAGGACAGTAACCAGGTCCAGGGCAGTCGAGATCACTGGTGGGGCTACAAACAAAGGCATCCGATCAGGGAAAATACCAGGAGCATTCAGGACCATCTACGATGAACGTAGGGACAGGAGTAGGCCATTCGGCCCCTCGAGCCTGCTCTGCCATTCAATTAGATCATGGCCTTTCATTTACTTTAATGCCATTTTCCCCGCACTGTCCCCATAATCCTTGATATCTTTATTATCTGGAGATCTATCAATCTCCATGATGCGCTATTCAGACACGAGGCTTGAAGGTCAGTAAATGAAAGGCTTTTATTTACTGTTAACGAAGCTACCAGAACTTATGTACACTATCCCAGACTGAAGGGGTCCCGGCCAGAGCAGGGACTCTTATACCTCTCCCAGGAGGCGGAGCCCGACTGGGATGTGCCACAACACTACAATACAAAGGTGTAACAACCCCACCCTAACCCCAACAGCAACAATAGCACAATCCAACAGTAACATATGTACATCTTTGTAGTCCTGGCCAGCCCCTGGCTCAGCACTATCCAGTGGGAACCAACGATGGTTCACCACACTCCATCCTGACTATATTCAATGAACGAGTCTCCGTAGCCCACTGGGATACAGAATTCCAAAGATTCAGCACCCACTGGTGAAAGAAATTCATCTTTATCTCAGTTCTAAATGGCCTACGTCTTATTCTGAGACTGAACTTTGAGAGAAAGGTTATTTCCATGGAACTGATCCTTTCCCATGAATGGGAGCTGGGTGTGTGCGTCAGTGTAGGTGCCACACTTATCCTCACGCTGGTACTGGGAGATGTATGAATACAGCTGGAGCTGCAATGGGGAACCATTACAAATAAAATGGGCGGCACGGTGACACAATAGTTAGCACTGCTGCCTCACAGCTCCAGGGATCCGGGTTCAATTCCGACCTCAGGTAACCGTCTGTGTGGAGTTTGCACGTTCTCCCTGTGTCTGCGTGGGTTTCCTCCGGGTGCTCAGGTTTCCTCCCACAGTCAAATATTGTGTAGGTTAGATGGATTGGCCATGATCAGTTGACTCTTGGTGTCAAGGAGATTGGTTGGGTAAATACATAGGGTAATGGGGATAGGGCCTGGGTTGGCGGGGGGGGGAGATTGTTGTCGGTGCAGACTCGATGGGCTGAATGGCCTCTTTCTGCACTGTAGGGATTCTGTGATCCTATGACTTTCCTGGCTTGGGTCACTGTCTGTGTGGAGTCTGCAATTTCTCCTCGTGTCTGTGTGGGTTTCCTCCGGTTTCCTCCCACAGTCCAAAGATGTGCAGGTTAGGTTGATTGGCTATGCTAAAAATTGCCCCTTAGTGTCCTGAGATGCGTAGGTTAGAGGGATTAGCGGGTAAGTATGTAGGGATATGGGGGTAGGGCCTGGGTGGGATTGTGGTTGGTGCAGACTCGATGGGCCGAATGGCCTCTTTCTGCACTGTAGGGATTCTATGATTCTATGACTGTGATGTTAGCAATTTGAATAGTGTTGCTAATGCCACATCAACTTCCTCCTGAATTAAATTTTATTCTCTGGAGTGCTGTGTGCAGTTTTGGTATCCACATTTTTAGAAAGGGTATACTTGCATTGGAGGTGGTACAGCGAAGGTTCATGAAATTGATCTCTGGGCCGAGAGATTGTCCCATGATGAGAGGCTGAGCAAACTGGCTCTGTATTCTCTGGAGTTTAGAAGAATGCGGGGTGATCTCACTGAAACGTACAAGATTCTGAAGGGGCTTTGATAGAATCTCTACAGTACAGAAGCAGGCCTTTAGGTGAATGTTGATTTGATTTATTATCGCCACATGTATTAGTATACAGTAAAAAGTATTGTTTCTTGCGTGTTATATAGACAAAACATACCGTTCATAGAGCACATAGGGGAGAAGGAAAGGAGAGGGTGCAGAATGTAGCGTTACAGTCATAGCTAGGGTGTAGAGAAAGATCAGCTAAATATAAGATAGGTCCATTCAAAAGTCTGAAGGCAGCAGGGAAGAAGCTGTTCTTGAGTCGGTTGGTACGTGTCCTCAGAATTTGGTATCTTTTCCCCAATGGAAAAAGGTGGAAGAGGGAATGTCCGGGGTGCGTGAGGTCCTTTGTTATGCTGGCTGCTTTTCCAAGGCAGCAGGAAGTGTAGATGGAGCCAATGGATGGGAGGCTGGTTTGCGTGATGGATTGGGCTACGTTCATAACCCTCTGTAGTTTCTCGCAGACTTCGACAGAGCAGGAGCCATACCAAGCTGTGATACATCCGGAAAGGATGCTTTCCATGGTTGAGAATGTTTCAGCTGGTCGGAGAATCTAAAACACGGAGAGTGGAGGATGGGGGGGAGGGGGGCATATTATCAGGATCAAGGGCTGAGATGAGGAGAAATTTCTTCACTCAATAGGGTTGCGAATCTTTGGAATTCTGTATCCCAGAGAGTTGTGGAAGCTCCATCGTTGACTATATTTAAGGCTGAGATAGGCAGAGTTTTGGAACGCCAGGAATTAAGGGATGTGGGGAACAGGGAGGGAAGTGGGTTGAAGCCCAACCTCAGCAATGACTGGCAAAGCAGCCTCGATGGGCTGTGTGGTCTACTCCTCCTCCTATTTCTTGAGTTCGCCAGTTGGCGTTTCCAGATTAAGGGTTGTTGCGGTCAGTTAGGAAAGAGACCAGCTCCCAGACACACCGCTGATGGTACATGAGTGCAGTCCAAAACAAACACCCCTTGGACTTACCTTCCCTATTGTGAGAAAGAATTTGACCTCTGTACTTTCCCCTTATTTGAGGAAAGATGTTGTGGCATCGGAGGCAGTTCAGAGGAGGTTCACTGGATTGATTCCAGAGATGAGGGGTTTGTCGTTTGAAGAGAGATTGGACAGTTTAGGCCGATACTCTCTGGAATTTAGAAGAATGAGGGGAGATCAAATTAAGGTATACAAGATGATAAAAGGTATCGATAAAGTAGACGTGGAGCGAATGCTTCCTCATGTGGGGCATTCTAGGACGAGAGGTCATAATCTTAGGATAAGGGGCAGCAAATTTAAAACAGAATTTAGGAGAAACTACTTCTCCCAGAGGGTTGTGAATCTGTGGAATTCGCTACTCCAAAGTGCGGTGGATGCTGGGACAGTGAGTAAATTTAAGGAGGAGTTAGACAGATTTTTAATTGGTAATGGGTTGAAGGGCTATGGGGAGAAGGCAGGAAAATGGGGATGAGGAGCATATCAGCCATGATCGAATGGCGGAGCAGACTCGATGGGCCGAATGGCCTAATTCTGCTCCTATATCTTATGAACTTATGACAAAAGTAAAAGTTTATTTATTAGTCACAAGTAAGGCTTACATTAACACTGCAATGAAGTTACTGTGAAATTCCCCTAGTCACCACAGTTCGGGTACACTGAGGGAGAATTTAGCATGGCCAATGCACCTAACCAGCACGTTGTGGGAGGAGACTAGAGCACCCGGAGGGGACCCACGCAGACAAGGGGAGAACATGCAAACTCCACACAGTGATCCAAGGCCAGAATTGAACCTGGGTCCCTGGCGCTGTGAAGTAGCAGTGCTAACCACTGCGCCACCATGCTGCTCCAACATAGCCACGATCAGCATCTCACTGCATCAGGGGCATTCAGCCAAGCCGTGCCACTTTAGTGCTGTCACACACTGATACTCCACTGTCACTGTCCATTATTATTAAGAGTGAGTTTATAATGGGATCCAGCTTACCGTAAACTCTTAAGGAATAGTGCATTTCTGTGCTGCCAGCCACATTGGTTGCCACACAGCGATACTGCCCTCCATCAGACAGCTGGACATGGTCTATCTTCAGAGTCCGTCCACTCTCCAACACACTGCTCCCAGCCACACGTGGGATCAGCCGCGATCCCTTGAACCAAGTCAACACTAGATGACACAGTGACAAAGACTGGTTAACGATGGAAAAGATAATCTCGCTGAAGGCCCACACATGTTCAATCTTTAAAAATACGCTATGGAAATGCAATTGGAACTTTTATTATTGTAGAAGCAGGGAAGTAGCTGCCGGGACTCGGGGTAGAGAGAATATTGGCAATAGCCAGCAGTGGGTAATTTCATTGGAAAATTAAGGTTCATAATCGCAAATGACACCAGGGACAGGAAAAAAATGGACTGAGTTTTATTTTTAAAAGATATAACTTAGAATTCCAAACAACATAACAGCTACATCAAATATCTACAGAGACCTCAAGCTCAATTATTTTATCAATGATGTGGAGGTGCTGGCGTTGGACTGGGGTAGACACAGTCTGTGTCTATATGTCCCCTGTTTATGAAGCCAACTCTTCACTCACCTGATGAAGGAGCAATGCTCCGAAAGCTCGTGCTACCAAATAAACCTGTTGGTTTAACCTAGTGTTGTGAGACTTCTTACTGTTACTTTATCAAGGTTCAGCTATTGGATGGCGATGGTGTAGTGGTATTAACACTAGACTATTAATCCAGAAACTCAGCTAATGTTCTGGGGACTCGGGTTCGAATCCCGCCACGGCAGATGGTGGAATTTGAATTCAATAAAAAATAACTGGAATTAAGAATCTACTTTAAAAATCCATCTGGTTCACTAATGTCCTTTCGGGAAGGAAATCTGCCACCCTTACCTGGTCTGGCCTCCATGTGACTCCAGAGCCACAGCAATGTGGTTGACTCTCAACTGCCCTCTAAGGACAACTAGGGATGGGCAATAAATGCTGGCCAGCCAGCGACACCCATGTCCCACGAATGAATTTTTTAAAAATTTATAATGACAGCTACTTGCCTCATGCCAACAATGCGCAGGAGGCAATGTGGTGCGCCAATCGGATTTCACTTTGATAGATGACACATCACACTTACCAGGGGGCGGAGTTCCAGAGGCAAGACACTCAAAGGATGCTGGGAAATTCACCATTGCAGTTTTGTTGGTAGCTACAGACTTATCCATAACAGGAGGCTCTGAAACCAACAAACCGGATAGGATTTATATAATTTAACAGATAAACTCCCACTGACGCACAGAGCAGGATTTTCCGCCCGTGCCTATCCCAAAGGCCGGAACCTTTGCACGTTCCACTCCCGCCCACTATGATTCCCGTGGAGGGCGGGACGGGAAAATTCCGCCCACAGTCAGTCTCCGTTCACCCTGTAAGCTGTACACAAAGACAGCCACATTTATAACTCACAGTTAACACAGTGGGCGGGATTTACCACCCCCATCCCTCCCCCGCCGTGTATTGCGAGTCGCCATTGGCCTGTGGCAGGATCTTCCAGCCCCGCAGCTGTCAATGGGGTTTTCCCATTGTTCACACCTCACGGCGGATGGGGGGGTTGGGGGGGGGGTTGGTCACCGTTGGCAGGACCGGATAACCTTGGCCAGTGATGCAGCAGGGCAAAATGGGCAGACGAGTGATGGGTGGAGTATAATACAGAGAAATGTGAGCAGATGTCTTTGGAAAAAGCGATTGGGTCAAGAATAGTGGCCTGGATTTTATGGCCGCTCTCCAGGCAAACACCCCCACCCAGGTGAGAGCAGAGATCTCACTCCAAGTCAATTAAGGCTGCTCTCAACATTCAGTCTCTGCGGGGCAGCCAGGTTTCAGAAGGGGAAGCCAGACTGATCTTTCAGTCGGGGACAGGGAGAACGCTCCCCTCCTCCCCCCCGCTCCCCACCTACTCCCTCCCCCTCCACCCCCACCTTCCCCCCCCCCCCTCCCCCACCCCCCCTCCCCCCCATAGAATCCAGCTCAGTAGCACAGTTCTAAAGCATGTACAGGGACAGAGAGACCCAGGGGTTCATGTGTATTGATCTTTGAAGGTGGAAAGATGTTTTGGAAGGAATAGTTAGTTAGCAAAGCGTATGTGATTCTCTGCGTCACAAAGACGTAGAATCATAGAATCCCTACAATGCAGAAGGAGGCCATTTGGCCCATCGAGTCTGCACCAACCACAATCCCACCCAGACCCTATCCCTTATATTGATTATGGAAGTGAGTAAGTTATGCTGAACCTTGATTAAGCTCGAGATAGGTCACGACTAGAGTACCACGTCTTGTCGTGGCCGCCACACTTTAGGATGGATATGAGGGCCTTTGAGGGGATGTGGAGGAGATTTACCTGATTGGTTCCAGAGACGAGGAGTTTTTAACTGTAAGGTTAGGTTGGAGATGCTGGAAGTGATCTCCTTGGAGCAAAAGGAGACAGAAGGGAAATCTTTACAAGATGATGACAGATTTAGATAAGGTCAACAAAGAAAACCTGTTCCCATGGCTGACAAGGAAAGAGAAACACAGGTATAGATTTTTGGGATAGAGATGCAAGGTGTTGTGAAGAAGAATTTTGTTACACAGCGAGTGGTGGTGAACTGGAACTCACTGCCTACGTGGGAGAAGCAGTGCCGATGAATAATAATAATAGGGCAGCACGGTGACACGGTGTGTTTTATTCCAGGGATTGTAGTAGAGTGGTAATGTAACAGGAGAAGTAATCCAGAGGCCCAGACTAACTGCCCAATAACAGAAATTCAAATCCCGTCATGGGGGAATTTAAATTTGATTAATCAATAAATGCTGAATAAAATGTTAGCCTGGGTAATAATATTCATAAAAGGACTGTACCAGATTGTTGTAAAAACCCATCTGGTCCACCAGTGAAGGAAAACTGTCCTTACTCAGTCTAACCTACATGTGACTCCAGACCCACTGTAATGTGGTTGACTCATAACTGCCCCATGAAATGGCCGTGCAAGTGACTCAAACTACTACAGAAGAGTCAAATTCCCTCCCTAACAGCACTGCAACGTCTCGGCCTTTTGGCTAAGATCAAGTGTAGTATGGAGAGGATGCTGCACTTGGTTGAGGTCATTAGGTTGCATTGAAGCTTCATATGTTTCATATGAAGCAATTTTTAAAAGCGCCATCTCGGCCTTTTGGCTAAGATGCAAATGAGCCCAAGTCTTGGAGGAGGAACCTCCCCCTTCTCCAATCAGCTTGGCTCATGTAGATCGGGCCCAGGACAGGGTGGTTTGGTCGCTTGCCCAGTCTTGTCAGCCTGGATCGGAAATGTCTCAACTTGTTGAGACTCTGAATTGGATTTGATTTGATTGAATTGGAAAAGTATGAAAAAAAACAGCACTGCGACATGGTGGCACAGTGGTTAGCACTGCTGCCTCACAACGCCAGGGACCCGGGTTCGATTCCCGGCTTGGGTCACTCGCTGTGCGGAGTCTGCACGTTCTCCCCGTGTCTGCATGGGTTTCCTCCGGGTGCTCTGGTTTCCTCCCACAGTCCAAAGATGTGCGGGTTAGGTGGATTGGCCATGCTAAATTGCCCCTTAGTGTCAGGGAGACCAGCTAGGGTAAATGAATGGGGTAATGGGGATAGGGCCTGGATGGGATTGTGGTCGGTGCAGTCTCAATAGGCCGAATGGCCTCCTTCTGCACTGTAGGGATTCTATGACAGGTCAAGAAGGTGGCTCATCACGACCTCCTCATGGGCAAATAGAGATGGTCAATTGTAATAAGTCCCCGGAGACGAAGGTCCCGTCACGTAGTTACTTATTTACACCCTACATCTGTCCACAGCCAGCTCTCCAGTTGCTCCCTGCTGAATGCAGGCTGGGTGTCTGACACACCTGCTTTAAATAATGCTTTAAATAGGCAGCATGAGGCTCCCTGATTTAACCATCAATTAGGACTCATCAGGGATCTCTTTTGGGTACCAACATAATAAACTAGCTCAAGTTAACTTAGGGACAAAGTAAAAGGGGCAGCTCCCCAAAAGGAAGGGGGAACAGCCCGAACCAAAAACAAAATCGAAAGGAAACTTAAAACATCAAATCAAAATGTGATTGTCAGCGTCTATAATACACCCCAATCCCTGCGGTGCCCAGCGGGCACAGAAGGCATCAACTGCACCCGTGGACACCGCATGCTCCCTCTCCAGAGACACCTGGCCGCAAATGTAGCCGTGGTAGAGGGGCAGACAGTCGGGATGGACGGCCCCGTCGATCGCCCGCTGCCTGGACCTATTGATGGCGCGTCTCGCCAGGTTCCAGGAGCAGGTTCACGAGGAGGTCGCCATCCCGACCCGCCCCTCTCCGCACCGGGTGCCCGTAGATCAGGAGCGTGGGACTGAAGTGCAAACAAAACATCAGTAAAAGGTTTTTGAGGAAAATAAAAAGGGAGTGCAACCTATAACACAAAACGTAGACATTGTCCACGGACTCCACAAGACCACAGAAAGGGCAAGCTTGGGAGCCCTTGAACCGAAAGAACCTACGGTTGTACAGTACCGCTGCGTGCAGCACCCTCCACCCCAGGTCCCCAAGATAATTGGGGGAGATCCTCCGTAGAGGGACCTCCACTGGGGACCTCCGCCGCCCGGCGGCAACAAGGCCCGCCGAGGTGTATCCGGGCGACAGGCAAGGATGCGGTAGTGGAAGCTGTGCAGCAGCAGCCCGTACAGGAAACGCCTCCGTGCGGTGGAAAAAGGCATGGACGAGGACTCATCAGGTAGTTCATACTCTAGCAAGCCAACCTCATTAGCCTGGCTGAAGTCATCACACCAATGAATCACAAATCCCTACGTTGCAGAAGGAGGCCATTCAGCCCATCGGGTCTGCACTGACTCTCTGACAGAGCATCCTACCCAGGTCCGCTCTCTGCCCTATCCCCGTAACCCCATGCATTTACCCCACTAATCCTCCTAACCTACATAATGTCGGCCTTGCTGTCAATGCTGACACGTCAAGAGCAAAGAGGAAAACTATTGGCTTTCGTGTGGAATTGATGGTTGTTGCTGCGGACTGTGCTGAGGTGATGTTGCTAAAATGGAGAGAGAGAGTGAGAGAGATTGGTCCATTAGAATTCTAGACATTGGAAAAGGATTAGTTAATTAGAATCATATGTCAATGAAAGGGAGTGAATCCTTTGGAGTTTTACCCCATGGGAGGGATTAATTAAAAGAATGCTAAAGCCACGGGAATGCGCTTCATTTAACCATGGTTCTCCATCTTGTATGTTGCTTTGTGACTTATCCTCCCCACTTTGAGGCAGTGACACTTACCATACACAGTCACTTCGACATCTTGGTGGGATTCACCGGCCGCATTGGTAGCTACACAGGAGTAGATACCCCCATCTTCCAGAGTCACTCTGCCAATCTGTGAAGCCAAGCAGAAAGAAGATGAGTAGTTGGGGAACAAAAAAATCAAAGACATTCTGAAAGTCCATTTTACTCTCTTTTATCGTGGGTATCGCTGGCTGGGCCAGCATTTATTGCCCCTGAAGGGGAAGCTTCAGAGGGCATTTAAGTGTCAACCACAAGCTATCGATCTAGAGTACAAAGAACAAAGAAAATTACGGCACAGGAACAGGACCTTCGGCCCTCCAAGCCTGCATCGACCATGCTGCCCGACTGAACTAAAACCCCCCATCCTTCCGGGGATCATATCCCTCTATTCCCATCTCATTCATGTACTTGTCCAGACGCCCCTTAAAAGTCACTACTGTATCCGCTTCCACTACCTCCCCCGGCAGCGAGTTCCAGACACCCCCCCACCCTCTGTGTAAAAGACTTGGAGTCACAGGAAAAGATGGCTAATGACCTTTCTTACAGGACATTAGTGAACCAGATGGTTTAGATGATAACCAACAATGGCTTCATTTTGACTGAATTCAAATTTCACCATCTGCTGTGGTGGGATTCGAACCCGGGTCCCCAGAGAATCACCCTGGGTCTCTGGATCACTAGTCCAGTGACAATACCACGAGGCTACAGCCTCCCCATTACTACATTCTCCACCTGTGAGTATAACTGAGTAAATATGCTACTGAAACAGGCATACAATTTTCTTAAAGTTCATATTTTAGAAGATAAAATTGAAAGATTGCATTTCTGGGAATTATAGAATGTCGAATTATAGAATGTTTACAGCACAGGAGGAGGCCATTCAGCCCCTCATGTCCATATCAGCTTAGTGTCTAGTCAGATAGTCCCACCACCCCCACCATCTCCCCCAGAGCCCTGCAAGTCTTATCTCTGCGGTAATTATCCAAATCCCCTTGGTAAACCATAATTAATCAGCTCCTGGGTCCAGATTGGCACTGGTTAAACACAGCATGGAGAGCTGCCAATGGCACTCCACTAACTGGTTAACACACCACAAGCTCTGAGAACTATCATTCACTGCACAGTATCAACATGAACCGTGTCGCCACCCTCTGGCCGGATGACTTTTCTGAGAGGGAGATCTGTCAGCTCTTTGCTGCTGCAGCCGACTTCAACCCAGCATTCCCCACCACCCCCCCATTCCACGCCGCAACGCCTCCCCCTCCCCCCCCAAAAGATATGCTGGGGGCCCACGGCCGATCGCAAGCACCCCCTGCCCAGAAATATCACCCCGATCCCCACCCTCCCCCGCCACTGATCACATGCAGAGTGGCAGCAGGGCCCCCCTTCCCAACCGATTGGCCCGCCCCCTTCAGGCCCCGCCCCTGTAGGCAGTGCTTCTTCAGGACCTGCCCCTCTAGGACCCGCCCCTTCAGGTCCCACCCATCCTGAATTAATTGCTAGGCCAGCCTCAGAGGGACTGGAAGAAATGAACATTTGGGTGCCTTGTTGAAGGAGATCAACTCAGTCACTGAACGGATCTAAACCGTGTTGTGAACTGCATGGGACCTGAGGGAGGTTGATAATAATCAGCCAAATAGCAGATCTTGTTCCATAGTGAGTGGTATTTGTTTCTGAAAAGGGAAGAAATTGTCGGGAATGAGTTGGAAAGTGGGACTGACTGACCGCTCTTTAGAGAGCTGGCCTAGACATAGAAACATAGAAGATAGGAGCAGGAGGAGGCCATTTGGCCCTTCGAGCCTGCTCCGCCATTCATTACCATCATGGCTGATCGTCCAACTCAATAGCCTAATCCTGCTTTCTCCCCATAACCTTTGATTCCATTCGCCCCAAGTGCTATATCCAGCCGCCTCTTGAATACATTCAATGTTTTGGCATCAACTACTTCCTGTGGTAATGAATTCCACAGGCTCACCACTCTTTGGGTGAAGAAATGTCTCCTCATCTCCGTCCTAAATGGTCGACCCTGAATCCTCAGACTGTGACCCCTGGTTCTGGACTCCCCCACCATTGGGAACATCCTCTCTGCATCTACCCTGTCTAGTCCTGTTAGAATTTTATAAATCTCTGTGAGATCCGCCCCTCATTCGTCTGAACTCCAGCGAAAACAATCCTAACCTAGTCAATCTCTTCTCATACATGATGGGCCGAATAGGCCTCTTCTATGCGGTAAGAATCTCTGATTAATCTGGAACCTCAATTTAAAGTGACGTGGAACAGCAATGACTTTAATTACCTTAAACCTCCCAGTTCTTCCAGTCAGTGGGTATCCATCCTTCAGCCATGTGATCAATGGTGGGGGAATTCCAGTCACAGTACATTCCAGGATCACAGGATTCCCAGCCACAACGGACAGCCTCTCAACTCCCACAATCCTCACTGCTGGAGGGACTAACCACAACAAAAAAATAAATAAAATGCAGTCAATATTTCAGTGATTTAAGAAGGGGCGGCACGGTGGCACAGTGGTTAGCACTGCTGCCTCACAACACGAGGGACCTGGGTTCAATTCCAGCCTCGGGTGACTGTCTGTGTGGAGTTTGCACATTCTCCCCGTGTCTGCGTGGGTTTCCTCCGGGTGCTCCGGTTTCCTCCCACACTCCAAAAATGTGCAGGTTAGGTAGATTAGCCATGGTAAATGCAAGGGGATAAGTCAGAGGGGAGGGTCTGGGTGGGATGCTTTTCCAGAGAATTGGTGCAGATCTGATGGGTTGAATGGTCCCTCCCCGCACTGTAGGGATTCTATGGTTCTCAGAATCTCACACAGGAATATTGGAGAAGGTGATTGGGAGTTAATAACAGAGTAGCAGAGCAATGGAGGGCCATTCCGAGGAACGGGCTGCATGGTTAGCACTGCTGCCTCACAGCGCCAGGGATCCAGGTTCAATTCCAGCCAGGGGTCACAGTCTGTGTGGAGTTTGCAAGTTCTCCCCGTGTCTGCGTGGGTTTCCTCCCACAGTCCAAAAATGGCCATGCTAAATTGACCCTGATGTCAGGGGGATTAGCAGGGTAAATGAGGGTTACAGGAATAGGGCCTGAGTGGGATTGTGGTCGGCACAGACTCGATGGGCCGAATGGCCTCCTTTATACTGTAGGGATTCTCTGATTCTATAAAAGATAGTTCAAGTACAAGTAAAACATTGAAAGCTAATGCACCCTAGATGACAAAGGAAATAAAAGAAATTAAAAGTTAAATGAAACAGAAATAAGAGGTGTGTGACAAATGTCAGAAGCATAGAATCCCTACGGTGCAGAAAGAGGCCATTCTGCCCATCGTGTCTGCACTGACTCTCTGAAGCAGCATCCTAGACCCTACCCTCTACCCCATAATCCCATGTATTTACTATGGCTGATCCCTCTTACCTACAAAGAGGTTACAAAGCTCAAGATATCTTTGGACACTCAGGGGCAATTTAGCATGGCCAATCCACCCAACCTGTACATCTTTGGTCTGTGGGAGGAAACCAGAGTACCCAGAGGAAACCCACGCAGACACGGGGAGAATGTGCAAACTCCACAGAGACAGTAACCCGAGGCTGGAATTGAACCCAGGTCCCTGGCGCTGTAAGGTAGCAGTGCTAACCACTGTGCCACCGTGTCGCCCGAGCAAGATTTGGTTCATAACCAGACAGATTACAGAAAATGTAGGAGGGAGTTAAAGAAAGTTAACGTGAGACAAAGAGTGGTCACAAGAAACAATTAGCGGGTAGCATTAACAAGGGCCCAAAACATTGTACATAGAAATGTAAATGGTGAACTCAGGAAAAGTCAGGCCTATAAAGAAACTCTTCACAATGAAGCAGAAGACATTGCTAAATTATTCCTGAGGACTTTGCACTTATCTTCACACAGGAAGCAGATGATGCAAGATGGGGGATCTCACAGAGACTTATAAAATTCTAACAGGACTAGAAAGGGTAGATGCAGGGAGGATGTTCCTGATGGTGGGGGAGTCCAGAACTAGGGGTCACAGTCTGAGGATTTGGGGTAGTCATGATGTGGAGATGCCGGCGTTGGACTGGGGTAAACACAGTAAGAAGTTTAACAACACCAGGTTAAAGTCCAACAGGTTTATTTGGTAGCAATAAACCTGTTGGACTTTAACCTGGTGTTGTTAAACTTCTTACTGGATTTGGGGTAGACCATTTAGGATGGAGATGAGGAGACATTTCTTCACCCAAAGAGTGGTGAGCCTGTGGAATTCATTACCACAGGAAGTAGTTGATGCCAAAACATTGAATGTATTCAAGAGGCGGCTGGATATAGCACTTGGGGCGAATGGGATCAAAGGTTATGGGGAGAAAGCAGGATTAGGCTATTGAGTTGGATGATCAGCCATGATCGTAATGAATGGTGGAGCAGGCTCGAAGGGCCAAATGGCCTCCTCCTGCTCCTATCTTCTATGTTTGAATAAAGGTTGCTGGAATCTGGAACGCTGGTTCAGCTGTTGGAAGCTGTCTCCAGAAAGAATTTTAAAAGGGAGATGGCCAATGAGGAAACGACAGGGGCGCAAACCTGTGTCGGATTATAAAGTTAAACACCACTGCTCTTGGAAAGAGCTAGCACAGGCATGACAGGGTAAATGGCCTCTTCCTGTGCCGTACATTCCAATGATTCGAGGATGATTGAAATAGTTGATTCATTCTGATTGTTAGGAAATGTCACACCAAGGAAGGCAAAGTGTAGAAACGCAGATGTTACAGGGAGATTCCGTAGACAGGGGGGAGGAAGGCAGCCATCATGGTGAAGCTTGCATGGTGCGTTACCTCACCAGAGGCAGAGGAAAGGACACCACAGTGAAGGATCAGAATATTCTGCAGGAGAAGACAGTGAGCCAGAGGTTATGGTGCTAACACTGTAGTGAAGACAGCTATTGAAGCTCTATGGTCAGACTTTCAGGAGCTAGTGTCAGACATAACATGGGAGGTTACAAAGCTCAAGATATTTCCTTATGAGAAATATAGAATCCTACAAAGCAGAAGGAGGCCACTTGGCCCATTGAGTCTGTACTGACCACAATCCCATCCAGGCCCTACCCCATAACCCCACTTATCCACCCTGCTAGTCCCCTTGACACTAAGGGGCAATTTAGCATGGCCAATCAACCCAACCCGCACATCTTTGGACCGTGGGAGGAAACCGGAGCACCCGGAGGAAACCCATGCCGACATGGGGAGAATAATGGCGTGCTTTTGATCTGTCTTTATCACAGTACCTTAGGGTTAAATCCAGGTTCACTTAAAATTGTGCATTTCATTATTTGTCCAGCCTCAGGACAAACCAGCTACCTCGGAGTCAGCTGAGATTTATCTGTGAACAATGATTCATTAGCAAAGCTATTTGGGTTCTTGTTGTCCCAAGGGCAAAGATGGCTGAACCTGGGGGGCGGGGGGGGAGGGGAGGGGGGGGGAGTGTAATCCCCAGAACTACAGACTTATTCTGCGATTTCACTGAATGGAGGAATGGACCCAATGGGCCGAATGGCTTACCTCTGCTCCTACTTATGAGAGTCTCTGAAACTTGCTACATTGTCAGAGGCTGTGGGTGGGATTTTCTGGCCACACTCTCCCCAAGACGGGAAAATCCCGCCCGAGATCAACCACAAGATGTAGGAGCAGAATTAGGCCACTCGGCCCATCGAGTCTGCTCCGCCATTCAATCATGGCTGATATTTTTCTCATTCCCATTCTCCTGCCTTTTCCCCATAACCCCTGATCCCCTCATTAATCAAGAACCTATCTGTCTTTGTCTTAAAGACACTCAATGACCTGGCCTCCACAGCCTTCTGCGGCAAAGAGTTCCACAGATTCACCACTCTCTGGCTGAAGAAATTCCTCCTCATCTCAGTTCTAAAGGATCGTCCCTTTAGCCTGAGGTTGTGGCCTCTGGTTCTAGTTCTTCCTACTAGCGGAAACATCCTCTCCACATCCACTCTATGCAGGCCTCGCAGTATCCTGTCAGTTTCAATAAGATCCCCCCTCATTCTTCTAAACTCTGAGTACAGACCCAGAGTCCTCAACCTTTCCTCATACGTGCCATATTCAAATGGAAAACGTAGGGTCTAGGCTAACTTCATAAAACACCTTGGCGTTTCCAGCCTGCGTCTTAACTTGCAAAACATTAAAATCCCGGCAATGAAATTGTCAATACGTTGCCGTAGCTTTGAAAGGGAAGTATTGTACCATGAACCGTGACATCAAATTCCCCTCTCCTTTCCCCTGCTTCATTCATAGCCACGCAGATGTAACGGCCGACATCCACCAATTTCAAACGGGGAATAATAAGTTTGCTCCGGTCAGCTGACACTCGGGCACCATCCAGCTCAGTGAGTGGAATACCGTTCCTCAGCCACCTATTGGGAAGGAGATATGAAACGAGGCTTGGTTAGGTTAGAATGGGACGCAGTTCTTCAATACTCAGAAAAATATGAATTCGATTTGGAATTTGTCTGAGGCCAGGCCAGTTCATGCATTAGGATTGGCAGTGATACATAGTCACGTGAATTGGTAAACAATGTCGCATGTATGTTGGGGCAGCACGGTGGCGCAGTGGTCAGCACTGCTGCCTCACAGCACCAGGGACCCGGGTTCGATTCCCAGCTTGGATCCCTGTCTGTGTGGAGTTCGCACATTCTCCCCATGTCTGTGTGGGTTTCCTCCGGGTGCTCTGGTTTCCCCCCAGTGTCTGAAAGACGTGCTGGTTAGGGTGCATTGACTCGAACAGGCGCCGGAATGTGGCGACTAGGGAAATTTCACAGTAACTTCATTGCAGTGTTAATGTAAGCCTTACTTGTGATTGATAAATAATAAATAAATACTACTATTGTAGTATACACCAGTCCATAGATGTGCGGGTTAGGTGGATTGGCCATGTTAAATTGCCTCTCAGTGTCAGCGGGACTAGCTAGGGTAAATGCATGGGATTATGCGAATAGGGCCTGGGTGGGATTGTGGTCGGTGCAGACTCGATGGGCCGAATGGCCTCCTTCTGCCCTGTAGGATTCTATGATTCTGAACAGTTAGTTGTATATTAATTGTGTTCAATTGTCTGCAGGTGGTGGGCGTGAACTGGGGATTCACTTCTGCCCCTATAAATAGACACAGACTGGAACCGCGGTTGGGAGGTGTGTGCCTGTAATGTGTAAATCTGCAAATAAATGTTGATTAAAGTATTAAACGTATTCATATTAAATTAAATTAATTAAACTTATTAAAGATAGCCTCCAGTTCTATCCTTCACCTTCTGGTTTCCTGAAGAGTAACATTATTATATAAATATTGGCGTTATATACACACTAATATTGATAAACAATGATACACAGACAGCAGATTTAGACAATGGAACATCACATCTGAAACCAATGTGACTCACTCATTCCCCAACTGTGTTTATCTGTATACATGACTGCTCATAGAAGAACGGGGTCAACTTCTGACTCAGAGGAAAAGGACACAAAGGGCGGGATTGTCCTGTTCTGCCTGCCACAGGAATCGTAGTGGGCGGGACACGAACCATGCAAAGGTCCGTTGACCATGGGTGGGATTTTCCGGTCTTGGCAAGAGCACGGCCGGAAAATCCCGCCCAAAATGTTTCTCATATATTTTAGACAATGGACCATAAACTGAATGACGGTCTTGCCAACGGGAAGGGAGTTACACATTGGTCTCACGCACAGTATTCCAATGTACACGAGATATACACTATTTCCAATACCCCTCTGAGGTGTTGGGAGGTGAGTACCGGCTGCCACATTGCTTCACACAGTTGCACTGGATCTGATTTACTGCATTGTAACTCTGGGAGGTGATAAAGTGAGATGGGGCAACATTTCACCAGATATATGTCAAAACTGTGCCAGACTGTGCCAGCCCAAGGTTGTGCAGGTTAGGTGGATTGGCCATGCTAAATTGCCCCTTAGTGTCCCAAGATGTATAGGTTAGGGGAATTAGTGGGGTAAATACATGAGGTTCTGGGGATAGGACCTGGATAAGATGCTCTGCCGGAGAGTCGGTGTAGACTCGATAGGCCAAATGGCCTCCTTCTGCACTGTAGGGATTTTATGATGCCAAAGAAACTAATCTAAACATGCACCACATGGTTCCAGTCAACCAACACGTTATAAGTAGCCAAAAGAGAAAATGCTGGAAAATCTCAGCGGGTCTGGCAGCATCTGTAAGGAGAGAAAGGAGCTGACGTTTCGAGTCCAGACGACCCTTTGTCAAAGCTAAAAAGCATGGAAAGTGGGAGATATTTATACTGCAGGGGGAGGGAATGAAAGATGAATCATAGCCACAGAAACCAGGGGAAAGGCTGCTAATGGCAGCCCATAGAGAGAATAGAAATGAATGGCCAAACAGCAGAGAAACTGAAATCAGAGGGTAATCTGTGACAGATGAAGATGTGGGGGGGGAGGGGGAGATGGGTGGGAGAGAGGTAAAATTGAGAAAAATGGAGAAAGGGGAAGCATAGGGGGAGAAAAGATAAGGAAAGGGGGGATAAAATAGGGGGGAAAAGTTGGGGGGAAAAGCAAAAATAAAGAAAAATAATAAAGAAATAAAAGGGAGAGGACAGTGAAAAATTAAATGAAATTAAAACAAAGGTGTCGAGGTGGGGTAATTCAGTTGACCAATAAACTAGAATGGAAACTCACGTTATCTTTGGAGGTGGGTGACCGGTTACTTGACATGTCAGTTCCAGGGGGCTGTCAACAGTCACAGTCACATGAGAAGCTCCTCCAATCAGCAGCTGTGGAGGCACTGTCGGTGCAAATAACAGCCATTCATAAACAATCCCTCCAAATCTGACCAGTTCTCTTGTACCGTGCGTCACAATCAGTCACCTTGTCATCGGATTGCGCAAACCAAATGCCTTCAGCCGGTGTTGAGGTGAACATAACAGCAACTAGGGCTGAGATTTCTCGGCCTTTTGGCTAAGATCAAGTGTAGCATGGATCGCCTGCACTTGGTTGAGGTCATTGGGTTACACTGAGGCTTCATGTGTTTCATATGAAGCAATTTTTAAAAGAGGCATCTCGGCCTTTTGGCTAAGATGCAAATGAGCCCAAGTCTTGGAGGAGGAACCTCCCCCTTCTCCAATCAGCTTGGCTCATGTAGATCAGGCCCAGGACAGGGTGGTTTGGTCGCTGGCCCTGTCTTGTCAGCCTGGATCTGAAATGTCTCAACTTGTTGAGACTCTGAATTGGATTTGATTTGATTGAATTGGAAAAGTATTAAAAAAAAACTAGGGCTGAGATTTCCTCCAGTCCTTCAGTCTTCCCTGTGGGGAAGGGAGTGAGCTGAACGTCCCATGAGTAAAACTGGGAACTCACCAAATATGGGAACCTTCCTCCAAAATTAATGAGAGCAGTCCCATTATCAGAACCACATGATCATATTAAATGGTGCAGCAGGTTCAAGGGGCCAAATGGCCTACTTAGGATTCTACTATTATGTGCATAGTATTGCACAGAAACAGGCCACTCAGCCCAAACAGTCCATACTACCATCTACGCTCCACTGGAGCTTCCTCCCAACCTGCCTGATCTAACTCAACATCACCCTCGATACGTCCCCCTCATTTCCTCAAATCCTACCTCCATCCACCTGGATGTTTTCTTTAATCTATCAAGGGATGTGGGTGTCGCTGGCAAGGCCTGCATTTATTGCCCAACCCTAACTGCCCTTGAGAAGGTGGCGGGAGCCATCTTGTTGAACCGCTGCAGTCCATGGGGGTGAAGGTGCTCCGACAGGGAGGGAGTCCCAGGACTTTGACCCAGTGACACTGAAGGAACGGTGATACAGTTCCAAGTCAGGATGGTGTGTGACTCAGAGGGGAACTTTCAGAAAGTGGTGTTCCCATGCATCTGCTGCCCTTGGCCTTCTAAGTTAAAGCTACGTCCCAGAGCAGACAGGACAGAGTGCAAACCTACTGCATCAACTGGTCTCTGAAGAGTGCTGATCCTTCCCTTGTGACTGTGAAGACAACACCAGAGGTTTTCCTACCTAAGATGTCCACAGTGTATTGAAGGTGCTGTTCCCCTGCAGCACTGATAGCCATACATATATAGGTTCCAGCGTCACTCTCGCCAACATTCTCAATCCGAAGGGTTTTTCCCTCAGCCACGAACTGTATTCTGTCACTGCTCGTCAGTGGGGCGCCATCTTTGAGCCAGGACAGGACAGGAGGTGGGTAACCGCTCGAGGAACACCGCAACGTCAAGGAGTGTCCAACCGTTGCCTTTGTCTTCACTGGGTGTCCGGAGCTACCCTCGATACTGGGCGGAACTAAAGAAGGCAAAAAGGGAGGAAACATTAACACTCGACTGTAATTGCTGCTTCAACGTCAGTGAGAGCAGACAAAACTCAACAAGAGGGTGACAGCAATGTTACGGCGGGACAATGATCCTTGTGCATTGCCTGGCTGTCAGCTTGTATCCACAAGGCTCTGTGTTCATAGAAACATTGAAAATAGGAGCAATAGGCCATTCGGCCCTTCGAGCCTGCTCCACCATTCATTACGATCATGGCTGATCGTCCAACTCAATAGCCTGATCCCGCCTTCCCCCCGTATCCTTTGATCCCTTTTGCCCCAAATGCGGAGTTTGTACATTCTCCCTATGTCTGCGTGCATTTCCTCCGGGTGCTCCAGTTTCCTCCCACAGACCGAAAGACGTGCGGGTTAGGTTGATTGGCCATGCTAAATTCTCCCTTAGTGTCCGGAGGATTAACAGGGTAAATAAGTGGGGTTACAGGGATAGGGCCTGGGTGGGATTGTTGTTGGTGAATGGGCCGAATGGCCTCCTTCTGCACTGTAGGGATTCGATGACTGAAAGCTGGATTCTGTATCCCGCACTCCAGTTGAATGACTCTCTACACCGGAAGCCTCACAAAGCTTGCTCTATAATTACTCGCCACCAGAACCCTGTGGCAGCCCAGTGAGGGGAGGAGCTTACCGTAAACGTGCACCTTGTATGACTTTTCCATTGTCCCTGCAACGTTCCTTGCACGGCAGGTGTACCGCCCGGCATCGGATGCCCGTGCCTTGTTCACCTGAAGAAACTGCCCTCTCTCAACGTACGTCATTTTGGGGCTGGATACGATTGGACGCCCATCCTTCAGCCATGTGATTCCCGGGGCAGGAATTCCATGCATATCACACTGTAGGCTGGTGTGGCTGTTCAATTGGATGCTCACCTCTCTGGTATCATTGGCTCCACGGATTGTGGGAGGGACTAGATAAAGAGAAAGAATAACTTGCATTTAGACCAAAAGCAGAAATTGCTGGAAAATCTCAGCAGGTCTGACAGTATCTGTGGGGAGAGAATTTCCTCGGCTGGTGATGGCTAGCACGAGGGGACATAGCTTTAAATTGAGGGGTGAGAGATATAGGACAGATGTTAGAGGTCGGTTCTTTACTCAGAGAGTAGTAAGGGCGTGGAATGCCCTGCCTGCAGCACTCGTCAACATTAAGAGCATTCAAATGGTTATTGGATAAACATATGGGTGATATTGGAATAGTGTAGATTAGAGGGGCTTTAGATTGGTTCCACTGGTCGGCGCAACATCGAGGGCCGAAGGGCCTGTACTGCGCTGTAATGTTCTATGTTCTAGAATAGAGCCAACGTTTCAAGTCTGGTTGACCCTTCATCAGAGCTGCAGTTTGTAAATTGGCTATTGCGGCCTCAGGGTGTCGCATAGCCAATGACGTGCTCTTGAAGCGCACTCACTGTTGTAAGTTAGGAATCAAATCTTGCTGTTTTCATAGAATCCCTACAGTGCAGAAGGAGGCCATTCAACCCATCGAGTCTGCACCGACCACAACCCCACCCAGGCCCTATCCCCATAACCCCATGCATTTACCCTAGCTAGTCCCCCTGACACTGAGGGGCAATTTAGCCTGGCCAATCCACCTAACTCGCATATATTTGGACTGTGGGAGGAAACCGGAGCACCCGGAGGAAACCCACGCAGACACGGGGAGAACATGTAGATTCCACACAGACAGTGACCCAAGCCGGGAATCGAACCTGGGTCCCTGGCGCTGTGAGGCAGCAGTGCTAACCACTGTGCCACCGTGCCACCCACTGTGGCCGGAATGTTACAGCTGTTCACGCCGGCAGGATTTTCCCATCCCACTGCAGTGAACGGAGATTTGGCTGGCCGCCAAATTCTCCGACTTCGCTGCACCGGGAGCGTGGTGTGAACCCCGGTAACATCGCACCAAGATCTGTTCTAAGAACATTCCACATTTGTCATGTTTTTATAAAAACATTCAGGCGCTAAGTTTTAATATTGTTGCATTATGGATACAACCAATCTCCAATCACAATATTTCACAATTCACAGAGTTTGATTCTCAAATAAAGATGCAGCCCACTGGATTCTCACTATCATCTCAAAGTCTTTTGTACAAACATCAATGTAATTCCACCATCATGTATCCTAATAAGAATGTCACTGTGCTGTGATTAAATAGGAAGAACTTTTCATGCTAGCTTGTAAATCCATTTCCAATTCTCTTCCCGCACCTAGTGGCAGACTTTCGTCTGTTTCTATAGCTAGTAATTCCCGGAACAGGTCACTAGTCTGTCACCAGGGGCTTATAGCTTGAGGGGCGCCACTCCACATCAAGCGTGGCTGACCAGGAGTCTCTCCCACTCTTACCGCCAGCCATTGGCACATTTGGAAGGATTTTGCAGATTGCGACTCAACCTGTTTGCCCACGTTAGGGACGCACCTTCCATGGCCATCAGGTCCTGGGGTGGGACTCGAACCCGGAACTTCTGGCTCAGAGGCAGGGGACACTAACCCACTGCGCCACAAGACCTCCTAGGTTTTAGGCAGATCCAGAAAATTCTATTTACAAGAAAAAGGATTGATCCAGCTGTATTGCTAGAGGAAGCCAATTGATCCAATGGCAATACTGAGTAATCAAGTAATCAAGGCGGCCTTCACGACACACGACAGCGCAGAGTCGCTGAGCAGAAACTGATAGCCAAGTTCCGCACACATGAGGGCGGCCTAAACTGGGATGTTGGATTTATGTCACATTATCAGTAACCCCCACAGCTTTCCCCCTGGTCTTGCAGAATCTCACTAGCTGTTCTGTCTGGAGACAATACACATCTCTTTAACCTGTGTTTAATGTTCCCTCCACCCACATTATCTGTACCTTTAAGACCTGGCTGGCTGTAGAGATTTGCATTCTAATTAGTATTCTGTAACTTGATTTCTGTGTCTCTGTGCACTGCTGGAGAACAGATTTTCACTCCATCTGACGAAGGGGCAGCGCTCCGAAAGCTTATGGTATTTGCTACCAAATAAACCTGTTGGACTTTAACCTGGTGTTGTGAGACTTCTTACAATACTGAGTAACACAGGCAACAGGCTAGAGCTTGAAACCTATTCACTGAGACTTGCTACTTCTTGTTGAAGACTCTCAGGAGAATGTTCCAAATGGTGGGGGGAGTCCAGACTAGAGGTCATGGTTTGAGGGTAAGGGGTAAACCTTTTAGGACTGAGGTGAGGAGAAATTTCTTCACCCAGAGAGTGGTGAATGTGTGGAATTCACTCCCACAGAAAGTAGTTGAGGCCAAAACGTTGTGTGATTTCAAGAAGAAATTAGATATAGCTCTTGGGGCTAAAGGGATCAAGGGATATTGGAGGGAAGGAGGGGGGATCAAGATATTGAATTTGATGATCAGCCATGATCATAATGAATGGTGGAACAGGCTTGAAGGGCCGAATGACCTTCTCCTGCTTCTAGTTTCTATGTTTCTATGAGTATTCCCCTTGTTCAGGAATTAGTTAAAGTTTGGAGCTCAAAGCAGTTTAAACCGAACATTAATCTACAGAGATTGCCAGATGATAGCATGGGTATAAATAATTCCTCCAATTGCCGAAACAGCTAACTGGTGATTGGAAGCAGTCAGTAATGTGTCACTTCACAAAGTGTGGGGGCTGGTTTCAAATGTCCGGCTGGAACAGGAAGGAATTCTCTCGACATCAATCACCCCATAACTGTGAACCCAATTCAACAACGTGGGTCATTGTATCACTCAGATTTGGAAACAGCTGTTTTATCATAGAATTCCTACAGCGCAGAAGGAGGCCATTCGGCCCATCGAGTCTGCACCGACAACAATCCCACCCAGGCCCTATCCCCATCACCCCATGCATTTACCCTAGCTAGTCCCCCTGACACCAAGGGGGCAATTTAGCATGGCCAATCCACCTAAACTGCACATCTTTGGAGTGTGGGAGGAAACCGGGGCACCCAGAGGAAACCCACGCAGACACGGGGAGATATGGGGCGGCACGGTAGCACAGTGGTTAGCACTGCTGCTTCACAGCTCCAGGGTCCCGGGTTCGATTCCCGGCTCGGGTCACTGTCTGTGTGGAGTTTGCACATTCTCCTCGTGTCTGCGTGGGTTTCCTCCGGGTGCTCCGGTTTCCTCCCACAGTCCAAAGATGTGCGGGTTAGGTTGATTGGCCAGGTTAAAAATTGCCCCTTAGAGTCCTGGGATGCGTAGGTTAGAGGGATGAGCGGGTAAAATATGTGGGGTGGGATTGTGGTCGGTGCAGACTCGATGGGCCGAATGGCCTCCTTCTGCACTGTAGGGATTCTATGATTCTATGATTTCTATGATATGTGCAGACTCCACGCAGACAGTTACCCGAGATCGGAATTGAACCCGGGTCCTTGGCGCTTGAGACAGCAGTGCTAACCACTGTGCCGCCCTCCTGAAGATTCTACCATTTATCAAGTTATGTAAGAAACAGAAGTGATTTTAAACTTCCGCGGCTTGATTATATCTTTATTTGTTTCAGGGTTTTGCCTGCATCTTATGTGACTGTATCCCCCCTGCTTCTGCCCAGAAACACACGCGATGCTTAGCTTTTGTTTGCACACATTATTCTGTGGGTTGTGATGGGTTTTGCCTGTTGGAAGTAGAATCTTGTGAGAGTTCCACACAGTCTCCAGAGGTAGTTACCACAATTAGAAATGGTCGTTAAGCCAGGCAGGCTGTTCCCACTCACAGCGTGTTCCAGTTTATAGGAAACTCGGTGTGCTTAAGGAAATTATATTTGTTCCTAAGCGCCAAAGTGTTGGGAGTTAGCACGAAATGTAACAGATGTTATTTTGGCATTTCTTGGAGCAGCGAGATGGAATACTGTTACATTCACTGTCATAGAAATCACCGGGATATATGAACGGGAATATAGGAGGAGGTCATTTAGCCCCTCGGGTTTGTCCTGTCGTTCAATAGGTTCATGGCTGTTCTGTGAGCTAACGTCACAGACCACCTTTGCCCCAAATCTGGCAGCGTGGCACAGTGGTTAGCATTGCTGTCTCTCAGCGCCAGGGACCCGGGTTCGATTCCCGGCTTGGGTCATTGTCTGCGGAGTCTGCATGTTCTCCCCATGTCTGCGTGGGTTTCCTCCGGGTGCTCCGGTTTCCTCCCACAGTCTGAAAGACGTGCTGGTTAGGTGCATTGGCCGTGCTAAATTCTCCCTCAGTGTACCCGAACAGGCGCCGGAGTGTGGCGACAAGTGTTTTTCACAGTAACTTCATTGCGGTGTTAATGTCAGCCTACTTGTGACAATAATATAAAAAAGTTTCACATTGAACTTTAAAATCCCTTAATAACTTTGGTTGGCAAAAACTTACCGCAGTTTTAATCCAGCATCAACTGTCACTTGCGGAAGAGTGTTCCAAAATTCGATTGCCCTTTGCGTGTAGAAATGTTTCCTAATTGCAATCCTGAAAGGTTTGGTTTTACACTCCGCTGGTTGGGTTTCTAGAACTAGGGCCCCTCGTTTAAAAATTATGGCTAGACTTTTCAGATTATGCTCAGCAGTCAACACCATTCATGATTGAGTAGCTTGTGAATAGATTGCGAACACTGACAGTCTTAAGCGCTTATATGAAAAATAACAATTTGGGCAGTGAGCAATTGTCAAAGTGTACCCCAGCTCCACAGGGACAAGGTTTGTGGGAGCACCAAGTGGCAATATTGAAGGTAGGTTCAAATCCAGCACTGCTCTCTGCCAGTTGGAAGGTGACAAGTCCATGTTCAGGACGAACGTTGTCCAGATGGGCTGCAGATGTTGAGCAGAAAGGTCGAGTGTTTGTTACGTGTGACAGAGTAAGATCCTGAGAGGCAGAGCAAGTGCAGCAGCTCCCGTGGGGAGCGGGGGATCATCTCTGAGCACTGACAGCAAAGTCAGATTTTTAAACAGTTCTGTCATTGGCTGTGTTTCAATCCCTAAACACTGGACTGACGTTCACTGTAGAATAATCATTAGCCCAGTGCTTTTAGCCCGGCAGTGAGTGCAGCAAAAGATATTGGCTGGAATTCTCTGCCTGTGGGTTTCCTGCCGGGATTCTCCAGTCCCGCTGGCAGCGCACACCCGCCCGTGGGTTTCCCGTTGGCATGGGGTGACATCAGCGGGAATTCCCATTGACAGCGGCGGGACCAGAGAATCCGAATCGCTGGCAAACAACACGCCACTTCCCGCCGGCAAGGAACACGAGGCTGGGAGTCTGGAGAATTTCGCCTATTCAGTTTGCACATTCTCCTATGTGTCTGCGTGGGTTTCCTCCGGGTGCTCCAGTTTCCACCCACAGTCCAAAGATGTGCAGGTTAGGTGGATTGGCCATGCTAAATTGTCCCTTAGTGTTCAAGGATGTGTAGGTTAGATGGATTAGCCATGGTAAATGTGTGGGGTTACAGGACAGGGTGGAGGAGAGGGCCTGGGTAACGTATTCTGTCAGAGAATCGGTGTAGATGGGCTGAATGGCCTCCTTCTGCACTGTAGGGATTCTGTGGTATTCCAAATGGGGCCCTAACTGGAGCCTCGACCCATCTGGATGTGATATCCACACAGCCTATTGGATGGTATTACAGAGCAGTGTGTTTCCTCCAAGTGCTCCGGTTTCCTCTGTCAGTCCAAAGATGTGCTGGTTAGATGGATTGGCCATGCTAAATTGCCCCTAGTATCCCAAGATGTGTAGGTTGAGGGTTTGTCAGGGTAAGTACTGGAGGTTACAGGGTTAGTGCCTGGGTCAGATGCTCTGTTGGATAGTTGGTGCAGATTTGATAGGCCGAATGGCCCCTTTCTATGTTGTAGGGATTCTATGATTCATGTCCCTGTCCAAGTGGAACATTTTACCACATTTCCCAAGTTTCCAAGTAGGAAAATGTCAATGGGAGTTGTGCCATCGCTGAGGGAAGAGGAGCGAGAAAAGAATTCAAAGGGAGCATTAGACCCAGTGGGCCTGAGCTTCTCTGAGCCAACAGCTTCAAGTAGTCCTGGATTAGGCTGTGCACCTACTCTCTCAGTCACACAGCTGTCAGGCCAGGTGAGAATGGGGCAGCTGCCATAAATGAGGTTGACGTTATCCTATAAATGATGCCAAATAGCAATGACCAAAAGCGAATCCTTCATCTGTCAGTCTGGCCGCAAAACCCCCCCCCCGGCCCACTCAACAGAAACAGACAAGTTTCAACCTTGTCAAAGAATGGGGTCCCAGTCCAACTCCAGCCCACACAAAGCTGCCTCCTGTCCAATGACTCAATGATGTGAAATGAGCCGCTGCTTTCTTCAGTAAGTCCCCAGTGGACATGAAATCACGACTCCAACCTCCATACTGAACACTCAGACAGATCACAGTGCCAGATACATGAGAGGCACTGGAATTGTGTGGGGTGTGCTATAAAGTTTGCAGCACTCGCTGATTCCTCCTCTATTCCTGCTCCCTCGTTTATAAGCCTTCCCTCGAAGGCCATAAATGTCAAAGTGTATTGAGTGTATTAGTTTCAAAAGTTCTTCCCTGCTGCTATCAGACTTTTGAATGGACCTACCTCGCACTAAGTTGATCTTTCTCTACACCCTAGCTATGACTGTAACACTATATTCTGCACCCTCTCCTTTCCTTCTCTATGAACGGTATGCTTTGTCTGTATAGTACGCAAGAAACAATACCTTTCACTATATACCAATGCATATGACAATAATAAATCAAATCAAATCAAATCAGTTTCTGCGTCGTCTCAGTACAGGGGAACACTGCTCCAAGCTTTTGTTCTGGCTGTGTTTAACATTCTTAGTTGTCTTAAGGTAGTGACGCTGGATACAAGGGGAAGGTTTACTACCATCTTTCTTGGGTAATTAGAAATGGGTACATACAATCCTGATCTGGAGATGTCGGCGTCGGACTGGGGTAAGCCCAGTAAGAAGTCTCAGAACACCAGGTTAAAAACCTGTTGGACTTTAACCTGGTGTTGTGAGACTTCTTGCTGTACATACAATCCTGCCAGCTACACCCAACTTGCTCCAGATCAGTCGTTAATAAAATCATTGCTTGCCAACTTTGGCACTATCTGATTCTTGACCAGTAGATGCTTAGAAAGATAAATAGTTCCAGGGAAAGTCAATGACCCAAAAAATGGAATCAGAGTAGAAAGGTGTTTCACTCCCTACCGTAAACATTCACTTTGAAGTGTTTGCTCTGGTGTCCAGCTGGGTTGAGGGCCGCACATTGATAGAGACCCTGATCGATGAGGCGAGCTGCCTGAATCCGTAATGTCTGCCCCTCTTCTGTCAACTCCACATGTTGGCTACCCAGAGACAGGGGTCTAGTAACCAAACATAAAACACAATGTTAAACAGATAACTACATGCAGGGTGCACAGTCTCTCCCCACACATAGACTCATTACAGTAACAGACCAAGCTCTCAGTAAACCACAGTCCGGACAACCTTTACAACACATCACCCATCCTTACGCATGACTTTACAATCGCCTATACTAATGTAAAAACTAACACACATACAGAAACAGGCTCTTTATCATCTATTTAGGCTACGCTATTCTCTATAATATATCCATGCACGTTCCTTATGATAATACAAGATGGGCTATACATTAAATTTGTTTACCTTTATTCTTTCATATGGGCTTCGCTGGCAAGGTCAGCAGTTGTTGCCCATCCCTAACTGCCCCTGAACTGAATGGCACGCTGGGCCATTTCAGCGGGCAGTTAAGAGCCACCACTTTGCTGTGGACCTAGAGTCCCATGTAGGCCAGACCGGGTAAGGACGGCAGATTTCCTTCCCTAAAGGGACCCTAGTGAAGCAGATGGGTTTTTATAACAATCGATGATTGTTGTCGTGGCCACAGCTACAGAGACTAGTTTAACATTCCAGATTTATTGTTGTTGAATTTAAATTCCATCAATCGCCATTGTGGGATTTGAACCCATGTCCCCAGAGCATTAGGTTGAGTCTCTGGATTTCAGGTCCGTTGACATTACCACTGAACCACCAACTCCCCAATATGGAGTATGGAGCGCAGTATACTCAGAGTGCAGCCTTCCCTACATTCGGCAAAGGGGAAGCGGTGGCGTTGTGGTATTGTGACTAGATTAGTAATCCAGAGACCCAGGGGAATGCTCTGGGGACCCAGGTTTGAATCCCACCACGGCAGATGGTGAAATTTGAAGTCATGAAAAATCTGGACTTAAAAGTCTAACGATGACCATGAATTGATTGTTGAAAAAACCCATTTGATTCACTAATGTCCCTTTAGGGAAGGAAATCTGCCGTCCTTACCTGGCCTGGCCTACATGTGACTCCAGAGCCACAGCAATGTGGTTGACTCTTAAAATGGCCCAGCAAGCTGCTCAGTTCAAGGGCAATTAGGAATGGGCAGTGATGCTCACATCCCACAAATGAATTTTTTAAAATGTACAGGATTTCTTTGATATACAAGAGACAATATTTTCTACCATGTGTACAGGGTCCACGACTCTCTGTGGTACATGTATGAAGGTGTACTTTCTCTATCAGACTGGCGGTTTTCAAAGTGTGGCCCACTGAGCCAAGACCAAAGGAGGGAACAAATCAGAACCCTCGTCCTAATCACTCGAAAAGTAACGCCACCAAACTGGCTCCCACCTCTCCACGGTAGGAGCCATCGTAAGTGTGACCAATAACAATGTTGTGTTATAAGCAAAATTAATGTTATTGTTTGATGTTAAGTTAACTTTGATGTAAAATATATACAAGTTTCTTACTGTAAAATAATTGTAATAACTTTATAGTATATTAGAATGTTTCAAATAAACATGTCTCTTGCAGTATCAATGGTCGGAATTCTCCGGTCTTGCTCGCCACCGCGACCAGCAGGAACAGAGAATTTGGCACTCAGCCAAATCTCTATTCACTGCGGCGGGACTGGAGAATCCCAGCCGCGGACAAGGTCAGAGAATTCCGGCCAATATTTATAATATGAAAATGTCCGTACTTTTCTTTCTGGCATTAGTTAATAATTTACTTGTGATACTTAACTAAATGAATGCACATCACTTTGTTACATTTAGTAACATAAAATTTACATTTATTTATTATTCTCAAGTAGGCTTACATTAACACTGCAATGAAGTGACTGTGAAAATCCCACAGTCGCCACACTTCAGCGCCTGTTCGGGTACACTGAGGGAGAATTTAGCACGGCCAATGCACCCTAACCAGCACACCTTTCGGACAATGGGAGGAAACCGGAGCACCCGGAGGAAACCCACGCAGACTTGGGGAGAACGTGCAGACTCCGCACAGACAGTGACCCGAGCCGGGAACCGAACCTGGGTTCCTGGTGCTGAGAGGCAGCAGTGCTAAAGTGGAAAAATGCTTGTATTAATTCTGTTGAGTTTTTTTTTGGTGGCAAGCGATAGTGAGTGGGGCAGGTCTGATAGGTGCGCTGCGGGGTCATTTGCCCCACATAAGTGGTCAATGTAGGCTCACAACACACAAAACAATCATTGTACTTCAGAGGGTGCCTGGAATCTGTGGGTCGATGCACCATAGAACGCTATGCACCTTCAGAAGAACAACGGGACAGCAGTGTGTTGAGAGAAGGGTGAGCACAACAAGACTATTCCCTTTATACTCACTCTCCATCCTTACTCCAGGCAATGTGCGGAAAAGGGACTCCATTGACACGGCATTTGAGAACCAGCTGAGAATTCACCAAAATGGCCACTTCCTGAGTGACTCCGGATCCAAAGATCACAGGAGGTACTAAACACAGATCAAAAAAGTTATCGGTCACTAAAATATTGTTACATTTTTCCTTTTCAGAGAATCCCTACAGTGCAGAAGGAGGCCATTTGGCCCATCAAGCATGCACAGGTAACAATCCCACCCATGCCCTATCCCCCTAACATCACATATTTACCCTGCTAGTCCCCACTAAGGGACAATTTATCATGGTCAATCCACCTAACTTGCACATCTTGTAGAGTGGGAGGAAACCGGAGAACCTGGAGGAAACGGACGCAGACACGGGGAGAACGTGCAAACTCCACACACAGTGACCCAAGCCGGGGATTGAACCAGGGTCCCTGGCTCTGTGAGGCAGCAGTGCTAACCACTGCGCCACTGTGCCATCCATTATGAAATATCAATAGAGGGCCAAGGCTGAGGGTGCAGTGTGCAGCCAAGGCTGAGCAGAGGATGTTAGTTGGATGATGCCAACTGTGAATATACAAAAGCTTACAGATGACTGAAGGAAGGAAAAATGACTGAGGACAGCATCAAGTTCCCCAGTTTCATCAGCCAGGAATAGATGAGTCAGAGAAACAGACAGTTGTGATAAATAAAAGCAAATTACTGCGGAGGCTGGAATCTGAAACCAAAAGAGACAACGCTGGAAAATCTCAGCAGGTCTGGCAGCATCTGTAAGGAGAGAAAAGAGCTGACGTTTCGAGTCCAGATGACCCTTTGTCAAAGCTTTTTCGAGTCCAGATGACCCTTTGTCAAAGGGAAGGTCCTTTGGCCTTCCTTTGTCAGGGCTTTGACAAAGCGTTAGCTCTTTCCTCTCCTTACAGGTGCTGCCAGACCTGCTGAGATTTTCCAGCGTTTTCTCTTTTGGTTTCAGTTGTGATTATGTTTATTTCCACCCCAGGGCAATGAGGGCCGCAGAGAGTGGGGCTCGGGTTGTTGCACTGTTACTGACTCTTACCCTGCACCAGTAGATTGAACTGTTTATTGGCCATGCCGGCAGCATTAACGGCGTTGCAGGAATAGATTCCAGAGTCTCCCTTGCGGGCTTTTGGAAGTCGCAGCAGACGGCCCCCATTCAGAAATCGAACTCGACCAGTCTCTGCCACCTTCAGGAGAAGAAAACCAATGAAAAGAGTTTAGTTCCACATGCTGACTCTTCCCCACGATCAAGCTTGCACCAACTAAGGGGACGCGATGGCCTAGAGGTATTATCGCCAGACTACTAATCCAGAAACTCAGCTAATGTTCCGGGGACCCGGGTTCGAATCCCACCACGGCAGATGGTAGAATTTGAATTCAATAAAAAAAATATCTGGAATTAAGAATCTACTGATGAAACCATTGTTGAAAAAACCCATCTGGTTCACTAATGTCCTTTAGGGAAGGAAATCTGCCGTCCTTACCCAGTCTGGCCTACATGTGACTCCAGAGCCACAGCAATGTGGTTGACTCTCAACTGCCCTCTGAAATGTCCCAGCAAGCCACTCAGTTCAAGGGTGATTAGGGATGGGCAATAAATGCTGGCCCAGCCAGCGACGCTGGAATGTCCCAGGAATGAATAAACAAAACTGGTGTCACGGAGGCCCCTCCAGGTTAGACTCACATTTTCAGTCTCTTCACTTGAAAACCCCCATCAAGTTCAAAGTCTAACTCATCCATTCCAGTCACTGACAGACTCATAGCCATTTCTACAGTTAAAGAACAAAGGCTTTAACTCAGGTTAACATTACAATAATGGAGAGGCCGGTTAGCTCCGTTGGATAAACATCTAGAGTATGGTGCAGAATAAGACCAACAGCGCAGGTTCAATCCCTATCCCAGCTGAGGTCGTTCTTGATCATCAATATTATGGTACACAACATTGGCAAGGTCATCCTTGCCTTGTCTCTTAGTGATGTCATTGCTCGAGCCATGAGTAGCAACCAATGATATGACATGGAGAAAAGGAGAGTTACAATAACTGGTCAAGACTACATGTGCAGGCAACTTGAAAGTGCTTAAAACATTTAATAATTCTTCAAATATTGATGGTGGAGCCTTGCTGCTCACACAACTGCCTTGGTCACAAAGACCGATGCCAGGTACAGAGTTTGGGAATCCGTCATGCTGGTCAGTTCCGGTATGTTCAGCGCTGGCCTGACTCGACTTCCAACCCTACAGACCAGGAACCAACACAAAAGGATCTCTTGATTGAAATACTTTAGATGCTGCCAGCATTGGTACAACCGATGGGGTGGCACGGTGGCACAGGGGCAGCACGGTGGCACAGTGGTCAGCACTGCTGCCTCACAGCTCCAGGGACCTGGGTTTGATTCCCAGCTTGGGTCACTATCCATGTGGAGTCTGCACGTTCTCCCCGTATCTGCGTGGGTTTCCTCCGGGTGCTCCGGTTTCCTCCCACACTCCAAAGATGTGCAGGTTAGATGCATTGGCTATGCTAAATTGCCCCTTAGTGTCCCGGGATGCGTAGGTTAGAGGGATTAGTGGGGTAAATATGTGGGGTTACAGGGGATAGGGCCTGGGTGGGATTGTTGTCTGTGCAGACTCGATGGGCCGAATGGCCTCCTTCTGCACTGTAGGGATTCTATGATTTCTAAGCCTCAGTACGAGTTGCTGCCTTCAAGGTGCAAATTAACTCCAGTATGTTCTCCAGACTGTCCCTTCCTTGGTGCATCATATATTAGAGTCTCAACAAATCATCCTCTCCATTGGCAGGTCGTTCAGTGATTGTTCAGAGGGCTAAGGTTGCTAAGGCCCAACTCTTACATACATTTTGGCTTCCATTTCCTCCAAAGGCTAGAGCCAGAAATGTTACCTCAGGAGCAATGCTGCATTGAACTGGCCTATGGCTATGTGGCCAGATGTTCTAATCGCACGCCATCACCCTGCCTCTCCCCACTTTATTAACTTTATTAACAACATCGACCATCCACACATACCAGCTGCTCATTCTTGTACCAGCTGAGGGTTGGTGCTGGGGTTCCACTGGCATCACACTCCAGCATCAATGGCTGGTTAACCGACACGGTGATGTTGCTTATTCGGTCGTTACCTCGAATCTCAGGGGGAGCTGCAGTGAAGGCAAAGGAGTGAAGAGGAGAGGGAGATCAAACATTCCAGTCCAAACAGAAACCTTTAGGCACGGACCTGGCGTCGTAATGCTGTATCTCAGCTGTCACCGCCACATCAGAAACTGCCAGGCAGCACTCAAAGAGATGAACAGAGCCAGGATACTGGCACGTGATTCCTGGTCTGGTTTCACTGAACTTTCACTGCGCTTTAGTGAAAGTCAACAAAGCATGTTCCTGCAAATTGTATAGGGCGTTGGTGAGGCCACATCTGGAGTATTGTGTGCGGTTTTGGTGTCCTTATCTGAGGAAGGATGTCCTTGCTATAGAGGGAGTACAAAAAAGGTTTACCAGGCTGATTCCTGGGATGGCAGGTCTGCCATATGAGAAGAGACTAAGTCAGTTAGGATTGTATTCATTGGAGTTCAAAAGAGTGAAACGGGATCTCATAGAAACTTGTAAAATTGAAAAAGGGTTAGAAAGGATGGATTCAGAATGAACATCCCTGATGGTGGGGGAGTCCAGAATTTGGGGTCATAGTTTAGAGATAAGGGGTAAACCTTTTAGAACTGAGGTGAGGAGAAATTTCTTCACCCAGAGAGTGGTGAATGTGTGGAATTCACTACCACAGAAAGTAGTTGAGGCCAAAACGTTGTGTGATTTCAAGGGGAAATTAGATTTGGACTTGGGGCTAAAGGGATCAAGGGACATGGAGGGAAGGAAGGGATCAGGATATTGAATTTGATGATCAGCCATGATCAAAATGAATGGCGGAGCAGGCTCGAGGGGCCGAATGGCCTCCTCCTGCTTCTAGTTTCTATGTTTTGCGGATGTAGCTTCTCTAAGACTTCAATAATTGTTTTAAACAGCTGGGACAGTCGGTTGTCTTTTCACTTCTACCCTCTGAAAAGGAATGACTCCAATAATCTCGGCAGTGTGTCAGATCCAGCAGGCATTGTTCGCACTGGGAGAGGGTAATCGCCACAGAGGGAATATAAACTCTGGAGCTGAATGAGAATGAAAACAGCACGCACACATTGATCTTGATGACGGGAAGGGTGGCCTTGGGGGCTCCGAAGTTCTATGACTTTGTTCAGGAAAGATATTAATATCGGTTGGGACTAGCTGGGAGAGCACCATGGTCGGCATGGACTGGTTGGGCCGAAGGGCCTGTTTCCGTGCTGCATTGCTCTGTGATTCTATTGCTGGAATTTTACCGCCTCGCCCGCCACGGAATCGGAGTGGGCGAGGGGCGGACAACGGAAATGTCCGTTAACCTCGGGCGGGAATTTCCGGTCTCGCTTGAGCGAGGCCATAAAGTCCTGCTCTATGACTGCCCCCCACCCCCCCCGCAAGACATCACGGGGAAGCGGATCGGAAAACAACCCGCTCCCTGGGCTTCTCTTAAAGCTGCACCATCAATGAACAGAAACTCTGAACAGGGTTTGCAGAGATGAACTTGTGACCCACATTATTCACATTACAATGCACTGTCACTCCAAGACTGCCCACTCTGTAAAGGTATCTCTTAGCTGTGTACATCATAAAAACTGTTAAACTCAGTCTGAAGTTCAATCAATCATTGAACACACAGTGGGATCGATGCTGAATCTTCAATGAAGGAAACGGTCGGGCCTGTAGTGTTCCAACTTTCAAAATAACTGACAAACTAATTCATACTTCAGTACAAGCCAGGTTGCGTCATTCACCTCCAACCTTGCCGGCAAAAGGAACACCACAATCATGTGGGAAGCTCCAACTCTAACAAAAACTAATGCAATTCCCCAGTCTGAACCAAATGACTTGGATTGGCAGACATTCTCATTCTCATTGGCAAACTCAGTCACAGAATTGTTACAGCACAGACAGAGAGGCCATTGGGCCCATTGAGTCAATGCTGGCCCACTGGACAACAATCCAGTCACGCCCACTCCTCTGCTCGATCTCCATGTGGATCTACCTCGCATTAAGTTGATCTTTCTCTACACCCTCGCTACGACTGTAACACTACATTCTGCATTCTCTTCTTTCCTTCTCTATGAACAGTATGCTTTGTCTGTATAGTGTGTAAGAAACAATACTTTTCACTGTATGTTAAGACATGTGACAATAATAAATCAAATCAAATCAATAATCCTGCAAGTTTACTTCCCTCAAGCCCCCATCCGATTTCTTTTTGAAATCATTGGTCGCCTGCACTTCCAGCACCCTCGCAGACAGAGGGCGGGATTTTCCACGCAGCACAGTGTTTCGGTGCAGTGGGAGTCAGCCCGCCATTGGCCAGCAGCAGAATCCTCTGGTCCTATCACTGCCAACAGAGCTTCCCATTGAATGCGCCCCTCACCACTGGGAAACCCGCAGCGGGAGTCTGCCGTCGGCGAGACCAGAGGATCCTGCAGGCGGGAACAGCCGGAAAGTTCCGGCCAGAGGGTCCCGTAAAAAGGTTCTTCCTCTCATCCCTCACCCACCCTGCATCTCTTATCCAAAACTTTAAATCTGTGTCACCCCCACTGGCACCATCAGCCAATAGGAATAGCTTTTCTCTGTCTATCTTTTCTAAACCTGTCAGAATCTTGTACACCTCGATCAAATCTCCCCTCAATCTCAATGCTGCAACTCACAACCTTTAACTAGCATTTAGTTATTTAGCTGTTATCACAGCTTGGTATGGCTCCAGCTCTGTCCAAGACCACAAGAAACTACAAAGGGTCATGAAGGTAGCCCAATCCATCACTCAAACCAGCCTCCCATCCATTGACTCTGCCTACACTTCCCACTGCCTCGGAAAAGTAGCCAGCATAATCAAGAATCCCACGCACTCCGGACATTCTCTCTTCCACCTTCTTCCGTCAGGAAAAAGATACAGAAGTCTGAGGACACATGCCAACCGACTCAAGAACAGCTTCTTCCCTACTGACATCAAACTTTTGAATGGACCTATCTTATATTAAGTTGATCTTTCTCTACACCCTAGGTATGACTGTAATATTACATTCTGCACTCTCACCTTTCCTTCTCCCCTATGTACTCTATGAACTGTATGCTTTGTCTGTATAGTGCGCAAGAAACAATATTTTTCACCGTATCCCAATACATGTGACAATAATAAATCAAATCAAAAAATACCCCTTGATGCCACTTGTCTGTGCCAAGCATTCAGACACTTGGCTCGGGAACTGGGTTCAAATGCAAGTTCCTGACCAGACTATCCAGTGTGATGGTGGTTCAGAGGGAAAGTGCAAGGTCAGAGTGGAACTACTTACCCCGGACTTTCAATCGATACATTCTTTTGGAAGAGCCGGCCTCATTTGTCGCGATACACAAATAATCCCCACTATCGTAGGGTGAAACTGAATCGATTAGCAGCGATCCGTCCTCCAGTATAGAGATTCCTGGTTCATTAGCCGAAAGGTCTAAACCATTCTGTAGCCAGCGGATAGATGGTGGAGGAGTTCCTGCGGATAGATCAACAGAAAAGCTCAACCTAGTTACAGGCATCATGAAGGCACCATCAGTAAACTGGTACATCAAAGACACTTGATCGGGAATCACATCTGCTTCTCTCAATTAGGAGTCACAGCAGGTGTGCAGATGGGAACAGCGAGTTCTAAAGCTACACAGACAGATTCATAGAATTCCTACAGTGCAGAAGGAGGCCATTCGATCCATTGAATCTGCACCAAACCTTACCCACCTTTACCACATAACATCGCGTATTTACCCCACTAATCCCCCTAACCTACAAATCTTGGCACACTAAGGGTCAATTTAGCTTGGCCAATCCACCTAACCGGCGCATCTTTGGACTGTGGGAGGAAACCGGAGCACCCGGAGGAAACCAAGGATACGGGGAGAACGTGCAAACTCCACACTGACAAGGCCGGAATTGAACTTGGGTCCCTGGTGCTGTGAGGCAGCAGTGTTAACCACTGTGCCACCGATAAAGGGGTGGGATTTTATGTTGGGAATGGGAAACCGGAGTCAGGCCTATCTCCTGGTCCTGAATCCTGCCCCGGGGTAGGATACCTGGGTTTATGATCGAGATGTCCCCACAGCTGGTACGTAGACGGGCTCCCCGCCCAATTAAAGGCGGTGGGAGGGCTTTCGAAGCTGAAGGGCCAATCAGAGCCCTCCCAGCTCATGAGGAGGAGCAATGGGGGCCAAGGGACAGATTTTGCTAACCCAGAACAGGAGTAAACAGAAGAGGGACGGCCAAAAAAATGGCTGCTGAACAACAGGGGCAGTGGTTCCCCCTCCATTTCTACCAGTGGTTATTTTGTCAGGCCTGGGAAGGGCCTTGGGCAGGAAGCCCATCCCCCCCCCCCCCCCCCCCCCCCCCCCCCGGCATCAAAAGGACTGAGGTCGACGGGACAGAATTCAGCTGCACCCACATTCAGGAAGGTACGTTCGGAACTGTGGGTTTGCCTGGCGCACTCCCCATTCACCCCGCACACCACAGCATGTCACTGGGTGCCCACCTCCAGGCGGTTGGAAAACTGACTGGAAAATCCCAGCTGGCTGGTTAAAGCATGCTGAACAGGGCTGTTAATAAACCCAACGAGAGACTGGCGCAAATCCAAATCGGCCTTCACCAACACATCTGACACCCGGAATGGCATTGTGGGAAACCAGTATGGCAGCTGGAGCCGGCATTTCTAGGCCCCACCCATCTTAGCCAGGCCGAAAATTGTGTGTGAGAAAAACACGACTGGTGGGTTTCACTGCAGGTAAGTGCAGGGTCACTCAGTCAGGTCCAAGGAAGATAAATCGGATCATTTTCTCAGGCCGGGATTTTCCGGTTCCACCCATTGCTAGGATCTTCTGGTCCCTGGTGGGCTTGGAGGGCCGAAGGGCCTGTTTCCTGTGCTGTACTGTCCTGCTGAAAATCAGTGGACTTCTGGCTGGCTCACTGCACGCTCTGTGGCAAGTCACCTTCATAGCGAGAGACTTCAAATTGTACAGGAGCCTGAGGGATTTGGGTATCTCGAGCATGGGTGCCAAAAACAAAGCAAAAAGACATATGAAATATTAGCCTTTATTTCAACGTGGGATACAAACAGGAGGTCCTTATACTTCAATCATGGGTAAAGGGGAGGTGATGGCCTAGTGGTATTATCGCTTGACTATTAATCCAGAAACTCAGCTAACATTCTGGGGACCCAGGTTCGAATCCCGCCACAGCAGATGGTAGAATTTGAATTCAACAAAAAAATCTGGAATTAAGAATCTACTGATGACCATGAAACCATTGTCGGAAAAACCCATCTGGCTCGCTGATGTCCTTTAGGGAAGGCAATCTGCCGTCCTTACCTGGTCTGGCCTACATGTGACTCCAGAGCCACAGCAATGTGATTGACTCTCAACTGCAACTCTCAACTCCCACAATTGAATAAAAAATAAACACCTGGATTTGGTAGGCTGAACAGCCTGTTTCTGTTCTGGAAATACTTTGTGTTCTGTGCTAACTGACCCTTCTGTCAGTAAATAATTTCTCCCGATCTAATCTCTCAAAACCTCTCATCATTTTGGATGCTTCTATTAAATTCCCATTTCCCTTTCTCTGCTATGAGGAGAGCAGTCTCAGTTGACCCAGTCTCTTTGCATAACCACAGTAATGTTTGTGTTTATTTTAGTGTCACTGAGGGAACAAGGAATTGTCGGGGAATTCCTGGCCCAGGCTACTTCACGATGCACTGAGCTGGTCATTGGGAAATGCTTCTTGAGGGTTCCTGGCAGCCTGTTGCGAAGCACACCAAACCACAGAACCATAGAATCCCTGCAGTGTAGGAGGAGGCCATTCGGCCCATTGAATCTACACTGACTCGCTGAAAGACCATCTTACCCAGGCCCAACTCCACTGTACAATTCACGTAATCCCATACACTTACCGTGGCCAATCCACCCTAACCTACACATCTTTGGACACTAAGGAGCAATTTATCATGGCTAATCCACCTAACCCGCACATCTTTGGACTGTGGGAGGAAACCAGAGCACCCGGAGGAAACCCACGCAGACACAGGGAGAATGTGCAAACTCCACACAGTGACCCGAGGCCAGAATCGAACCCGGGTCCCTGGCGCTGTGAGGCAGCAGTGCTAACCACTGTGCCACCGTGCCACCAAGTTTTTTTCCACCATGATAGAGTGGGAGCTGCTCTGTTGCCACAGTAACAAGGCCTTGGCATCACCCTGGTTAGTTGGGCATTAATCTGCTGCTAACCCCCTGCCACTCCCCCCTCAACTCCCCCCTGTCACTCTCCCTCCATTCCCCACTCTACTCCCCTTGCCACTCCCATGCTGCCTCCATCACTACTCCCTCGGCACCTTACCCCCTTCCCTGCCCCACCATTTCCAGCATGAACCAAGCCCCCCACACCCCCCGCTCCAACAATTGGCTCAATCTTCGTCCCCTAGTTAAAGGCAGGGTTACAGTTTTGGTGGTTCAGACAGAAAATAGACTCTCACCATTGGCTGGGCAGGGAAGCGTGACTTTTTCTCTGGCCAATCGCTCTTGTTCAGCATCCAATGGGACGACATCTTCGTCAAAAAATGGCGGTTCTGGCGAAACATAAAAGACATTTGAGAAAGAAGACTTGCATTCATATAGCGCCTTCCAGAGCCACCAAACATCCCCAAAGCCCTTCAGAGACCATGATATACGTTTGAAGTGTAATTGTCAATGTCCTCTTAGGGTACGGGACCTGAAGAAAGAGGGATCCTATATCCTATATGATTCCTATATACCATAAGATATAGGAACAGAATTAGGCCATTCGGCCCATCAAGTCTGCTCCGCCATTCAATCATGGCTGATATGATTCTCATCCCCATTTTCCTGCCTTCTCCCCATAACCCTTGATCCCCTTATTGATCAAGGACCTATCTGTCTCTGTCTTAAAGACATTCAATGACCTGGTCTCCACAGCCTTCTGTGGCAATGAGTTCCACAGATTCACCACCCTCTGGCTGAAGAAATTCCTCCTCATCTCAGTTTTAAAGGAGCGTCCCTTCACTCTGAGGTGTGTCCTCGAGTTCTAGTCTCTCCCACTAGTGGAAACATCCTCTCCACATCCACTCTATCCAGGCCTCTCTGTATTCTATAAGTCTCAATTAGATCCCCCCTTATCCTTCTAAACTCAATCGAGTACAGACCCAGAGTCCTTAACCGCTCCTCATATGACAAATCCTTCATTCCTGGGATCATTCTTGTGAACCTCCTCTGGCCCCCCTCCAACATCGACACCCCCTCCAAGGCCAGCACATCCTTCCTTAGGTATGGGGCCCAAAACTGCTCACAATATTCCAAATGGGGTCTGACCAGAGCCTTACGCAGCCTCAGCAGTACATCCCTGCTCTTGTATTCTAGCCCTCTAGAAATGAATGCTAAGATTGAATTTGCCTTCCTAACTGCCAACTGAACCTGAAACAAGTCGGGGCAGCATTGGAAATTCAAATCAGTTTCAGTCTCCTCGTGTGGCTAACACGAAGGAAACCCGCTATGGACATAGACCAGACCCGGCGTTGCTGGTACCTGTTACGGAGCCTATCTCGTGGCTGTGATATGAAAGGTTCCAATGTGCACTTACCCAACACGGCCAGTGTCATTTCAGTCACATCGTGCCCGGCACTATTGGTCACTTCACAACGGTACGTCCCAGCGTCTGAGAGCTCCACGTCGGCAATGCTGATGGAACCATCCGGGCCATCCAGGTGGTCCCTGGCACCCTGCAGCAAGGCCTCATCGCCCTTGTACCACCTGATTTTGGGAGTCGGGTCACCATGCGCCAGGCACGGGAGGTCAACGGACTGACCCGCGATCGCCTTCAGGAGATGATGTGACAGGTGGATTTTGGGAGGGACTAAAGAGAAAATAAAAGGAGAGAGAACAGAATAATTAGAATCAATACCGTCCACTGAATCAGAGAATGGACATAAGGAGGCCATTTGGCCCATTACATCCATGCTAGCTCTCTGCAAGATCAAATCAGCTAGTGCCACTCCCCTGCCTTCTTCCTATAGCCCTGCAAACATTTCTCTTCAGGTAATTGTCCAATTCTCTTTAGAAAGCCACAATTGAATCTGCCTCCACCACACTCTCAGGGACTGCAATCCAGATCCTAACCATCCTGTCATGCGTAAAGCATTCCTTTCTCATGTTCCTTCACCAATCATCTTAAATCAATATCCTGCAGTACCGGAACCTTCTGCCAATGGTAACAGCTTCTTCCCATCCGCTCTGTCCGGACTACTTCTGATTTTGTATCCCAGGGAAAAGTTGCCACAAAAAATTCTCCTGCGTCTCACATGGGAAGTCAGACTCCACTCCAGTCGATTTATCCAATTACGCTTAAAAGCTACAGCATTATAATACCTTCCGACTGATATCAAATCCATCAGAAACTCAGGACCCATCATTGTCAGAAGAGACAAGCGTGAACCTTGCTGGTCATGTAGAAACATAGAAACTAGCAGGAGAAGGCCATTCGGCCCTTCGAGCCTGCTCCGCCATTCATTATGATCATGGCTGATCATCAAATTCAATATCCTGATCCCACTTTTTCTCATATCCCTTGATCCCTTCAGCCCCAAGAGCGATATCTAATTTCTTCTCGAAATCAGACAACGTTTTGGTCTCAACTACTTTCTGTGGGAGTGAATTCCACACATTCACCACCCTCTGGGTGAAGAAATTTCTCCTCACCTCAGTTCTAAAAAGTTTACCCCTTATCCCCAAACCGTGACCCCTAGTTCTGGACACCCCCACCATTGGGAACATTCTTTCTGAAGCTACCCCGTCTAACCCTGTTAGAATTTTATAAGTTTCTAGGAGATCCCCTCTCATTCTTCTAAACTCCAACGAATGTAATCCTAACCGACTTAGTCTCTCCGCATATCATAGACCTGCCATCCTAGGAATCAGCCTGTAAACCTTTGCTGTACTCCCTCTATAATAAGGCCATCCTTCCTCAGGTAAGTTCACCAAAACTGCACATAATATTCCAGATGTGGCCTCACCAATGCCCTATATATACAATTGCAGTAAAAGATCCCTATCCCTATATGACTGGTGACCCAACAGAAAATCTCCCAATAGCAGAGGACAACCTCAAAAACATGCACATCTATTTGCTGGCCCCTCACCCCTGCCAACATACATATACACTAATGAAAGAGAGTATGTGAAAGGGCAATGGATGTGTACTCACAGCTTTGAATCCTATGGTTAGGTCCATTGGCCATGCTAAATTCTCCTTTGTTCCTAATAAACTTCAAGCACCTCATCCAATCCTCTTAATGCATCCACTTAGTATAGAAGTGAAGACACATCACACCATCAGAGTCACTCCCTGTGAGGACTTTCTCCTCGATTTCCCCACTCCTCTGTTCCTCCAATCTGAGTTTGGCACGGTGGCACAGTGGTTGGCACTGGTGCCTCACAGCGCCAGGGACCCGGGTTCGATTCCCGGCTTGGGTCACTGTCTGTGCGGAGTCTGCACGTTCTCCCCGTGTCTGCGGTTTCCTCCGGGTGCTCCGGTTTCCTCCCACAGTGCGAAAGACATGCTGGTTAGGTGCATTGGCTGTGCTAAATTCTCTCTCAGTGTAGCTGAACAGGTGCCGGAGTGTGGCAACTAGGGGATTTTCATGGTAACTTCATTGCAGTGTTAATGCCCTACTTGTGACACTAATATATAAATAACTGTATGTATTGTAAGGTGTGTTGTTCTTAGCGAGACCTCCCCTGGACTAGTTCAGCCCCCAAGATAAACAAATACTAAAGTGAAGAGCACGGCCTCCATCCCCACCTTCACCCTTCGCAGCTACACTGGTAACTGTACCGACTTGACTGGCAAATCCCCCCATGCAGCCTGCACCAAGCTCTGCCGGAGGATGGCTTTCAGCCCCGAGTCAGACTATCCCACCTCGCTGCCTCTCTTGCAGTAGAGCCTCCAACCCTGCATCTCCAAAGGGAACATTCCCCCCACCCATAGAACATTACAGCACAGAAACAGGCCTTTTGGCCCTTCTTGCCTGTGCCGAACCATTTTTGTGCCTCGTCCCATTGACCTGCACCTGGACCATATCCCTCCACACCCCTCATCCATGTACCTGTCCAAGTGTTTCTTAAATGTTAAAAGTGAGCCCGCATTCACCCCCGCACATTTCTCCAGTCGAAAAGACAGACATTTATACTGTAACTTTTTAATGATCTCCAGACTCCCCAAAGTGTTTGATAGTCAATGAAGTTCTCTTTGAAACGTACTCACTGTGGTAACGTAGCAAACACCGCAGCCAATCTATATACAGCAATGTGATGATGACCAGATAACCTGTTTTAGCAACACTAGTTGAGAACCGTAGAATCCAGAATCCCAACAGGGCGGAAGGAGGCCATTCGGCCCATCAAGCCTGCCCCAACTCTCCAAAAGAACATCGCACCCAAGCCCACCCATTCCACCATAAAACCCTGGACATTTAGAGTCATAAATCATGAGGGGTCACGGGCTCAAGGTGAGAGGGGCGAAGTATAACTCAGATATTAGAGGGATGTTTTTACACAGAGGGTGGTGGGGACCTGGAATGCGCTGCCAACTAGGGTGGTGGAGGCAGGCACGCTGACATCGTTTAAGACTTATCTGGATAGTCACATGAGCAGCCTGGGAATGGAGGGATACAAACGATTGGTCTAGTTGGACCAAGGAGCGGCACAGGCTTGGAGGGCCGAAGGGCCTGTTTCCTGTGCTGTACTGTTCTTTGTTCTTTGTTCTAAATTCATAGAGGTTTACAGCATGGAAACAGGCCCTTCGGCCCAACTTGTCCATGCCACCCTTTTTTTTTAAAACACTAAGCTCGTCCCAATTGCCCGCATTTGGTCCATATCCCTCTATACCCATCTTAGTCATCAACTGCTAAATGCTTTTTAAAAGACAAAATTGTACCCGCCTCTACCTCTGGCAGCTCATTCCAGACACCCACCACCCTCTGAGTGAAAAAATTGCCCCTCTGGACACTTTTGTCTCTCTCCCCTCTCACCTTAAACCTATGCCCTCTAGCTTTACCATGGCCAGTCCACCTAACCTACACACTAAAGGGCAATTTCTTATGGTTAATCCAACTAACCTGCACATCTTTGGAGTGTGGGAGGAAACCGGAGCACCCGGAGGAAACTCATGCAGACACGAGGAGAATGTGTAAACTCCGCACAGTCATCGAAGGCCGGAATTGAACCCGGGTCTCTGGCGCTGTGAGGCAGCAGCGCTAACCACTGTGCCACCGTGCCGCTTGGATGCTGCCAGGGCACAGGGATAATGGCACCCGAATCCACCCTTCCCTGCTCCCACCCAGCCCTACCCCAAATACCTTATTATTCCTTGAATAGTGCCACGGGATCTTTTCCTTGCGCCTAAGAGGGCAGTTGAGGAGGTCTTATGGCACAGTGGGTGGCATCCCTGCCTCTGAGCCAGAAGCCCTAGGTTCAAGTCCCACCCCAGGACTGGTGTCCAAGAAGCGCATTCATAACACGGCCAAACAGGTCAGGCGTCAAACTGCAAAACGCCTTCCAACACACGCTAATAGCAGGTAGTCAGAGCAGAGAGAACCCCTGGCCAGCCATGTTTGATGCGGAATGTCACCCGTCAGGCTAAGAGCCTCTGGCAACAGGCTAGCAACCTGCTCCAGGAAAAACGTCGCCATGGAAACAGGTGGAAGTCTGGCTTGCACACCACTCGGTGTGGGAAGAGAAAGAATTGCAAACCAGGAGGGCTGCTGGAGCCTCCGTTTAAGGTCTCATACCGAACAGATGGGAAAAATTAGTCCACTTTGTTTACTTTGATAAGGTCTTTCCCTTTAACCCGCTCTGCGGCCTACAATGAATTTTACACTCCTTAGCCAAGTGCGCCGCAGTCCAACTTCCCCAGACTAGCCTTTCCAACCCAGCAGTCTCTTGTGATTAAAGCGAGGGACTGGCCTTTCGGAATACAGCACGACCCACCACAGCTAGGCCAGAGCCTGTACCTCCAGTCAGATCCATCCACTTCCTGCCCATTTGTCAAAGTCTGGGATCGGGGGCCTCCTCTGAGACAGATCAGCCAGCAGTGTGCAACCGAACTCCAAACACCAACCAGGGAGGCAAGAAAGAAAGAAGAAAGAGAGAAAATGAAGCAACTCTCACCGTGAACAATCAGTTGCAATGTCCGGGAGGCATTGCCTGCTCTGTTTACAGCAGAACATCTGTAGAGGCCACTGTCTGATGCTCTTGAATCTAAGATTGTCAGTGATCCTGATGGTAAGACTGTGTATCTAATGGGAAAGAAAGCAGACGGCTCAGAAAAGGGAAAAGATTTGCATTCACATGAATAAAACACGTTGGCCAATTGGTGACGAATTAAGTTACCACAAAAATCCATCTCTCGGGCTGGAGGTTGAAGCCAGCCTGAACTGTAGCAGTCTCTCTTTCTGCCAGCGGTAAGCATCTTAAATGAGTTACCCGCGGTTTTAATCTTTCTCCATGGGTATGGACACAACAGCACGAAACGACTCCAACGCTGCCACTTACACATTCATGTCATCATGCAGAGATGATGTGGAGATGCCGGCATTGGACTGGGGTGAACACAGTAAGAAGTCTCACAACACCAGGTTAAAGTCCAACAGGTTTATTTGGAATCACGAGCTTTCGGAACGTTGCCCCTTCATCAGGTGAGTGGAGAGGTAGGTTCACAAGCAGGGCATATATAGGCAAAGACACAATTGCAAGATAATGGTTGGAATGCAGTTGTGTCTTTGCCTATATATGCCCTGTTTGTGAACCTACCTCTCCACTCATCTGATGAAGGAGCAGTGCCCCGAAAGCTTGTAATTCCCAAATAAAGCTGTTGGACTTCAACCAAAAAAGAAAATGCTGGATAATCTCAGCAAGTCTGGCAGCATCTGTGAGACTTCAATCTGGTGTTGTGAGACTTGTTATCATGCAGAGAGGTCGCCAGAATGGCAAATGTCAGAGCTATCCACTGATAAGACAATAAGACCACAAGATATAGGAGCAGAATTAGGCCATTCGGTCCATCGAGTCTGCCCCGCCATTCAATCATGGCTGATAGGTTTCTCAACCCCACCTTTTCCCCATAACTTTTGATCCCCTTACCAATCAAGAACCTATCTATCTCTGTCTTAAAGACACTCAATGACCTGGCCTCCACAGCCCTCTGTGGCAATGATTCACCGCCTTTGGCTGAAGAAATTCTTCCTCATCTCGGTTCTAAAGGGTCCCTTTACTCTGAGGTTGTGCCCTAGGATCCGAGTCTCGCCTACGAATGGAAATATCTTCCCCACGTCTACTCTATCCAGGCCTTTCAGTATTCTGTAAGTTTCAATGAGATCCCCCCTCATCCGTCTAAACTCCATCGTGTACAGACCCAGAGTCTCTCCTGGGTTTGGTTCTGAGGCACGCTGTCGCGATACAGAATTACTATTTCACTCTGCATGTAACCTGAGTCAAATGAAGCTGGGAATGTTTGACGATGGCATTGCAAAAAGGAAGGACGTTCCATTCCGTCCTCGCCTTAGTTACCATGAGGAATAGACACCAGGAATGGGACAACTTTACATCGACAAGATTTACAGCTGTATCCAGTGACTTTGTTAACCTTAGAACACCTCCCCCTCACTCCCCCCACCCCCCTCTCTCTCCATACGCCCCCATCAATCCCCCACTCCCCGTACCCCTCATCACCCCCCTCTCCCCATTGCCCCCTCCCCCCATACACCCCACCCCACCCTCTCCCCATACCCCCCACCCCCCTCTCCCCATAGCCCCCTCTCCCCATACCCCCACCCCTCTCTCCCCATACCCCCCTCCCCCCTCTCCCCATAACACCCACCTCCCTCTCCCCATGCCCCCCAACCCCCTCTCCCCATTGCTCCCACCCCTCTCCCCATACCCTCCACCCCCTCTCCCCATACCCTCCACCCCCTCTCCCCATACCCCTCACCCCCCTCTCCCCATACCCCCCACCCTCTCTCCCCATACCCTCCACCCCCTCTCCCCATACCCTCCACCCCCTCTCCCCATTGATCCCACCCCCCTCCCCATACCCCCAACCCCCTCTCCCCATACTCCCAACCCCCTCTCCCCATACCCTCCACCCCTTCTCCCCATACTCCCAACCCCCTCTCCCCATACTCCCAACCCCCTCTCCCCATACCCTCCACCCCCTCTCCCCATACCGCCCAACCTCCTCTCCCCATACTCCCAACCCCCTCTCCCCATACTCCCAACCCCCTCTCCCCATACCCTCCACCCCCTCTCCCCATACTGCGCAACCCCCTCTCCCCATACTGCCCAACCCCCTCTCCCCATATTCCCAACCCCCTCTCCCCATACCCTCCACCCCCTCTCCCCATACCCTCCACCCGCTCTCCTCATACCCTCCACCCCCCCTCCCCATACCCCCAACCCCCTCTCCCCATACTCCCAACCCCCTCTCCCCATACCCTCCACCCCCTCTCCCATACTCCCAACCCCCTCTCCCCATACTCCCAACCTCCTCTCCCCATACCCTCCACCCCCTCTCCCCATACCACCCAACCTCTTCTCCCCATACTCCCAACCCCCTCTCCCCATACCCTCCACACCCTCTCCCCATACAGCCCAACCCCCTCTCCCCATACCCCCTCTCTGCATACCCCCTCTCGCCATACCCCCTCTTCCCATACTCCCTCCTCCCCCCTCCCCATACCCCCCACCACATCCCTTTCCCCTCTCTCCACAAGCATTCCCCACCACCCCCTCTCTCTCCATACCCCACCACCAACACCTCCCCTCTCTCCCCATACCCTCCCCTTTCCCCATACTCCCCACCATCAACACCCCCTCCTCATATCCCCCAATACCCCCCACAAACCCCCCCTCCCCATTCCCCCCCACCTCTCCCCATGCTCTTTCTATGCCACACACATCAGGTGTGTTGTCCTGTGTGTGAGATGTGTCTGGCTGCGTGTTGTCCTGTGTGTGAGGCATGTCAGGCTGTGTGTTGTCCTGTGTGTGAGGCATGTCAGGCTGTGTGTTGTCCTGTGTGTGAGGCATGTCAGGCTGTGTGTTGTCCTGTGTGTGAGGCATGTCAGGCTGTGTGTTGTCCTGTGTGTGAGGCATGTCAGGCTGTGTGTTGTCCTGTGTGTGAGGCATGTCAGGCTGTGTGTTGTCCTGTGTGTGAGGCATGTCAGGCTGTGTGTTGTCCTGTGTGTGAGGCATGTCAGGCTGTGTGTTGTCCTGTGTGTGAGGCATGTCAGGCTGTGTGTTGTCCTGTGTGTGAGGCATGTCAGGCTGTGTGTTGTCCTGTGTGTGAGGCATGTCAGGCTGTGTGTTGTCCTGTGTGTGAGGCATGTCAGGCTGTGTGTTGTCCTGTGTGTGAGGCATGTCAGGCTGTGTGTTGTCCTGTGTGTGAGGCATGTCAGGCTGTTTATTTATTATATCTTACCAATGTTTTAATAAATAGGATGGTACAAATCATATAAATATGTCTTCATAATTCTGATACTGTCTGGAATGTAAATAAGCAAAATATCGACAGTGATATTATTGAAAAATACTCTCATCATTTTGAAGAATCAGAATAACAAACATGAAACCGCCGACAGTAATTAAGAAGGCAGTGTGTCTGATCTGATTAAACCCCCCTTACGCTGCCACATTCTCAGTGCCTGACTTGGACAGATGGGACCAGCTGTGATGTTATCATTTAACCTCAGAAACATCAGCCTCCAGGCAAATCTGACAAGAAGGGGCATTGCAACTCGGATTGAGCTTGCTGGGATTGTGTGACAGTGGGGACCACAGGCCTGAGTGAAGGGGATCCACCCGGGATTCTGTACCTGGGTTACAGCCTGACTTCCAGCACTTGGGTTACAGCCTGGCCTTCCGCTGCCGGACAGGAAACAAAAGCAGGGAGGTGATATTTGTCATGGGAAAAGACTCGAGGTTCTGGGACTCATCCCATTAGAAGATAGGGAGGAAAGAGAAGATCTAACAGAGTGGAGCAAAATTAAAACATTCTCCCCGTGTCTGCGTGGGTTTCCTCCGGGTGCTCCAGTTTCGTCCCACACTCCAAAGGTTAGTTTAGTTTATTTATAAGTTTATTAGTGTTGCAAGTAGGCTTACATTAATACTGCAGTGAAGTTACTGTGAAAATCCCCCTCATCGCCACGCTTTGGCGCCTGTTCGGGTACACCGAGGGAGAATTTAGCACGGCCAATGCACCTAACCAGCACGTCTTTCAGTCTGCGGGAGGAAACCGGAGCACCCAGAGGACACCCATGCAGACCACGGGGAGAACATGCAGATTCCGCACAGACAGTGACCCGAGCCAGGAATCGAACCCACATCCCTGGCTGTGAGGCTAACCACTGTGCCACCATGCCACCCCATGGTGTGTGGTATCGAGTTCCACGGATTGGCCATGCCAAATTGTCCCTTAATGTCCCAACATGTGCGAGTGAGGGGGATTAGCCATGGTGAATGTGTGGGGTTACAGGGATGGGGCGGGGTTGGGCCTGAGTAAGACACTCTCTGAGAGTCAGTGCAGGATCAATGGGCCGAATGGTCTCTTTCTGCTCTGTAGGATTCTATGATTCTATGAGGGATTGCCATGACGTAAGTTAGAAAATAATTATTTGTGTTAGTCATTGTGTCAGGAACCAAAGGATAAAAGTTTAAGGTTACCAACATAAAAGTGAAGAAGAGAGTCTGGAACTTACAACCCTCGGTAACTGAGGGTGCATTCCATTCAGACCAGGTGACTTTCCGGCTTCAGGTTCTGCCCCTCTTCCCCCACCACCCCCTCTCTCTCCATACCCCACCACCAACACCTCCCCTCTCTCTCCATAGAGAGATGGTCACCAATAAAGTCACTAGGGAGAAAGGCCATTACCCAGCAAGAGTGGTTAGACTGTGGAACTCGATACCACAAGCAGAACTGGAGGTGAATAGTTTTAAAAGGGTGGCACGGTGGCACGATGGTTAGCACTGCTGCCTCACAGCGCCAGGGACCTGGGTTCAATTCCCGGCTTGGGTTACTGTCTGTGTGGAGTTTGCACATTCTCCACGTGTCTGCGTGGGTTTCCTCCCACAGTCCAAAGATGTGCAGGTTAGGTACATTGGCCGTGCTAAATTACCCCTTAGTGTCCCAAGATGTGTGGGTTAGGAGGATTAGCAAGGTAAATTAGCATGCTAAATTGCTCCTTAAGTGTCAGGGTGACTAACTAGGGTAAATGTATGGGGTAGTGCCTGGGTGGGATTATGGTCAGTGCAGCCTCGATAGGCTGAATGGCCTTTCTGCACTGTAGGATATTATGAATCTATGAAATGCGTGGGCTTAAGGGAAATGGGGCAGAGGGTGGATTTGGGTACGATGTTCTTTCAGACAGTCAGTGCTGACCCGATCGAGCGAATGGCCTTGGTCTGCGCTGTCGGGATTCGATGGAGATGTTGGGATGATGTTTCCACTCATGGGAGAGTGTAGGGCCAGACGGCAGGGTCGCAGCATAAGGGAGGATGGTCATTTAAGACAGATTTGAGGAAGAATTTCTTATCTCAAAGAGTGGTGAATCTTTCAAATTTCTTTATCTCAGGAAGCTGTGGGGGCCAGCCCTTGGACGTTTCCAATGCTGAGATCGATAGGTTTTTAATCAGTCCGGGAATTAAGGGTTACGGAGACAAGGCAGGAAAGTGGGCTTGCTGAGTGTTAGATCAGCTGTGATCTTATTAAATGGCTGAGCAGGTTCAAAGGGCTGAATGGCCTACTCCTGTTCCGATTTCTTCTGGTCTTATGGGTGGGAAGGCTCTTGCGGGGAACAAACACGAGCATTGACCAGTTGGGCCGACAGGCCTGTCTCTGTGCTGTACCAGGTAGATGACAGGAGATGCGCCCCATAAATGGCTGAGAAAGAAAAGTCCATGGCAGTTTTAGAAAGGGAAGAAAATAAATATTTGGAGAAGAAATGAGGACTGGTTCGGGGCAGGGGAAAATGTCTTAAAGTTTATTTATTAGTGTCACAAATAGGCTTACATTAACACTGCAATGAAGTTACTGTGAAAAACCCCTAGTCGCCACACTCCGGTGCCTGTTCGGGTACACTGAGGGAGAATTTAGCATAGCCAATGCACCTAACCAGCACATCTTTCGGACTGTGGAAGGAAACTGGAGCACCTGGAGGAAACCCACGCAGAAACGGGGAGAACGTGCAGACTCCACACAGACAGTGACCCGAATTGAACCTGGGTCCCTGGCACTGTGAGGCAACAGTGCTAACCACTGTGCCACCGTGCCACCCAGAGGACGATGTGGTAAATGTGCTGTGCCTGTGACAAAGCCAATAACCAACCCTTGGCCGTCAGGCAAACACCGAAACTCTCGCCTTCTCGTTCGCTAACATTCCAAACACTGATCAAGACGATTTTCTTCTTGCCCATGAAATTTGAACCTTTGCAAAATGATTCCATGAAAATTCGGGAAAACAGCTTTTCAACATCAAAGTTCAGAAACGCTAAAGTCTGATAATTCAACCAGAACGAGGTTTAATCGTTCCTTTGCAAAAGCTACACTTGGAAAGCCCGAACTCTAAACCCAAACTGGCAATGGAAACAAAGAAAAATGAGAGTGATCACTTTTAATGACTGAGATTGCAGACAGCTGAGATCACAATGTCTCCCTCACAATGAGCTAACCAACCAGGAGGTGGAAACAACAAGGGTTTCTGCATCTGTCTGTTGCACAGGGGAAATGCAGCACAGCCAGTGAGAATATCAGCCCCTTTCCTCCCCAGGAGAAGCACACCAGGAACATACCAGAACTCCCAGAACTTCACTAAAAACCACATTTGTCTGTGGATCCAATTCAAGCTACAGACAAGGCGTTCTGTGTCTTTCTGATGTCTGCTCTGGACAAGTCAGGATCAGGTCAGCATCCTTAAACACATCGAGCCTGTAGTGTTCCCTCCAAGGGGAATTTCACATCGGAGTGTCAACCACATTCCTAACCTCCCCAACAGTATGGGGTGGCACAGTGGTTAGCACTGCTGCCTCACAGCGCCGGGGACCCGGGTTCGATTCCGGCCTCGGGTGACTGCGTGGAGTTTGCTCCTTCTCCCCGTGTCTGTGTGAGTTTCCTCCGGGTGCTCTGGTTTCCTCCCACACTCCAAAGATGTGTAGGTTAGGTGGGTTTCTTTTATTCATTCGTGGGATGTGGTAAACCACTGTTAAGCTTATTGCCTGTGTGTGTGTGTGTGTGTGTGACATGCCTGGGCATGCCCCTGCCGGCCCTGCCTGAGACTCCTCCTCCCCTGGTCCAGGTATAAAGGTGACTGCTCTCAACCCCCCTGCCTCAGCCGCTGGACCAGTTCATCAGCATGGGTGTGCTCCTAGTCTTTTGCGAATAAAAGCCTATTTGTTCTTGCATACAAACTAGTCTTTGCTTGATTGATAGTGCATCATGGGACATGGGTGTTACTGGCTGGCCAGCATTTATTACACACCACTAGTTGCTTTTGGAGGGCAGCTGAGAGTCAACCACATTGCTGTGGCTCTGTAGGCACATGTAGGCCAGACCGGGTAAGGGCGGCAGATTTCCTTCCCTAAAGGACATTAGTGAACCAGATGGGTTTTTCCGACATTTGGTTTCATGGTCATCAGTAGATTCTTAATTCCAGATATTTTTATTGAATTCAAATTCCACCAGGTCCCCAGAACATTAGCTGAGTTTCTGGATTTTATAGTCTAGCGATAATAACATGAGGCTGTCGCCTCCCCTTGCCACGAGTATTTCAGGCACAGCGCATTTACCACATAATCCTCTGGGCGGCACGGTTTACCATAGTAAATGCGCAGGGTTCGGGGATGGGTGGGGATGGGGTGAGGAGAGCGGACAGCCTGGGTAAGATACTCTTTCGGAGAGTCAGTGCAGACTTGATGGGCCGGATGGTCTCTTTCTGTACTGTAGGGATTCTATGGGTGTACCTACGTCACATGGACGGCAGCGGTTCAAGAAGAAGCCTCACTATCACCTTCTCAAGGTAATAAATCCCAGTGGCACCCATATCCTTATATATCCTCACTGCTAAAGATATCAAAGAACAAAGAACAATACAGCACAGGAACAGGCCCTTCGGCCCTCCAAGCCTGCGCTGCACATGTGCCCAACTAGACCATTCGTTTGTATCCCTCTATTCCCAGTCTGTTCATGTGGCAATCTAGATAAGTCTTAAACGATCCCAGCGTGTCCGCCTCAATCACCTTGCTTGGGAGTGCATTCCAGGCCCCCACCACCCTCTGTGTAAAATACGTCCCCCTGACATCTGTGTTGAACCTTGCCCCCCTCACCTTGAATATCAGCACCGACAGGTTCTGCTTGCATGCCTGCAATGTTCAATCCATCATCAAACACATATCTAAGTGAACCAGGATGGGGGACAAACACAACAACTTATATTTACATAGCAACTTTAACCCTATAAAAATCCCGAGGAGCTTCACAGGAGTATTATAAAACAAGATATAATCAATCAGAGATACCAAGTCTGAAGGCCGAAGCTTGGTCAGAGAGGTAGGTCCATAGTAACGTCTTCAAGGAGGAAAGCAAAGTCAAGAGATTTAGGGAGGGAATTCCAGAGCTTGGGACCTGGTCAACGGAAGGCCCGGCCTCCAGTGTTGGAGCAATTAAAATCGGGTGAACCATGCCAAAATAAGAGGAGTGCGGATATCTCAGAGACTCGTGGGGCTGGAGGGTATTGCAGAGATACGAGGGACAAAGCTTTGGAGGGATATGAAAACCTGGACGGGGATTTTAAAATCAGGATGTTGCTTGGCCAGGAGTTAATGAGCACAGAGGTGATAACGGAACAGGAACAGCACTTGTACTTGGCTTGAGTTAAGACGGGGGCAGCAGAGTTTTGGTTGACCTCAAGTTTACAGGGGGTAAAAGTTTGGAGTCGGAATGGTAAAGTCTACAGGTGACAAAGAGACATGAGTAAGGGATTCAGCAGCAAGTGAACTAAGGCCGGGGTGAATTTGGGCAATGTTACAGAGGTGGAATTGGGAAGTTGAAGTGGTTGCATGAATAGGAGTTCATCACGGGGTCGGAACACAACTTAATTGTGTTGGCAAACTCTGTCTGTTTATGATCATATATCTCATTGTTGACCGTTCTCCAACACTGACAACAATGACCACAGCAGGCAACCTTCAAAATCTTGACACGTACAAGTTCTTAGTTTGTCCCCTTAGTTGCTCTTTGCTCCAAGATTCATACACAGTACAGAGCAAAATATGTGGGGGGAGCAAAGGGCAGCATTACCCTAGACAGAAGAGGGTTCTCACATCTAAACTGCTTTAAATGGGCGGCACAGTGGTTTGCACAGCTGCCTCACAGCGCCAGGGACCCGGGTTCGATTCCCGGCTCGGGTCACTGTCTGTGCAGAGTCTGCACGTTCTCCCCTTGTCTGAGTGGGTTTTCTCCGGGTGCTCCAGTTTCATCCCACAATCCAAGGATGTGCGGGTTAGGTGGATTGGCCACGCTAAATTGCCCCTCAGTGTCAGGGGGACTAGCTAAGGTAAATGGATGGGGTTGTGGGGATAGGGTCTGGGTGGGATTGTGGTCGGTGAAGACGCGATGGGCCGAATGGCCTCCTTCTGCACTGTAGGATTCTATGACTCTATAAATATACCTTGCCCTTTATGGACACCATTATGAATGGCACTCAGATCTCTTTCTTATTTTGGGCTGTGCTTTCGTTGTGATGTTAGGGCGCCTCATTGGGCTGTGTCGAGGCGTTTACAATAGGGCTTCCACTGGGTTGGGAGGTGTCTGTAATGGAACTCAAACAGAACGCAGCATCAGTTCTTCTGACCGCTGCGACTGTAAATCAACCCTGTGCAATGGGATAATGATTTAATGATATAAATTGTGCACAGAGGAATCCCTGCCCCACTGTGTCCCATAACAAATACAATCTAAAAGGCATCACGTATATAAATGTGTCTCAAGACACCCATAATGTTCAGCAGCTTTACAGCCTGGATCATTTGTGAATTGAATCATAACTTGTGTACGATGGGGAACAGAATCATTTCCAGCTCGCTGCTACTTTTCTCCTTGAGTTAACTGACAGGTCTCATTACTGAGCAAGTCATTTTGCAGACAGTATGTGAAACCGAGAGCCCGTTTGCTCTCTCTCAGGTGGGTGTTAAAGATCCCCCTGGCACTACTCAAACAGCAGAGGAATCACCCTCAGTGCCCTAGTCACTATTATCCCCTCGCTAAAGCAGATTTAACTGGTCATTATCACATTGTTGTTCGCTGTATGCAAATTGGTTGCTATAGAATTTTTTTTTAAATTGATACAGCCAATTTGCACAAAGGTCTCACAACAATTAGATAAATGACCAAATATTCTGTTTTTATTTGATGTTGCTTGAGGAATAAATGTTACCCACGCTACAAGTAGAGCTTTCTTCTCCAAAGATGCCATGGAATCTTCTATAGTCGAGTCATAGAATGCCCACAGTACAGAAAGAGGCCATTCAGCCCATCGAGCACCAATAACAATCCCACCCAGCCCCTATCCTTGTAACCCTATGTATTTACCCTGCTAAGCCCTCTGAGGGGCAATTTACCATGGCCAATCAACCTAACCTGCACATCTTTGAAGTGACAGAGGAAACCGGAGCACCTGGAGGAAACCCACGAAGACACGGGGAGAATGTGCAAACTCCACACATACAGTAACCCGAGCCGGGAATCGAACCCAGGTCCCTGGCGCTGTAAGGCAGCAGTGCTAACCATTGTGCCACCGTGCCGCCCTCACTCCGAGGGCATGCCATATGAAAAAAACAACATCATGACATCCCAACCCTCCCTCTATATTATACTGATTGTGTGCTTAAATCTCCAACTGGCTCTGAGGCAGGGGCTGCTACCACAGAGCAAGTCTGTCACTGGCACACTAGTTTAATGAACCTGAATTGCTTCTCCAGCATCTTAGCAGGAGGATTAAATAATAAGTCGGATTTTTGCCAGGACAAGGCAGGAATTTCAGTGTGTGCCAAAGATCCCACAGGGTGATTTCAGGGGTCTCTCAGCATGGCTGGCACAGAAACTCAGATGAAAGCAAAACACTGCAGATGCTGGAATCTGAAACAAAAACAGAAAATGCTGGAAAAATCTCAGCAGGTCTGACAGCATCTGTGGAGAGAGTTTAGAGCCAATGAAACTTAGCGTGCAAGAAACAATACTTTTCACTGTATACTGATACATGTGACAACAATAAATTAAATCAAATCAAATCACTGGGTACAGGTCTCCAATCTGGCAGGTCAAGCAAGTGTTGGCTGATGGAGCACATTGTGTGAAAATTGGATCTTGCTTACTTTAACCAGAAGCTGCGTACTATTTAAATGGAGAGAGATTACAGAGCTCAGGGGTACAGAGGGACCTGGGTGGTCCAGTGCATGAATCACAAACAGTTAGTGTGCAGGAATATCAAGTGTTTAGGAAGGCAAATGAAATGTTGGTGTTTATGGCAGGGGAATGGAATACAAAAGTAGGGAAGCTTAACACAGCTGTGCAGGGCCTTGGTGAGGCCACATCTGGAATACTGCGCACAGTTTTGGTCCTTTGTTTATAATAAGATAAATAATTGCATTAGAAACAGTTCAGAGAAGGTTCACTCAACCCACGATCTTATGAGGAAAGGTTGGACAGGTTGGGCCTACACCCATTGGAGTTTAGGGGAATGAGAGGCAATCTTATTGAAACATCGAAGATCCTGAGGGGATTTGACGTTTCCACTTGTGGGAGAGACCAGGACCAGGAGACAGTGTCGAAGAATAAGAGGTCCATCATTGAAGACGGAGAAGAGGAGAATTTGTTTTCTCTCAAAGGGTCGTTAGTTGGTGGAATTCTCTTCCCAGAAGGCAGGGGGTCATTGCATTTATTCAAGGCAGAGTTAGACAGATAGACAAGGGAGGTCAAGGGTTATGGGGGGGCAGAGTGGAGATGAGACCGCAACAAGATCAACCATGATCTTATTGAATGGCAGACAGAACAGGCTCAAAGGGATGAATGGCCTACTCTTACTCCTAAGACCTATATTGCTATTACAAATACCGCAGTCCATCATGCAAACCAGCCTCCCATCCATTGACTCTGTCTACACTTCCCGCTGCCTCTGCAAAGCAGCCAGCATAATCAAGGACCCCACGCACCCCGGACATTCTCTCTTCCACCTTCTTCCATTGGGAAAAAGATACAAAAGTCTGAGGTCACGTACGAACCGACTCAAGAACAGCTTCTTCCCTGTTGCCATCAGACTTTTGAATGGACCTACCTTGCATCAAGTAGATCTTTCTCTACACCCTAGCTATGATTCTAACACTACATTCTGCACCCTCTCCTTTCCTTCTACGGTATGCTTTATCTGTATAGTGCGCAAGAAACAATACTTTTCACCGTATCCCAATACATATAACAACAATAAATCAAATCAAATCAATCAGCTGGGGGATACCAAAACTCGATTTAAGAAAGTCATTCATGAATTGAATCGGGAATTCAAGAGAAAGTCCCTTACCCAAGGACAAATAGCATGGATGCATTTAACTTGAAACTAAGTAAAAACACGAGGGAGGAACGTTTAAGCTGGGAGGGTGGGAAGAAGTTCATGTGGAGCATAAACTCTAGGATCAACTAGTATCAACTTCACCATAGAGTCTTCAAAGCCTCATGGTGCCATTTTGGTTAACGGTACAAAGGTCTCCTAGTGCGCTGTCCACCGCTGTTTTGCTGCACTTTCAGATGTTTGCCCGGACTCTGGTTGTAATGTTTTCCATTGTTTTGCTGATTTGATTGGCCATTGCCATCTGCCTCCACTGCACTACTTACTAAAAACGCTCAACAGATGCAGAAATTGGCGGCTTTCAAAAGCATTCACACGAGAAGGCCAGCAGCCCAGGACCCGAGTGATTGAGGGGAATTGGGTGGGAGGCATGTTCGCGAAGACTGATGTCTAACAATAAACCTACAGAGTGCTAACAAAGGAGAGGAGCCCTAGCCAAGCCTGACATTCTGGAAGCATGAGTCTGTCTCCAATTTTACTGTCAAATCTATGTAGCAGCTGTTGGATGATTTGCGTCATAAATTACATTTCAGACATAGCGCTCACACTGCCCGATGAGTGAATGTCATCGGCTGGTCCACTACTCCAACCAGCGCAGGGTCAGAAATGAAGGTTCACAACACGAGCTCGTGTTCCGTTAATAGTCACCCACTTCATCTTCCTTGGGTTTTTTTATTTGTTCACGGGATGTGGGCATCGCTGGCGAGCCCACCATTTGTTGCCTGTCTGTAATTGCCCCCTTAAGAAGGTGGTGGTGAGCTACCTTCTTGAATCACTGCAGCGACATGTGGTGTAGGTACACCCACAGTGCTGTTAGGGAGGATATTCCAGGTTTTTGACCCAGTGACTGTTAAGGAATGGTGATATATTTCCAAATCAGGATGGCGAGTGGCTTGGAGGGGAATTTGCAAGTGGTGGGGTTCCCGTGTACCTGCTGCCCTTGTCCTCCTAGGTGATAAAGGTGGCAAGTTTCAAAGGTGCTGTCGAAGGAGCCTTGGTAAGTTCCTGTAGATGGTACACACTGCTGCCACTGTGCATCAACGGGGAGGGAGTGAATGTCGGAGCTGGTGCATGGGGAACCAATCAAGTGGACCACTTTGTCCTGTATGGTGTTGAGCTTCTTGAGTATTGATAGAACTACATGTGACAAGCATTCCATCATACTCCTCGGGCGGAATTTTCCCAGCTAATTCCCATTGCGGGCAGGACAAGGACGATGCAAAGTTCCATTGACCTCGGATGGGAGTTTCCGGCCTTGGGGTGAGGGAGGTCGGAAAATTCCTCCCTCATTTGCACCTTGTAGATGTTGGACCGGGTTTGGGGAATCAGGAGGTGAATTACTCACAGTAGAATTCACCACATCTGATTAGCTTTTGCAGCCACAGTATTTATGTAGCTGATCCAGTTCAGTTTCTGGTCTAACAGACGCAAAGATAGAGGTTAAGGTGCCTCTGAAATGGGCACTTCCCCACCCCCTGTCATTCCCCTCTCCCCCCCACATCCTCTCACATTCTCCCTGCCCCATGTCTTCCTTTCCCCTCCTCACTTCCTGTTCTCCAGCCTATCTGCCCCTTCATTTCTCAATTTCTCACTGCCACCCTCTCGACCGCCTTCTTCCCACTTCCTTGGTAATTCCTTTCCATTTTCTCCAACCCCTCCCCTCACACCAGCTTAATCCCTTTCCTATTTTCTATTTTCTTCCTCCCCATTTTCTCTCACTCTGCCTAAGTCTCTTTCCTCTCCTCCCCAATCCCCAATACTTTCAAACTTTCCCTTCTCTTCCCGATTTAATCTCCAACTTCGCCCTTGCATTCCCTGGCAAGTTAAAGTTCTCTTTCTTTCCACCCTCCTGAAGTCATGCTCTACCTTAATTTTCTGTCTCAATGTTGCATACCCCATTCTATATATTCCCCATCCTTTAAGTTTATTTATTAGTGTCACAAGTAGGCTTATATTAACACTGCAATGAAGTTACTGTAAACATCCCCTAGTCGCCACACTCCGGCGTCTATTCGGGCACACTGAGGGAGAATTTAGCACGGCCAATGCACCTAACCAGCACGTCTTTCGGACTGTGGGAGGAAACCGGGGCACCCGGAGGAAACCCACGCAGACACGGGGAGAACGTGCAGACTCCGCACAGACAGTGACCCAAGCAGGGAATCGAACCCAGGTCCCTGGCGTTGTGAGGCAGCAGAGCTAACCACTGTGCCACTGCCCACATCTGCCCCACTCATTACATCTCCTCCTGTCTTATTCAGAACCCTTAAATCACCTCAGTGCATGTCAAATTATTACCCACCCTCTAACCTTCCCAGACTTGACATTGTCTGGACACATGTCAGGACAGTTTTTGATCATCTCGATCCATTCTTGTTCTTTTTCAATAGCACTCATCAACGGGTGTCTTCCTACTTTTTCTAAAATCATTTGTTGATGGAATTCTCTTGACCCAAGAGGGAAAGGAGACCCATTGCTTTTAAAGACTGAAACATGGAATGGTTACTGAAAAGTCTGTTATGTGGCACTTTTATCAAATGTCTTATGGAAGTCCATATACACCACATCAACCTCATTGCCCTCATCAACTCTCTTGGTTACCTCATCAGATTAGATAAACTCCAGTTCCTGGCAACACCCGCCCTCTGTCGTACCTAAAGAGGGTTGGAAGATTATAGCCAATACCACGCTCACCTGGTGACTTATTAACTGCATGTCGTTGAAGCAGTGTAGAAGGAAAGGTGGAATTGTAAATTCAAGGGATTACTTACTTCACCAAAAAATGTGACAAGAGATGAGGCAATTAAAGTAGTGTCTAGGCGAAGCAAGCTTAGAATCCCTACAGTGAGGAGGAGGCCATTCAGCCTGGGTCTGCACCGACCACAATTCCACCCAGGCCCTATCCCCATAACCCCACTTATTTATCCTGCTAATCCCCCTGACACTAAGGGGCAATTCAGCATGGCCAATCCATCTAGCACACACATCTCTGGAGTGTGGGAGGAAACTGGAGCACCCAGAGGAAACCCACACAGACACGGGAAGAATGCAGATTCCACACATACAGTCACCCGAGGCGAGAATCGAACCCGCGTCCCTGGCACTGTGAGGCAGCAGTGCTAACCACTGTGCCACCGTGATATTGTTCATATGTTAGCCAAAAATCAGACTCCGAAACATTCTGAGCAGCCCCATTGTATGGGAAGATGTTCAAATGCATTAGAAACTAATTATAAATAAGCAGACACTTAAGCTAACCAATTATTGTTTGACAGTTAGGCTTATTTGAGATATACGAGTTGAGATAAAATGAAGGTTTGGAGTAAGCCATCTTTGTCAGCATGCTCTCCATATATTGTGTCCTAGACAGAATTCCGAAAGATCTACCATGCGTGACTGATGAAAGGGTTATCATCACTTCACGACTTCCACACGATCAACTGAGGAAGCCATGTTTCGTTGTTCAGTTAAGCTTCTTCCTTTCAATGTCAATTGAAACTTTGCCTTCTGTCGTCCTTGCTCTTACTACGGAGGCGATGGCCTGGTGGTACCATCACTTGACTATTAATCCAGAAACTCAGCTAATGTTCTGGGGACCCGGGTTCGAATCCTCTCACAGCAGATGGTGGAATTTGGATTCAATTTTTTTTTAAATTTGGAATTAAAAATCTACTGATGATATGAAACCATTGTCGATTGTCGGAAAACCCATCTGGTTCCTTTAGGGAAAGAAATCTGCCACTCTTACCCGGTCTGGCCTACATGTGACTCCAGAGCCAGAGCAATGTGGTTGACTCTCAACTGCCCTCGGGTAACTAGGGATGGGTAGAAAATGCTGGCCAGCCAGTGACACCCATGTTCCATGAATAAATTTTTAAAAATTGTTCATAGATTCTTTGAATTTACCATCTGAAGTGTTTAGTCTTGCCTAGTCAAGTCTAGTGTGAACTAAATGATTTATCAGATAATTCACAATGAGGGATTTAATGAATAGTTGAAACATGGGTCAAACGAGCTGTAAGTTGTCGTAAGAGGCGGGAGGTAAAGGTTTGGGGTTCTGCAACTGAACACGAGTGGAGATTGGAAAAACAAGTCAGGATTCCAACATATTAACGCAGAATTCTCTAAGACTCAAATCGAAGTTAGTGGCACCTTCCTTGTTGCTTGTTAACCCAGCCTGAAAGGGTATTTATTCGCCTTAACTAAATTTGGACATGTAGTGCTCAGCACAATGTGGGTTTAAAAGTTACAATCTGGGCAGGTAAGGGGTATATATATGCGCGGAGAGAGCAACAAGAAAAGCCAACAAAGTCTCAACTTATTCCTAAAAGGCGAAAGCCACAAGGCAAAACCGTCACCTAATCTGTTATTACTGGGCAGTTCTCCCTCAGTGATACGGGGTCGTTAGCACAAGATGATGCCTCATTTCCCAGAGTGTGAAACCCCGCACCGTAACCAGCACAACAGTCATTGCACTAACAATTAAAGATTAGTTGTTAACCATTTGAATAAAATCCAGTCCACAGAAGCATCACATTATTGTCCCCCAAAGTAACATTAAGCAACACACGAGGCTTAAGTTTTATATCCGCTCCAAGTTAGATATTCCCTGCCCAAACATCTGGTCTTCCTTAGTTCATGCAAAGGTTTTATTTCCATTCATATACATCAGAGAGGGTTTTTCAAGATTCACACAGGCTTGATAACCTAGTGCAGACAATACAGATCACAACCACATCCACCCTGCCAACACAGGAAACCTCTCCCCACTTTTAACAAAACCACGGATCATGTTTTCTAATTACAGTCAACCATGGCTTTGTACTGGTCATTGCGCTTAATGACAAAATGAACTGTAACAAGACATTTTAAATCAACAGATGTTATTTTGCTTTTGTTATTTTTCCTCCGACTGTTTTTAGTTCTGCTGCGTCCCTCCCTTTACATTCCTCAAAGCCAACTTGCTCGTGTCACCTCTTGGTGAAGTGACGCCTAAGAACAGACCCAGCTCATAGAATCCATAGAACCCCTACAGTGCAGGAAGAGGCCATTCGGCCCGTCAAGCCTGTTCTGACAACAATGCCACCCAGGCCCTATTCCCGTAACCACCACACATCTACCCTGCTAATCTCCCTGACACTATAGGGCAATTTACCATGGCCCATCCACCTAACCCGCACAAGCTTAGACTATGGGAGGAAACCGGAGCACCCGGAGCAACCCCACTCAGACACAGGGAGAACATGCAGACTCCACACAGTCACCCCGAGGCCGTAATTGAACCTGGATCCCCAGTGCTGTGAGGCAGCAGTGCCGGGGGGCACGGTGGCACAGTGGTTAGCACTGCTGCTTCACAGCTCCAGGGACCTGGGTTCAATTCCCGGCTTGGGTCACTGTCTGTGTGGAGTTTGCACATTCTCCTCGTGTCTGCGTGGGTTTCCTCCCACAGTCCAAAGATGTGCAGGTTAGGTTGATTGGCCATGCTAAAATTGCCCCTTAGTGTCCTGAGAAGTGTAGGTTAGAGAGATTAGCGGGTAAATGTGTAGGGATATGGGAGTAGAGCCTGGGTGGGATTGTGGTCGGTGCAGACTCGATGGGCCGAATGGCCTGTTTCTGCACTGTAGGGTTTCTATGACTTTCTATGACTTTATCTATGACCAACCACTGTACCACCATGCCACCCTTGTACCCCTCTGCTCCGGCTGTGAGGAAAATGCCCGGTCTCCACTCACCCCCTTAGCATCAGAAAGAAAAACGTGATATCTCATGACAACAACAACCTCCATTTGGATGGTGCCTTTAGCGTAGTAAAGCAGCCTCGAGGTGCATCCACAGACAAACCTTTACAACAAGCCACCAAAAGCTTCGCCAAGCAGGAAAGTTTGGAGAAGAGTTTTGAAGGAGGTGGGAGGTAAAGGGACAGAGAGATTTAGGGAGTGAATCCCAATGAGGAGCTTGGCTTCTGAAGGCAGAGCAAGGACTTGCTGCAGTTGCCAATCTTGACTGGGAGAGCACACCGGGGAAATCACCTCTTGGACCTTTGAAGCTCAATGGCAATCATCCGATTTCAGTTTATTAATGGTTACAACCTCTCAGTCTTCAATCATCCACGCTGTAACATTCAACACTTTTTGCTGCTATCATCTGCGTCGCTGTGCAAGGAATCCCGAGGGTGCATGAAATTCCTAAAATATTGCGCTCCTGAAATGTTCTACATGTCACTGCAGAACCTCTCCACACAACTCCGATTGCATGAGACTAATTGCAATTCTTTTCTGTTGCACACATTTGCTCTTTCACAATAGACCACACCAAATTCTATTCACTCCTAGGCCTTACTGGCTGGCCAGCATTTATTGCCCATCTCTAGTTGTCCTTGTTCAGAGGGCAGTTGAGAGTCAACCACATTGTTGTGGCTCTGGAGTCACATGTAGGCCAGACCACGTCAGATTTCCTTCCCAAAAGGACATTAGTGAACCAGATGGTTTTTCCAACAATCGACAATGGGTTCGTGGCCATCCGTAGATTCTTAATTCCAGATTTATTTTTATTGAATTCAAATTCCACCATCTGCCATGGCAGGATTCGAACCCCAGAAAATTAGCTGAGTTTCTGAATTAATAGTCCAGCGATAATACCACTAGGCCATCGCCTCTCCTATGTTTCTGTAAAAGGCAGTGTTATTTATTTCTTCCCTTTGTCCAACTTTATTCAACTCTTAGTGCTGTATACTTCTCACTCTGAGCCAGAGTAGATCCTGTTTGTCAAAGAAGCAAAGAACAAAGAAACGTACAGCACAGGAACAGGTCCTTCGGCCTTCCAAGCCCATGCTGATCATGATGCCCTAACTAAATTTTAAAAAAATCTTCTACCCTTACTCAGAACGTAACCCTCTATTCCCTCCCTATTCATGCACCCATCCTGATGCCTCTCAAATGTTGCTAATGTGCCTGCTTCCACCACCTCCTCTGGCAGCGCGTTCCAGGCACCCACCACTCTCTGCGTGAAAAACTTCACCCGCACATCTCCCTTAAACTGGGAAAGAGCCTCTGACTATCCACCCTGTCTCTGCCTCTCATCATTTTGTAGACCTCTATCAGGTTCCCCCTCAGCCTTTCCAGTGAAAACAATCCTAGTTTATTCAACCTCTCCTCAGAGCCAACGCCCTCGAGATCAGGCAACATCCTGGTGAACCTTCTTTGCACTCTTTCCAGAGCTTCCATGTCCTTCTGGTGGTGTGGCGACCAGAACTGCACGCAATACTCCAAATACGGCATGACTAATGTTTCATGTTGTTACATTCAAATAAACTGCAAGTTCGCCTCAGACTACATCCCAGTGTTAGTCAGAATTCCTTTTACTTTGTGAACTTTCAACTCAAAGTAAGGAACGTTCACACAGGGCAATGGACAGGAAGGTGAATTTAGGTACACAATCGAATCAAACATGGGGATCTTATTGAAGGTTGGGGCTGGCTTGATGGGCCGAGTGGCCTACACCTGCTCCTATTTCTTATGATCTCTTTTCATTGAGAGTGTGTCAGGTGCACACACGCTTACTCACTCAACCACTCAGTCTACCCCCAAGCTGACTTTCCATCTGTACAGCCCTAGTTATACAATTTGCCGGGACCCTGGTCCCAGCAGGATTCAATGAAAGGCCATCCTAGCGGTACAGCTTTCTCTTTCTCCTGTATTGGTACCAATGGCCCAGGATTCGAAACCCCTTTCTCCCACAACAATCTTTCAGGCACATTTTCAAATCTCTTTGACCCTTTGCTCGTGGCTTGTAACCAGAGGTGGCTAACTTTGTAGTTTTGCTTTTAATTTAGCCTGTAGCCACTCACACTCCCGCGAGAGGACCTCGTTCTTAGTGCTGCCCATGTGGTTGGTACCCATGACAACCGGATCCTTCCCCTCCCACTGCATGTTCCTGAGCACATGTCTTTAACCCTGGCAGCAGGCAGGCAATACAGCCTTCAGAGAAAGAATTGCTGGCGTGTCCATCAGATTATTCCCGTATTCCACAGCCAAAACTTCTCCAGATCCTGTCTCGGATACCCCGAGGTAAAGATCTCAATCATACATTTCATGGGTCATAGGATCCCTACAGTGCAGAAAGAGGCCATTCAGCCCATTGAGTCTGCACCGACCACTATCCCACCCAACCCCTATCCCCATAACCACATACATTTTACCCGAGCTAGTCCTCCTGACACTAAGGGGCAATTTAGCAAGGCCAATCCACCAAACCTGCACATCTTTGGAGTATGAAAGGAAACCGGAGCACCCGGAGGAAACCCACGCAGACACGAGGAGAATGTGCAAACTCCACACAGACAGTGGCCCAAACCGGGAATCGAACCCAGATCCCTAGCACTGTGAGGCAGCCGTGCTAGCCACCGTGCGACCATGCCGTTCTCTCAACCACTAAAGAAGTTAACTTCTGGATCACATTTTAATGGAACATGATGGGATTATTTTAACTTTACCAGTGGATAGCAATCAATCCTTTAATACTCAGTGAATGACAGCAGCCGCAGAATAACATCTAGTCAAGATCATTATTAGAGAGCAGAAGAAAATTGGGGGGAGTGACGTAAGGGGCACCTTTCACATCCTCAGTACGTTGCAAAGTGTTTTCCAGTTACTTTAGAAATGCAGTCACTGCTATTATGTCAGCAAGAACGCCAGCCACTTGAGTGCAGCAAGATCCCACAGACAGCAAATGAATGAATTGCCAGATGATCCGTTAATAACAATGGTTAGGGGAGGAATGTTGGCCAAGGGCTCACCGCTCTTTGAATAGGATCACAGGACTTTTCCTGTTCAATTCAGTCGGCAGATGGGGCCTGAGTTTGAAGACGTGTAAAAGGCTACATCTCCAGCAACACTTCCTCCTTTAGCCACACTGAAGGGCCAGCTGAGATTAAATGCTCAAACCCCACATTTTTTTTATTTATTCATGGGACATGGTGTCGCTGGCTGGCCAGCATTTATTGCCCATCCCTAGTTGCCCTTGGGGGTCAGTTAAGAGTCAACCACATCGCTGTGGCTCTGGAGTCACATGTAGGCCAGACCGGGTAAGGACGGCAGATTTCCTTCCCTAAAGGACATTAATGAACCAGGTGGATTTTTTTGAAAATCGACAATGGTTTCATGGTCATCGGTAGATTCTTACTTCCAGATTTATTTTATGGAAATCAAATTTTATGGAAATCAAACACCACAGCAGTTGGTAGGATTCGAACCCGGGTCCCCAGGACATTAGCTGAGTTTCTGGATTAATAGTCTAGTGATAATATTCGGCCCATCGAGCCTGCACCAACAACAACCCCACCCAGGTCCTTTCCCTGTAACCCCATGTATTTACCCTGTTAGTCCCGCTGACACTAAGGGGCAATTGAGCATGGCCAACCAACCTAACCTGCATATCTTTGGACTGTGGGGAGGAACTGGAGGAAACCGACGCAGACACGGGGAGAATGTGCAAATTCTACACACTAGGCCATCGCCTCCCCCTTTGCGTCTTGAATCTCTGACATTTTGATTGAGGTACAGGAGTGCTACCAACTCAACCAAGATAAACCCTGTACTGGAAGCGGCCCTCATAGTGCCAGTAACCTTACTGCACTTTGATTTTGAGGTGCTGGGACTCCTCGCTCAGTGTAGGGATACATTACCTGGCTGACATGAGTGGCACCAAGCGAGCATCTTTCTTCCACCTGATGATGGGGGGAGGGGAGCCCTCAACCTCACAGGGTAGCTTCACCTCCGTCCCAGCCGTGGCCGTGATTCGGATTGGCTCGCCCGGATTATCTGGATTCATTCCGTCAATCTTTGGTTTGGCTGCGGGGCAGAGAAAAATTCAAACTGAAACCGAGTATTTATTAGCGACATTGCCGAGATATTAAACCCATCTGGTGGTTTCAGTTCATTTCATCCCAGTCACTTTCAGCTGTGAATCCTGCACTCAAACTGAGTCAGTGTCGAACAGATACGGGAAATGCCCGTGAGCAGAGAGGTAGGCCGGGGGAAGGCAGAGCGGGATCCTCGAAGACAGGATGGGTTTGCGGGGAGGTGGTGGAGATGTTGGATCACAGGTAGAGAGGCCAATCACAATAGGTTTGCTTGCGGGGGAAGGGGGTGGGTCCAGGGGGGAAGAACCCCAGCTCCTCCTGACCCACAAGCAGTGCTGGAAACCTCTGGAACCGGCTTTTTGTCACCCCCCGACCCCTCCACCCCCTCCTTGTGGCTGATGGTCTTCCCAAGTCCTGGAAAAACATCCCGCAATCATTAAAACATAAGGTGGAGATTCCAGTGCTGCACTGGGGTGGGGCACAGTAAGAAGTCTCACAACATCAGGTTAAAGTCCAACAGGTTTATTTGGAATCACGAGCTTTTGGAGCACTGCTCCTTCATCAGGTGAGTGGAGAGGTAGGTTCACAAACAGGGCATATATACGCAAAGACACAATTGCAAGATAATGGTTGGAATGCAATTGTGTCTTAGCCTATATATGCCGTGTTTGTGAACCTACTTCTCCACTCACCTGATGTAGGAGCGGCGCTCCAAAAGCTCGTGATTCCAAATAAACCTGTTGGACTTTAACCTGGTGTTGTGGGACTTCTTACTGTGCCCATTAAAACATAAATAGTAACATTTGAGGCACTCAACCTCATTTACAGATTCAAATAACTGACCCACTTCTGGGTTAATCTCGCCCATTACCCTGGAACCACCTCTATTGAGAGCTGAATTAGATGCACTGGAGATGGGTTTAGGTTTCAGAACTTTAATCCACTATTCACCCTTTCACCCTCCAACCCCGACAACAAACCCAAGATCCCCCACCCTCCCCGACAACCCCCACCCCACCCTGCAACACCACCACCACTGCCAGACAACACCCCCCCCCCCCCCCGCTCCCTGCCTCCCCCAGTCCTTTGCAGGGGTTAAGATTCCCCTTCTAGTGTGCGCCCACAGAGTAAATGTGATGTTATATAGTTTGAGGGGTCTGGTTGTATATGGATCTAACAGTAACACTGCTTACTGTGGACAAATAGCTGCACTTCCTTGCTGGCAGACCCCGCTACGTTGGCCGCAGTGCAGGTGTAGACTCCGGAGTCATCTGACGACGGAGATGGGATCAGGAGGTTCCCACTTGCGTCAATGGAATGTTGTGGCTCGCGTTGAGGTAAGAGTTCTCCTCCCTGGAGAGGGGATTAAAAAACAATGTGTCTTTCCAGCAGAAAAATGTTTCCAATAAAAATCCTCGAGACAGTTCCTTCCCCACCTCGCGGTTTCCTTATCCCCAGGCCTCAGTTCCAGGCGAAAGAGCAGGAAGGGGCTGCGTTCAATGCATCAGCGTGTTGACTGCACTGGGTTCTCCTGCGCAATGCAGGATGTTCCCCCATCATGCTCTACACTCCTGCCTCGATCCTGTGATTGGATGGTGCTTTGTGCAGTCAGTCACAAGTTGTCACGTCTGATTGTCAAGGTTATGGAAAGCTCCTGCACATTAAGCTTTCTGTTACAGGGGCCTTGTATCCAACAGTTGATGTGTAGGGTCCACAATGCCATCAGTTTGCCAACAGTTGGGTCGTTTAAAGCTTATTTACTATTAGTGTCACAAGTAAGGCTTATATTAACACTGCAATGAAGTTACTGTGAAAATCCCCCAGTCGCCACACTCTGTTCGGGTACACTGAGGGAGAATCTAGCAGGACCAATGTACCTAAGCAACACGTCTTTGGACTGTGGGAGGAAACCAGGGCACCCGGAGGAAACCCAGGCAGACACGGGGAGAATGTGCAGACTCTGCACAGACGGTGACCCAAGCCGGGAATCGGACCCGGGTCCCCGGCACTGTGAGGCAGCAGTGCTAACCACTGTGCCAAACTCAGATTGGAGGAACAGAGGAGTGGGGAAATCGAGGAGAAAGTCCTCACAGGGAGTGATTCTGATGGTGTGATGTGTCTTCTCTTCTATACTAAGTGGATGCATTAAGAGGATAGGATGAGGTGCTTGAAGTTTATGCGGAACAAAGGAGAATTTAGCATGGCCAATGAACCTAACCATAGGGTTCAAAGCTGTGAGTACACACCCATTGCCCTTTTACATACTCTCTCTTTTATTGGTGTACCCAAGCTGGGAATCGAACCCAGGTCCCTGGCCCTGTGAGGCAGCAGTGCTAACCACTATGCCACCGTGCCCGTCCATAGTCCATCGTCACCTGGAGAACTGACTGTCGGGTGTTGGCTGCTGTCCACAAGAGGAAGGACAGGCTACTGGAAAGAAGATAGAGAAACCCTACAGGGGTGGGTTACACAACAAGCAGAGGAGGGACCCCCTTTCTATAGCTCTTGTGGCTAAAGGGATCAAGGAGTATGGGGGGGGAAGACGGGATCAGGATGTTGAATTTGATGATCAGCCATGATCAAGGTGAATGGCGGAGATGGCTCGAAGGGCCGAATGGCCTCCTCCTGTTTCTAGTTTCTATGTTTCTCCCTTTAATCTGCTCTCAAGCCCCAGGGGAACATGCCTGACCATTACTTAATGCCGTCCATAGTATTGAATTCTTAGTACTCAACAGGGAGTCAGTGTTATGAGTATGGAACACTTTTCCCATCCAGTCTCAACACTCCCAGATCAGGGAAACTCCACCTTTCCCACTATAGTGAAACAGGTCCCAACTTCCCAAACCTCCCCTCAAGATGGGAATGTTCCACAGGAATGACACTATTGTGGAACTACATTGTTCCTTTTCCATTACTCCTATATCCTTCCCTCAACACATACAGCACTGTTTGTTGGTTCAGATTCTTTCCCATTTACATAGTGACTATGTTCGGATCCTGCGATTTGATTATTGCTGGAATTCTACCATCCCACTCACCACAGGAATAGGAGCGGGCGAGGGGCGGACAATGGGAAGATCCGTTGACCCCGGGCGAGATTTTAGGGTTTTGGGGCTCGCGAGGCCGTAAAATCATAGAATCCCAACAGTGCAGGAGGCCATTCGGCCCATCAAGTCTGCAGCGACAACAGTCCCACCCAGGTTCAATCCTCGTAACCCCACATATTTACCCTGCTATTGCCCCTGGGGGGTATTTAGCATGGGGCAATTTAGCACGGCCAATCCACCTAACCCACACATCTTTGGAGAGTGGATGGAAACCGGAGCACCCGGAGGAAACTTACGCAGAGACGGGGAGAACGTGCAGACTCCATACAAACAGTGATCCGAGGCCAGAATTGAACGTGAGTCCCTGGCGTTGTGAGGCAGCAGTGCTAACCACTGCCTATATATCAGACAGGACCCTGTGGCTAGGTCGTACCTTGGACCAGACGACTGTTGGTTTCGGAAAACCACTGGATTCGCACAGCAGAATAACAGACATCCCCTCATCAGTGATGTAAACGGTGTGTCTAGGTTCAATGGACGGAAGCACTACATATATAAAAAACACATCTTCAGTATAGACAGAGGCAAAGTGATATTATTAATAATTTACAATTTAAACAAATGTTCTGCATTTTATTTCTAGACCTCCCAGTCTCCCAGTGTCTGTCTTTGTTGACTGATTCCAAAATAACTGAACCCCAAGAGTTTACATTGCAACATCCCTGTGTCTTTCATAGATTTATATTTTTGATATTTATATATTTGTCTCATGAGGAAAAGACTTGCATCCGCTGGAGTTGAGAAGTGTAAGAGGCAACTAGACCGAAACATATATAATTCTGATGGGTTTCGACAGGAGGGCTGTAGAGAGGATGTTTCCTGCTCCAGGAGAATCTAGAACTAAGGGTCACTGTTTAAAAATGAGGGGTCGCCCATTTAAAATGGAGATGAGGTGAAATTCATTCTCGCAGAGGGTTGTGAGTCTCTGGAACTCTCTTCCTGAAAAGGCGCTGGGAGCAGAGTGCTTGAGTATTATTAAGGGAGAGGTGGATAGACTCTTGGTAAGCAAAGGGGGTGATAGGTTATCAGGGTGGGGGGATCTAGATTTGAGGTTACGATCAGATCAGCCATGATCTTATTAAATGGTGGACCAGGCTTGAGGGGCTGAATGGCCTACTCCTTGTTCATATCTATCTCCCACCCTCAGAATGTGTGGTAGATGTGATTCCACAATTCAGTGTTTCCCCCGTGTGACCCAGTTGAGGTTAGCGGGGAATTTGGACAGTGTCGCTCCCAGGCTCCAGTGGTGTCAATACCATTCCTCACTCCACTTCGACACAGTGGAAAGACAAGTAAATAGAATGGTGAAAAAGGCATATGGCACACTCGCCTTTATCAATCAGGATATAGATTACAAAAGCAGAGAGGTCATGATGGAGTTGTATAGAACTTTGGTTAGGCCATAGCTGGAGTACTGTGTGCAGTTCTGGTCGCCACATTATAGGAAGGATGTGAACGCACTGGAGTGGGTGCAGAGGAGATTCACCAGGATGCTGCCTGGGACGGAACATTTAAGATATAAAGAGAGGTTGGATAAGGCTTGAGTCATTTTCGTTGGAACAGAGAAGACTGAGGGGTGACCTGATTGGGGTGTGCAAGATTATTAGGGGCACGGACAGGGTGGGATAGGGAGCAGCTGTTCCCCTTCGTTGAAGGGTCAGTAACGAGGGGACACAAGTTAAAAGTGAAGGGCAGGAGGTTTAGGGGGATTTGAGGAAAAACCTTTTTACCCAGAGGGTGGTGATGGTCTGGAATGCGCTGCCTGGGAGGGTGGTGGAGGCGGGATGCCTCACATCCTTTAAAAAGTACCTGGATGAGTACTTGGCACACCATAACATTCAAGGTAATGGTCCAAGTGCTGGCAAGTGGGATTAGGTGGGCAGATCAGGGCATTTCATGCGTCGGTGCAGACTCGATGGGCCGAAGGGCCTCTTCTGCACTGTAGGATTCTGTGACCCACACGCTTTGCTCTAACTCTCTTCAGCCAGTTACAATGGAGATGGCAGCTGCAGAAACTGCCGGAACCTATCCAATGCCACCACAGTCTGCGCCAGGGGGCAGTTCCACGGGTGGAGGGCCAGCACCACCGCAAACTAGTGTCCCTTTGGTTCAGCCAGAGAGCAGGATGCTGAACTCCAGAGGAGGTTTTCCAAATGGGAAGTTCCATGTGTACCTCTCGGGAATTGTTTCTAGTGTTCTGCTCCAGTTTAAATACAGTGGAAGCAATTCTGATCACAATCAACCCTGGTTACTTTCTCTCACTGAAGGATTGGGCAGTTTCCGAGTCCATGTGAGGTCACGGGATCACTAACAGGATGCACCAGCTTCATATTCACCTCCTGAGGCTTCACCTTGTCCGTGTATCACTGAGAAAGAGAGTTAGGGCGGCACGGTGGCACAGTGGTTAGCACTGCTGCCTCTCAGCTCCAGGGACCCGGGTTCGATTCCCGGCTTGGGTCACTGTCTGTGCGGAGTCTGCACATTCTCCCCATGTCTGCGTGGGTTTCCTCCGGGTGCTCCGGTTTCCTCCCACACTCCAAAGATGTGCAGGTTGGGTGGATTAGCCATGCTCAATTGCCCCTTAGTGTCAGGGGGGATTTGCAGGGTAAATACATGGGGCTACGGGGGATAGGGCCTGGGTGGAATTGCTGCCGGTGCATGTTTGATGGGCTGAATGGCCTCCTTCTGCACTGTAGGGATTCTATGATTCTAAATACTGCCTCGTGTGGAGAGAGAGGCACCAGTTACTAGCTGAGACTGAGGAAAGCATTGTGAATGGATTCCTGTTCGCACACAGGTTGAACTTAAGTAAGAGGAGAGCATATCAATCATCCCAAAGGACCTCCATCCTTGGCAATAACGACAGCAGATATGGGCACCACACTGCAATTAGAACCCATTGCAACAGTAACCAGTGTATCCCGCTCCAGCCCACTCACCGTGTACATTCACTGTGATGGTCTTATTAACAGCTCCCAGTACATTCCTGATGGTACACATGTATCTGCCAGCATCCCCTTGCTCCGCTGTCTCGATATGGAAACTGCCATCACTGCGGATTGATAAACGCCTGTCCAAACTTAGCTGCGGGGAAGTAAGGAGGGTAGACAGAATCAGCTCTACCGACTACTCTCTCAGAGATGAAGAACCATACTATTCACACACACGATTTATCGTGGTGAATGCAATGCTTCCATTAGTCTTGGAAGGCTTTACGTTCTGGAGACTCTGGTCAACAGGAAGACTCAGGGAGCTGCTTCTACTGTGTTAATGAAAGTGATTCTCTCCTGAAAATTAAGTACTTAAAAACTGAATTCCACATTGAGTTCAGCAGCTTTGTGACCTTCCCCACATCTTAAACCCCCTTTTTTAAAATATCCCATGTACGTGTTGCCTCAATGTAAACCCCTTCTACCGCCTCCCACTCCAGCCCATCTACCTTTTGTTCTCAAGGTTTCTGCTTTTTGTTGCAATCTCTCTCATCTCGAACACATTTCCCCTCCCTTCAGTTCAGACGAAGAGCAAGAAGGACTCGAAACATTAACTCTGCTTTTCCTCCTTGCAGAGGCTGCCAGACCTGCTGCGTTTTCCCTGCATCCTCTGTTCTTATTTCAGTTCCCATCGTCCGCAGTATTTTTATTAATTATATTACTGGGTGGCCAGTAACGCAGGGCAAGTTTCTGTTTTCCTTCTGTTCTCCCTGTTTTCACTTCCTCTCGTGACAAGTTGACTCTTCCCATCAGCCTTTGCTGGTATCTCATTCAACCTTCGAGCCTTCTTCCCAATACAGTTGGCCAAATACCTGACCTGGGAGGGTCTCAGAGCTGAACTCCATACAGCAACTTTCCAATGTGTCTCAGTGCACAGTAATCAGGAACGGGAATCTTAACCCATTTTCCCTTCCTCTATTTGAGGATAATTGGAGCATCACTTGCCCCCAGTTGAGGTAACTTTAGTGTGGACACAAACGCACGTGTCTTCCTGATGTGGTCAACACTGATTATTGCATTCACTCACTGGGGTAGCTCCAAAACTGAGATTTATAGAAAATCTCTTTGTGGGTCTATCTATTAAGAGGAGGCGGTGGCCTAGCGGTATTATCGCTGAATATTAATCCAGAAATTCAGCTAATGTTCTGGGGACCCGGATTCAAATCCCACCACAGCAGATGGTGGAATTTGAGTTCAATAAAAAGTATCTGGAATTAAGAACCTACTGATGACCATGAAACCATTGTCGATTGTCAGAAAAACCCATTTGGTTCACTAGTGTCCTTTAGGGAAGGAAATCTGCCCTCCTTACCTGGTCTGGCCTACATGTGACTCCAGACCCACAGCAATGTGGTTGACGCTCAACTGCCCTCGAGCAACTAGGGATGGGCAATAAATGCTGGCCCAGCCAGCGACGCCCATGTCCCACAGATAAAGTTTCAAAAAAGATCCTTTGAGAGCACCTTCCAAACCCACAACCTCTACCACCTGGAGGAGGCTTGTCCACCCGACAGCCCCCGGATCAGATACAGCCTCCATGGCCATTCTACATGGCCCCCGGACCCAGTTTGCAAAATCCTGGTCGAACAGATCAGTTGGATGGAAAGATTCTGCAAAGAGCTGTCCCTCCAATCACAGGCCATTCCTTGGCCACATTTGCTGCTAATAATTAGCAATTTATTGCTTTATTTTTGTTCAATCATTGTTTCCTTCCTTCATTTTTTTTTGAAATTCAGTTTCAAGTTGTGCCAAATATAAACAATATCTTTCTGTAATTTGCTCATCGCCTCCTGAAAAAAATGGAAATATTCCCTCCCTGCGAGTGAAAAGGTTGGACAAGCCAACCTCAGAAGGACAAGGACAGCAGGTACTTGGGATCACCACTTCCCCCAGACTTCCCTCCCAATCACACACCATCCTGACTGGGAATTATATTCCCTGTCGCTGGATCAAAATCCCAGAATGCCCCTTCCATACAAACGTACGGATTAGGAGCAGGAGAAAACCACTCAGCCCCTCGGGTCTGCTCCGCCATTCAATAAGATCATGGCTGATCTGATTGTAACTTCGGCCCCACATTACTGCCAACCCCTGATAACCTTTCACCCTCTTGTTAATCAAGAATCTTTAGATTTGATTTGATTTATTATTGTCACATGTATTAGCATACAGTGAAAAGTTTTGTTTCTTGCGCGCTATACAGACAAATCTTACAGAAGGGAAAGAGAGAGTGCAGAATGTAGTGTTACAGTCATAGCTGGGGTGCAGAGAAAGATCAACTTAGTGCAAGGTAAGTCCATTCAAATGTCTGATGGCAGCAGGGAAGAAGCTGTATTTGAGTCGGTGGGTACGTGACCTCAGACTTTTGTATCATTTTCCTGATGGAAGAAGGTGGAAGGGAAAATGTCCGGGGTGCGTGAGGTCCTTGATTATGCTGGCTGCTTTGCTGAGGCAGCAGGAAGTGTAGATGGAGTCAATGGATGGGAGGCTGGTTTGCGTGATGGACTGGGCTACATTCACGACCCTTTGTAGTCTCTCTAGCTCTGCCTTAAAAATATTCCTAATGGCAAACATGGGTTTACCGACACCACCCAGTTGAAGACAGCAGCTCACCACCACCTTCGCGAGGGTAATCAGTGAGGGGCAATAAATGTGGCCTTGACCCAACGAACAAACACAAGAAAATGCTACTCGATATGGTGACAATGTCAGTTAGCAGGCAGCCCATTCACCTCTGTTATCCTCATATTGACTGAGCTCTGATGGGTAAGATGAATCTTCCCTCTGTCTCCATGTATAAAATTAGGAGGGGCATAGATACTCAGGAAGAAATGTTTGCCCCTTGGTGGAGGGACCAATGACCGGGGAGCATTGATTTAAGATAAGGGGCAGGAGGGATACAGGGGATGTGAGGAAAATCTTTTTCACCCAGAGGGGGGTGGGAGTCTGGAACTCAACGCCTGAAAGGGTGGTGGAGGCAGAGACCCTCATAACATTACAGAAGTATTTGGATGTCCACTTGTGATGCCAAGGCACACAAGGCTATAGGCCAAGTGCTGGAAAATGAGATTAGAATAGTTGGGTTGTTTTGTCTTTGACTGGCACAGACAAGATGGGCCGAATGGCTTTTTCTGAGTGTATACCTCTCTGATTCAGGCCATTCAGCCCATCTTGTCTGTGCCACCTTCAGCCCCACAGTAAAATGAACGGGAACAGTTCCAGTTTCTGGTGGATGGAACTTCTAATAATTTATTTAAGATCAAATATCCGAGCTCTCCCCATGGCCGTGTGATTAAAGACACTGCACTCTGGCACCATTTCATTCTTGCATCATGACTGATCTCACCACGGACACCAGTTAGAGTTCTATAACTGGCAGCAACAACTCGGGAAAAGTCAGCCCGAGGTTCCAACTCCTGATCGGGTAGCCAGTACTGGAATGTTAGTGTCGCAGACCCAGATAGCTGAAAGCACAAAGAGAAAAGATCCGAGATAGGAATTCTCTCGGAGAACATACTCACCAGCTGGCTGTCTTTTAACCAGTAACGTTCTGGGAAGGGGTTACCAGCCAGAACCACACATGGTAACGTCAGAGACCGACCCTCCAGCACACTGACAACTCGGGCACTTTCCACCACTTCAGGGACAACTTTGGACAAGAACAGAAGGATCAAGTCAGATATGAACAATTTAGTGCTTACCCACTCATTGGACCATTGGTTTTCATAGAATCCCCCATCCTATCCCCTTAACCCCACATGTTTCCCATGGCTGATCCATCTAATCTACACATTGGGACACTAAGGAGCAATTTAGCATGATCAATCCACCTAACCTGCACATCTATGGACACCAAGGGGCAATTTAGCATGGCCAATCCACCTAACCTGCATGTTGTACACAGTAAGAAGTCTCATAACACCAGGTTAAAGGCCAACAGGCTTATTTGGAATCACGAGCTTTCGGAGCATTGGTCCTTCGTCAGATAACTCACAGTGCAGAAGGAGGCCATTCAGCCCATCAAGTCTGCACTGACAACAATCCCACCCAGGTCCTATTCCCGTAACCCCACATATTTACCCTGTTAGTCCCCCGATAGAAAGGGACAATTTAGCAAGGCCAATCCACCTAACCCGCACAGTGGGAGGAAACCGGAGCACCCGGAGGAAACCCACGTGGATACGGGGGAACGTGCAGACTCCACACAGACAGTGAGCCAAGGTCGGAATCGAACCCGGGTCCCTGTGAGGCGACAGTGCTAACCACTGTGCACTATGCCGCCCATAGAGGGAATTTTGATCAATAAATTCCAGCAACACATCCAAAGAGGGCGAAGTTTGATTTTATTCCACATTCCCTTCCCATTAAACCATTCTGGACAATATCTGAGCAGCTCCATCCTACTTTGTATCGCTTCATAATAATAAAGGCTTATTTCGATGATCTAAACAAAAAGGGAATCGTTGTTTTGTAAGAGAATCAGCAACTATTTTATTTGAATAAAAATCCAGGTATTTCCTCAAAGGAGAGATGTGGATATAAAGGGAAACACAGAACTGAACATTACCACGTGGAGCGCCAGGCGTGCCGTGTGAGTCCAACACCAGCCTGTTTGATTTGAGAGAAATGCCCATGTCCCAAGAGCAGAATACCTCGCTGGTATAAAAATGAACAAGGAATGACTATGTCATCAGGTCCATTCTGCCCCAACAATCACTAAAATCTGTCAGAATTCTGCTGGCATTCAGGAAAGCTGACTTTTCCAAATAACAGGACAAATGGTAAAGGTAGGATGGGTTAGCACAGATTAACAATGGGCTGAAAGCCCCCTCCCTCTCATCCAGCACAAGATCCGGTCTCCCTTTCCTGAGCATGTGGAATAAAGGGACTGAGAGAGGTGCAGAATAAAAATCAGGACAGTCTGCGTGCAGTAATATTCCCAAGCTAGACGTGGCACGGCTAAGTACAGTATGGAGCCCACTAGCGTTATCCTCACTGCACCCCTTACAACTCTAAACCCTGTCATCACCACTTCGTTCAGCTGCCGCTAGAACATTGAGTTTTGGCCACCTGGTCAGTAGAATGATACAAGAACCAGGGAAAAGGTTGCAGTGAAGATTCACCAGGACTCTATCTGGCACGAGAGCTTTCAGGCAGAAAGATTCAAAGTGTTATGGATTTTTTTCACCAGAACTGAGATGATTTGGGGCAGCATGGTGGTTAGCACTGGTACCTCACAGCGCCAGGGACCCAGGTTCAATTCCGGCCTCAGGTCACTGTCTGTGCGGAGTTTGCACATTCTCCCCGTGTCTGCGTGGGTTTCCTCCGGGTGCTCCGGTTTCCTCCCACAGTTCAAAGATGTGCAGGTTAGGTTGTTTGGCCATGGTAAATTGCTCCTTAGTGTCAGGGGGACTAGCAGGGTAAATATGTGGGGTTACGGGGTTAGGGCTTACGTGGGATTGTCGTCAGTGCAGGCTCGATGGATCGAATGGCCTCCTTCTGCACTGTAGGGATTCTATGATTCTATTACGGGTGGCCTGTAAGGGGTCTTTCAAATCGCATTAAGATAAATAGTGGAAATTCGATTCCACTGCTTAGAGCGGTGGAAATAAGGAGGTATAAATTAAATGCAATCTCTAAAATAATGAAGTGTTGATGGGAAAAGGTTCTTCACAGAACCTTTGATGTGGAATTCTAAAAAAACACAATTAAATATTGGTTTGAAAAGGAAAAATATTAGAAAGGTAAAGGGTTGGGTAGGTCATGTAAAGAAAAGACATGTTATGTACGGATCCAATGGACCTATTTCTGGGCTATAATGTTCTGTGACTCACCAAGGCCAGTGATGGTCAGTGCTACCTCTGCCCGGATCACTCCAAACCGGTTCTGCGCCTCGCACACATACCTGGCTTCATCATCCACCCACACACCTGTAAAAAGGTAAAGAGAAGGTGTAAGGCAGAGACATCTGAGGAAGGGGAGCGGGGAGAACCAGACACCGCGGTTGACTCATACCCTAATGAATGCTTCAATTTATTAAAGTTAAAGTTTATTTATTTGTCACAAGTCTCTTTCTCTACACCCTAGCTATGACTGTAACACTACATTCTGCAAACTCTTGTTTCCTTCTCTATGAACGGTATGCTTTGTCTGTATAGCACGCAAGAAACAATACATTTCACTGGATGTTAATACATGTGACAATAATAAATCAAATCAAGTAAGGCTTACATTAACACTGCAATGAAGTTACTGTGAAAATCCCCTGGTTACCACACTCCGGCGCCTGTTCGGTACACTGAGCGAGAATTTAGCATGGCCAATGCACCTAACCAGCACATCTTTCGGACTGTGGGAGGAAACCGGAGCACCCAGAGGGAATCCACGCAGACACGGGGAGAACGTGCAGACTCCGTACAGGCAGTCACCTGAGGCTGGATTCGAACCCAGGTCCCTGGCACTGTGAGGCAGCAGTGCTAACCACTGTGCCACGTGCCGCCTCAATCCATGGCTATTAATAAATGGAATTAAACAGAATTGTGTCTGTGAATCGTCACAATAAATTGTCAGGTTTTATTTTGTGGGATTAGTGAGAATAGGGGCGGGAGTTTCCAGCCTCACTCATCCCAAGACCAAAATCAACGGACCTTTGCATGGTCCATGTCCCGCCTGCTCCGATTCCCATGGCAAGCCGAGCGGGAAAATTCCACCTAGGTATGTATCGAATCAACTTTACACATTATGTGACTTTTTAAAAATTCTTTTTTGCCCATGTTGTTTTGTCGGGAATGGGACTATTTAATAAGACATTTTATGTGAATTTATGGATTCTGGGTCTGAATGCAGACTGCGCTACAGGGATAAATATCTGGGATAAATATCTCTGCTGAATATGAGGTGAGGTTGGACAGTCGCAGTTCACTTTCTTTGTTTCATTCCCTCTCCTAATGTTGACATGGGAATATTCAATGGTCCCAATAGCTTTTGTGTGCCCAGCAATGTTGCTGTGTTGTGTCCAGTGTGTGGGTGAAGCGCATTAGCAAGATATCCACTTTTGTGTGCTGGTTTGCTTCTCATTTTCAGGCCAACAGCGATAGAGTCATAGAGGTTTCCAGCATGGAAACAGGTCCTTCGGCCCAACTTGTCCATGCCGCCCAGTTTTTATGACAAAGCTAGACCCAATTGCCCGCATTTGGCCCATATCCCTCGATACCAATCTTACCCATGTAACTGTCTAAACACTTTTTAAAAGACAAAATTGTACCCACCTCTACTACTGCCTCTGGCAGCTTGTTTCAGACACTCACCACCCTCTATGTGAAAAAAATGCCCCTCTGGACACTTTTGTATCTCTCCCCTCTCACCTTAAACCTATGCCCTCTAGTTTTAGACTCCCCTACTTTTGGGAAAAGATATTGACTATCTACCTTGTCTATGCCCCTCATTATTTTATAGACCTCTATAAGGTCACCCCTCAGCCTCCTACGCTCCAGGGAAGAAAGTCCCAGTCTATCCAGCCTCTCCTTATAACTCAAACCATCAAGACCCAGTAGCATCCTAGTAAATCTTTACTGCACTCTTTCTAGCAATGTGAAAAAGAGTGAGCCAAATGTGACCTTTATCCTTGTTGGTACAAATCTTTCCACTGGCAAGTCCTCTGTGTGAATCCTATAGAGAAGTTATCATTTTCACCAATATTACTATATGAGTGTGTGTGTGTGTGTGTGTGTGTGTGTGTGTGTGTGTGTGTGTGTGTGTGTGTGTGTGCACGCGTGTATGTGACTGCAAGGTTCAGTAAAGCGTTCACACCCAACCCTTCAGAAGCGTTGAGTGTAAAAGCACATATTTGAAGTGCAGAAAAGCAAAGCTAGGATGGGATACAAGAAAACAATGGGAATTTGCATGAGGAGATAAGGAAGGTTTGTTTGTGTTTACTTGTATTTCAAAGAGAAATAAAGGGAGGTTTACCGCTGGCAAAGATCAAAAATGAATAAAGCAGTGTTATTAACGTCTATTCCTTCCCAAAAGCAGTGGCCAGAAAGACAATTTTCTAGGCAAGGTAACTTGCAAAGAAGGTTAAGAACAATAGATTTATAGATGAAAGGGAAAATGCGCTGGGACAGTGAGCAGCCTCAGGGGGGCAGCACTGGGACAGGACACAGCCTCAGGTAAGTGCCTATTTGTTCCTGAAAGTAGGGTTTTGCACATCGTTGAATTTTCACTGCCGTACTAGTGCGGGAGATCTGCCCTGTGAAATATTTCCACAACAACAGCAATGGGTGCCTTGTGGTAATAATACTGGAATACTGAAATCTATAGGGACTATTGCCTGAAAAACGGTGTTTAATTGTGAGTCTAAAAAGTAAAAATCTTTTGGGAAATATTGTGAGGCTATTTCAGCTGTGTAAATAGAACATAGTAAGAAGTCTCACAACACCAGGTTAAAGTCCAACAGGTTTATTTGGTAGCAAATACCATAAGCTTTCGGAGCACAGCTCCTTCATCAGATGGAGTGGTCCATCTGACGAAGGAGCAGCAAGCTCCGAAAGCTTATGATATTTGCTACCAAATAAACCTGTTGGACTTTAACCTGGTGTTGTGAGACTTCTTACTGTGCTTACCCCAGTCCAACGCCAGCATCTCCACATCATAAATAGAACATAGAACAGAGAACATTACAGCGCAGTACAGGCCCTTCACGCATAAAACAGCTGTGACTGATACGGAATTGATATGCTGAACTTTGACATTGTATCCGTATAAGAGACCAGGCTCTCTAAGAGCGGATTACTAAAAGACAAACAGTACATGTTTTGTTTTTCTGCGAGTTGTGACGATACTGTGCCTTTAAGAAATGTATTTTCATCATGTTTCTCTGCAGGATGTTTTGAGCAATCCCTGGCAATTTGTTGGAGCCATAAGCTGGAATTTTACCACCAGAATCGGGGCGGGCGAGGCTCACAGAACGGCATTCTCCGTTGGCCTCGGGCAGGATCTTAGGAGCGTCGGGAGGGCGATGCGGTAAAATTCCGGCAATAGTGTCTACTGACATCCTGTATTGTTGCTGCAAAGCATAATTGTTCCTAATGTTGGTTTCAATCTGAACTAATGCTGTTCTGCTGTTTTCCCCTGGGATTTTGCAGAGTGGGGCTTCGTTGGAATGATTGGCAGGTACGGTCATGTGACGGGGAAGCTGGGCTTGTCACAGAATATTCAAGCTCAGAAGCTGCTGGAAGCTGAGAGAGACAGCAGTGTTTCTCCCCCACTCTGAGGTTGGAGATTCTGGTGTCTGGGTGGCTGTTTTTGGAAGTTACCAGAGGCTGGGTTTACCTCTCTGAGGTTTGACTGTTTTTCTGCAAGTTGTGATGATACTGTGCCTTTAAGAAATGTACTTCCATCATGTTTCTCTGCAGGAAGTTTTGAGCAATCCCGCAAATTCCCTCAAAATCCCTCAAAAGGAGGATACGTCCTGTACTAAAAACTGCTGGCTTGGATTTCTGTCCATAAGTGTTACATAGAATCATAGAATCCCTACAGTGTCGAAGGAGGCCATTCAGCCCATCGAGTCTGCACCGACCACAATCCCACCCAGGCTCTATTCCCGTAACCCCACATATTTACCCTGCTAATCCCCCTGACATTAAGGGTCAATTTGGCATGGCCAATCAATCTAAGCTGCACATCTTTGGACTGTGGGAGGAAACCGGAGCACCCGGAGGAAACCCACGCAGACATGGGGAGAATGTGCAAACTCCACACAGACAGTGACCTGAGGCTGGAAATGAACCCGGGTCCCTGGTGCTGTGAAGTTGTAGTGCTCACCACTGGGCCACCGTGTTGCCTCCATACAGAGCTGAAAATCAAGCATCACGTGAACATACTTGTTTTTGTGCTAACGCTGGAGAAGGGTGTATGTATGTGGGATATTGCTTTACATTGGAACAACAGAGATAGCTAGCTGGTAGGAGTTATACTGTGTTGCGTTTAAGTCTTGTAATTGGTAAAAGTTATGCTAATTCTTTTTGTTATATTTTTAACTGTGTTCTTAAATAAGCTTTGTTTGATAAAAGCTTCCTAGTGGGTCACTTGAATCATACCTGGAGTGAAACACCTGATGCTTACCCTAATGCCAAAATCAAATGTAAAACTTAGGATCTAGGCTAACTTCACAAAACACCTTGGAGATTCCAGCCTGGTGTTAACAGAGTGTTCTTTGATTGGTGTGATTGTCTTATCTCCTCACCCACTGAATTGTGATAGATGTTAGTCATGGAAATATGCAGACATGGGGGTGAATTTTACCGTTCCCCCCCCACCATGGGAATCGGAGCGGGCGAGGGGCGGATCATGGAAAGGTCCATTGACCTCGAATGGGATTTTCCGGTTTTGGGACGAACGAGGCTGGAAAATCTGGTCCATAAAGTCTTGTGTGAGAACTGGCAGTTGAAACAGCATGACCATAGACATGCCTGTAGCCAGCTCGCGGCTCCTATTAGACACGGCTATCGGAGAAGCCCCTCTACTTACCCTCTATGAACAAGCTGCCCGACTCCAGCTGCCTGACAAAGCTCATTGTATCAGCCTTGGCAAAGATGCGCTGTCCATCAAGCCGTCGCCAGGTAACCTGGGGAGGGGGATCCCCCACCGCGCGGCAAGGCAGCGTCACGTTCTGACCAATGGTCACGGAGACGTCCGAGGGGGTCTCGGAGAACCGCGGGGCAGCTGGGAAAGGGGAGGAAGGAATACATCAGAGGCAGCTCACCGAGATCTGAGACATCTTCCATTAACCGCGACACAAAGAGCCGGTCTGTGATAAGTTTCTTAAAAGGTGCGGGTCGTAACTTACAGCCAACATCTAACATCACCGTGGCAGAGGAGGTGCCTGCCTCATTGGTGGCCACACAGGTATAGTCTCCAGCATCCATTTCCTGCACCTCCCTAATCCGCAACGTACCATCAACTGCATCAACTTCCACAAACGGAACCTGGGTTAGATCCAGATCACCTGCTCAGAGATACAGCTCAGTGTCACTCTCCCATACACATACAGATTTATATTTTCATAAAACATTTCAGAGCACAAGCCTGTCACCATTTGAAGTCATTTTTTTATCCTCCCTTTCTAACAATGTTTTTTGCAGTTATTTACATCGGGGTCGGAATCTCCACCCACACTAAACCTAACACCGAACCCCGGCAATGATTCCCACTCCGATTCTCAATCCTTCCACCAAATGGAAACACGTTATCCCCGTTGGCTGTTGCAACACCAAGAATATCATTGGTGGCTGCTCCAGAATTCCATACTCACAGATTAACCCTGAGTAATACGGCACTCCCGGATTGATCCTGGGTAATAATGTATTCCCAGATTGATCCTGAGTAATACTGTAATCCCGGATTGATCCTGAGTAATACTGTACTCCCAGATTGATCCTGAGTAATACTGTACTCCCAGATTGACCCTGAGTAATACTGTACTCCTGGATTGATCCTGAGTAATACTGTACTCCCAGATTGACTCTGAGTAATACTGTACTCCTGGATTGATCCTGAGTAATACTGTACTCCCGGATTGACCCTGAGTAATACGGCACTCCCGGATTGATCCTGAGTAATACTGTACACCCGGATTGAACCTGAGTAATACTGTATTCCTAGATTGACCCTGAGTAATACTGTAATCCTGGATTGATCCTGAGTAATACTGTACTCCCGGATTGACCCTGAGTAATACTGTACTCCTGGATTGATCCTGAGTAATACTGTACTCCCAGATTGACCCTGAGTAATACGGCACTCCCGGATTGATCCTGAGTAATACTGTACTCCTGGATTGACCCTGAGTAATACTGTACTCCCAGATCGAACCTGAGTAATACTGTACTCCCGGATTGATCCTGAGTAATACTGTACTCCCAGATTGACCCTGAGTAATACTGTACTCCCAGATTGACCCTGAGTAATACTGTACTCCCAGATTAACCCTGAGTAATACGGGACTCCCGGATTGACCCTGAGTAATACTGTACTCCCGGATTGATCCTGAGTAATACTGTACTCCCGGATTGATCCTGGGTAATACTGTACTCCCGGATTGATCCTGAGTAATACTGTACTCCCGGATTGACCCTGAGTAATACTGTACTCCCGGATTGACCCTGAGTAATACTGTACTCCCGGATTGCTCCTGAGTAATACTGTACTCCCAGATTGATCCTGAGTAATACTGTAATCTCAGATTGATCCTGAGTAATACTGTAATCCCAGATTGATCCTGAGTAATACTGTACTCCCGGATTGATCCTGAGTAATACGGCACTCCCGGATTGATCCTGGGTAATACTGTACTCCCAGATTGACCCTGAGTAATACTGTACTCCCGGATTGATCCTGAGTAATACTGTACTCCCGGATTGACCCTGAGTAATACTGTACTCCCGGATTGATCCTGAGTAATACTGTACTCCCGGATTGATCCTGGGTAATACTGTAATCCTGGATTGACCCTGAGTAATACTGTACTCCCAGATTGATCCTGAGTAATACTGTAATCCTGGATTGACCCTGAGTAATACTGTACTCCCAGATTGACCCTGAGTAATACTGTACTACCAGATTGATCCTGAGTAATACTGTACACCCGAACTCACCCTGATTAATACTGTACTCCTGGATTGACCCTGAGTAATACTGTACTCCCGGATTGAACCTGAGTAATACTGTACTCACAGATTGACCCTGAGTAATATTGTACTTCCAGATTGATCCTGAGTAATACTGTACTCCCAGATTAACCCTGAGTAATACGGCACTCCCGGATTGACCCTGAGTAATACTGTACTCCCAGATTAACCCTGAGTAATATTGTACTCCTGGATTGACCCTGAGTAATACTGTACTCCCGGATTGTCCCTGAGTAATACTGTACTCCCAGATTGATCCGGAGTAATACTGTACTCCCGGATTGATCCTGCGTAATACTGTACTCCCAGATTGTCGCTGAGTAATACTGTACTCCCAGATTGATCCTGAGTAATACTGTACTCCCGGATTGACCCTGAGTAATACTGTACTCCCAGATTGATCCTGAGTAATACTGTACTCCCGGATTGACCCTGAGTAATACTGTACTCCCAGATTGATCCTGAGTAATACTGTACTCCCGGATTGACCCTGAGTAATACTGTACTCCCAGATTGACCCTGAGTAATACTGTACTCCCGGATTGACCCTGAGTAATACTGTACTCCCGGATTGACCCTGAGTAATACTGTACTCCCGGATTGACCCTGAGTAATACTGTACTCCCGGATTGATCCTGAGTAATACGGCACTCCCGGATTGATCCTGGGTAATACTGTACTCCCAGATTGACCCTGAGTAATACTGTACTCCCAGATTAACCCTGAGTAATACGGGACTCCCGGATTGACCCTGAGTAATACTGTACTCCCGGATTGATCCTGAGTAATACTGTACTCCCGGATTGATCCTGGGTAATACTGTACTCCCGGATTGATCCTGAGTAATACTGTACTCCCGGATTGACCCTGAGTAATACTGTACTCCCGGATTGACCCTGAGTAATACTGTACTCCCGGATTGCTCCTGAGTAATACTGTACTCCCAGATTGATCCTGAGTAATACTGTAATCTCAGATTGATCCTGAGTAATACTGTAATCCCAGATTGATCCTGAGTAATACTGTACTCCCGGATTGATCCTGAGTAATACGGCACTCCCGGATTGATCCTGGGTAATACTGTACTCCCAGATTGACCCTGAGTAATACTGTACTCCCGGATTGATCCTGAGTAATACTGTACTCCCGGATTGACCCTGAGTAATACTGTACTCCCGGATTGATCCTGAGTAATACTGTACTCCCGGATTGATCCTGGGTAATACTGTAATCCTGGATTGACCCTGAGTAATACTGTACTCCCAGATTGATCCTGAGTAATACTGTACTCCCAGATCGAACCTGAGTAATACTGTACTCCCGGATTGATCCTGAGTAATACTGTACTCCCAGATTGACCCTGAGTAATACTGTACTCCCAGATTGACCCTGAGTAATACTGTACTCCCAGATTAACCCTGAGTAATACGGGACTCCCGGATTGACCCTGAGTAATACTGTACTCCCGGATTGATCCTGAGTAATACTGTACTCCCGGATTGATCCTGGGTAATACTGTACTCCCGGATTGATCCTGAGTAATACTGTACTCCCGGATTGACCCTGAGTAATACTGTACTCCCGGATTGACCCTGAGTAATACTGTACTCCCGGATTGCTCCTGAGTAATACTGTACTCCCAGATTGATCCTGAGTAATACTGTAATCTCAGATTGATCCTGAGTAATACTGTAATCCCAGATTGATCCTGAGTAATACTGTACTCCCGGATTGATCCTGAGTAATACGGCACTCCCGGATTGATCCTGGGTAATACTGTACTCCCAGATTGACCCTGAGTAATACTGTACTCCCGGATTGATCCTGAGTAATACTGTACTCCCGGATTGACCCTGAGTAATACTGTACTCCCGGATTGATCCTGAGTAATACTGTACTCCCGGATTGATCCTGGGTAATACTGTAATCCTGGATTGACCCTGAGTAATACTGTACTCCCAGATTGATCCTGAGTAATACTGTAATCCTGGATTGATCCTGAGTAATACTGTACTCCCAGATTGACCCTGAGTAATACTGTACTACCAGATTGATCCTGAGTAATACTGTACACCCGAACTCACCCTGAGTAATACTGTACTCCTGGATTGACCCTGAGTAATACTGTACTCCCGGATTGAACCTGAGTAATACTGTACTCACAGATTGACCCTGAGTAATATTGTACTTCCAGATTGATCCTGAGTAATACTGTACTCCCAGATTAACCCTGAGTAATACGGCACTCCCGGATTGACCCTGAGTAATACTGTACTCCCAGATTAACCCTGAGTAATATTGTACTCCTGGATTGACCCTGAGTAATACTGTACTCCCGCATTGTCCCTGAGTAATACTGTACTCCCAGATTGATCCGGAGTAATACTGTACTCCCGGATTGATCCTGCGTAATACTGTACTCCCAGATTGACGCTGAGTAATACTGTACTCCCAGATTGATCCTGAGTAATACTGTACTCCCGGATTGACCCTGAGTAATACTGTACTCCCAGATTGATCCTGAGTAATACTGTACTCCCGGATTGACCCTGAGTAATACTGTACTCCCAGATTGATCCTGAGTAATACTGTACTCCCGGATTGACCCTGAGTAATACTGTACTCCCAGATTGACCCTGAGTAATACTGTACTCCCGGATTGACCCTGAGTAATACTGTACTCCCGGATTGACCCTGAGTAATACTGTACTCCCGGATTGACCCTGAGTAATACTGTACTCCCGGATTGATCCTGAGTAATACGGCACTCCCGGATTGATCCTGGGTAATACTGTACTCCCAGATTGACCCTGAGTAATACTGTACTCCCAGATTAACCCTGAGTAATACGGGACTCCCGGATTGACCCTGAGTAATACTGTACTCCCGGATTGATCCTGAGTAATACTGTACTCCCGGATTGATCCTGGGTAATACTGTACTCCCGGATTGATCCTGAGTAATACTGTACTCCCGGATTGACCCTGAGTAATACTGTACTCCCGGATTGACCCTGAGTAATACTGTACTCCCGGATTGCTCCTGAGTAATACTGTACTCCCAGATTGATCCTGAGTAATACTGTAATCTCAGATTGATCCTGAGTAATACTGTAATCCCAGATTGATCCTGAGTAATACTGTACTCCCGGATTGATCCTGAGTAATACGGCACTCCCGGATTGATCCTGGGTAATACTGTACTCCCAGATTGACCCTGAGTAATACTGTACTCCCGGATTGATCCTGAGTAATACTGTACTCCCGGATTGACCCTGAGTAATACTGTACTCCCGGATTGATCCTGAGTAATACTGTACTCCCGGATTGATCCTGGGTAATACTGTAATCCTGGATTGACCCTGAGTAATACTGTACTCCCAGATTGATCCTGAGTAATACTGTAATCCTGGATTGACCCTGAGTAATACTGTACTCCCAGATTGAGCCTGAGTAATACTGTACTACCAGATTGATCCTGAGTAATACTGTACACCCGAACTCACCCTGAGTAATACTGTACTCCTGGATTGACCCTGAGTAATACTGTACTCCCGGATTGAACCTGAGTAATACTGTACTCACAGATTGACCCTGAGTAATATTGTACTTCCAGATTGATCCTGAGTAATACTGTACTCCCAGATTAACCCTGAGTAATACGGCACTCCCGGATTGACCCTCAGTAATACTGTACTCCCAGATTAACCCTGAGTAATATTGTACTCCTGGATTGACCCTGAGTAATACTGTACTCCCGGATTGTCCCTGAGTAATACTGTACTCCCAGATTGATCCGGAGTAATACTGTACTCCCGGATTGATCCTGCGTAATACTGTACTCCCAGATTGACGCTGAGTAATACTGTACTCCCAGATTGATCCTGAGTAATACTGTACTCCCGGATTGACCCTGAGTAATACTGTACTCCCAGATTGATCCTGAGTAATACTGTACTCCCGGATTGACCCTGAGTAATACTGTACTCCCAGATTGATCCTGAGTAATACTGTACTCCCGGATTGACTCTGAGTAATACTGTACTCCCAGATTGACCCTGAGTAATACTGTACTCCCGGATTGACCCTGAGTAATACTGTACTCCCGGATTGACCCTGAGTAATACTGTACTCCCGGATTGACCCTGAGTAATACTGTACTCCCGGATTGATCCTGAGTAATACGGCACTCCCGGATTGATCCTGGGTAATACTGTACTCCCAGATTGACCCTGAGTAATACTGTACTCCCGGATTGACCGAGTAATACTGTAATCCTGGATTGACCCTGAGTAATACTGTACTCCCAGATTGATCCTGAGTAACACTGTACTCCCAGATTGATCCTGAGTAATACCGTACTCCCGGATTGGCCCTGAGTAATACTGTACTCCCGGATTGATCCTGAGTAATACGGCACTCCCGGATTGATCCTGGGTAATACTGTACTCCCAGATTGACCCTGAGTAATACTGTACTCCCGGATTGATCCTTAGTAATACTGTACTCCCGGATTGACCCTGAGTAATACTGTACTCCCGGATTGATCCTGAGTAATACTGTACTCCCGGATTGATCCTGGGTAATACTGTACTCCCGGATTGATCCTGAGTAATACTGTAATCCTGGATTGACCCTGAGTAATACTGTACTCCCAGATTGACCCTGAGTAATACTGTACTACCAGATTGATCCTGAGTAATACTGTACTCCCGAACTCACCCTGAGTAATACTGTACTCCTGGATTGACCCTTAGTAATACTGTACTCCCGGATTGAACCTGAGTAATACTGTACTCCCAGATTGACCCTGAGTAATATTGTACTTCTCGATTGATCCTGAGTAATACTGTACTCCCAGATTAACCCTGAGTAATACGGCACTCCCGGATTGACCCTGAGTAATACTGTACTCCCAGATTAACCCTGAGTAATATTGTACTCCTGGATTGACCCTGAGTAATACTGTACTCCCGGATTGACCCTGAGTAATACTGTACTCCCAGATTGATCCGGAGTAATACTGTACTCCCGGATTGATCCTGGGTAATACTGTACTCCCAGATTGACCCTGAGTAATACTGTACTCCCAGATTGATCCTGAGTAATACTGTACTCCCGGATTGACCCTGAGTAATACTGTACTCCCAGATTGATCCTGAGTAATACTGTACTCCCGGATTGACCCTGAGTAATACTGTACTCCCAGATTGATCCTGAGTAATACTGTACTCCCGGATTGACCCTGAGTAATACTGTACTCCCAGATTGACCCTGAGTAATACTGTAATCCTGGATTGACCCTGAGTAATACTGTACTCCTGGATTGACCCTGAGTAATACTGTACTCCCGGATTGATCCTGAGTAATACTGTACTCCCAGATTAACCCTGAGTAATACGGCACTCCCGGATTGACCCTGAGTAATACTGTACTCCCAGATTAACCCTGAGTAATATTGTACTCCTGGATTGACCCTGAGTAATACTGTACTCCCGGATTGACCCTGAGTAATACTGTACTCCCAGATTGATCCGGAGTAATACTGTACTCCCGGATTGATCCTGGGTAATACTGTACTCCCAGATTGACCCTGAGTAATACTGTACTCCCAGATTGATCCTGAGTAATACTGTACTCCCGGATTGACCCTGAGTAATACTGTACTCCCAGATTGATCCTGAGTAATACTGTACTCCCGGATTGACCCTGAGTAATACTGTACTCCCAGATTGATCCTGAGTAATACTGTACTCCCGGATTGACCCTGAGTAATACTGTACTCCCAGATTGACCCTGAGTAATACTGTACTCCTGGATTGACCCTGAGTAATACTGTACTCCTGGATTGACCCTGAGTAATACTGTACTCTCGGATTGACCCTGAGTAATACTGTACTCCCGGATTGATCCTGAGTAATACGGCACTCCCGGATTGATCCTGGGTAATACTGTACTCCCAGATTGACCCTGAGTAATACTGTACTCCCGGATTGACCCTGAGTAATACTGTACTCCCAGATTGATCCTGGGTAATACTGTACTCCCAGATTGACCCTGAGTAATACTGTACTCCCAGATTGATCCTGAGTAATACCATACTCCCGGATTGACCCTGAGTAATACTGTACTCCCGGATTGATCCTGAGTAATACGGCACTCCCGGATTGATCCTGGGTAATACTGTACTCCCAGATTGACCCTGAGCAATACTGTACTCCCAGATTGATCCTGAGTAATACTGTACTCCCGGATTGACCCTGAGTAATACTGTACTCCCAGATTGATCCTGAGCAATACTGTACTCCCGGATTGACCCTGAGTAATACTGTACTCCCAGATTGACCCTGAGTAATACTGTACTCCTGGATTGACCCTGAGTAATACTGTACTCCCGGATTGGCCCTGTGTAATACTGTACTCCCGGATTGACCCTGAGTAATACTGTACTCCCGGATTGACCCTGAGTAATACTGTACTCCTGGATTGACCCTGAGTAATACTGTACTCCCGGATTGACCCTGAGTAATACTGTACTCCCGGATTGACCCTGAGTAAGACTGTACTCCCGGATTGATCCTGAGTAATACGGCACTCCCGGATTGATCCTGAGTAATACTGTACTCCCGGATTGACCCTGAGTAATACTGTACTCTTGGATTGATCCTGAGTAATACGGCACTCCCGGATTGACCCTGAGTAATACTGTACTCCTGGATTGACCCTGAGTAATACTGTACACCTGGATTGATCCTGAGTAATACTGTACTCCCGGATTGATCCTGAGTAATACTGTACTCCCGGATTGATCCTGAGTAATACTGTACTCCCGGATTGATCCTGAGTAATACTGTACTCCCGGATTGACCCTGAGTAATACTGTACTCCTGGATTGACCCTGAGTAATACTGTACTCCTGGATTGATCCTGAGTAATACTGTACTCCCGGATTGATCCTGAGTAGTACGGCACTCCCGGATTGACCCTGAGTAATACTGTACACCTGGATTGATCCTGAGTAATACTGTACTCCCGGATTGATCCTGAGTAATACTGTACTCCCGGATTGATCCTGAGTAGTACGGCACTCCCGGATTGACCCTGAGTAATACTGTACTCCTGGATTGACCCTGAGTAATACTGTACTCCCGGATTGACCCTGAGTAATACTGTACTCCCGGATTGACCCTGAGTAATACTGTACTCCTGGATTGACCCTGAGTAATACTGTACTCCCCGATTGATCCTGAGTAATACTGTACTGACCCCATGAACCAGACTCACCTCAAGAGCAGCTAATTCATGTGTCCTCAGTAATTCTCATCAATGTAAAGAGTTATTTGTCCAATGTGCCAGGCTCAGTGTGTGGTGTTACACATTTGCTGTTGAATTGACACAGATGGTGTATCCCTCTCCCCGCTACCAGCCTAATGAAGGCAGTTTGTCAAACTGATTCCAGCAAGTTCCGCACTGATGGTGATGCCAATACCTTTAAACCAGGCGACCTCAGGCTGCGGCACTCCTGCGGTTCGACATTCCAGCAATGCCACCTCGGCGACCATAGCGAGTACCACTGGATTGGGCACAGTAATCGCAGGAATCTCTGCAGGTGAACAGAGAACATCTGGATGGAATGGGCTCTGCTTCACAAAGACCTGATTCATAGAATCCTCACAGTGCAATAGGAGGCCATTCGGCACAGCGAGTCTGCACCAACCACAATCCCACCCTATTCCCATAATTCCACTGATTTACACTGCCAATCCCGCTGACACTAAGGCGCAATTTAGCATGGCCAATCAACCTAACCCGCACATCTTTGGACTGTGGGAGGAAACTGGAGCACCCGGAGGAAACCCATGCAGACACGGGGAGAACGTGCAGACTCCACACAGACTGTGAGCCTAGGCCAGATTCAACCCGGGCCCCCCCTGGAGCTGTGAGGCAGCAGTGCGAACCACTGTGCCACTCCATGTAGCCTTATGTAGCTCGGGCACAATTTGGAAATTTTCTGCATTCCACCCGTTAATAATTATTAATATAAGTACAAATTAAAGACAAACATATAAACTAATAACTGACAGAAGGACATGAGAAATAGGGGCAGGAGGGGGCCATTTGGCACCTTGGGTCTGGTCTGCCATTTAATCAGATCAGGACTGATCTGATTGTGGCCTTAACCACTCCTGTCATCTTTGCCACCGCCATCCCTCACCCTCTCCCCTCTACCCCTCACTGTCACCTCCTCCCCCCACCCCTCACCCTCCCCCCCCACCCCTCACCCTCAGCCCCTCACCCCACCCTTCAACCTCACCCCATCACCCCACCCTTCACTCTCTCCCCCTCACCCCGTCCCCCTACCCTCTCCCCCCACCCCACCCCTCACCCTCTCTCCCCACCCCTCACGCTCACCCCACCCTTCACTCTCTCCCCCTCACCCCGTCCCCCTACCCTCTCCCCCCACCCCACCCCTCACCCTCTCTCCCCACCCCTCACGCTCACCCCACCCTTCACTCTCTCCCCCTCACCCTCACCCTCTCCCCCTCACCCCCACCCCCCAACCCACCACTCACCCTCTCCATCCCCCCACCCCCACCACCCTCCTCCCACCTCTTACCCCTTCCACCCTCCCCCCACGCCCTCCCCCTCCACCCTCCCCCACCCCCTCCACCCTCCCCCTCCCCCCTCGACCTCACTATCAAACAAAAATCTGCCTTGAATACATTCACTGACCCAGCATGCACTGCTCACTGACGACAAGCATTCCAAAGACTAACAACCTCTTGAGAGTTAAAGTTCCTGCACAACTCTGTCACAAATTAGAGACCCCTTATTGTCAAACTGCAGCCCCTTCGTTCTACAATCCTCCACAAGGGGAAACAGCCTCCCACCATCCACCCTGTCAAGCCCCCCCCCCCCCCCCCCCACCCCCCACCTCAGAATCTCCATCTTTCAAAGAACAAAGAAAAGTACAGCGCAAGGACAGGCCCTTCGGCCCTCCAAGCCTGTGCCGGTCCTCATGCGCTCAGGCATCACAGGGGGCAACAAGAGTTGGACATGAACCAAAAGAAAAGTGGCAGAGCACGAAGAAAAGGGGACAGGTCCCGTCTTTGTCCGACCCCAAAAACTCAACTGCCCTTCCTCGGACCGTATCCCTCTATTCCCTCCCTATTCATGTACCCATCCAGATGCCTCTTAAATGTTGCTAATGTGCCTGTTTTCACCACCTCCTCTGGCAGCGCGTTCCAGGCACCCACCACTCTGCACGAAAAGCCTCCCCCACACATCTCCTTTAAACCTTCCCCCTCTCACTTTGAACCTGTGCCCCCCCTAGTAATTGACACTTCCACCCTGGGAAAAAGCCTCTATCCAATCTGTCCACGTCTCTCATAATTTTGTAGACCTCTATCAAGTAGTCTAAATTTCATGTATCTCTAAATTGATTTTGCTCCTATCCTGTATTTTGGCAGCTTAAATTCAGAGCAAGTACCACGCAGCCAGACCCAATTCCCTGTTTCTCTGTCTGAAGGTAGATCTGACAGCAGTTGTTACTCCGGATGCACACCACATTTGCTCCCCTTACCAGAGTACGTCAACTTCACTTCCTTCCGGTCTGTTCCGACTGCGTTTGAGGCGAGGCAGGTGTAACTCCCAGCATCCTCTGGGACAGAGTCTTTTATTATTAAAGTACCAAACTCGCTGACGGTGAATCTGGGAGAAGAATAAAAATGGACAGAATCCAAATTGAAATCCTGGGCCAGACACGGGGGGTGGAAGGGGAGAGGTGGGGGGAGGTGCCGTGTTCACACCTTACACCTTAAGCCTTAAACAGGTGCATGAACTTGTGTCAAATCTCTCAACAGATATGAAGGATATACGTTGCATCTTGCCCGACTGACCACAGGAAAATAACTGCCAAGCATAATTAACAGACAAATATTTAGTCTGTATAAATTTATTTAAAGGACAGGTTGGCACTTTCAATACAATGGAAACAAAGGAGTATTTATTTATTAGTGTCACAAGTAGGTTTACATTAACACTGCAATGAGGTTACTGTGAAAATCCTCTAGTCGCCACACTCCGGCGCCTGTTCGGGTACACTGAGGGAGAATTTAGCATGGCCAATGCGCCCAATCAGCACGTCTTTCGGACAGTGGGAGGAAACCAAAGCACCCGGAGGAAACCCACGCAGACACACAGGGAAAATGTGCAAACTCCACACAGACAGTGATCCAAGCCGGGAATTGAACCCGGGTCCCTGGCGCTGAGAGGCAGCAGTTCTAACCACAGTGCCACCGTGCCGCTGTAGTTGTCACCCACCCCATTGGCCATCCCTGGGACAAGAATAAAGGAGCGCAAGAATAAAATTTCAAAGCCAATAAGGCCGGGGAACAAATACTTCGGAAAATATTTCCAAGACGCCCCTCAGGGAATGGAAACCAGTCCATTACACCATCTGCTGGGAGGTCATAACATGGGGTGTCGAAGGGTAGCTAAGTGTTAAACAGGACATTCCTTTCTCTCTCCTTCGGGCTGAGGGATGTGTATATGCTTTCCATCCCGGGCTTCTGAATGGAGCACACGGTGAGAAGACCACCCAACCTTGGGAATAACATTAGGCATGTTAGTGACCAACTTAACCTGAGGTTCAATTGCCGTCCTGGACCTACACGGCAAGGTTGAATCCATTTCCAGTTTGACCTCATTTTTAAAAAAAAATTACATTTGAACAAGTAATGGGGAGCAACTAATCAAAAAACACAATTTATTGAAGTGAGAGCTATTAGTGTGCCCGTTCTAATGTTAGATCACCAGTAGCCTGAGTCAGCGCCAAGAGTAGTAGCTGCTTAGAATTCCTCTTGAGTTTAGCGCCATGTTATTCTTGCAGAAGTAATTATTCTGAGATATTATCCTTGCCAGAAACTCTGGCAAGAATGTAAATTTACTAAAAACAGTGCACAAGTGAGCCCTTTCCTCAGGATTCACCGATAACCTTCTTTCACCGCTGTGATTTTTAATTTATAATGATTGTTTTGCAAATTGGCCCTCTTTACTTTGTCAACGCAAGTGGTTCTTTATGCTGGCCAACCTTTCTGCCTTCATTGTAAATCACATTATTATTGGCCAACTTTTCTGTATTCAAGTTTCTGTTTACACATTAGCCTCTAGCGTGACCTTGACGAGGGTTACCGGCCGGAATTCTCCCATCCCACCCGTCACTGGAATTTTAGCGGGCGGGTTGCAGAGACTGTGAAACGCCATTGACGGTCAGGTGGGAATTTCCGGCTTTTAGACCAGCGCGGCTGGAGAATTCCGCCCACCATCTTTTTTTTCAACCGGATCATTGGCTTCTCCTCACACCCATCCGGCGTTTTCTCCATGCGGTGTAGGAGCAGAACCAAGTGCCGAGTAGAAACATGCGTGTTGCGTGCAGAGGTGACGCTACCTCACAACCAGAGCCATCATGTTAACTCTACATTAAAACTCGCTCGCCACCCTCATGCCAACTCCCCTCGAAGCTGCACCCTAGCGGGTACATCCACATCCAGGCTTCTCGCTTCCTGCTTCCGATTGTATCTTTTGTATAAGAAAGGCGATGGCCTAGTGGTATTATCGCTAGACTATTAATCCAGAAACTCAGCTGATGTTCTGGGGACCCAGGTTCGAATCCCATCACGGCAGATAGCGGAATTTGAATTCAATAAAAAATAATATCTGGAATTAAGAATCCATTGACAATTGTGGAACCATTATTGGAAAAACCCATCTGGTTCACTAATGTCCTTTAGGGAAGGAAATCTGCTGAGCTTACCTGGTCTGGCCTACATGTGACTCCAGAGCCACAGCAATGTGGTTGACTCTCAACTGCCCTCCAAAGGCAACTAGGGATGGGCAATAAATGCTGGCCAGCCAGCGACGCCCATGTCCCGCTAATGAATGAAAAAAAAAAGAAATAGGAGCAGGGGTCGGCCTTACGGCCCCCTCAAGCCTGCTCTGCCATTCAATGGTGGCATAGTGGTTAGCACTGCTGCTTGACAGCTTCCGCGACCTGGGTTCAATTCCTGGGTTGGGTGACTGTGTGGAGTTTGTACATTCTCCCTCTGTCTGCGTGGGTTTCCTCCCACAGCCTAAAGATGTGCGGGTTAGGTTGATTAGCCAAGCTAAATTGCCCCTTAGTGTCCCGGGATGTGTAGGTTAGAGGGATTAGCGGGTAAATGTATGGGGTTACGGGGATCGGGCCTGGATGGGATTGTGGTCGGTGCAGACCAGATGAGCCAAATGGCCTCCTTCTGCACTGTCGTGCTTCTTATAAGATCATGGCTGATCTTCTGGTCCTCTTTCTTGCAGAAACCCAATTCCCTTAATTCCTGAGTGTCCAAAAATGCATCAATCAACATCTTAAAAATACTTAACAACTGAACAGCCACCAGCCTCTGGGGTCGAGAATTCCAAAGATTCACAACCCGTTGAGTGAAAAAGAGTCTCCTCATCTCAGTCTGAAATGGCCGACTCCTCATCCTGAGACAGCGCCCCCTGGTTCTAGACCCTGCAGGCAGAGGAAGAAGCAACCTCCTCGTACCCTTACCCTTCCAAGCCCTCTCTGAATTTCCTAAATTTCAAGGAGGTGACCTCGGATCCTTATGAACCCCAGAGAACCCAGACCCCATTCTATCCACTCTCTCCTCACAAACAGCCCTCGGCCAAGGGAGTCAATCGAGCGAAATTTTGTCACAGCCTTTCCAAGACAAAGTAAATCCTTCCTTCGCTAGAGAGACCAAAGCTGTCCACAGTTCATATCCAGTTCATAAAGCCTCTCCTCATTCTGACTGCCAAATTCTATCACACTTCTTTGTGTTAAATTTTAGCTGCCATGTGTTGGCCATGTGTGTTGTAATGATTCAGGAGAAAGAGCGTCTGGAAAGGAGGCACATCACTAACCTTCAGAGCCAATCCGGCAGGAATAGTGCCAGATGCTGCAGTTAAATGTAGTAATGCTTAGTAATTGTGTGAAGTCTCACACTTGCTACCAAATGAGCCCCGAGTTGGGGATGACTGGAGGTGGGCTTTCAACAAGTGAGATGAACTTTAACCTTTAAAGGTAGTACATTAATCATGAGTGATGTTAATCTTCATGTGGATTGAGAAAATCAAATATGCAGAGGTAGCCATGTGGAAGAATTCATAACGTATTCAGGACAGTTTCCTAGAACAACCACCGACACTCAGTAGCAGCAGTGTGTACTATCTACAAGATGCACTGCAGCAATTTACCAAAGATCCTGAGACAGCACCTTCCATCTGGAAGGACAAGGGCAACAGATACACAGGAACACCATCACCTGCAAATTCCCCTCCAAGTCACTTATCATCCAGACTTGGAAATATATCGCCATCCCTTCTCAGTTCCTAACGGCATTGTGGGTCAACCCACAGCAGGTGGACTGCAGCGATTCAAGGAGGCAGCTCACCACCACCTTCTCAAGGGCAACAAGGGATGGGCAATAAATCCTGGCCAGCCAGCGACGCCCATGTCCCACAAATGAATAAAAAAAAGAACAAGATGTTGTGGATCCAACCAGGGATCAGGTTATTTTAGAGTGGCACTGCTGCCTCACAGCACCAGGGACCTGGGTTCAATTCCGGCCTCGGGTCACTTTGTGTGTGGAGTTTGCACGTTCTCCCCGTGTCTGCGTGGGTTTCCCCCGGGTGCTCCGGTTTCCTCCCACACTCCAAAGTTGTGTGGGTTAGGTGGACTGGCCATGCTAATTTGCCCCTTAGTGTCAGGGGGACCAACGGGGTAAACACGTGGGGTTACGGGGATAGGGTGGGATTGTTGTCGGTGCAGACTCGATGGGCCGAATGGCCTCATTCTGCACTGTAGGGATTCTATGATTCTGACAGAGGAGCAGAGTGTGCACGGATGGGTTTTAACGGTGGGTGGGGCTGCCAATCCCAGCAGATCAGTCACCTTTAGTAACCGCAAACAGGCCGTCGCAAAACTGAGGCTCGGGTCTCATTCCAGTCTGGCACAGAGAGCTGAGGGGAGGGGGACGTGAGGGTGAGGGGAGGGGAGGGGAGGTGGAGGAGGAGGGGAGGGGGAGGGGGAGGGGGGAGAGGGGAGTGGAGGGGAGGAGGAGGGGGACATGAGGGGAGGGGAGGGGAGCTCAGGGGAGGTGGAGGGGAGGGGCGGAGGGAGGGAGAGGGGAGGGAGACGAGGGAGATGGGAAGTGAAGGAGGCGAGGAGGTGAGGGGGAGGGGGAGGGGAGGAGGAGGGGAGAGGCGGGGAGGGTGAGGGGAAGGGGGAGGAGAGGGGGGAGGGGAGGAGGAGGGGTGCTGAGGGGAGATGGAGGGGGAGGGTTGGGGAGGTGAGGGGGAGGGGGAGGAGAAAGGGAGGGGAAGGGGAGGAGTAGGGGAGGGGGAGGGGGAAGGAGAGGGGGAGGGGCGGGGGAGGGGTGCTGAGGGGAGAGGGAGGGGAGGGTGAGGGGAGGGGGAGGGCAGGGAGAGGAGGGAGAGGGGAGGTGAGGGGGGGCAAGGTGGTGAGAAGGAGGGGAGGAGGGGAGGAGGAGGGGCGGGGAGGGGGAAGGGTGGTGAGGAGGAGGGGGAGGGGTGGGGTGGTGAGGGGGAGAGGGGAGGGAAAGGGAGGGGAAGGGGAGATGTGGGGGAGAGGAAGGGAGAGGGGGAAGGTGAGGGGGAGGGGAGGGGTGGGAAAGGGGGTGGAGAGGGGAAGGGGAAGGGGAAGGAAGGGGAGGGGGAGGAGAGGGGGAGGGGAGGGGGAGGGGAGGGGGAGGGGAGGGAAATGGGGAGGGAAGGGGGAAGGAAGGGGAAGGGGAGGAGAGGGGAGGGGAGGGGAAGGGGGAGGGGGTGGGGAAGGGGGAGGGGAAGGGAGTGGGGATGGGGAGTGGGGAGGGGGAGAGGGAGGGGGAGGGGGAGGGGAGGGGGTGGACAGGGGAGGGGGAGGGTGGGGAGGGGGAGGGGTGGGGAGGGGGAGGGGAAGGGGAGGGGTAAGGGAGGGGTAGGGGAGGGGTAGGGGTGGGGGGAAGGGGGAAGGGGAGGGGGAAGGAGAGGGGAAGTGGGAGGGGGAGGGGAGGGGGACGGCAAGGGCGGGGAGGGGAGGGAAGTAGGGAAGGGGTGGGGAGGGGGTGGGGAGGGGGAGGGGGTAGGGATGGGGAGGAGCGGGGAGGGAGAGGGGGAGGGGAGTGGGAGGGGGTGGGGAGGGAGAGCTGAGGGGGAGGTGAGACCGAGGTGGGGAGAGGGGATCAAAAGGCTGGGTAATGCTGCAGATTACAATGATTTTTGTGAGGGGACAGAATCATTCATCATCCACACGGAACCCCCAAAATTACATTCACAGCTGATGTTTTTAGGACTCACCCCACAGGATCACCGGTGGAACACGGTGCGACGTGATTGGTTCTGACCAGAATGGTAAACGGGGACCAATGTTATTTCAAACACGTTCATGAGATACAGGTGTCGCTGGCAGAACGGGATTATTTCCCATCTACTCTTGTCCCTGGGAGGCTGCTGCTGAGTAAGAATGCATGTTGTGCAGGTACAGGTGAACACAGTAAATTGGACCCAGCGACTGCGAAGGAACGGTGATATATTTCCGAGTCAGGATGGTGTGGGTACTTGCAGGTGGTAATGTTCCCGTGTATCTGCTGCCCTTGTGCTTCCCGTAGCAGTCACGGGTTTGGAAGGTGCAGTCGAAGGAGGCTGGGCGTGTTGTTGCAGTGAATTAAGCTGCTGTCAATGTGTGTCAGTGATGGCGGGAGTGAATGTTTCAGCTGGTGAATGGGGTGCTGATAAAGTGGGGCTGCTTTGTCCTGGTGGTTTCCAGTTTAGTTTAGTTCAGTTTTTAGTTTTTTTTATTAGTTACAAGTCAGCTTACATTAACACTGTAATGAAGCTACTGTGAAAATCCCCTAGTCGCCACACTCCGGCGCCTATTCGGGTACACTGAGGGGGAATTTAGCATGGCCAATCCACCTAACCAGCACGTCTTTCGGACTGTGGGAGGAAACCAGAGCACCCGGAGGAAACCCACGCAGACACGGGGAGAATGTGCAACCTCCACACAGACAGTCACCCAAAGCCGGGAATCGAACCCGGGTTATTGGCGCTGTGAGGTAACAGTGCTAACCACTGTGCCACCGTGCCATCAGATGGTGTCAAGCTTCTTGATTGTTGTTGGAGCTGCACTCATCCAGGCAAATGGCGGGTATTCCATCCCATTCCTGACTTGCGCCTTATAGATAGATGGTGGATAGGATTTGGGGAGTCAGGAGATGAATTACTTGCCACAAAATGTCCAGTGTCCGACCTGTTCTTGTAGCCCACATGATTTTTCTAGTTGGTCCAGTTCATTTTCTGGTTAACTCTGCCATTCAATAAGATCATGGTCTATCATCTGTCTAAATCCCACTTTCCTGCCTTATCCCCCACAACCTGGTTAATGGTGGCTTCTCCAGGATGGTTGAGGATGCAGCAATGGTAATGGCAATAAGTGTCAAGGGGAGGTGGAGGAAACCTCTCTTGTTGGAGATGGTCATTGTCCGTACATCATAGGACCCCACTGTTCAAGCTGAAATTGGCTTACCCCCAGAAGCAAGCAGTTCAGCCACCATGGAAGTGGCATCCCAGGTTACTGAGTGGGACGTTGCACATTGTGGAATAAGGGTTGTGGGGGATAAGATAGGAAAGTGGGATTTAGACAGAAGCTAGACCATGATCTTGTTGAATGGTAGAGTTGGTTTGAGGGGCTTTTTTTATGTTGCAGAGGTTTATTTATATCATCTATGTAGGTTAGAATTTACAAAACAGAAAATATGGTTTGCCAAATAAAGCAATGTCATTTACATAAAGTTTAAAGTGGCCACTTTAGACCATAAGGTACAGGAGCAGAATTAGGCCTTTTGGCCCATCAAGTCTGCTCCGCCATTCAATCATGGCTGAAAGGTTTCTCAACCCTATTCTCCCACCTTTTCCCCGTAACCCTTGATCCCTTTACCAATCTAGAATCCATCTCTGTCTTAAATACACTCAATGACCCGGCCTCCACAGCATTCTGTGGCAATGAATTCCATAGATTCACCACCCTCTGGCTGATGAAATTCCTCCTTATCTCGCTTCTACTCTGAGGCTGTGCCCTTGGATCCTAGTCTCTCCGACTAATGGAAACATCTTCCCCACGTCCACTCTATCCAGGCCTTTCAGTATTCTGTAAGTTTTATTGAGTGTGAGAGGCTGCTTCTATTAATGGTTGCCAAGGTTTCCACTTGGCTATTTTATATGCCAGAGAAAGTTCATTCTCAGCCTGTGAAATGACTTCCTCTATCTGCCCGCGGTTGATTTTGTCTTCTAGTTTTTGAACATCACACTCCGATTTTACCAAGTTAAACCGTTCATTGACGGACTGCCCGATGTAATTACTGCATTCTGAGAGATGGATTGCAGGACAGTAAGGATCCTGGAGTACAAACCTCTCAATGTCCCCTGAGAATTCTGGGCCACAGCAAGACCCACCAACCCAGTCATATTCCTCAGGATTCTGGCTTTTGGCACCCAGGCTCCAATTACTAAGCCTATCAGTCCCATTTATTTATTTATTTATGTGTCACAAGTAGGCTTACATTAACACTGCAATGAAGTTACTGTGAAAATCCCCGAGTCGCCACACTCCGGCGCCTGTTCGGGTACACTGAGGGAGAATTTAGCATGGCCAATGCACCTAACCAGCACGTCTTTCATACTGTGGGAGGAAACCGGAGCACCCGGAGGAAACCCACGCAGACACGGGACGAACATGCGGACTCCGCACAGACAGTGACCCAAGCTGGGAATTGAACCCAGTTCCCTGGCACTGTGAGGCAGCAGTGCTAACCACTGTGCCACCCTGAGAGACTGTTAACATCCTGTTTCCACTGATTTTGGCAGGTTCAATTTGACTCGATAGATTGCAGAAGGCACTCGGTCATTAACTTGTCAATGCTGCTTTGTTCCTGCTGTTGTCTTCCAGCCTGCGCCACAGGTAGTGAAGAACTGTCATTCCTTAACTTGCTAGATGCTGTCCATATCATAATTTTGGGCTCCACAATCACCTCTGCAACATAAATAACACTCCAGCCTTGACTTGCATGTTTTTACAAAAAGCTCAACTTTTTGAAACCGCAAAGGGGCCTCAGGGCGAAAAACTTCTCGCCCTATCAAAATATCAAATTGGAGGCGGGATGGGGGCTGGTTATCTCCAACGAGGTTGCAAAACGCTGCGAGCCAAAACCAACATCACAAGCTTTCAGCGAAGGACCTTGGATTTATGAGGGACTTTATCACATCTTTGGGACATTCCACACACTTCACGACCAATGAATTACTTTTTGAAGTGCTCTCGAGACACTGGACTTACGGTGGTAAGCACCGCAAACTATACACTTTAAAATTCACCACTAGTAAAGGGCCAATTAATCACACAACCCAACTTTGAAAGTATTTGAATAGCAAAGTACACTAACTTAAGACCTGAAATCATGCGTGCCGATCTAAGGAACACAGTTAATGGGCCGATGGCTAGGTGAGGGAAAGCTATTTTCACACAGCGAGCGGTCAGGATCTGCACTCTCTAAGAGTGCGGTGGAGGCAGATTCAATTGTAACTTTCAAAAGGGAATTGGATAATTATCTGAAGAGAAAAAAAACAGCAGGGGGAAAGGTGAAGGGAGAGACTAATTAAGTTGCCCAAGCAGAAAGCTGGCAGAGGCAAGGTGGGTCGAATGGCCTCCTTCTGTGCTGTAGCAATGCTGTGATGCGTCTTAAATTGGAATCAAAGATCGTCTAACAATTACCAATTAGCTCGCATCAAACTGTTCAGCAATCCAAACACCATGGAATTATGGAGTCCTAGCCATCAATCCCAATTTAAAAACAAATAAAGTTTATTTATTAGTGTCACAAGTAGGTTTACATTAACACTGCAATGTAGTTACTGTGAAAATTCCCTAGTCGCCACACTCCGGCACCTGTTCGGATACACCGAGGGAGAGTTTAGCACAGCCATTGCACCTAACCAGCATGTCCTTCGGACTGTGAGAGGAAACCGGAGCACCCGGAGGAAACCCACGCAGACACGGGGAGAAGGTGCAAACTCCACACAGACAGTGACCCAAGCTGGGAATCAAACCCGAGTCCCTGGCTGCGTGGCAGCAGTGATAACCACTGTGCCGCCTTGCTGCCCACATGGGGAAGGAAGGAAGTTGTTCAGTAGAACACAGTGAGTTCGCTCTGTTAGTGTGCTCCGCAGTGAGGGAGGTTCAGACTTTCCTCCATTTACAGCAGGACAGCACTCTGAGGAGAGATGAGTAGAATGGAGGTCTCTTACCTGTGGTTATTTGTCACTAGTGCACCCTGGTGAATCCAGACAACTCCAGGATCTGGGTAGCCGGTGGCAACACAGCTGATTCGGATCTCCGCCTCTCTGACAAAACTCTGCGAGCTGGGGCTGACAGAAACCCGTGGGGCCTCTGCAAACAAACAGACAAGAAGGTTCCGGAAGGGTGACCCGTCTCCATTTATTATGCAAAGTAAAAGCAGAAAACGCTGGAAATGCTGAATGTGGACAGAGGAACGGAGCTTACATTCCTGAGGTGAAAGATCATTGAATTGAAATGTTAACTTCATTCACTCTCTCCACACAGACGCTGCCCGACCTGCTGAACATCTAGAACATTCTTGCTATCTATGCAGTTGGGGCCCATTTAAGAGAGCAGGTCAGGTAACCCAGGGGAGTCAGTCTTGGACGGACAGTGCAATGAGGGCGGCCCGGTGGCACAGTGGTTAGCTGCCTCACAGCACTAGGGACCAAAGTTCAATTCCCGGCTTGGGTCACTGTCTGTACCAAGTCTGCATGTTCTCCCCGTGTCTGCGTGGGTTTCCTTCCGCAGTCCGAAAGATATGCTGATTAGGTGCATTGGCCGTGCTATATCCTCACTCAGTGTAACCAAACAGGTGCCAGAGTGTGGCGACTAGGGGATTTTCACAGTAACTTCATTGCAGTGTTAATATAAGCCTACTTGTGACACTAATAAATAAACTTTAAACTAAATTGTTAGGATGTTAAATAAACTGTTCCTTGTTTGAATTATACCGACCTACCTCGTGGTCTTTTTGTAGTTTATAATTAGACTCCAAACATAATAATTTTTATTTTTTTATTTCAGATTGGCTGCAGGGTTCGGCTGTTGTTGCGTCTTTAGTTATTTTTAGCATCCCATTAGCACAGGTCCTAACATGAAGCTCTCCACTACCCTCTGGAAAAATCCCAATAAAACATCGACAACCCCTCCCAATAACTTATTAGATATTCATTTATTTATTAGTGTCACAAGTAGGCTTACATTAACACTGCAATGAAGTTACTGTGAAAATCCCCTAGTCGCCGCACTGGCGCCTGTTCGGGTACACTGAGGGAGAATTTAGCACGGCCAATGCACCTAATCAACACGTCTTTCAGAGTGTGGGAGGAAACCGGAGCACCCGGAGGAAACCCACGCAGACACGGGGAGAATGTGCAGACTCCACACAGACAGTGACCCAAGCCGAGAATGGTTGCTTAACGATACAATAACTCACACTAAAATACCAGAGGCGAGAGGAAATCGTCGGAAGAAGGCGAATCATTAAGGAGCAGCTATCCTAAGTTTTCACCTCATCAAACAACCTGTCAACATGTCCATCAGATTCTAAACCGTTGTTCATGGTTTTCCCTGGTAACTTATTATGTGAAGTTACTGCATTTCAAACGAACCTTCCACCCAATGTCACTTCCTCCTTCTTATTTCATAGAATCATATGGGACACAAGGAGGCCATTCGGTCCATCATGTTTGCCCTGACTCTGCAACAGAGCATCTTACCCAGACCCTATACCCTTAACCCAACATATTTACCCTCTTATCCCCCCCAACCTTTACAATCTAGGACATTACGTGGCAATTTAGCATGGCCAATCCACCTAAGCTGCACATCTTTGGACTGTGGGGGAAATCGGAGCACCTGGAGGAAACCCACTCAGACGCGAGAAGAATGTGCAGATTCCACAAGGACAGTGACCCAAGCCGGGAATCGAACTCGGGTCCCTGGCGCAGTGAGGCAGCAGTGCTAACCACTATGCCACCGTGCCGCTCTCAAATTATCATTAACTCTTGTTACACTGTGTAATTCACTCGAACTATTCTACAAGCATTAGAATCATAGAATCCTACAGTACAGAAAGAGGCCATTCAGCCCATCGAGTCTGCACTGACAACAATCCCTTTCCCCAACCCTATCCCCACAACCCCATGCATTTACCCTAGCTAGTCTCCCTGACACTAAGGGAGAATTTAGCCTGGCCAATCCACCTGCCCCGCACATCTTTGGAGTGTGGGAGGAAACCGGAGCACCCGGAGGAAACATATGCAGACATGGGGAAAATGTGCAGACTCCACACAGACCATGACCCAAGCCAGGAATTGAACCCGGGTCCCTGGCGCTGGGAGGCGGCAGTGCTAACCACTGTGCCACCGTGCCACCCATTAATATTTTAATTGTAAATCGGGTCTTCTCTTTATTCCCAAAGGGTTCAAGCCAAGCTTTCGGAGGAAGTTAAAATTCCCAATCCCCGGAATAATCCGATTTGTTCATCTCTCTGCTTTCCTACTGAAGCAGTTGTTCTACATCATTGGATATACGGAGACTGTGGAGTTCCACTCTTACCAGGAACAAATAGCCATACAGAGGCGCGGCTTGATCCCTGGGGATTAACCGCCACACATTCATAACGCCCAGCATCCTCTGGCTGTACGTTCCAAAATGCCAGCGATGAATTACTCAGAGGAGTGACAAGCTCATTGTCACCCTGAAGCTCAGCCCCGTCCTGCATCCAGGTAATGTTATATCGGATGCTTCCGAGAACTCGGCACGTCAGGAGCACCTGATCTCCTGGGAATGCTGTGACGTTATGAGGAGCCTCCACAAGAGGAGGCGGTTCTGGGGAGAAAAAGCAAATAAATGGAGATTATTAGTGCCAGGAATTAGCTTATCCCACATTTCCCATTCAACACATACATCCTATCCATCTGTTCGGAAGTTTCAGTGAGAGTTTGACCAGGGAGACATAGGGGGCGACCTTATTGGCTGATCAATCGGCGTAGCGAGCCAGTAAGATCGGGCGAGAGATGAAAAATCAGGTTCACGCCCAGTTTCTCGCCTCTCGCGATATTACTGGCCCCATTCTGCCGGCGAAATCAGCCTCGCGCCCTTTAATATTCATCAGGTAATTTAAATGTTACTAGTGAGTCCTACTACACCGTGTAGGCTAGGTGTACACAGTGCAATGGGAGATTGGGGCACCTGTGCAATGACACCCATAGATCTCAATAGCTGACTTCCCGGTGTGAATAGGCTCCGCCCACTCCCCCTGCTGGCGAGAATCACACTTGGGCTCATTTTCTTTTCTAAGTGCCATATGATTGTGTCTGGGAGCTCATCCAAAAATTGGGCGCGATTCTTTCCCATCCTCACATTCGTTTGGCACTTGGAATTTTTTTGGTAGATCGCCCCCACTGATTCTGAATAAAATAGCTCACAGGTGCCGTGGATCACTGCACGTTAGTCAATCTCTGAAGCTTTGAAAAATCGACTTACAGGCCAAGTGTCAAATGTGAACCAATGGTGCTAATGTAAGTGGTCGCCATTTTGAAACATAATTCAAATTAAATCAACGTGTCATGTTTTATTTAATGAAAGATTTCCACAAGGGTAATTTGAACCACAACCATAACATTTTACAAAGCATCGCATTCATTGGCCGGAATCTTACCACCGTTCACGCCAGTGGGATTTTCCCATCCCGCCGCAGAGAAGGGAGATTTGGCCAAATTCTCCGACCTTGAAGCTGCGGGAGCGTGGCATGAATGGCAGTTAAGATCACACCCATTGTCTTTGCCATTGGATGCAGATTTCAGAGTTTGCCCGGAGTCACGTTGCCAAAGGGAGGGATCCCCACGGGATCAGATTTGGTGCTTTCGGATTCAGAATCGTCCCACCGAAACAAATCATCCTGCACTCCATCCACTGAATTGGATCTGCCAAATTTTTGGAATGATCGGAACGCTCGGCTGCTGGGAATATTGAAATTCATGGGCATTTCATCCATATTGCCGATGTGATAATATTTTCATCACTGTCTGATGATGAAGCGCTGGAAACCGGTAATATTGCCATCGAGTTCTTTTCTCCTCAGAGCGACCTTGGTTTTCCTGCTGTAACACCAGACATTCTTGTTCCATAAAGCAGCTACATCAATTCACCATTGCTCTGAAATCTGTGCTGGACTCAGGACGTGATTGGACTCACTAGTGAATCTATACACATTGTACTTCTGGTGATGATACAAACATTCCGACAATTTTTGAGGGCCCTTTCTGATAGATGCATCCCAAGATCAGGCCAGTGCCAGCCTTTGTTCCCACAGTGAATTTGATCTTGGACATCTTTTCAGGGTGGTTTCCTCCTCTGTCCATTCTCGCACCAGTTTTTTTTCGCTAACACCTTGCTGCAGCATGGTTATTTGAGTGGCCAAATGTGACGGCTTTTAGCACAAAACCAGCTTTGTACTTTGTTCTTTTTGCCAGAGGGCCCATTTTTATTCATCGGTCGCACCTGCAGTCTGCTCTGTGTGGGCGTGTAGTAAACCCCCAGGCAACACGGCCAGGAACGCTTGCTTGACCCAGGTACCAGCTAACACGTAGAGTCAAATCCTAAACCTGTACTCTGAGGTGAAAAATTAAGGCCCATTCCTGATTTGGGGAGGCGATGGTCTATTGGCATTATCGCTTGACTATTAATCCGGAAACTCAATTAATGTTCTGGGGACCCAGGTTCGAATCCCACCTAAGCAGTTAGTGGAATTTAATTTCAAAAAAATCTGGAATTAAGAATCTACTCATAGAATCCCTACACTGCAGAAGGAGGCCACTCAGCCCACCAAGTCTGCACAAACCAGAATCCCACCCAGGCCCTATTCTCGTAACCCCACATATTTACCCAGCTAATCCCCCTGATACTAGGGTCAATTTAGCATGGCCAATCAACCTAACCCGCATATCTTTGGACTAAGATTCTATGATCTACCGATGACCATGAAACCATTGTTGATTGTCGGAAAAATCTATCTGGTTCACGAATGTCCTTTCGTGAAGGAAATCTGCCGTCCTTACCTGGTCTGGCCTACATGTGACTCCAGAGCCACAGCAATGTGGTTGACTCTCAAAGGCCCTATGAAATGGCCAAGCAAGCCACTCAGTCCAAGGGCAGCCAGGAGCGAGTAATAAATGCTGACCCAGCCAGCGATGCCCATATCCCACAAATGAATAAAAAAAAGTGAGTATATTCATAACTCTGGATTTATTAGCTGAGAAATAAGGTGTCAACTTATACTTTGAGTCTAGGCCCAAACATGCAGTTTGGTGCTGAAAAATGGGGTTGTCTTATACACTGCAATGTACGGTGAAGAACTGGCTTTCTAACAAGATACTGAAGGGTGACCGGTGCCCACGAGCCCATTCCCTGTACGGCATCTTCAGGAGTCAAAGACAAACAAAAATAACTGCGGCTGAAATCTTCCCCCCTGGTTTGCACTGGGATTTTCCGGTGCCGCTGAGTGAACGGAGTTTTGTCTGGAACGCCAAACTTTCCGTCCTCGCTCACAACGGTTCCCGGCACGGACGAGATCGGAGAATCCCGCCCTCTGTCTCAAATTCTGGCCTGTACATTTCTTAAACAATTACCTCACCTCCTGTAAGGGGCTGCACTGACACCAGAAGCCACTATACACGCGTGGTCAATTATTCAAGCACATACAATCCACACACGTGACTGGCCAGCATCATGTCTAATAGCAAACAGAAGCTTTGCGAATCCCCGATTTTAAACACAAACAGAAAACACTGGAAATTCTCAGCAGGTCTGACAGCATCTGTGGGGAGAGAATAGAGCCAATGTTTTGAGTCTGGATGACTCTTTAAATGTACAAAGCTTCTGTTTGACATGAAATAAGATGCTGGAAAGTCATTTGTGTGGATTGAATGGCCAACTCCTGAACATAAATGCCCGCAGGTTGGAGCTGTTACTGTCCTTCAACACTATCTGATAGTCCCTCTTGTGGGAAGATAGTTGGCAGGGTTACCCTTTCATGGTCACAATCTCCGACTGCCAGCTGACTGTCTGGGCCCACACGGACAGAACGCATACAAGCACTAGTTAGTGACTTCATAGAATCCCTACGGTGCAGAAGAAGGCCATTCAGCCCTACAACAATCCCACCCAGGCCCCATCCCCCTAACCCCATGTATTTACCCTGCTAATCCCCCTGACACTATAGGGCAATTTAACCAGGGCCAATCACCCAACCCGCACATCCTTGGACTTCAGGAGAGGGGGAGAGAATTCAGAGGGGTGAAGAATAGGGACTCAGCCTGTACAAACACAGCTTGCACAGTTTCACATCAGAAGTAAGTGTTCAGGATGTGCCTGTGGCTCAGGGCACTGACGGTCCAATAAACATTGGCACTGGCCAGTGCCAGGCTAAGTGGTGAATTACTGCCCACCCTCTTGAGGAGACCTGGACGCCAGGTGAGAGGGAAGAAAAATCTGACCCACAGCTTCAACGAATTAAACGATACAGGAGGGCATTCGGCCCATCGTGCCTGTGACTGGTTCAGTTCAGAGTGGAAAGCAGATGAGTTCCTTGTTGCTGTTTCCATGGCAGTGCCTTAACCAGTCAGAGACAACTTGCCAACCAATCAGCACCTTTTTCTCCTGTGGTATAAATTGTTGTGATCATTTGAAATTTGGCATTCTAGTGTTTGTCCCGATAAGTGTAAATGTTACAACCCCAGCTGCTGTTACTACTGGACAAGTCCGATCCCAGGGTGCAACCTGGGATGATAGACCCTAACTTTTACTTTATGCTTAGAGGGAAGCTACTGAACAGAGTCACAGAGGCTGCTGATAAACTTTTAGCAAAAGAATAAAACATTTATTAAATAAGAATAATTATATCACAATACTCTTTCACTCACATATTCCTTTATAAATATACATAGATTCCCAAAGATAACACAAGTTACAAAAGCCTTCTTATACTCTAATATTCTTAGTAAATACACAGTCTATGTGAACCAATGGGTGACCTGTGATCAGACACACCACACTCTGAAACCATGTGGCAGATGCCACCCAGAAAGATACCCCGGGTTTCTCACCAACTCTCACACAGTCGCTTGTCACACAGTGAGCCAACTGGTCTCACTGAGCTCCGGCTTTCCCACCAGGGTTTCCAATCTCCACTCTCGAAGGACTCGTCTTGGGATTTTCTTCCAAACTATGTTTTCACTTGGACACCTTCCCCAAGTGTCCGCCTCCATGGCTTTCCATCTCTCCTCTCGATGTTCCTCTCCCCTGGATAGCTGCGTGCATTCAAATTTCTCCTTCCACCTGTTCTCTCTCTCTGATAGTCAGGCGTACCAGCAGAACGCCAATGTTTCACAGGCACATAGTGAGGAATCACCAATATTGGCTGCTTCCTTCAATCTGCTAGCTTCTCACCAGCCTATTTTGCTTTAAGTGTAGCTCTCTCTCTTTAACTTGGAGCCTTCTCCTCTGCTCCTCACTTTAATCTCACTGAACCAGGGCTTTTTTTAATCCTTGTCCTTGTCCCTTGCCTTACTGCCATCTTGGGAGCTTTGCTGCGCCCTCCCTGATTTTTGGAACCTTCTTCTTTCGTGTGGAACTTGCCATCTGCCCCTTTCCTTTCCTGCTTATCCTGGCACCTTCTTCCAAATAACTCCAACCTGTTTGTGTTACTTGTTTCTCGGCCCCTTGTTGCTAGGTAACAACAGAAGTTTTTCTCCTTCAAGAGTCATACAACCTCATTAAAATGCAGGCACAGTTTAAAGTGAAACTAAAACTCAGGTTCCCCTCTTTTTTTTTTACACACAAATACAGAAATACAAGTTAAACTTAAAGCCATATCTTATTCCTAGCACCCACAAATAGAAATACAATTTATTTACAACTATTTCTATTTCCTAACACAGGGCAAAAGGATTGGCTGTTATGTCTCTCTTTTTAACAATATTAAATCAACACTCACACCTTCTCCACCCCAAATAGAAAAAGTTAGCCATCATATCTACATCTTGTGCTGTTTCTTTTCACCGTATCCTAATACATGTGGCAATAATGAATCAAATTAGGGGAGGTGATGGCCTATTGATATTATCACTGGACAATTCATCCAGAAACCCAGTGAATGTTCTGGGGACCCGGGTTCGAATCCCGCCATGGCAGACGGTGGAGTTTGAATTCAATAAAAAAAATCTGGAATTAAGAATCTACTGGCGACCGTGAAATCATTGTGGATTGTCGGGAAAACCCATCTGGTTCCTTCAGAGAAGGAAATCTGCCATCCTTACCCAGCCTGGCCTCCAGATCCACAGCAATGTGGTTGACTCTTAAATGCCTTTAGGGATGGGCAATAAATATTGGTCCAGCCAGCGACGCCCATATCCCATGAATGAAGAAAAAAATCAAATTAAAGCAAATTTGGAGTTTGTGTTTGGGAAGTAGATACTGGGATATTTGTACACAAAACTGAGGCCGGGACTTTCCAGTCCCGTCACTGCCTGGCATGGTTGCGAACAGGACTTGAAAATTTGGAGAGCCGTTGACTTTTAGCCTCTCCCTGAATTTTCCCACCCTGTCCCCGATGATGCCCGCCAATGGAAAGGCAGGAAAATCCCACCCTGAGAGTCAAAATTTTCAGTTGGGTCAACATCCAAATCCGAGCCTAACCAACATACTCACCGGTAACAACCAAGAATGTTCGAGCTATACCCGTGCCCGAGTTACTGATAGCCACACAATCATAGAAACCTTCGTCAGTGCCTGAAACACTCGGGATTTGCCAAGTAGTATTCACCGTGTCTCTGAAAACATAATAGTCAAAGTTTTAAAGTTTAGTCTTTATTAGTGTCCCAAGTAGGCTTACATTAACACTGCAATGAAGTTACTGTGAAAATCCCCTAGTCGCCACGCTCGAGTACACTGAGGGAGAATTTAGCATGGCCAATGCATCTAACCAGCACGTCCTTCAGACTGTAGGAGGAAACCCACGCAGACATGGGGAGAACATGCAAACTCCGCACAGACAGTGACCCAAAATGGGAATCGAGCCCAGGTCCCTGGCGCTGTGAGGTATTTTTTTCCCTTATACTTCCCTTATGGTATTTGCTACCAAATAAACCTGTTGGACTTTAACCTGGTGTTGTGAGACTTCTTACTGTGCTGTGAGGCAGCAGTGTTAACCACTGTGCCACCGGGTCACCCGGCAGTGAAGGTTGTGGCAACCACAACTAGAAAGCAGATCCACAAACTCACCAATTATCGCGCCGTATTGTAAAGGGTCAAATGGGCTAGTACCACTTGGGGAAGAGTCTGCGGTTTGAAGGAAGGCTCCGCTCCGCAATACTAGGCTGCTGCCACTAGAGGTTCTCCATGAGCTACTTCAACTTTGACACTCCAATGGCACGGACCCTATCTAGTTGCTGTTTCTCAGTTCAGGTTTTTAGGGAAGGTGATGGTGCAGTGGCATTATTGCTAGACTAGTAATCCAGAGACCCAGGGTAATCCTCCAGGGACCCAGGTTCAAATCCCACCACCGCAGATTGTCAAATTTGAATCCAATAAAAATCTGGAATGAAGAACCTACCGATGACCATGAAACCATTGTCGATTGTCAGGAAAACCCATCTGGTTCACAAATGTCCTTTAGGGAAGGAAATCTGTCCTCCTTACCTGACTGGATCATAGAAAACCCTACTGTGCAGGAGGAGGCCATTCAGCCCATCAAGTCTGCGCCGACTCTCCAAAGAGCATCTTACCCAAACTTTTCATGGTTATTCCATCTAACAGCAGCAGGGACCCGGGTTCGATTCCCGGCTTGGGTCACTGTCTGTGTGGAGTCTGCACGTTCTCCCCGTGTCTGCGTGGGTTTCCTCCGGGTGCTCCAGTTTCCTCCCACAGTCCAAAGATGTGCGGGTTAGGTGCATTGACCATGCTAAATTGCCCCTTGGTGTCCTGGGATGTGTAAATGAGAGGGATTAGCAGGGTAAACACATGGGGTTACGGGGGTAGGGCCTGGGTGGGATTGTTGTCGGTGCAGACTCAATGGGCCAAATACCCTCTTTCTGCACTGTTGGGATTCCATGATTCTCTGTGTGAAAAAGTTGCCCCTCAGATCCCTTTTAAAACTTCCCCCTCTCACCTTAAACCTATGCCTCTAGTTTTGGACTTCCCTACCCTGGGGAGAAGACCTTGGATATTCACCTTATCTATGCCTCTCATGATTTTATAAACCTCTGTAAGGTCACCCCTCATCCTCCTACTCTCCGGGGAAAAAAGTCCCAGCCTATCCAAGCTCTCCTTATAATTCAAACCTTCCAGTCCTGGGAACATCCTTGCAAATATTTTTTGCACCCTTTCCAGTTTAATAACATCTGTCCTGTAGCAGGGTGACCAGAATTGGACAGAGATCCTTCTCACCGCATCCCCCCTCCTTGTGCAGCTGGCAACTTTCAGGGCAGGAAGATCCCATCTCAACAACCCTCAACCCAGGGCAAGGACGGAGCCCTGTTATTCACAGGAGACTCTAGGGAAGTTACGCTAAACCCATATATCACACTTAGGTTAAACCATACTCAGAGTAGTGTGTGCAGTTCCGGTCACCATGTTGTAAACAGGATCCGTAGGATCATAGAATCCCAACAGTGCAGAAGAAGACCATTTGGCCCATCGAGTCTTCACCAACAACAATCCCACCTACCCACCTATGTACCCTGTTAATCCCTCTGATAATAAGGGGCAATTTAGCACAGCCAATCCACCTAACCCGCACACCTCTGGACTGTGGAAGGAAACCGGAGCACCCGGAGAAAACCCACTCAGACACAGGGAGAACATGCAAACTCCACACAGACAGTGAGCCGAGGCCGGAATTGAACCTGGGTCCCTGGCGCTGTGAGGCAGCAGTGTTAACCACTGTGCCACCGTGCCGCCCAGAGGAGATTTTCAAGGAAGATACCAGAAATGTCTAAGTTTACGTATCAGGAAAGGGGGGGCATATTAGGTCCTTTCACCTAAAAAAAAAAGGCAGAGAGGCACCTAATAAACTCTGAAAGTTTTTAATAGAGTGGGTACAGGGAGAATGTTTCCTCTCGTGGGGACGAGCAGAACCAAATTCCATCAATATCAGAAAATCACCACACAATCCAATCGGGAATTCAAAAGAAACATCTTCACCCAGAGTGCGGTGAGAATGTGGAACACGTCACCACTGGGAGTGGTTGAAAATGAATAATATTGACGGATTTAAGGGGAATTTGTCACACAGTTGAGGTAGACTGGAAGAGAGGATTATGGTGCTCGAATTAGATGGGGGGAGATGGGAGGAGGCTCGAGTGGGGCACAAAGATCAGCATGGACTGGCTGGGCCAAATGGACCATTTCTGTGCCCTCTGCCTATGTAATAAGCCAGTGTTTCTCCCCACTCCTGTTCAGTGCCCAGTGTTTGGTGCTGGGAAGGGAAGCTGGGATACTGAGTGAGGAGAGATTGGGGTTGGGGATTGCTGCAAGGCCCCCCCAAAGCCAAATAGCCTCCCAGCATTCACCACTTAGTCTCAGAGTGAGTGGGGTGCTCTTCCAGAGGGTGGGCTTTGGGGGTGGTACTCTAACCCAGTGTGGAGGTGGAAAACCAGGAGAAGGTAACTACAGTTCGCGACTGACTCCCACTGTCCACTGAACACTCCCATGCTCTTCCCACAGCTACTCACAGAAACAGGCGGTCTGCTTCCATCCGGGTCCCATTCCTGATGATCCGCAACGTGAACGGAATCAGACTCTTCACCGAACACGGAATCGACGTGGGTTGCATGTAGTAACCGTGCGTTTGACTGGGCATGCTCACCACAGGAGGCCCTAAAACAGACAAAACAAACATTTTAATATGGCAATGTCACTGGAATAGGCACCTAGAGGCCCAGAATGTTCCAGACACAAGGCTTCAAGTTCCATTGAGGAATTTAAATTCAATTAACTCATAAACTTGGAATAAAAAGCTAATCATTAGCTTTTAATGGTGATCACAAAACTTTTGAATTCTAACAAACACCCATCTGGGTTCTCTAATGTCCTTTAGGGAAGGAAATCTGCTGTCCTTACCCGGTCTGGCCTACACATGACTCCAGAGCCACCAGCAATGTGGTTGACACTCAAATGCCCTCTTAGGGCAACTAGGGATGGGCAATAAATGCTGGCCCGGCCAGCGATGGCCATGTCCCACAAATGAATAAAATAAATGACACCATTATCAATTGCTAAGCAAACCCATTTTTAGGGAAGGAAATCCTTACCTGGTGTGGACTACGTGTGACTCCAGACCCACAGCAATGTGGTTAGGAAGATAGGAGCAACAGTCGACCATTCAGCCCATCAAACTGCTTCTGTATTCAAGCAGCTCATGGCTGGTTATCTCCCTCTTATACCATTTCTCCCCTAAAAATGCACATATTATTTGACATATTCTCCAGAAATCTGTCTCGAAAGTGCTGCTTCCATAGTCCTCTGAGCCAGAGAGTTCCAATGATTCACCTGCCCCTGGGAGAGGAAATTCCTCCTCATCTCAGTATTAAATCACCCCTCACTCTGAGACTGTGACCCTCGGTTCTAGACTCTCCAGCCAGGGGGAACATTCTGTCCATATCCACCCTGTCACGCACTGTACAAAAATTCCAAGGGTGGGATTAACCGGCCACGCTCGCCCCAAATCCGGAAAATCCAGCCCGCGGTACCTTTGCATGGTGCACCCCCCGCCCGCTACGATTCCCGTGGTGGACGGGACGGGAAAATTCCCCCCAAGTTACAATCAGATCACTTCTCATTCTTCAAAACTCTAGAGAATCCAGGTCCCGCTTCCTCAATCTCTCCGCATCAGACAATCCCGCCGTCCCAGGGATTCATTTTGTGAACTTGCGCTGCTTGACTCCTGACAGTATGCTGGAAGGGTTTAGCAAGGCACTCAGTTCAAGGGCAACTAGGGATGGGTTACAGACACTGGCCCAGCCAGCGAGGCCCAATCAGATGGTCCCGGGTTTTAACTAAATCAAGGCAATGTCTGCTCTTGCAGATTTAACAGATCCTATAACACGAGTCTGAAACAAGGCAGGACAGCTCTCTAGGCGGTGGCCTAGGGGTATTATCACTAGACTATTAATCCAGAAACTCAGCTACTGTTCTGGGGACCCGGGTTCGAATCCCGCCACGGCAATTGGTGGAATTTGAATTCAATAAAAAATAATATCTGGAATTAAGAATCTAGTGAAACTATTGTCAGTTGTCAGAAAATCCCATCTGGTTCACTAATGTCCTTTAGGGAAGGAAATCTGCTGTCCTTACCTGGTCTGGCCTACATGTGACTCCAGAACCACAGCAATGTGGTTGACTCTCAACTGCCCTCAGGCCACTAGGGATGGACAATAAGTGCTGGCCAGCCAGCGACGCCCGTGTCCCATGAATGGAAAGAAAGGTCATTGTCTATCCCTCTAGTAACATCACTTCTAGTTACTGTGATGACACTGTGCCTTTAAGAAATGTAGAGTCATAGAGGTTTACAGCATGGAAACAGGCCCTTTGGCCCAACTTGTCCATACCGCCCTTTTTTTTTAAACCCCTAAGCTAGTCCCAATTACCCGCATTTGGCCCATATCCCTCTTCACCCATCATACACATGTAACTGTCCAAATGCTTTTTAAAAGACAAAATTGTACCTGCCTCTACTACTACCTCTGGCAGCTCATTCCAGACACTCACCACCCTCTGTGTGAAAAAATTGCCCCTCTGGACACTTTTGTATCTCTCCCCTCTCACCTTAAACCTATGCCCTCTAGTTTTAGACTCCCCTACCTTTGGGAAAAGGTATTGACTATCTAGCTGATCTATGCTCCTCATTATTTTATAGACCTCTATAAGACCACCGCTCAGCCTCCTACGCTCCAGAGAAAAAAGTCCCAGTCTATCCAGCCTCCCCTTATAACTCAAACCATCAAGTCCCAGTAGCATCCTAGTAAATCTTTTCTGCACTCTTTCTAGTTTAATAATATCCTTTCTATAATAGGGTGACCAGAGCTGTACACAGTATTCCAAGTGTGGCCTGACCAATGTCTTGTACAACTTCAACAAGACGTCCCAACTCCTGTAGTCAATGTTCTGACCAATGAATATATTTGAATCATGTTTCTCTGCAGTTTTTTTAAGCAGGCTTGGCTTGTTATTGGCACCGCACTGTCTGTGCCGGTATCTTCTATTGTTGCTGAAGCAGGATAATTGAAGCAATGTTTATTTTTAATCTGGGCCTAATGCAGTGTCCTGGAGTATTATGACCTTTTTGTGGTTGCTGCCTGGGATTCAATTTACAAATGATTGACAGGTCAGGTGGTACCTTGGGACAGTTTTCTTTCCACAGGGAAAATCCAAAGGTTTTAGGTTCAGTTTGTTAGAAGCTTTTGGGACTGCAACTCTCTCTGGGGTGAAAATTCTACTGTGGGTGGTTTACTAGCTTGAAGCTAGAGGCAAGCAGTGCCTCTATCTCTCTCCTGAGGTGTGCCAGTTCCAGGACAGGGAAGGCCTCAGCATTTTCAATTCAACCTCCGAAGGACTAATCCACACCGGGTGTTGGAAAGCTGCAAGGTCCAGCATCACGTGAGCAAACTCGCTTTCTGTGCCGAGCCTAGAACAGCGTGTATGTTTGTGGGGGGGGTGTTTGATTTGGAACAGTATATCTAGCTGTTAAGGTTTATACAATGGGTTTTTGAAAATGATAAAAGTTATTGCTGATTTTTCTTATTATAGTTCAAATGTGTACTTAAGTAAACTTTGCTTAGAATCATAGAATCCCTACAGTGCAGAAGGAGGCCATTTGGCCCATCGAGTCTGCACCGACCACAATCCCATCCAGGCCCTATCCCCGTAACCGTATTTACCCTAGTCCCCCGACACTAGGGTCAATTTAGCATGGCCAATCAACCTAACCTGTACATCTTTGGACTGTGAGAGGAAACCCACGCAGACACAGGGAGAATGTGCAAACTCCATACAGACAATGACCCGAGGCCGAAATTGAATCCGGGTCCCTGGCACTGTGAGGCAGCAGTGCTAACCACTGTGCCACCGTGCCGCCCCATTTGATGAAAGCTTCTTAGTGGGTCACTTGAATCATACCTGAAGTAAAATATCTTATGCTCACTCATGCCAAATTCAAAGTGCAAAACCTATAGTCGAGGCTGACTTCATAAAACACCTTAGAGTTTCTGACCTGGATCATAACATTAGTCATTTTCTTATTGCTGTTTATGGGAGCTTGCTGTGCACAAATTGGCTGCCATACTTCCCACATTCCAACAGTGGCACCGCTTCAAGAAAGTATTCCATTAACTGTAAAGTGCATCAGGACATCCTGAGGTCCTGCAAAAAGATGCTCTATAAATGTTGCAACGAGTTCTCTCACCAGGGACCAGATTTGTGTAGGAAACACTGGACAGGCGCTGGAAACGGTAACCTTCCCTGTCGTATCCCGTGACCTTCAGGAAGAAGTTCTCGTTGGGTGGCATGAATTCCGGAACTTTCCACACGCTGTTTGTGTTGTGGCTGGATTGGGGCCTAATGGGCAGGCTCATCAGGGTCTCCCCTGAGGTACTGAGGAGCTCCAAGCGGTCCAGCTGCCCTGGAGGGTGGAGGCCGGAGCAGTTCAACAGTACGTGGGTCGTGATCCCTGGAATGGAGGAGAACAGAGAAATTTCCTGAGAACAAGAGTTAGGAGGAGAAAAATCTGTAAAATATCAAAATAATCCCCAAGGTACAAGTCTCATCTAATGTGTCACTGTGATAATAGTAGAAAACTGGCAAATTGATTCAGAGATACGCCTCTCTCTCATTTCAGGTTTCATTCCCTAAGAGGGTGTTGGTGAACATGGTCCCCATGTTAATTTTGGTGACTATGGATTTCCAACAGATCCCCAATAGGTTCCAACAGAAGAATATTATTGGGAAGGAAGCAAATGCATGCATTCAAGTTTCAAAGTTTATTTATTAGTCACAGGTGGGCTTACATTAACACCGCAATGAAGATACTGTAAAAATCGCCCAGTCGCCACACTCCGGCGCCCGTTCGGGTACACTGAAGGAGAGTTTAGCATGGCCAATTCACCTGACCGGCATGCTTTTTTGAGTGTGGGAGGAAACCCTCGCAGACACGGGGAGAACGTGCAGACTCTGCACTGACAGTGACCCAAGCCGGGAATCGAACCCGGGTCCCTGGCGCTGTGTGGCAGCAGTGCTAACCACTGTGCCACCGTGCCGCCCTATTTAGTCAGAGGGAATGAAAACTTTCACTTTTGAAGACAGAGATTTCTCACAGCTTGGCCCCAACTGTGTCAATTGAGCATTTCAGAGTGTCAGTCTGCTCTAGAACTTTCTGCAGGATTGTTCTGTGCGATATTAGTAATTAATGTATCAGATGAAATTCTTTTTGCCTGTTATTTAATTGGTAACTGTAAGGTTGGAATAACATGTTACATTTTTAAGCACCCAACACCTTTTAATTCCCTCATCAAAATAGCAGGAATTTCACACCAACATCTTCATTATCCATATCACATTTCACAAGTTAAAATCCAGACTGGATCTATCTAAGGGTGAAGCTAGATACACGAGTGAGAGATAACGGAATAGAGGATTATGATTGATGAAGAGGATTGGGAGGAGACTTGAGTGGAACATAAACACCAGCATGGAACTTCTGGGCTAAATGGCCTGTGTCTTGGCTGTAAATTCTGAGTAGTAACTGACAAGTGCGGGTTCTATGTCTTCTTGTTGCTTTTTGGTTTCCAGATGTTGTTAATATTCATACTTCAGGCTTGAAAAGATCAGAAAATCCCTGGCCAAAAATTTCCCATCCCGGGAATCGTAACGGGTGCGACGGAGAACTTGGCGAACCATTGAAAGGTCTGTTGAGCTCAGGCGGAAATTTCTGGTTTTGGGGCGTGTGTGGCCGGAGAATCGCACCCTATGTTTAATTTGCTATGCTGTCTGGGGCAACAAAAAGGACCAGATTGAACCGGTTCTGTTATACTTCACATGAGTCTCTAGAGCCGCCATGAAATGTAGCCCCCGGAACATTTGCAAATAACACATTAGTTCCTAGCTAATTGGTTCGGAACTCTTTATAGATATGTACAGATGATAGAATCCCTATAGTGCAGAAGGAGGCCATTCGGCCCATCAAGTCTGCACCAACCCACAATCCCACCCAAGCCCTATCCTTGTAACCCCACATAATCCTCCTGACATGTCGATTAACTCACATGAACGGAGTGGGAATGGAGGGATTCAAAAGAATGGTCTAGTTTGGACCAGGGAGCGGCGCGGGCTTGGAGGGCCTAAGGGCCTGTTCCTGTGCTGTATTGTTCTTTGACACGAAGGGTCAATCCCCCCCAGACCTGTTCCCTGTAACCCCAAGTATTTACCCCCATGGCTAATTCAGCTAACCAACACATCCTTGGACACTAAGGAGCAACTTAGCATGGCCAATCCACCTAACCTGCACATCTTTGGACTGTGGGAGGAAACCGGAGCACCCGGAGGAAACCCACGCAGACACAGGGAGAATGTGCAAATTCCACACAGACAGTGACCCGAGCCAGGAATCGAACCCGGGTCCCTGGCGCTGTGGGGCAGCAGTGCTAACCACTGTGCCACCGTGCTGCCCCAGGTAATACAGCAACTAATAACAGTGGCTTTGAGCTCTTGTTAGATGGACAATGTTTCAGTTCACCTACCTTGAATCGGACGTTGACTTGTTTTCCTGAAGTCTGAGGTAGGTTTTGTGGAAAATCCAGCCCGGAAATCAATGCTGCTGACTCCGGTGATCCGTGCGGAGTGGCTTCCAGTGCTGCGGAGCTGAAAGGAAACAAACTTCGCTTGTCACCATCCCAGTGGATACAGTGAGGGCAATAACATGATGTCAGTTAACCCTTTCCCATGCCTAGTTGCACATGGCTCACTGGCTGTCCTGTCTGGAGACAATATACATCTCTTTAGCCTGTGTTTAATGCTCCCTCCACTCACATTGTCTCGATCTTTAAGACCTGGTTGGCTGTAGAGAATCGCATTCTAATCAGTATTCTGTAACTTGATTTTGTGTCTCTGTGCCCTGTTTGAGAGCAGATTTCCACTCCATCTGACGAAGGAGCAGCGCTCCGAAAGCTAATGGCATTTGCTTCCAAATAAACCTGTTGGACTTTAACCTGGTGTTGTTAAAACTCTTACTGTGTTTATCCCAGTCCAACGCCGGCATCTCCACATCATAGTTGCAGACAAAGCACATGTCTATGTCTGCACAAGAGCAAGGACAGTACTAAATCAACCCAGACTGTGCAGACACAGAGGAAAAGAGCAAAGGCACTTTGGACACCAGAATTTTACCAGCACGTCCTGAATCCAGGGGGCGGGCAAGGCTCGGAGAACGGCATTCTCTGTTGGCCTCGGACGGGATTGTACAAACCCTGGGCAGACATGCCGGTAAAATTCCGTCCAACGTCATCAAAACTGAGAGTTGGAAAGCAAATAGTTAAAGTTAATTTAGCCTTACATTGACAGTGCAACAAAGTTACCGTGAAAATCCCTGAGTCGCCACACTCCGGCGCCTGTTCAGGTCAATGCACCCAACCAGCACGTCTTTCAGACTGGGGGAGGGAAGCGGAGCACCCAGAGGAACCCATGCAGACACGGGGAGAGTGTGCAAACTCCAACAGACAGTGGCCCGAGCCGGGAATTGAACCCGGGTCCCCGGCGCTGTGAGGCGGCGGTGCTAACCACTCTGCCAAACTCAGATTGGAGGAACAGAGGAGTGGGGAAATCGAGGAGAAAGTCCTCACAGGGAGTGATTCTGATGATGTGATGTGTCTTCACTTCTATACAAAGTGGATGCATTAAGAGGATTGGATGAGATGCTTGAAGTTTATGCAGAACAAGAAAGCGGGAAATTCAAACTAACATTGGCCCTGGTGATACTCGGGCCACGCGGATGTGATCCTTACCTTGACGGTCCACATTCCAGGCCGTGGGTTTTTCACATTGACAACTCGAGCTGAGTTTGGAATATTCAACAGTTCATTCAAACCCAACCCTCTCCACATGAAGCGACCTGAAAGAAAGCCAACTCGCAAGTCAGTGTCTAATCAGATTAACACAGCTTCCAAAGCAAGATGCTGGTGGGTAAATAGCAGGGGGTTAGAGCAAGCACCATCTCACCTCTAGAATAACACAGGCAAGAAGACAGCCCAGTGACATCACTTTCTGGGGCTAATGGACAGGGAATAGCAATAATGAAAGGACATTGTGCGATGGGAAACCTAAGGGCTGTAGCAACCCTGGACAATACCCAGGCTTGGGCTGACAAGTGGCAAGTAACATTCGCACCACACAAATGCCAGGCAATGACCATCACCAATAAGAGACACTCTAAACACCACCCCTTAACATTCAATGGTTTACTGAATTCCTCACTGTCAACATCCTTGGGGTTACCATTAACCAGAAACTCAACTGGACTCACCACATAAACATGTGGCTACAAGAGCAGGTCAGAGGCTAGGAATACTGTGGCAAGTAACTCACCTCCTGACTCCCCAGAGCCTATCCACCATTTACAAGGCACAAATCAAGAGTGTGATGGGATACTCTGCACTTGCCTGGATGGGTGCAGCTCCAACAACACTAAAGAAGCTTAACACCATCCAGGACAAAGCAGCCCCGCTTGATTGGCAACACATCTACAAACGTCCACTCCCTCCACCACCGACGCTCAGTAGCAGCAGTGTGTACTATCTACAAGATGCACTGCAGCAATTCACCAAAGATCCTTAGACAGCACCTTCCAAACCCACGACCACTTCCAACTAGAAGGACAAGGGCAGCAGATACATGGGAATGCCACCACCTGCAAGTTCCCCTCCAAGCCACTCACCATCCTGACTTGGAAATATATCGCCGTTCCTTCGCAGTCACTGGGTCAAAATCCCAGAATTCCCTCCCTAACGGCATTGTGGGTCAACCCACAGCACGTAGACTGCAGCGATTCAAGAAGGCAGCTCACCACCACCTTCTCAAGGGCAACTAGGGATGGGCAATAAATGCTGGCCAGCCAGCGACGCCCATGTCCCATGAATAAATTTTTTAAAACCCTCACAAAGAATACGCAACACCCAAAAGAGTCAACAACTGGAATTACAAAATCCTGGAGTAGGGGATGCAAAAATATAAAGAGAAATGAAAGTATCCAAAAGGAGCACTCAGCACGGATCAGTTAGTGAACAAACTGAAGCAATGGAAACACCATCTACAAACTGTGGGAAGAATGCCCCTCCATGCAATCTTAGCTTTTACTCCATTGTGAATCATCCCATTTCCCACATCAGCAGTGCTGAGAATTGGAGTGAGACTGACCTAAAGGTGGTTTTGTTCTATTGGTTCTTGCTCGCTAGAATCTGGCATGAAAATGATCAACCTCTTCAGAAATAGGATCCTTCTAAACAACTCCTCAGGTAGTGAAGCGGCCTGTTCCCACTCCCAGCAAGATGTGAACAGCATCAGACTTGGACTTGGGTAAGTCACATTCACACTACATAAATACGTCATTTTAAAGTTTGATGTTTATTTATTAGTGTCGCAAGTAGGCTTACATTAACACTGCAATGAAGTTACTGTGAAAATCCCCTAGTCGCCACACTCCGGCATCTGTTCGGGTACACTGAGGGAGAATTTACCATGGCCAATGCACCTAACCAGCACGTCTTTTGGACCGTGGCTGGAAACCAGAGCACCCGGAGGAAACCCACACAGACACAAGGAGAATGTGCAGACTCCACACAGACAGTGACCCAAGCTGGGAATTGAACCTGGGTCCCTGGCGCTGTGAGACAGCAGTGCTAACCACAGTGCCACCGTGCCACCCACTCAATGCTCCAACCCCAATTGCTCTCCCTCTCTTATCGGATAAATAAAGGAATAAATGATCCAAAAACAACCCCTGCACACAGGAGATTGACTTTAATCTAACAGGATATTTTTTATGCTCTGATATCTTACCTGAAGGGTCCCGGATTTCTATGGCTGGTGCGGGGCCACTGAGGGAAATGGTGACCTCTTTCAGGTTAGGGTCAAAGGGCACCAGCCAGAGATGCTCCTCCCTCTGCTTGTGATTGGTGGACAGCAGATGGACTTTCGAGGCCTGGATAGTTTTTTCAACCCATTCCAGCACCTGGACAAAACAAAATCGGCATTGTAACCTCAGCGCTTACTTCACCCAAAGACTTCCCACCACCCCTTCCTCATTTCTCCCCTCAGAACGTGGAATAAAGCTCCTTAGGTGCCCAGTTATCGCTTGGCTTGCCTCATTATTGAACGGGCACTGAGCATGAAGAGGCTATTCAACTGATGGGACCATCAGAGCTGATCCTGATCCATCCCTTATCCAACAGCCTTACGTTCGCACATTCAATCACTGGATTCTTCGACGTGTGTGTGAGTGATTTATCCTGCCCCAAACAATATGTGGAGATGCCGGCGTTGGACTGGGGTGAACACAGTAAGAAGTCTCACAACACCAGGTTAAAGTCCAACAGGTTTATTTGGTAGCAAATACCATAAGCTTTCGGAGCGCTGCTCCTTCGTCAGATGGAGTGGAAATGTGCTCTCAAACAGTGCACAGACACAGAAATCAAGTTACAGAATACTGATTAGAATGCGAATCCCTACAGCCAGCCAGGTCTTAAAGGTGCAGACAATGTGGGTGGAGGGAGCATTAAACACAGGTTATGTGCCAGCAGCAAATCGACAACCTTACATTAATTTTGCTCTGATAAGATCATCAGTGCGTCAATTGCCACAGAGGTAAAGTGATTGGTTGAAGGATTAGAGGGGAGGGGAGGAAATATCTCTTCACCCACAGAAACATAGAAACTAGAAGCAGGAGTAGGCCATTCGGCCCTTCGAGCCTGCTCCGCCATTCATTATAACCATGGCTGATCAAATTCAATGTCCTGATCCCCCCCTTTCCCCCGTCGCTTGATCCCTTTAGCCCCAAGAGCTATATCTAATTTCTTCTTGAAATCAGTCAATGTTTTGGCCTCAACTACTTTCTGTGGGAGTGAAGTCCACACATTCACCACTCTCTGGGTGAAGAAATTTCTCCTCACCTCAGTTCTAAAAAAGTTTACCCCTTATCCCCAAACTATGACCCCTAGTTCTGGCCTCCCCCACCATTGGGAACATTCTTTCTGAATCGACCCTGTCTAACCCTGTGTGAATTTGATACCTGTCTACGAGATCCCCTCTCAGGGGTCAGACAGCCTGGAAGTTGCTGCTCAAACTGGTGGTTCAGGCAGTAGCAGCAATCTACAAAAAGCTGCGTACCACATGCTGCAAACTGGGGTCAGAATGGTGGCTGGTGTTTTATTGGTTTATTTTTCACTCAGCACACACACGATGGGCTGAATGGCCTCTTTCTGTGCTGTAACCTCTCTAAGGTTCTATTATCGATAGGCTGCTCAAGGTGCTCAATATGAGTGCACTTGCCATGTGAGCACAGTGGCACATGCCCCCCTCCATCCGCAGCCTCTGCCCCCTCCACCCACACCCAGCTGCTCCCTCCACCCGCAGCCTCTGCCCCCTCCACCCACACCCCGCTGCTCCCTCCACCCGCAGCCCCCTGCCCCCTCCACCCGCACCCCCTTGCTCCCTCCTTCCACACACTGCAGCCCCTTCCACCCACTCCCTCCACCCACCCCCTCCCCCTCACACCGCACCCCCCTCCCCCTCACCCCCACACCGCACCCCCCTCCCCCTCCACCCACCCTCTCCCCCTTCCACCCCACACCACACCCCCTGCCCCCTCTACCTGCCCCCTTCGTCTGCCCACCTCACCCCCTTGTCCCCTCCACCTGCACACCCCTCGCCCCCATGCCCCCTTTCACTCGTGCAAACATTTCCACATCCCCCCATCCCTGTGGAGTGAGCGAGATTACTGTTTGAGTACAGGGTGCGGAACCATCGCAGGCTGGGTTGTCCAGGCTGGGTTGTCCAGGCTGGGTTGTCCAGGCTGGGTTGTCCAGGCTGGGTTGTCCAGGCTGGGTCGTCCAGGCTGGGTCGTCCAGGCTGGGTCGTCCAGGCTGGGATGTCCAGGCTGGGTCGTCCAGGCTGGGTCGTCCAGGCTGGGTCGTCCAGGCTGGGTTGTCCAGGCTGGGTTGTCCAGGCTGGGTTGTCCAGGCTGGGTTGTCCAGGCTGGGATGTCCAGGTTGGGTCGTCCAGGCTGGGTTGTCTAGGCTGGGTTGTCCAGGCTGGGTTGTCCAGGCTGGGTTGTCCAGGCTGGGTTGTCCAGGCTGGGTTGTCCAGGCTGGGTTGTCCAGGCTGGGTCGCCATCCCGACACCGACCTCAGTTGTGGGTCAGGAACCCGGAATTGCCATTGACGGGACTTCAGTCGCAACCTTCCCCAGGGTAACTGTTTACCCAACCGCCTCCTGGAGCCCGTCCGATTCGGGAAGAGGTGAGAAATGTTGATGCAGGAAGAAGAAATCTTTGGAACTCCCGGCCCCTGAAGGCCGTAGACGCTCCATTGTTGAATATATTTAAGGCTGGGCTGAACAGATTGTCCAGGGATCCGCGAATGGGGCTGAAACCCAAGATCAGCCATGATACCATTGAATGGTGGAGCTGGCTTGATGGGCTGAATGGTCGAGATCGTAAAAATGGAGTCGCTCTCTGCATCACCATGAAAACATCTAAAAATCACGCACAGTCCCAGCTATCAGGCCATGGAGGGGGGAGGGAGGGGAGAATCCCTCCAAAGGACAGTCTGCAGCCCAGTCTGTGGCCACCCCAACTTGGAGGGGCATCAATGGCCCCCTGGCCTGTTGCCAGGAGACCGCCTCCAGGCAAATGCCAGGCTGGCTGCAGTTGGGAAGATCCCAGCGGGGCCTACACCTTTCTTCCAGTTTGCTGCCACATTGACCCCACCCTATGGGCAAGATCGCTCGGAGGTGGGAATGGCTCGGTGGCCGCTCCGATGCACTATTTTCCTGCTTTGCTTCCAGTCCATCCACCTCCTAACACACCCCCAGAGGAACAGGGAAGTTCAGCGCCATGTTGTCATATATACATAGGGGGGATAAGGGGGAGGGGGGGAGAGGGAGAGAGGGGGGAGACGGGAGGAGAAGGGGGCAGAGGAAGGAGAGGGGGAGAGGTGGGAGGGGGGACAGGGGGGACAGGGGGAGACAGGGGAGAGGAGGGACAGGTGGGAGGGGGAGAGAGAGGGGGAGAGGGAGGGAGAGGCAGAACAGGGGGGATGGGGGGGACAGAGGGGGACGGGGGGACAGCGGGGAGGGCAGTGGAGGGGAGGGGAACTGGAGGAAGGTCCTTGGGGTTGTTCCACTCATTCAACTCAGCCAGATTTGGAACACTATTGACGAAGATGAGCTTTCGATAGTAAACAACCTTAGGAGTCTAAAACATCCAAACTTACTTCAACAATCCTGTTCCTACTGATACAAACATATGAATTAGGAGCAGGAGTAGGCCACTCGGCCCCTCAGGCCTGCGTCCCCATTCAATAAGATCATGGCCAATCTGATTGTAACCTCAACCCCACATTCCTGCCCCCCGGTAACCTTTCACCCCCTTGTTAATCAGGAATCTATCCAGCTCTACCTTAAAAAATTCACAGATTCTGCTTTAACCACCTTTTGTTTCTAAGTTTAAGTTTATTTATTAGTGTCACAAGTAGGCTTACATTAACACTGCAATGAAGTTACTGTGAAAATCCCCGAGTGGCCACACTCCGGCGCCTGTTCGGTTACACTGAGGAAGAACTTAGCACGGCCAATGCACCTAACCAGCACGTCTTTCGGACTGTGGGAGGAAACTGGAGCACCCGGAGGAAACCCACGCAGACTCGGGGAGAATGTGCAAACTTCACACAGACAGTGACCCAAGCCGGGAATCGAACCTGGGTCCTTGGCGCTGTGAGGCAGCAGTGCTTGAGGGAATTCCAAAGACTCACGGCTCTATGAGAGAAATTATTCTCCTCACCTCTGTCTTAAATGGGAGACCTAATTTTTAAACAGTGACCCCTAGTCCTAGATTCTCCCACAAGAGGAATCATTCCCTCCACATCCGCCCTGTCGATACCCCTCAGGATCTTAACAGTTTTGATCAAGTCTCTTCTAAACTCTGGTGGCTACAAACCTGATCTCTCCAACCTTTCCTCTTCAGAAGACTGCCTATTCCTGGTACGAGGTGAGTAAACCTTCTCTGAACTGCTTCGAACACATTTACATGTTTCCTTAAATAAGGAGACCATTACTGTACATTGTATTCCAAATGTGGTCTCACCAATGTCCTGTACAACTGAAACATTGGGGGCGATCCTCCCAAAAGTGCTGAATTGGTGAGAAAACTGTTGTAGGTCATGACTGTTTTGCCAGTTCAGCTTCTCACCCGAATCTCCGCACTCTGTGCACTGCAGAGGTCCCAGTCGGGAATCTCATTAAAAACCCACGGAGGGGGGGCGGGGCCTATTCGCGCCCGAGTTTGACAGTTCTGAAACTCTGCACATGCACAGTGGTCCCGATCTGTCAGTCTCCCCGTCTGCTGGCCAGATCGATCGCTGGCAAGCCCGAGACCCCCACAGTCCTGCCCCTCCAGCCTCCCCCCACGGCCCGATTTTGGCCCCCACACCCAGCCCGACCCGCCAGAAAGGTTGCGGGTCGTGATGGGTGAATCACCCCCCCCCCTGCCCGATCTCCCTACTTTGGCAGTCAATTCCCCTCACGATAAGCAATACATTCTATTAGCTTTCCGAGTTACTTGCTGCATCAGACTTTTGAATGGACCTACCTCGCATTAAGTTGATCTTTCTCTACACCCTAGCTATGACTGTAACACTACATTCTGCACTCTCTCACTTCCTCCTCTATGAATGGTATGCTTTGTATAGTGCACAAGAAACAATACTTTTTACTGTGTACTAATAAATGTGACAATAATAAATCAAATCAAATATCTGTATACCAGCCTTTTGTGACTCATGCATAATGGCACCAAAGTTTACCTCCAGAAAGGTAGCAGACCACATTTTAAATCTATTTCTTCTCCACTCAGGACTAGGGGGGTAAGAAAATATCCTCGAAAATGTGAAAAGCAATTAAGTCCAATTGAGTTCCTCATCTCAATTACACAAAGCGGATTTATCTATTTATTTTAAGAGTCACATTTACAGTCAAAGTCAGCAAATCAAAAATAAAATGTACGTTATAAATGTAGTGAGATCATCGCGTGGCCCCCGATGCCAGCTGAAACGATGACTGCACAGCTTCAACTTAATAAACGAAAGTCTAATGAGACGCTTGACTCTTTACAAGTCTGACAGGGGATTTGGACATGGTCTCATTCTGAAGGAATGATATGAAAGTTACAAGCTCTTCTGGTGGGACCCAGCGTGTTACTGCATCCTGTGCCATTGCATTGGCCTCATTCAATATATCTCTAAAATAATCCATTCATCACCAGCTTAACAAACGCATCAAATATACATCTTTGATATCTGTATTTTAAGCTTTTTTAAAAAGTTTTATTTATTGGTGTCACAAGTAGGTTTACATTAACGCTGCAATGAAGTTACTGTGAAAATCCCCTCGTCGCCACACTCTGCGGGGTAAATGTGTGGGGTTACAGGGTTAAGGTGTGGGACAGGGCAGGGTCAGACACTCTGTCAGAGAGTCTGTGCAGACTGTTCGGGTACACTGAGGGAGAATTTAGCACGGCCAATGCACCTAAGCAGCACATCTTTCATACTGTGGGAGGAAACCGGAGCACCCGGAGGAAACCCACGCAGACACGGGGAGAACGTGCAGATTCTGCACAGACAGTGACCCAAGCTGGGAATCGAACCCGGGTCCCTGGCGCTGTGAGGCAGCAGTTTTTACTAATGTTGCATAGAATGTACACTGCACAAACAGGCAGATTTCACCCAACTGGTTCATAAATACTCCACATAAACTCTCCCCAACCCATACATTCTCTCACCCGATCACAATCTCTTTCTATTCTTTTCAACCGTATGTGTCTACCTGCCCCTTAAACGCATCTATTATTTTAATATGTTAAACAGTCCAAAGATGTGCCAGTTAGATGGATTGGCCATGCTAAATTGCCGCTTAGTGTCCCGGGATGTGTAGGTTAGGGAGATCAGCAGGGTAAATGTGTGTGGTTACAGGGATAGGGTGTGGGAAAGGGCCAGGGTAAGATACTCTGTCAGAGAGTCAGTGCAGACTTGATGGGCCAAATGGCCTCCTTCTGCACTGTATGGGTTCCATGGTTCTTTATTACTTGCCTCAACCACTCCCTGCGATAATGTTTTCCACATTCTCAACACTCTCTGGCTAAAGAGATGTTTAAGAGATTCTTTATTGGATTAATTAATAATGATCTGATTTTTACGACTTTGGTTTTGGACTCCCTCACAATTGGAACTATCGCCTCTGTGATTTGTCTATAGTTTTTCTGGCCTTTAACCGTTTAGTTATGTACAATATGAATCTATTCTCCACCGTGTTACTCCACCACTCATTTAAACTCATTTTTCAAGGAGTTTTCACCTCTTTATTCCACCAAACAAAATGTACTCGCTCACCTTTATCTCCATTGAAATTAATTCACTGTTCTTTGTTCCTTCCTGTTTTTAAAATCCCATCAGCTTCCCATCAAGTGGCACAGTGGTTAGCGCTGCTGCCTCACAGAACCAGGGACCCGGGTTCAATTCTGGCCTCGGGTGACTGTCTGCGTGGAATCTGCACATTCTCCCCGTGTCTGTGTGGTTTTCCTCCGGGTGTTCCGGTTTCCTCCCACACTCCAAAGATGTGCGGGTTAGGTGGATTGGCCATGCTAAATTGACCCTTAGTATCCCAAGATGTGTACGTCAGATGGATTAGTCACGGGAAATGTGTGGGGTTACAAGGATAGGGCAGGGGAGAGGGCCTGAGTAAGATGCTCTGTCAGAGAGTCAGTGCAGACTTGATGGGCCGAATGGCCTTGTTCTGCACCATAGGGATTCTACAATTATGATTGAACCTCCCAAAGCTGTGGACATTTTCTTCACGCACTGCTCCGTGCTCATTGGGAGACTTGTGAAGCGCAGTTATTTTAATGTGTGAGAGGGGGAGAATGGGGAGGGGGGGTCCAAGGTGAGATTCTGTCTTCAGGTAATGGGCATCACGGACACCCTGGGGAAGGGGCTTTGCCCACCCCCCACCACCACCCCTACCACGCCTGTAAATCACTGGCCACTCCTCTCACCATCCAGACGGAGATCACTCAGCTCAGCACTGCCCAGGAAGGCCCAATGTGTCTCCCAGCGGGGCTGCTCACTGGGTGAAGTCAGTTAACTTGCTCCCATTCTGGTTTTATTGGCCTGGCCTCGGAGCCTGTAACTCTGACAACTGCCACTGCCAATTCCCTGTACGAGAAATCTGCAGCTGATAAAGTAGCAGAAGCAAAACCAGAGCCAGTGGGTGTTAATGTGGAATACAGCTTCACTCTGTCCCTGACAGTCACAATTAAAATTAACCTCCGGCAGGCTCTGTTCTCCAGTGGAGATAGGGACATGCAGGGAGACTGAAGGATAGAGTTTATATCACCCCTCTCTGCCCCATGTTCCGTGATTAAATGCACCACCTTGTGCAGTAGCTAGCCACAAAGCTCTGGCAAGGTCTAGAATCTCACCTTAGACCCCCCCTCCCCATTCTCCCCCTCTCACACATTAAAATAACTGCGCTTCACAAGTCTCCCAATGAGCACGGAGCAGTGCGTGAAGAAAATGTCCACAGCTTTGGGAGGTTCAATCATAATTGTAGAATCCCTATGGTGCAGAACAAGGCCATTCGGCCCATCAAGTCTGCACTGACTCTCTGACAGAGCATCTTACTCAGGCCCTCTCCCCTGCCCTATCCTTGTAACCCCACACATTTCCCGTGACTAATCCATCTGACGTACACATCTTGGGATACTAAGGGTCACTGGCTGTCTTGTCTGGAGACAATACACATCTTTTTAGCCTGTCTTGATGCTCTCTCCACTCACATTGTTTCGTCTCTTAAAGACTTGATTAGTTGTAAGTATTTGCATTCCAACCATTATTCATGTCAATTGAGTCTGTGTCTTTATAAGCTCTGTTTGTGAACAGAATTCCCACTCACCTGAAGAAGGGGCTTGCAGCTCCGAAAGCTTGTGTGGCTTTTGCTACCAAATAAACCTGTTGGACTTTAACCTGGTGTTGTTAAACTTCTTACTGTGTTTACCCCAGTCCAACGCCGGCATCTCCACATCAAGGTCTAGCTTCACAGAATTGTACAGCACAGAAGGAGGCCATTTGGCCCATCAAGACTGTGTCAGCTCTTTTGAAAAGAGTTATTCAATTAACTCCACTCCCCTACTCACGGTGGCACAGTGGTTAGCACTGCTGCCTCACAGCACCAGGGACCCTGGTTCGATTCCCGGATTGGGTCACTGTCTGCGTGGAGTCTGCACATTCTCCCCGTCTCTGCGTGGGTTTCCTCCGGGTGCTCCGATTTCCTCCCACAGTCTGAAACCTGTGCTGGTTAGGTGGATTGGCCATGCTAAATTCTCCCTCAGTGTACCCGAACAGGAGTGTGACAAGTAGGGGATTTTCACAGTAACTTCATTGTGGTGTTAATGTAAGCCTACTTGTAACTAATAAATAAATTTTAACTTCCCCCATAGCCCTGCAAACCTTTCTCTTAAGAGTGTTTATCCATTCTCCTCCTGCAAGGTCTACATTCAGCACACTTTCAGGCAATGCAGTAGAAATTCTCCGCATTTCTTCCCTGGATCTTTTCTCAATCCCTGGTCGGCGCTGATTTTTCTGGTAATCAGTCATTGTGCTGCTGGAGTCAAGCGCGTTGAAAAGGAATCAGATCTCCCACTCGCAATCACTACCGATTCCGGCTGAAAGATGTGGGGCAGGATTTTCCAGTCGGCTTACCCCAAAACCGGAAAATCCTGCCCGAGTTCAACGGACCTTTGCATGGTCCACTGCCCCCCCCCCCGCCCGCTACAATTCCCGCGGCGGGCGGGGCGGCAAAATTCCTCCCCCCCAGATGTGTGCGTGAACATCACGACAACAGGAGCAGGCTGATCCGCGACACTCCCAAGGACAAATAGCCCACCAACACTCAATGGTCTACTTTCACAGGCAAAACCTGGTGGGATTCTCCAGTCCCGCCGCAGTGAGGAGAGATTTGGCTGAGTGCCAAATTCCCCGTCCTCACTGGCAGCGGCAGTGGGGCGTGAACAGCTGGAAAAATCCGGCCAAAGAATAGAATCCCAACAGTGCAGAAGGAGGCCATTTGGCCCATCGAGTCTGCACCAACCACAATCCCACCCAGGCCCTATTCCTGTAAACCCACATATTTACCCTGCTAATCCCCAACACTAGGGTCAATTTAGCACCTAACCCGCACATCTTTGGACTGTGGGAGGAAACCGGAGCGCCCAGAGGAAACCCACGCAGACACGGGGAGAAAGTGCAAACTCCACACAGACAGTGACCCGAATCAAACCCGGGTCCCTGGCACTGTGAGGCAGCAGTGCTAACCGCTGTGCCACCGTGCTGCCCCGAGTCGCCACACTCTGGTGCCTGTTCGGGTACACTGAGGGGGAATTTAGCATGGCCAATGCACCTAAGCAGCACGTCTTTTGGACTGTGGGAGGAAACCGGAGCACCCGGAGGAAATCCACGCAGACACGGGGAGAATGCGCAAACTCCACACAGACAGTGACCCGAGGCTGGAATCGAACCCAGGTCCCTGCGCTGTGAGGCAGCAGTGCTAACACTGTGCCACTGGGCCACCTGAATGGCTGTTTGCCACTGAACGATAGTTAGTGTCTGGGTGGGGGATGGAATGGGAATGTAGGGTCAAGGTAGAAGATCAACCAGAGGGGCCAAATGGCCAGCTTCTAATTCCTTACGTTCTAGGGTAGATGGTGCAGGAGTTGCTGCCTTCAGTAAGCATGGTGGGGGAAAGAATCACAGTCTGACAGAGAGAAACCAGATCACCTTCAGCTTCTGCCATCGTCAGTTCGATCCCAACTGGGTTTACTGCTGGGCCTGTAACTGTGAAAAGTGGTACAAAGCATTCTGCAAATTCCTGACGGCGCTGAGAAATGGCTTCTAATAACATGCAGATTCGACACAGTCATGCTCTCGACCAGATTCCTGCATCGTTACTTAGCCTCGTCCCTGGAGAAATCACATTCAAATCCGAGGCTCAGCGAAATAATACCCTCAGCAGTGGAGTGGAATACATGAGGCACTGGAACCTTTCAGGGAAGAGACAGGATGCCAATCCCATTAGATGTTTTTTTTCCCAAGAGGATTCGACGCTTATAATCTTCGTATTGTGAAAAATACAATCAGTGTCAGGCTAGAATTTAATATCACACACAGGAAGGCGCAATCTGCAACGTACGTCATACAATATTGCGCGCGATGTAATCATTGTCCGCTAGAATAATGTACAGCACCAAAAGAGAAAATGCTGGAAAATCTCAGCAGGTCTGGCAGCATCTGTAAGGAGAGAAAAGAACTGACGTTTCAAGTCCAGATGACCCTCTGTCAAAGCCATTTTGACAGAGGGTCATCTGGACTCGAAACATCAGCTCTTTTCTCTCCTTACAGATGCTGCCAGACCTGCTGAGATTTTCCAGCATTTTCTCTTTTGGTTTCAGATTCCAGCACCCGCGGTAATTTGCTTTTCTAGAATAACGTCGAACGCTGATTATAATGTCGGAGGGACTTTTTACCTCGAGAATCTTTTTTTAAATTCGTTCACAGGATGTGGGCGTCGCTGCCGAGGTCAACATTTATTGCCCATCCCTAATTGCCCTTGAGAAGCTGAGCTGCCTTCTTGAATCGCTGCATTCCATGTGGTGTAGGTACACCCACAGTGCTGTTAGGAAGGACATTCCAGGATTTTGACCCAGCAACAGTGCAGGAACGGCGATATATTTCCAGGTCAGGATGGTGAGTGACTTGGAGAGGGACTTGCAGATGTAAGCCTACTTGTGACTAATAAATAAAACTTTAAATAAATAAACCGTCACGGGACGGTTTAGGAAATTGGAAACAAGTGCCCCCCGCCTCCTGTGCCCCCCCCCCCCCCCCCAGAAGCTGCAGTGAGTCTGCACCGGCCCTGAGTCACAAAGAGGCCATAATCCAGGCCGTACCTTGACAGATCACCATTCAGACAAATCTGATGAGAATCATGGAATCTCCCTCCGTTGCGGCGGCTCTGGAAAACTGCTCTCTTTACAACAACAACTTACCTTTATCTCGCAGCCTGAACAGAATGAAACTTCACAGGAGCAACACAAAACAAAACACGACGGCAAGATGTGAAAGGAAATATGTCAGATGACTAACAAATTAGTCAAAGAGGTTGGGTTTGAGGAGAGTTTTGAAGATAGGAAAGCGAGGGAGAGAGGCGGAGAGGTGTTAGGAGGGAATTCCAGAGCCTGGGGGCCGAGGGCAGCTGAAGGCACAGCCGCCAATGGTGGCGCGATTATAATTAGGGGTGTACAAGAGGCCAGAGTTTGAGGAGCGCAGATAACTGGGAGGGTGCTGGGGCTGTAGGAGGTTACAGAGATCGGGAGGGTCAAGATCCTGGTGGAATCTGAAAACAAGGATGAGAAGTTTAAAGTTCAAGACATTGTTCGATTGGGAGCCAGTGTACGTCAGTGAGTAGAGGGGTGATAGGAGAATGGGACTGTGGTGACTGCAATGGGGCACATGAGGTTGGCCTCTTGGAGTATGAGCTCCCTGATTGAGGTCATCGTTGCCTGCCCAATCAGGGAGCCTCACCTGTAAAAAAAAATGGCAGTGTCAGGTCTTCTGGCACTCCAGATTCTGGCTCTGTACCTGAAGCACTCCATGAGTGGAATAGAGTTTGTAAATAAAGGGAAGCTGGTGAAGGGACACCGGCCTCTGAGGAGTTATTTCAGGGACTTGCTGTGGGCGGCACATTGGCACAGTGGTTAGCACTGCTGCCTCACAGTGCCATGGACCTGGGTTCGATTCCTGGCTTGGGTCACTGTCTGTGCGGAGTCTGCACGTTCTCCCTGTGTCTGCGTGGATTTCCTCCATTTTCCACCCACAGTCAGAAAGATATGATGGTTAGGGTGCATTGGCCGTGCTAAATTCTCCCTCAGTGTACCCGAACAGGCGCCGGAATGTGACAACTAGAGGAATTTCACAGTAACTTCATTGCAGTGTTAATGTAAGCCTACTTGTGACTAACAAATAAATAAAACTTTAAATAAATAAACTGAATCCAGACACTGGCAGCAGAGTTTTACACACAAAGTGCTTAACTTCCTAAACACGTTCAGTATAAAGCCCCTGGCCTTTAATTATTTGGTGACTGGATCTCACAGTAACGCCGGCGCAGAGGTTTAATCTGCAAGGTGCCACGAGGAGCCAGGAATCATTTGGCTCTTGGCATTTCCTGCAGAACTGGTTCAGCTCTGTGCCTCTAGGAAAACCTTGTACAGAGCCCGGCTCAATCATTCCAGTCTGCTCTGATTCATTCCTTATGGTCAGACACGGAAAAGCAATGCTGAAGGACTTGTAACAAGATGCATCAGTGTGTGGAAAAGAAGGTTATGAGATTTGGCAGATTGGTGTGGAGTACACTCCAAAAATGTGCAGGTTAGGCGAATTGGTCATGCTAAATTACCCCTTAGCGTCAAGAGGATTAGCAGGGTAAATACGTGGGATTACAGGGATTGGGCCTGGGTGGGATTGTTGTCAGTGCAGTCTCGATGGGCCAAATGGCCTCCTTCTGCACCATAGGGATTCCATGAAATAGGAATGTAACTGAGGTAACGGTCGAAGCAAGAGAGAGATTTTGATGGTTTTTTTGTGGACGGGTCACTAAAACACCGGCATTGTATTCCTCGGCTCAGAATCAGAATCACAGAATCCTACAGTGCAGAAGAGGCCCTTCGGCCCATCGAGCCTGCACTGACGCTTTTTATATACTGTTAAAAAAAAACAGACAAAATGTTGGAATGACACATAAATCCAGGAACGTCATTTTAAAATTATATTTGCTCCTAGTAAAATCATAGTTTGATTTCTCCGTGCAGTTTTGCTCTGTCTCGTCAAAGAAAGGCATTCAGTTATTGAACAAGGTGCATGGGAAGATCCCAGAACTTAAGGGAAGGAAACGTGAGGGAGGATTACTGGCTCCGAGTCTCTTTGTTCTGAAGAGCACAACATCAAGTGGATGGGCGAGAAACATTGTAAAAAATGATGCATGATTTGGACAAAATCGCACAGCAGCAACTTGCCTCATCTCCTTCGACAGGAACTTTCAAACCAGCGACCTCTAGAAGGACAAAGGCAGCAGATGCAGGGAACACCACCATCCCCAAGTTCCCTTCCAAATCATTCAAAAGGTTATTTATTAGTGTCACAAGTAGGCTTACATTAACACTGCAATGAAGTTACTGTGAAAATCCCCTAGTTGCCACACTCCGGCGCCTGTTCGGGTAACACTGAGGGAGAATTTAGCATGGCCAATGCACCTAACCAGCACACCTTTGGATTGTGAGAGGAAACCAGAGCACCCGGAGGAAACCCACGGAGACACGGGGAGAATGTGCAGACTCCGCACAGGCAGTGACCCAAGCCGGGAATCGAACCGGGGTCCCTGACACTGTGAGGGAGCAGTGCTAACCACTGTGCATTCACTGTCCTGACTTGAAACTATCATCGCCGTTCCTTCGTTGTCGCTGGATCAAATTCTGGGAACGCCCTCCCTAACAGCACACGGGCTGTGCAGCACTTCAAGAAGCCGGGTCTCTACAACCGCTTTCTGAAATGCCATGTGTGACAGTCAATAAATGCTGCCCTCGCCAGCGGTGCTCAGGGCCCAAGAAATCATTCAAAACACGGCTTTCAGGAGAGTGTCTCTGCCGTGCACTGAATTTACAAAATTATGAATGACAAAAGAAAATAGGAAACAGGAAGAATGCGATTTCTAAAAGAAACACAATTAGAGTGTGGAACCGATTACTGGCACGGGCGATGGAACAAGAAACTTTAATCAACTTCAGGAAGTCAGTAGACAGGCTTGAGTAAGCACATGGGCTGTTGGGTTATTGGAAGGGTAGCTGGGGAATACTGTGGGTAGGTGGGCTCAGTAAAGTCCAGGTCTTCCCTGTCTGAAATGGTTACTGTCAAACAGAGGGACGCTTCACTTCGCCTCTGACTGCAGGGGAGTTGTAAAGAGTGAGGAACAGGAGAACTCCCACTGTGGCTTAGTGCGTAACGAGTCGGCCTAGTAAAGCTGTATAGAATCGTAGAATCCCTACTGTGCAGAAGGAGGCCATTCGAGTCTGCACCAACCCACAACCCCACCCAGGCCCTATCCCCATAACCCCATGCATTTACCCAAGCTAGTTCCCCTGACACTAAGGGGCAATTTAGCCTGGCCAATCCACCTAACCCGCACTTTGGACTGTGGCAGGAAACCGGAGCCCCTGAAGAAAACCCATGCAGACACAAGGAGAACGTGCAAACTTCGCACAGACAGTGACCCGAGCTGGGAATCGAACCCGGGTCTCTGGTGCTGTGAGGCAGCAGTGCTGACCACTGTGCCACCGTGCCGTCCCTGTACTGAGCCATACAGCTATCCCTCGTTTAATGCACCTAATGTGCACCAGAGAAATGGGCCAGGATTTTTAAACCGTTCACGCCAGGGGATTTTCCCATCCTGCTGCAGTGAACAGAGATTAAGCTAATCGCCAAATTCTCCGTCTTTGCCGCATGGCATGAACGGGCAGTAGGATCGTGCCCATATCCTTCTGAACTGAAACATGCCAAACAAAAATATTTTTTCTATGAGAAAACATGTAAAAATGTTGGTTAAGCGTGGCACAGTGGTTAGCACCGCTACCTCACAGCGCCAGGGACCCAGGTTCGATTCCCGGCTTGGGTCACTGTCTGTGCAGAGTCTGCACGTTCTCCCCGTGTCTGCATGGGTTTCCTCCGGGTGCTCCGGTTTCCTCCCACAGTCCAAAGATATGCCGGTTAGATGGATTGGCCATGCTAAATTGCCCCTTAGTGTCAGGGGGATTAGCTAGGGTAAATACGTGGGGTTATGGGGATAGGGGCTGGGCAGGATTGTTGTCAGTGCATGCTTGATGGGCCAAATGGGCTCCTTCTGCACCTTCGGGATTCTATGATTCATTACAGCAAGAGTGGGGGTGGTTTAAAGCAATCAAAAATTTCAGCCTATCTTGTGGTGTCACAACATCATCATCTCCCTGTGAGCTGGCTTGCAGTCCATCTCAAATTGCTCAACTGGGACTCCCAGGCTCAGTCTCCCACAGACTCTCCTCAAAATAAACGACACATGGGATCCAAGACAGTCAAAAGAAGGATCGATCCCTTAAAATATCAGACAGATGGTCACCTGCTGAGCAGCCTCCCCGGAGTACCTGCACCTGGCCAGCCTCTGCAGCCCAGGCCCGGCCACCACAGCCCAGGCCCGGCCACCACAGCCCAGGCCCCGGCCTCTGCAGCCCAGGCCCGGCCACCACAGCCCAGGCCCCGGCCTCTGCAGCCCAGGCCCGGCCACCACAGCCCAAGCCCCGGCCTCCGCAGCCCAGGGCCCAGCCTCCGCAGCCCAGGGCCCAGCCTCCGCAGCCCAGGGCCCAGCCTCCGCAGCCCAGGGCCCAGCTTCCGCAGCCCAGGGCCCGGCCACCACAGCCCAGGCCCCGGCCTCCGCAGCCCAGGGCCCAGCCTCTGCAGCCCAGGGCCCAGCCTCCGCAGCCCAGGCCCCGGCCTCCGCAGCCCAGGCCCCGGCCTCTGCAGCCCAGGCCCGGCCTCTGCAGTCCAGGGCCCGGCCTCCGCAGCCCAGGCCCCGGCCTCCGCAGCCCAGGGCCCAGCCTTGAAAGCCCAGGGCCCAGCCTCCGCAGTCCAGGGCCCGGCCTTGAAAGCCCAGGCCCCGGCCTCCGCAGCCCAGGCCCCGGCCTCCGCAGCCCAGGGCCCAGCCTCCGCAGCCCAGGGCCCAGCCTCCGCAGCCCAGGGCCCAGCTTCCGCAGCCCAGGGCCCAGCCTCCGCAGCCCAGGGCCCAGCCTCCGCAGCCCAGGGCCCAGCTTCCGCAGCCCAGGCCCCGGCCTCCGCAGCCCAGGGCCCAGCCTCCGCAGCCCAGGGCCCAGCTTCCGCAGCCCAGGGCCCAGCCTCTGCAGCCCAGGCCCCGGCCTTGAAAGCCCAGGGCCCGGCCTCGGCAGCCCAGGGCCCGGCCTCGGCAGCCCAGGGCCCGGCCTCGTCAGCCCAGGGCCCAGCGTCAGCCCAGGGCCCGGCCTCGTCAGCCCAGGGCCCGGCCTCAGCAGGCCATGGCCGGACCTCGGCAGCCCAGGCCGGGCCTCAATAGTCGCTCACCATTCACATCCACCCCGACCACCTGGGCAACTTGTACCACTAGGAGAGTGCACCGCGGCAAGAGCCAGGCCCATCGCTGGAGGGTAACCTGGAGAAGGGGGCCGGTTGAGGGAGTTGGAAGTCAGTAAGAGGCTGGAGTCTAGCTGGAGGGTCAGCAGATACAGAGTGAAGACTTTGTGGCTTGGCCAGCTATTGGAGTACAGGGATATCACCAGCCTGGGAAAGCAGCAGGTTCACTATTTTATTCCAATTCAAGCAGCTGTAAAATGTTGATAGCAGTGGAAGTGAAGCTAAATGTGGTGTTCTTCCCAATTTACAGCAAAAAATTACCAACTCAATCAAAAATCAAGGCTGTGCTATTCAGGAAAGTACCTTGTTTTAAAAATTGTGTTATTAGAATGCAGGGGACATCTGTACACAAACTCACAGTGTTGGCTTAGTCGATAATATCCAGGGCATTGCAACTGGCCTCACTGTTGTTTCAGGGATATGAAAAGCAAACATAAGAAACAGGATCAGGTGTAAGCCATTCTGTACTTGGAGCTCTGCCATTCAATGAGATCATGGCTACGTTTTTTACACCATTTTTATAGATTCGTAGAATCCCTACAGTACAGAAGGAGACCATTCAGCCCATCGAGTCTGTACCGACCACAATCCCATTCAGATCCTATTCCCATAACCCCACGCATTTACCCTGCTAACCTCCCTGACACTGGGGTCAATTTAGCATGACCAATCCATCTAACCTGCACATCTTTGGACTGTGGGAGGAAACCGGAACACCCAGAAGAAACCCACGCAGACACGGGGAGAACGTGCAAACTCCACACAGACAGTCACCCAAACCTGCACCATCCTCACATGTTTTTAACACGCGGAAATCAGTCCATGTGACCATAAGACATAGGAGCAGAATTAGGCCACTCGGCCCATCAAGTCTGCACTTGATGGGCCGAGTGGCCTATTTTTCTCACCCCCATTCTCCTGCCTTTTCCCCATAACCCCTGATCCCCTTATTAATCAAGAACCTATCTATCTCTGTCTTAAAGACACTCAATGACCTGGCCTCCACAGCCTTCTGCGGCAAAGAGTCCCACAGATTCACCACCCTCTGGCTGAAGAAATTCCTCCTCATCTCTGTTTTAAAGGATCGTCCCTTTAGCCTGAGGGTGTGCCCTCTGGTTCTAGTTTTTCCTACCAGTGGAAACCTCCTCAGTCAATCTCAGTCCTGAACATTCCGAACAACTCAGACTCCACAGCCCTCTGGGACAGAGAATTCCAAAGATTCACCAGAAGAAATTCCTCCTGGTCTCAGTCCGAAGTAACCTGCCCCTCATTCTGAGACTGTGGGCGGAATTTCCCCGTCCGACCTGCCACGGGAATCGCAGCGGGCGGGGCACGGACCATGCAAAGGTCCGTTGACCTCAGGCGGGATTTTCCAGTCTTGGGGCGAGCCCGACTGGAAAACCTCGCCCTGTGTTCTGGTTCCACCCACACCCCCCCCCAAAGCCAGGGTAGGGAAAGAGAGAAATAAAATCAGCTCAGATGTAGATTCCTGATCACTATCCAATGATGCTCGCTAAAAAAATAATCCATATCTTCATCATGGCTCCTTGAATCTAAAATTAGGATCAATTGTGATATCTGGCAAATAAATATGACTGCACTTGGAACAACGGATTGGCACAATATCCTTTCACCCCTTGGGTCAAATCTACCGCTATCAATGGAACAACATTCTAGTTTGGTGTAGGGGTTGTGTGTGTGATATGATCGGTGGATATAGATTACTTGCTTGCTTACTGGGATTAATGCACAGTAATTAAGGCACAGTCTAAGTTTTATATTTCCTAATGAAGTTATCAAGCTGTTTAACGCAGACTCACAAACCTACTAATTAATATTATAGATGCCAAGTCCAACATTTGGATACGGCGAGTTGCCAAGGAAACAGTTTTCTATGTTTTATTCAAACCAACCAAATATTTTCACTAATAAGGAAGTAATTAGTGCCCTCTCCTTAAAGGGCCACCCTGTAATAAAGAAAACAATAACTTAAAGTATCTCAAATCAAATCACGACGACATTTCCCAGGGTTTTCTTTTATTAATTTTTACAGGATGTGGACATCACTGGCTGGGTCGGCATTTATTGCCCATCCCTAACTGCCCTCCCTCCATTTAAGAAGTCTCACAACGCCAGGTTCAAGTCCAACAGGTTTATTTGGAATCACAAGCTTTCGGAGCGCTGTTCCTTCATCAGATGAGTGGAGAGGTAGGTTCACAAACACGGCATATATAGGCAAAGACACAATTGCATTCCAACCATTATCTTGCAATTGTGCCTTTGCCTATATATCCCGTGCTTGTGAACCTACCTCTCCACTCACCTGATGAAGAGCAGCGCTCCAAAAGCTTGTAATCCCCAAATAAACCTGTTGGACTTTGACCTGGTGTTGTGAGACTTCTTATTGTGCCCACCGCAGTCCAACATTGGCATCTAAGAACATAAGAACATAAGAAATAGGAGCAGGAGTAGGCCATCTGGCCCTTCGAGCCTGCCCCGCCATTCAACAAGAACATCTCCACATCATGGCTCCCTCCATTTCAGAGGGCATTTGAGAGTCAACCACATTGCTGTGGGTCTGGAGTCACATGGAGGCCAGACCAGGCAAGGACGGCAGATTTTCTTCCCAAAAAGGACATTAGGGAACCAGATGGGTTTTTCCAACAATCAACAATGGTTTCACGGTCATCAGTAGATTCTTAATTCCAGATTTTTTATTGAATTCAAATTCCACCATCTGCTGTGGTGAGATTTGAACCGGGTCCCCAGACCTTGCCCTGGGTCTCTGGATTGTGAGTCCAGTGACAAGACCCATGTGCCACTGCCTCCCCGTGATGATGCATTCCAGTCCCTCTGGTACCTATCAATCGGAGGAGGCCTTGAAAATACATATATCCTCTACTGAAGCAGTCCATGTCCAATTCAACAAGACTGTGACAAGTAACATTCATGTCACACAAGTGCCAGGGAATGACCAAAAGAGGATCTAACCATCTTCCCTTGACATTCAATGAATCTTCCACTATCAACATCTCGTGGTCGACCATGGACCAGAAGCTGAATTGGACTAGCCATATAAATACTGTGGCTACTAGAATAGGTCAGAGGCTAGGAATCCTGTGGAGAGAACTCACCTCCTGACCCTGCCCCCCGCCACCCCCCAACCCCCCTCCCCACCCCCCACCCCCACCCTCCAAAGCCTGTCCACCATCTACAAGGCACAAGTCAAAAGTCTGATGGAATACTCTCCATTTGTCTGGATGAGTGCAGCTCCAACAACACCCAAAAAGCTTGACACCATCCAGGACAAAGTAGCCGGCTTGATTGGTACTCTATCCACAAACATTCACTCCCTCCACAACCAACACACATTGACAGCAGTGTGTACAATATACAAGATGCATTACAGCAACTCACAAAGACTCCTTGAACAGCATCTTCCAAACTCATGACCACTACCATCTAGAAGAATGAGGGCAACTGATACTTGGGAACACCTCCACCTGGAGGTTCTCCTCCAAGTCACTCACCATCCTGACTTGGAAATATATCAGCCATTCCTCCACTGCCGCTGGGTTAAACTCCTCAAACTCCGTCCTAAGCAGGACTATTGGAGCACTTGCACCACATGGACTGCAGCGGTTCAAGAAGGCAGCTCACCAAGGGCAATGAGCGATGGGCAGTAAATGCTGGCCGAGCCAGCGATGCCTAAAACAAAATGTAGACACCACACGTTCCCTCTCCAGGGGCGTCACGGGACAGAAGCAGGTATTCGGGTCAAACAATCCCTCACCACACAGGGCCTGGAGCCAGGGGTGGTCATCCTGGACAAGCCCAGGAACAGGCTCAAGAGAGGGTCCTCTGACTTGCCTGTCACCAACACCCTTCATCTTCCACATTGTTAACTGAAGATCAAGAGCAGGGAACTGAACTTCAGTCAGAGTCGAGGGAGCAGTTCCTCAGACATTGGAAGTGAAATAGGTTTCTAAACCTTCAAAAGTATGGATGGGGATCTAGATCCAGGTGACACAGGATAAGGGGTAGGCATTTAGGACCGAGGTGAGGAATCATAGAATACCTAGAGAGCAGAAAGAGGCCATTTGGCCCATCGAGCCTGCACCGACAACAATGCTACTCAGGCCCTATCCCCGTAACCCCAATATTTACCCTGCTAATCCCTCTACCCACGCATCCCAGGACATTAAGGGGCAATCTAGCATGACCAATGCACCTAACCCGCACATCTTTGGACTGAGGAATTTCTTCACTCAGAGGATGGTAAATCTTTGAAATTCTCTACCTCAGAAGACTGAAGACTCTGCCATTGATTTGATTTATTATTGTCACAGGTATTAGTATACAGTGAAAAGTATTGTTTCTCGCACGCTATACAGACGAAACATACCATACATAGAGAAGGAAAGGAGAGGGTGCAGAATGTAGTGTTACTGTCATAGCTAGGATGGAGAGAAAGATCAGCTTAATGCGAGGTTTCAAAAGTCTGACAGCAGCAGGGAAGAAGCTGTTCTCAAGTCGGTTGGTACGTGACCTCAGATTTTTGTATCTTTTTCTCGACGGAAGAAGGCGGAATAGAATATGTCCGGGGTGCGTGGGATCCTTAATTATGCTGGCTGCTTTTCCGAGGCAGTGGGAAGTGTAAACAGAGTCAATGGATGGGAGGTTAGTTTGCATGATGGACCGGGCTTTGATCACTAAGACAGGGATCAATAGATTTCTAAATATTTCAGCAATCAACAAATAAGGGGATAGTGCAGGAAAGTGGTGTCAATGTAGAAAATCAGCCATGATCTAGTTGAATGGCAGAGCAGACTCAAGGAGCCAATACTCCTGTTCCTAACTCCCATGTAGTTATGTTTCAAAGTGTGCCGCCTTTGTTTGATAGGTAGCTTCAATTATCCTGGAACTCAGTGGCAGCATGGTTGCTCATCTGTTGTGGAAGGATATGCAGTTGAAAGTATATAAGACTGTTTCCTGACTCAACATGTAAGCAAATTAACCAGAGATAATCATATATTAGATCCAGCGGTTAGTTGTGAACCTCACCTCATGGTGGATCTCCATGTGGGGGAACATCTGGGCAACAGCGACCACAACGTTATTAAGCATCAAACAGCTGGTGGAACCCAAAGGGGCTGAAAGTCTACAATTCGTACCAGATTTCCAAAAGGCAAACGTTGCTAAAATGGCAGATGATTTGGATTGGGATAATTGGCTAACACCACCGGAGGCGGGCGTACCTCATGTAGAAGAGAAAGCAAACGTTTTTAAGAACAGTATTAAAAACATGTGAAAGAGAAACAAGTACCCAAAGAAGGGAATGTGGTTTCAAAACCAGCTAAGTGGCCTTGTACAAAAACAGATAAGATGCAAACAAAAATCTTTCTACAAATCAAAGGTATCTAAAATTCAACTTAATGGAGTTAAGCACCAGGAACAGCTAAAGAAAACAAACGCTGCTTTTATAATTGCTGAAAGGATCATGGAAAAGAGGATCGTGGACAATTGTGGAGGTAATGGGAAAAGCTTCTTCGATAATATGATGATGCCAGCATGATCTGGACAGGTTGGATGAGTGGGCTAATCTATGGCAGATGCAGAATAATTTGGATAAATGTGAGGTTATTCACTTTGGAAGCAAAAACAAGAAGGCAGATTACTACCTGAATGTCTGTAAATTGGGAGAGGGGAGTGTGCAGCGGGACCTGGGTGTCCTTGTGCACCAGTCGCTGAAGGTAAGCATGCAGGTGCAGCAGGTGGTAAAGAAGGCCAATGGCATGTTGGCCTTCATTGTGAGAGGTTTCGAGTACAGGAGCAGGGATGTGTTGTTGCAACTATACAGGGCCTTGGTGAGGCCACGCCTGGAGTATTGTGTGCAGTTTTGGTCTCCTTTTCTGAGGAAGGATGTTCTTGCTCTCAAGGGAGTGCAGCGAAGGTTTACCAGGCTGATTACGGGGATGGCGAGGAGAGATTGACTAGGTTAGGAGTGTTTTCGTGGAGTTCAGACGAATGAGGGGGGGATCTCACAGAGACTTATAAAATTCTAACAGGACTAGACAGAGTAGATGCAGGGAGGATGTTCCCAATGGTGGGGGAGTCCAGAACCAGGGGTCACAGTCTGAGGATTCAGGGTAAACCATTTAGGACGGAGATGAGGAGACATTTCTTCACCCAAAGAGTGGTGAGCCTGTGGAATTCATTACCACAGGAAGTAGTTGATGCCAAAACATTAAATGTGTTCAAGAGGCGGCTGGATATAGCACTTGGGACGAATGGGGTCAAAGGTTCCGGGGAAAAAGCAGGATTAGGCTATTGAGTGGGACGATCAGCTATGATCATGGTGAATAGCAGAGCAGGCTCGAAGGGCCAAATGGCCTCCTCCTGCTCCTGTCTTCTGTGTTTCTATGTTTCTCTGTTTCTATGCTAATATGAAGAGTCAAAGAACTGCCAAAGGTTGTAATGGGTCAGTGAAGGATGTCCAAGTACAGGACCCACTGAGAATTGCAGCAATACTCAATCAGTACATCTTGAAGGCAATGCTCAATTGTTAAAATTTAATGATGATGTTAACCATAAAAGTAATAATATTAACTTAGCTGAAAACATTGTTTTGGATAGAATTAAGAATTTGAAACTTGATAGAGTTGCCAAGGCCGATGGATATCCACTGGAGGGTACTCAGGGAGATGGGACACATGCTGTGTGAGTCACTTGTCTGTATTTTTAACAGCTTACTGCACTCTCTAGTGGGAAGAAGCTAATATAATCCCTATCTTTATAAAAGGAGATGGTTCAGCCTCCAGAATTAGGCCACTCGGCCCATCATGTCTCCTTCGGCATTCAATCAAGGCTGATATGATTCTCATCCCCATTCTCCTGTCTTCTCCCTGTAATCCTTGGTCCCCTTACTGATCAAGAACCTATCCATCTCTGTCTTAAAGACACTCAATGACTTGGCCTCCACAACCCTCTGTGGCAATGAATTCCACAGATTCACCATCCTCTGGCTGAAGAAATTCCTCCTCATCTCAGTTTTAAAGGAGCGTCCCTTCACTCTGATGTTGTACCCTCAAGTTCTAGTCTTTCCCACTAGTGGAAACATCCTCTCCACGTCCACTTTATCTAGACCTCTCAATATTCTCTAAGTTTCAATTAGATCCTCCTTCATCCTTCTAAACTCCATTGAGTATAGACCCAGACTCCTCCATCACTCCTCATATGACAAACCCTTCATTCCTGGGATCATTCTTGTGAACCTCCTCTGGAGCCCCTCGGAGGCCAGCACATCCTTCCTTATAGGTATGGGGGCCCAAAATTGCATTTTAGAGTTTGGGCACATTATTGGCAAATTATGTTTCATTTGGAAAAGTGCAGCGTTATAGAGTCATAGAGTCATAGAGGTTTACAGCATGGAAACAGGCCCTTCGGCCCAACTTGTCCATGCCACCCTTTCTTTTTAAACCCCCAAGCTAATCCCAATTGCCCGCATTTGGCCCATATCCCTCTATACCCATCTTACCCATGTAACTATCAAAATACTTCTTTAAAAGACAAAATTGTACCCGCCTCTACTACTACCTCTGGCTGCTTGTTCCAGACACTCACCACCCTCTGTGAAAAAATTGCCCCTTTGGACACTTTTGTATCTCTCCCCTCTCACCTTAAACCTATGCCCTCTAGTTTTAGACTCCCCTATCTTTGGGAAAAGATATTGACTATCCAGCTGATCTGTGCCCCTCATTATTTATAGACCTCTATAAAATCACCCCTCAGCCTCCTACGCTCCAGCGAAAAAAATCCCAGTCTATCCAGCCTCTCCTTATAACTCAAACCATCAAGTCCCGGTAGCATCCTAGTAAATCTTTTCTGCACTCTTTCTAGTTTAATAATATCCTTTCTATAATAGGGTGACCAGAATTACCATAGAACCATAGAAAATTACAGCTCAGAAACAGGCCTTTTGGCCCTTATTGTCTGTGCCGAACCATTTTTTGCCTAGTCCCACTGACCTGCACTTGGACCATATCCCTCCACACCCCTCTCATCCATGAACCCATCCAAGTTTTTCTTAAATATTAAAAGTGACCCCGAACTGGGACACAGAATAAACACTCAACAGTAAAAAGCATCAAAGGAGGGGAGATCTTAGTATTCTACTGAATACATTGCTAAAAGTTCAAAAACAATGTCTTAAAGTAACAGTCATAGCAAAGAGGGTGCTGGGTGCATTTACAAGATGACTGATAGCAAGACCATGCACGCTATTCTGTCCTTAGACAAGACCTCGGTCAGTCTTCAGTTAGAATAACATGTACGTTTTTGGGTTGCTCAGGTGGTGGGTGATATTGAGGCTTTGGAAAGAGTGCAGAGGAAGGTCACCAGACCAGTTCCCAGTCTGACGTATCTCGATTACAAAGAATGGCAAATATTGCTGGGCACCCTGTGCTTCAGAGAAGCAGAGGAGAGATCGGATTGATGTTCCACGGTGGCACAGTGGTTAGCACTGCTGCCTCACAGCGCCAGGGACCTGGGTTCGATTCCCAGCTTGGGTCACTGTCTGTGTGGAGTCTGCACGTTCTCCCCGTGTCTGCGTGGGTTTTCTCTGGGTGCACGGGTTTCCTCCCACAGTCTGAAAGACGTGCTGGTTAGGTTGATTGGCTATGCTAAGTTGCCCCTTAGTGTCCCGGGATGCGTAGGTTAGATGGATTAGTGGGGCAAATATATGGGGATGCGGGGATAGGGTCAAGTGGGATTGTTGTTGGTGCAGACTAGATGGGCCAAATAGCCTCCTTCTGCACTGTAGCCATTCTATGATAAATAGGCTGTGTTCAAGTTGATACTTTGTTCCATTTAAATAACTTGGGGTCATAATTTTAACTTGTTTAAGGCCAGTTCTGGTTCAATATCAGGACATGGATCCTTTGCAAGAGATGGTGGCCTTGAGGGATAGGCCGGTGACTTGTGTGGTGGAGACCACTTTGGTGATTACCTGGACAGTGAATTTGGTGAATAGTGGACCAGTTTCTGGATGGGTCAAAGGTCACCTTTTACAAAGAAACATTACTCAGTACTGCAGTGACCTCAGAGTTGGTCCAATTGCCTCAGAAGTCAGAGAGGAATTCCCCAACTTTCTTCCCGCAAATATGGGCGGCACGGTGGCACAGTGGTTAGCACTGCTACCTCGCAGCGCCACAGACCCGGGTTCGATTCCCAGCTAGGGCCACTGTCTGTGTGGAGTTTGCACGTTCTCCCCATGTCTGCATGGGATTCCTCCGGGTGCTCCGGTTTCCTCCCACAGTCCAAAGATGTGCGGATTAGGTGGATTGGCCATGCTAAATTGCCCCTTAGTGTCAGGGGTATTAGCAAGGGTAAATACGTGGGTTATGGGGAAAGGGCCTGGATGTGATTGTTGTTGGTGCACACTTGATGGGCTGAATGGCCTCCTCCTGCACTGTAGCGATTCGTTGATAACCTGTTCAGTCTCTCTCCAAGGCACGACAATAATAGCCCGGCCTCATAATTTGATTTGATTTATTATTGTCACGTGCATTAACATAGTGAAAAGTTTTGTTTCTTGTGCGCTATACAGACAAACCATACCGTTCATAGAGAAGGAAACGAGAGAGTGCAGGATGTAGTGTTACAGTCATAGCTAGGGTGTACAGAAAAATCAACTTAATACACCGTTATGTTGCTGCTTTCCTACAGAAAGAACATTCTGAAAGCTCATTTCTATTCAGAAGTCTGGACAAAGGATGCGACTGTAATGCTGGACTCCACGGAGAAGGAGGTTCGAGGTTCAGGCGGGTCGGGTGTCCAAGAAGATGGAAAGATGGAAAGTTCCACAGCACCAAGAGCGTGGAGAATTGAGTAATTGACAGAAAGACCTGACTCCAGCGCAGTAAAGGGACCCACACGTTTGTACATGTCTGACTGGAGAGCACACAGAATTCTCTTGGAACAAGCAATAATAAAGAGCATTTTGGGAAGATTCTAGCGAGCCTGACCCTAAGCTGTAGGCTGCCCTGTCGTGAATATTCCTCGAATCCAGCTCAGACATTACTTCAGTCCACCTAAAATGCAGAATTATTTCAATTCAATAAAAAAAAAACAACTGGGAAGAACAGTTCATGCTCCAACATGTTCTGGCAGCCAAGGCTATGTTTGTGTGCTTCTGATGGTTGCCATGCCAACCAGCGCTATTTTGTTCTGACATGATAGAGTAATAATATCACATTTGCGGTTTGCAATCCAAAAATCAAGCAGTTTATTTTTTCTTGCCACATATTAAGGATGACAAATTGCGAATTGTCAATTTTTGGAGGTCAGATTAAAGTGTACACCTCAATATCTTCGAGTTCCCGTAACCTGTTGGTTTCCATGGGTTCAGAACAACCACACGAGTCGCGCGTAATTGTTAAACCCGTGGGATCGATCCTTTATGTATTTAAAGGAGATTGCAATTATGGGCTGTTATGTATGTGGGGTGTTGCCCCTTTAAGAGGATGGGTCAGGTGACCCAGGGTGTGGGGGTGACTGCCCGGGAAACCGCCCCTGCGGCAGTTGAGGACTGGACTGTGAGAAGTACAGTTCATGAATAAACCCCTACTGTTCCTGGGGCTTGCCTTTCTATGCAACTTCTTTGGAGCTACCTCCTCTGGTAGTCTCAGACTGATCCCATCCTTGTCGCCAGTGTTGGGTCTGAGACTACCAGGGGAGGTAGCTCCAAAGAAGTCACACAGAAAGGCAAGCTACAGGAACAGTTATTGATGAATGTTACTCCTCACAGCGCAGCCCTCGATTGTCATAGGGCTGGTTTCCCAGGCAGGTCATCCCACACCCTGGGTCACCTGACCCATCCTCTTGAAGGGGCTACACCCTGCATACATAACATGGGCAGTCCTTGTTACCAGTTTCCCCACTGAAGATATAGCTCATAAAAGCAGAAGAGCAAGAAAACATGAAGGTTCTTTGCACGCTACGTCTTGGTTAAAACCTCCGTGATGCCTCGATTGCAGTCGCTACAAACTTGAGCTGATGTTGAGTCGCAGAGGAGTTCAAGTAAAAAGATGTCAAAGAAACATAGAAGATGGCGTCACGTGGGGAGGGGAGAAGGTCATATTGGCAATTCCGAGGCTTCCCAATCCTGGCTCTTGGAATTGGGGTGCTGGACAATGCGCTGCCTCCCCATAGCTGGGGACAGGAGGAGTAGCACTGAAGACACCCAGCCTGTCACACCGCCCTGTTTGACTTACCTTCACCCACTCAAGCTACCGACTCAACTCGAGCTGCTCACGCCTCACTCTCTTTGATGCCAGTTCAGGAGCAGCAAGAGGAGATGACTGAACCTTCCTCCTGGTTGCAAAGTGGTTCATTGAGGAGTAAATCAATGTCTCTGTGATGTTGGAGAGGGGGGAAGAGTGTTGCATACACTGCAGCAAATGCAAATGGAAGAATTGTTTGGAGAAAAGAAAGATTATAGAGTTGGCCACTTGATGGTCAGGATTTTGTAAAATAATACATTCATGGGGCATGGGCATCCCGCTGGCTGGCTAGCATTTATTGCCCATTGCTAGTTGTCCGAGGGCAGTTGAGAGTCAACCCACATTGCTGTGGCTATGGAGTCACATGTAGGCCAGACCATGTAAGGACAGCAGATTTCCTTCCCTAAAGGACATTAGTGAACCAGATGGGTTTTTCTAACAATGGTTTCATGGTCATCAGTAGACTCTTAATTCCAGATATCTTTTATTGAATTCAAACCTCCACCATCTGCCATGATGAGATTTGAGCCCGGGTCCCCAAAACATTAGCTGAGTTTCTGGATTAATAGTCTAGCGATAATATCACTAGGCCAACGCAGTCACATTAAGGCTATAGTTCAAAGATGTGAGGGTTAGGTGGATTGGCCATGCTAAATTGCCCCTTAGTGTCAGGAGGGTTAGCAAGGTAAATACGTGGGATTACGGGGATAGGGTGGGATTGTTGTCGGTGCAGCCTCGATGGGCCAAATGGCCTCCTTCGTAGGGATTCTATGATTCTATGTTCTAGCCTGATTTTACTGTATTCACTAAACTGAGGGACTAAGAGATCATCATTGCCAGTGTGGCTTCCAACAACCCTTGAAATGTTCTCCCTCTCTCTCCCAATAGCACCCCCAGTGCTACCATCAGCAACATTTACCAATTTACTGCCTCAAATGACACCTTATAACAAGTAATTGAATGGAGATTGATTGGCACTGGATGGAAAATGACTTCCACATGATGGAAGATCCCAGCTGAGATTGTTGCAATGAATTTTAAATCCCTGAAAAGGCTGCTGATGTGAAGAACTGAAGAAGAAAAAAAAAAGCAATCAACAACTCTCTTGTTATAGTCTAATCTTCGCCAGATGTTGGACCTCTTGCTGTTAAGTGCACAAGTGAAAATCTGGCACTGTCTCAGGCAGTGGCCTGGGTTACTTATAAAACACAGAACAACATAAACTCTTTCTAACACGTTAGGTAATTTAAAAATGTTCCCTTCCTAATCTCAGGGTGATTTTTAATAGAGAAATTTTTACTGAGTTTGCTCATTATTTTTGGACACTTTTCCCTCTCCCTCGTTCTCCCAGGCCTCGCACCACCCATACCTGCCCACCAGGAGGCATCAAGTCGAGTCTCTGATCTCCCCCCACACAAACCAGCTTGAAGCTTCTCAGTCTATAGAATTCAGGTTACTCGCCGTGTACAATACATTGTAAAAACAGCCCCCAAGCCTCATCTCAAAATGGTCCCCTGAACTGAGTTCAGGTCAACTCCACAAGTTGGAGATTCTTCCCAACTCCAAGAGGAGGGGGAATTGGGGCCAAGAGAGAAAATGCTGGAAAATCAGCAGCATCTGTAAGGAGAGAAAAGAGCTGATGTTTCGAGTCCAGATGACCCTTTGTCGAAGCTTTGACCTGTTGAGATTTTCCAGCATTTTCTCTTTTGGTTTCAGATTCCAGCATCCGCAGTAATTTGCTTTTATCCGGGAGGAATTGGGGATTTGATGGAATATTCTCCACTTGCCTGGATGAGTGCAGCTCCAACAACACTCGGAACAAAGCAGCCCGCTTCATTGGCATTCCCTCCCTACTGTGGGCATACCTACACCACATGGACTGCAGCAGTTCAAGAAGGTGGCTCGCCACCACCTATCCAAGAGTAACTTGGGATGGGCAATAAATGCTGATATTGCCAGTAATGCCCCCCATCCCCTGAAAGAACAAAGAGAGTCCAGTCAGTGAAGAAGAGGCAGATCTCGGATTGGCGAGTGGCACAGGGTGATTGCCCCTCCTCCTCCAGTGCTATGACAGAGATCAGATGGAGTCCCTGTCCAGACTGCAGGGCAGTTGTCAGCCCCTCCACGTCCAGCGTACAGTGGGTGAACGACGTGAAACTGAGACACACCAACTGGTGCGTGGCTATCCCAGTGAGAGATGCAGAGCTCCCTCAGCCACTGAGGTAACCTAGCAACCACGTGAATGGAAACACATGCTGGCTGTAATTCCATCTGTTTCGGGAGTTTGATGAAGTGAACGTGAAGGTGGAAAGGCTCCGAGGCGTTTGAAGAAACATCCCACGGACTGCACCGACTGGAACTGAACAGTTCACACTCAGTCTGCGCTTCTGACCAGCCCGCTGGCTAAAGCCGAGTGCCACGCCTGACCTTGGCCTTGCTCTGAGTGCAGTGGGGTTTGCGCTGTCAGCCGCCCAATGTCTCGGACCATGTTCTGCCCTCCCTTTTAATTGCATATCATTAAAATAATCCAGTTGCAGTCCCCATTAAATTGCCAATGATTCAAATATTTCTGACTCATTAAAAACCCACAGAAATGTAGATTTGATTAACTGCACCGTGCTGGATAATGAGGTTGTGGAATTAGTGCAGTTCACAGCCCTCCCAGGGACTGTTCTCCAAGGCCCGGCATGGCCTCGGGAGCTGGGTCACGGGTTTACACCTGGGACAATCCAGGTCTTCCAATTTGTTGCTCTGACTGAGGTAAGCGTCACTCGACAGGCTTTTAAACTCCACACGGCATCATCACGGTGTTTGCCTTGATTCACTGAGCAGTATTGGCCCTTGGGGGGGGGGGGGGGGGGGGGGTCGTTCTGAGGGTCACATGACCGATGAGGACCCTATGGACTGCCCCAGCGTGAAGCTGAGCCAATTGGCAGGAGGGCGTGTGCCACAGGTCATAGAAATCATAGAAATCCTACAGTACAGAAAGAGGCCATTCGGCCCATCGAGTCTGCACCGACCACAATCCCACCCAGGCCCTACCCCCATATCCCTGCATATTTACCCACTAATCCCTCTAACCTACGCATCTCAGGACACTAAGGGGCAATTTTAGCACGGCCAATCAACCTAACCCGCACATCTTTGGACTTCCAATAAGGTTGAGGAGAAACTAGCAGCTGCAGCCAGGGAGTCAACTCTTACCTAGTTGTACATGTATATATTACACTGTTGGCAATAAAGCTTTTATAGTTAAAGCTGCGTTGAGCCGCCCTCCCTCACCTTGACCTCAGGCTCTTAAGTGTTCTGGAATTTTCTCGGAATCCGAACCCTCTCTTTCTTCTCCAAGCAGAAGGGCGTGCTTTGCGTTGTTCCTGGGGTGACCTCTCCACCCCACCCCCACCCGAGGCCCCTGCCCAGACCTTAGCCTCTTTTTGGCTCCTTATCAAAGTAAAGCAGCAAAATCAGGAGCCCCACAACATGGTAGAAGCCACAGAGTCATTATGGCACAGAGGGAGGCCATTCAGCCCACTGAATCCATGCCAGCTCTCTGTAGAGCAACCCATTCTGTTCCTCCCCCCCCCTCCCCCCCCCCCCCCCCCCGGTTTTTTCCTCATAGTCCGACAAGTGCATTTCCTTCGAGTACTATGGGCCAAGTGCTGGCAAGTGGGATTAGGTGGGCAGGTCAGGGCGTTTCATGCATCAGTGCAGACTTGATGGGCCGAAGGGCCTCTTCTGCACTGCAGTATTCTGTGATTCTATGATTCTGTGCCCATCCAATTCCTTTTTGGAATCACTGAGATCATGTCCCTTCTCACCACCCTCGGAGGCAACGAATTCCAGCTCATCGCCACTCGCTCACAGCCACAACCACCCTCACCCGCCCACGTCTCTTGCTTAAAACCTTGAATCGGATTCCCCCCATCCTTGTACCGGCAGCTAATGGGAACAGTGGCTCTTTGTCTGGAAATCTGCATCTTTCCACTCCATGCCTTCACACCATCATCCCACACCAAACCATAAACGCTCCTTATATCCACCCACATGGTAGCACAGTGGTTAGCACCGCTGCCTCACAGCGCCAGGGACCCGGGTTCAATACCGGCCTTGGGTCACTGTCTGCATGGAGTCTGCACATTCTCCCCGTGTCTGCGTGGGCTTCCTGCGGGTGCTCCAGTTTCCTCCAACACTCCAAAGATGCGCGGGTTAGGTGGATCGGCCATGCTGAATTACCCCTTCGTGTCAGGGGGATTAGCAAGGTAAATACATGGGGTTACGGGGATGGGGCCTGGGTGGGTTTTGTTGTCAATGCTCGATGGGCCAAATGGCCTCCTTCTGCACTGAAGGGATTCTATAACAGGAATAGTCAGTAAACAATGGCAGGACAATACATTAAAACCAGACGTGTGAAACAACTGCACTATCTTGAATAAAGAATGAGTAATCCATCAAACACAAAACATGTAAAGGAAATTACTTTTTGTTTCTTGATTGTCATTTGTCAATGAGGAAAATCTTAAGAAAACCCAAAATTACATCCTTCATCCATAAAATTGTAAACTCCACTCTGAAGCTCTCAAGAGAAAAGACGTAAAAAATATTCACAGCACAGGAAATACCATCAGCACGACACCAACCTCATAACAATTCTCCGCACGTTACTGATAACATATCCCCGTGCAGACAGTATATCTACTAAAAACATTCCAGTCATACCAAACCAGTCTTCCCTCATTCACATATAGAGAGCTGACTGGTTATCAATTAAAACCATTCAAACCAATCCGTGTGCAATGTGCAGAGTGGAACCTTCAGTTAAACATTTACAAGTTACCCAATATGATGTTTGGAGTTTTAGGCTGGGTTTTCACTCCTGAGGCAGATAGAATCATAGAATCATACAATGCAGAAGGAGGCCATTCGGCCCATCGAGTCTGCACCAACCACAATCTCACCCAGGCCCTATCCCCATAACCCCATGCATTTACCCTAGCTAGTCCCCCTGACTCTAAAGGACATTTTAGCATGGCCAATCCACCTAACCCGCACATTTTTGGACTTTTTTTCAGAGTGTGGGAAGAAACCGGAGCACCCGGAGGAAACCCACGCAGACATGGGGAAAATGTGCAAACTCCACACAGACAGTGACCCAAGTTGGGAATCGAAGCCAGGTCCCTGGCGCTGTGAGGCAGCAGTGCCAACCACTTTGCCCCCAATATAGGAAATTTCCTGACTCGCTGGACCCGCCTTGGAACAAAGACCCCCAAATGTTGCAATATTAGGGGTCGGTGGGGATCTGAATCTCACTGCCTGAAAGGAGTGTACACGCAGAAACCCTCACAACATTTAAAAAATACCTGAACATGCACTTGAAGTGCACTACTCAAGAAGCTTGACACCATCCAGGACAAAGCAGCCCGCTTGATTAGCACCACATCTACAAACATTCACTCCCTCCACCACCGACGCTCAGTAGCAGCAGTGTGTACTATCTACAAGATGCACTGCAGCAATTCACCAAAGATCCTTAGACAGCACCTTCCAAACCCACGACCACTTCCAACTAGAAGGACAAGGGCAGCAGATAAATGGGAACGCCACCACCTGAAGTTCTCCTCCAAGCCACTCACCATCCTGACTTGGAAATATATCGCCGTTCCTTCGCAGTCGCTGGGTCAAAATCTGGAGTTCCCACACTAATGGCATTGTGGGTTAACCCACAGAACATGGACTGCAGCGATTCAAGAAGGCAGCTCGCCACCACCTTCTCAAGGGCAACAAGGGATGGGCAATAAATGCTGGCCAGCCAGCGACGCCCATGTCCCATGAATGAATTTTTTAAAAGTGCTGTAACCTACAAGCCTACAGAACAAGAGCTGGAAAGTGGGATTCAGCTGGATGGCTCCTTGTTGGATAACATCAATGGGCAGAATGGCCTCCTTCTATGCTGTATATTTCCATACTTCTAGAAGATCCTTGGTTTGGTTTCATGGCAGGCTCTGGCTGCCGTGCGACCAGGCCAGACTGAGGATATCAGCCACGGTTCCTGCTCCTGATCACTTCCCTGTGCCCCATGCTTAGCACACAACCACACGCAATCTGGGTCTTTGAAAGGATGCAACCCCATCTCCTGAGAAACATCCTTCTGAGAGGAGCGGGGAGGGGATTGAAAAAATAGAATTCCGTTAAAAGCTGCATCGGCTTACCTCATTGACCTGCTGTTTATCCAGGTGGAATATTTGACCCGAGCTGGTTGATGCCACCTCTTCAAATGCCCGATACCCAGGGTGACCTCTGTCCCCACAGTCTCCAGTCAACACAAATACAACCTGCGCAGACAAAAGAAGCCGTCACTTCAATCCCCTCACCAAGGACATTTCCCCAAATCACCAGAGATTTACACCTGGTAAAAGTCAAACATTTATCTTCCGAAAGAAATGGCATTCTAGAATTAAGCCTAATCGACTTTGAACCAAAATAAATGGTAATGCCAGGATGCTGGCAATCCAAAATAACAGCAAACAAATACTCTGCAGGTGCTGCACAACTCAGTTTTACTGTCTCCATAAATACTGCTGTGGACAGAGAAAGAACGGCTACGATAATGATTCAACAATAGCAGCTTTAAAGCGGCTTTTCTGGCTGAGAGTCAAGCATGCTGGGATTTTTGGTCAACTTATAATTAAAACCAGATGCAGGTTGCAAAGTTGCTCTGGGTCAGGGATCTGGTCTGGGAACTGTGATCCGAAGCTTCCTGTGTTGGTCAAATCAGGGAAGTTGTTTACATTGACTCAGACATTGTGGCTTTGAATTTTATTGCCGTTATGTGTGTTGCATGTCATGTCAAGTAAGCATAATGGCGTTGTTTGTAAGTAATTTCATTGGATGTTCGAGCCATTTGATCGGTTTCTGGTTACACAGTTGGCTGAATGACAGAGAATCCTAGAATCCCTACAGTGCAGGAGGCCATTCGGCCCATAAAGTCTGCACCGACCACAATCCCACCCTGGTCCTATTCCCGTAACCCCACATATTTATCCTGCTTATCCCCTGACACTAGGGTCAATTTTAGCATGGTCAATCTAACCCGCACATCTTTAGACTAATCTTCTGGAAGCAAGTGGAGGATTTGTAGATTTGCCAGCAGCAACTCTATAGAGACTAACCGTTGTAAGAAGCATGTGCTCTGAAGGAAGTTTCCTCAGAGAAGAAGATAGATTCTACATCGAGGATATTTCTTGACCAAGGTTTTTACTGAATTCTGTAGTTTCTATTTTCAGTTAAATAGTTAAAGTTAAGGTTCAGTTAAAGTTAAAGTTTGGTTGAGAGTTGATGCTCAGTTAAGAGTTAAAGCTCAGTAAAAGATTTAATGAGTTGCAACTGTTCATGTTGGAGTTAGTATCTGAGGTGTTAACTAAAGAAATAGTTGAATGAATTAAAAAGTCGATTATTGTTCTTGTTTGTCTCATTAAACTGGAATGCTTGCAAGGTGTTTAAATTAAAAGCTGGATAACACTGTCAACCCCACTAAGTATTTCCAGAACTTTCCGTTCTGATTTTCAACCAACAGACTCGATTAACAAGACCCATTCATCCTCCTATGGGTGTGAAACTCTTGACAATAGCAGCCTAAAAGATGCCCCTTTGGTACGTGCAGGGCACTGAAGGGAGGGAAGAGGACGTAGAGAGGAACAGTGATGAAGCAGGAGTCACATGGGCTGGGAGGGAGTGGGGGTCAGCGAATGGGGAAGGTGGACCGGGAGGGTACGTTAATCACAAGAGGAAGGATGAAGGGTTGGGGTGAAAGATTGCAGCGATCCGGTGATAGAGGGAAGGTAAAGGGCGGTGATCGGAAGAGGAAGTTGGTGAGCGTGCGGTGATCGGGATAGGGAGGGAGGCCAGCAGTGGCAGCAATGTGGACCTGTTAGAAACACCCCCACAACTCCTGACTCAACATTCAGATAAGCATCTCCTTTAAAACACTTGGCCTTTTGACCTGGGCGTGCAGAGGCCCTGGCCCTGATCATCTGGCCTCGGGTAAGCCACATTGTCCAGAGAATAACTGGTACCGGGGAAACCCCAGGGGGGGCTTAAAGTAATCATTTGGTCTCTAATTTCTGTATGCAAAGCCCCTCATGTCTATTTCAGAAGTGGGCCCTGGATGGTTTACAGTCTTCACCAATACAGCGGGCACTGCCTATCCAGTGTGTAATGAGTGCCTCTATCCAAGTGTCACATTGGAAACTTAGACAACCCATTTCCCCCAACGCCATCGAGTTACTGCAGGTTGCAAGATGAAAAGCTTCTTTTCCGCAATGAACAATTCTTTTGACAAATACACAATGTCAATTAAACAGATTTCCGACACATTCTATGGTGCAACTTAATGGGTTGAGCCCTCAACGCTGGTTCAAAATTGGATGGGAAAAGTTGACATGCTATTTTATAAGGTTAAACGTTGTCAAGAAAGCTGTGACAACAAGGGCTATACGTTCTACATAAATTTTTTATTTACACATATAGATTTTGAAAAAATATACAGGTGAATCCCCTGAGGCATTGCTCTCAAGACAAGGTCATTACAAAAACAAAGGGAGGAAAGTGTCGATCTCTGACTCACTGAATCAATGCACCCAACTGGAACATTCAGCCTCCTTTTCACGTGTGGGTACTCGCAGGTCAGCCCTGTGATACCCCGCCTACCCCAACCGGCCTACCTGGGACTGCTTCAGCTGGATGAGTTGTAGAACGTCCTTGGTCAGCTGGTAGTCCTTTGCTCGGGCATCAGTGAAGACGTAGATGAAAGAACTGGGTTGAGATACCTCCAGCGCTCGCTTAATCGCTCCCAGGCTCATCTCGGGGCAGTCTCCTCCACCCTGAAAACAAAAAGGATAAAGTCAGACCCACCAATCACTCCACAGTGGTAGTAGTGTAGTGGTATTGTCACTAGGCTAGTAACCCAGAGACCCAGGGGACCCGGGTTCGAATCCCACCACAGCCGATGGTGAAATCAGATTCAATAAAAATCTGGAATTAGAAGTCTAACGATGACCATGAAATCATTGTCGCAAAAATCCATCAGCTTCATTAGTGTCCTTTAATCACAGAAACCCTACAGTGCAGAAAGAGGCCATCTGGCCCATCGAGTCTGTACCGACCACAATCCCACCCAGGCCCTACCCCCATATATTTTACCCACTAATCCCTCTAACCTACGCATCTCAGGACACTAAGGGGCAATTTTTAGCATGGCCAATCAACCTAACCCGCACATCTTTAGACTGTGGGAGGAAACCGGAGCACCCGGAGGAAACCCACGCAGACACGAGGAGAGTGTGCAAACTCCGCACAGACAGTGACCCAAGCCGGGAATCAAACCCAGGTCCCTGGAGCTGTGAAGCAGCAGTGCTAACCACTGTGCCACCGTGCCGCTCCAAATTTAATGCACCCCAGATGGGACTCGAACCCACAATCCCTGGCTTAGGAGGCCAGTGCCTTATCCATTAGGCCACTGGGGCTGTACAAAGGAAGGCAATCTGCTGTCCTTACCTGGTCTGGCCTACACGTGACTCCAGACCCACAGCAATGTGGTTGACTTTTAAATGCCCTCAGGGATGGGCAATAAATGCTGGCCCAGCCGGCAGAAAAACAAAATCACCGACCGCCTTCTGATCCTAAGTTTCTCAAGGTGCCCACAGCCACCTTGACCGTGGGCATCTGAAAGGTGATAAAAACTAGCCTCACCCCATGCCAAAAGACACAAAACACGTCCTTGCAGTAACTATTGTTCATGATAAAGAATCTCTGAATGGTTTTTCGCAGATGGGAGGGCAGGAGGTTGTGAGTATAGAGGTTAACAACAGCAGCCCAACCTCTGCCCGAGCCAAGATTACACAACACAGGTTAGCACAGGGGTCCAGTAATTTGATTTGATTTATTATTGCCACATGTATTGGGATACAGTGAAAAGTATTATTTCTTGTGTGCTAAACAGACAAAACATACCATTCATAGAGTACAGAGGGGAGAAGGAAAGGACAGGGTGCAGAATCAGCCATAGCTAGGGTGTAGAGAAAGGTCAACTTAATATAAGGTAGGTCCATTCAAAAGTCTCAATTCAAATGATTACAGCGAGTAACTTTTTCTACATGAAAAAATAGCTCAAAATTTTAAGTCAACGAAAGAAAGATCCATGTTTGTATTGTATTGTATTGTGTATAAAGCTAACCTTTATGCTACACTTCATTGTTTCGAATGATTATATTAATGAAAACCATGGTTGTGTTTTAGCTATTCGAGTGGTATGGCTACACGGTGGTTACAGGTAGCGCCTTCCGCTTGAGAAACAGCTTTTATTGCTGCGGCCATTATTGTTTCCAATATAACTGAGACAGTAAATTATTCCGAATGTGTCGTTAGAAGCTGCTTTAGCAAGAACATCAGTTGCCAAAAAGAATCTTAATTCTATCCATCCAATGTTAAAGTTTATTTCAAAGAAGGCTTGACTGAAAAAAGTTATATGGACGGCACGGTGGCACAGTGGTTAACACCGCTGCCTCACAACCCGGGTTCGACTCCCGGCTTGGGTCACTGTCTACGCGGAGTCTGCACGTTCTCCCCGTGTCTGTTTCCTGCGGGCGCTCCGGTTTCCTCCAAAAGATGTGCTGGTTAGGGTGCATTGGCCATGCTAAATTCTCCCTCAGTGTACCCGAACAGGTGCCAGAGTGTGGCAACTAGGGGATTTTCATAGTAACTTCATTGCAGTGTTAATGTAAGCCTACTTGTGACACTAATAAATAAACTTTAAAACTTCATGACAATGTCCAAGATACCCCATAATTCAGTTAGGTCTGTTTTCAGTTTTTTTTCCCATTGAAACATAAGTTTCGTAAACCTGTATTTCATTTTTTAAATGCAGAATTATTTCTCTGAGAGACACATGGCTATTTACCAAGAATTCAGTTACGAAATGGGACATTTTCTAAAGGGCAGGATTTTCCGTGCGCTCCTGCAGCGGATTTTGCCATCGGCCGGCAGTGGGATCTTCCAGTCCCATCACTGTCCGTGGGTTTTCCAGTTGTTCTCACCCTCCGCTGCCAGGGGATCCACGGCAAGAGATCTCTGTCGGTGGGACCAGAAGATCCCGCCGGTGGGAACAGCCAGAAAGTTTCATCCGGTTCATCTTGCGACTCCCAATAGTTTATTTCATCTTTTTTAAAAATAGGATCTTCGGAATTTTTGAAAAAGCTACTGATTTCTGGGCTGAGGATTGAATCTCCTCTGTGTGAATCAGTGGAACATGTATCGGGAGTTGGTGAGGCCACACCTGGAGTACTGTGTGCAGTTTGGGTGTCCTTATCTGAGGACGGATGTCCTTGCTATAGAGGGAGTACAGCAAAGGTTTACCAGGCTGATATCTGGGATGGCAGATCTGTCATATGAGGAGAGACCAAATCAGTTACGATTGTATTCATTGCGTTCAGAAGACTGAGAGGGGATCTCATAGAAACTTATAAAGTTCTAACAGGATTAGACAGGGTAGATTCAGAAAGAATGTTCCCAATGGTGGGGGAGTCCAGAACTAGGGGTCATAGCTTGAGGATAAGTTTTAGGACTGAGGTGAGGAGAAATTTATTCACCCAGAGGGTGGTGAATGTGTGGAATTCACTACCACAGAATGTAGTTGAGGCCAAAACATTGTCTGATTTCAAGAAGAAATTAGATATAGCTCTTTGGACTAAAGGGATCAAGGGATATGGGGGGAAGGTGGGATCAGGATTTGATGATCTGCCATGATCAAAATGAATGGCAGAGCAGGCTTGAGGGTCCAAATGGCCAATTCCTATTTCTAGTTTCTATGTTTCTATAGTTTAAGAAGGTTTAGGCTGTGTGTGAGATATTTAAAAGACTTTGGCTGGGATTCTCCGATCTCCTACGGCGTGCCACCGAGAAAGGTGAACTGGGCGCTCTGCCTAATCTTCATTCACTGCAGCGGGACCGGAGAATCCCAGCCGCGGGGCAAGGTCGGAGAATCCCAGCCGCGGGCGAGGTCAGAGAATCCCAGTCACAGGCGAGGTCGAAGAATCCCAGCCGCGGGGCAAGGTCGAAGAATCCCAGCCGCGGGGCAAGGTCGGAGAATCCCAGCTGCGGGGGCGAGGTCGGAGAATCCCAGCCGCGGGGCGAGGTCGGAGAATCCCAGCCGCGGGGCGAGGTCGGAGAATCCCAGTCGCAGGCAAGGTCGGAGAATCCCAGCTGCGGGGGCGAGGTCGGAGAATCCCGGCCTTTACTTGAGGCAGACAAGGAAACAAATGATGCTTCTTGTATTTGTGCCAAATCTCCTAACTTCAGTCTTACTCAGCACCTACTGACCGTGAGCTCATGTGAAAGACTTAAACAGCTGCTATAAACAGGAAAATCACAGTAACTGCAATACTGGAGTCTCAGAGGATAATTTCAATGAACTACAATTTGGCAGGCCATAAATCTTCAATCTACTTCCTTTCTGGATGCTGCAGAATGATTTGAGTTGTTTAATTATGTTTTACTTTTATTTAAAACTCTGTTTAACATGCTTATTTTAGGAGCTGGAAGTTAATATGAAGATAATAGATTCCTGATGTTCGGGAACAGGACAGAAATGTGAATCCCACTCTCAGTGCAGCAGAATCCTGGAAAGCCCCTCCATACCTCAGATCCTCGTCCCTCCCACCATCAGGAGGGGAATTTTCTGTTACTCGGGCCCCAGGCCTCTGCGATTCACTCTCTACCTCACTGCCTCCCATCCTCTCTTGAAAAGCTTCCTTAAAAAGAACATGTCTCTGAACCTGCCACCAGTCCCTCACCCCAATTTGACCCCCTTTCCTCACCGCCTCCCCAATCCACCTGGTTAAAGCCACGGACATAGAATGGACCAGGCAAACCCAACTCAGAATTCCTACAGTGCAGAAGGACGCCATTCGGCCTATCGAGTCTGCACCAACCACAACCCCACCCCAGGCCCTATCCCCACAACCCCCCACATTTACCCCGTTAATCCCTCTAACCTACACATCCCGGGACACTAAGGGGCAATTTAGCATGGCCAATCAACCTAACCCGCACATCTTTGGAGTGTGGGAGGAAACCGAAGCACCCGGAGGAAACCCACACAGACACAGGTAGAACGCGCAGACTCCGCACAGGCATTGACCCAAGCCAGGAATTGAACCTGGGTCCCTGGCGCTGTGAGACAGCAATGCTAACCACTGTGCCAGCATACCACCTTCTTCAGCATTTTTAAAGTTTCAAAATCCACGTCCCGGTTTTCTAATCATTCCCTCCCTCTCTCTCTAACCCCGTCCAGCCCAACAATCTCTGTGCCCCTCTAATTCTGCCCCCCTGGCCTGCGCATCCCTGATTTTAACCATTCCGCCATCAGGAGGTAAGGCCCTAACCTCTGGAATTCCCTCCCTAAACCTCTCCAGGTCTATCTTGTCCTTTTAGATATTCCCTAAATCCTACCTCTTTGACAAAGCTTAGCTTCTCGTAATAACCCCAAATGTGATTTAGTGTCAAGTTTTGTTTGATAATCGCTTCCGTGAAGAATGTTTCACTACATTAAAGGCGCTGTGTCACATGATGATAAAATGATGTGGAGATGCTGGCGTTGGACTGGGGTGGGCACAGTAAGAAGTCTCACAACACCAGGTTAAAGTCCAACAGGTTTATTTGGAATCACGAGCTTTCAGAGCGCTGCTCCTTCATCAGGTGAGTGGCATCAGGGCAATTGATCACGTGCCATCCCCTTTTTGATTGAACCTGCTTCTACCACACTCTCACACAACATTCCAGATCCTAACCACTCACTGCGTAAAAAATCTTTTCATGTTCCCGGTGCTTCTTTTCCTCATCAGTTCCCTTTGATTCTCGATCAATGGGAATAGTTTCTCTCTATCCGCTGCATCCAGACCCATCATGACTATGGACATCTCTTTCAAACCATCCCCTTACCAAGCACAACAGTCCCAGCTTCTCCGATCCACCCACATAACTGACGTTCCTCATCCCTGGAACCCTTGGCATCAATCTTTTCTTCACTTTATCGAATGCCTTCGCGTCCTTCCGAGAGTGTGTTCCCCAGATCATTGGAAGCAACTGTCTATCTGGGGCCCAACCTGTGTTTTATACAAAGGTTTTATATAAATGCAAGTTATTGTCACGACATGTCAGCTAGCGTGTACGGTGGCACAGTGGTTAGCACTGGTGCCTCACCACGCCAGGGACCCGGGTTCGATTCCCGGCTTGGGTCACTGTCTGTACCAAATCTGCACGTTCTCCCCATGTCTGCGTGGGTTTCGGTTTCCTCCCACAGTCTGAAAGACGTGCTGGTTAGGTGCATTGGCCATGCTAAATTCTCCCTCAGTGTACCTGAACAGGCGCTGGAGTGTGGTGACTAGGGGATTTTCACAGTAACTTCATTGCAGTGTTAATGTAAGCCTACTTGTGACACTAAAAAATAAATTTAAACTCATAATAGCTCAAAGTCCCAATTCATTGCCCAGAAGTTGGGAGTTTCTGGAACTGGCCAACAATTTAAGGGTTATTAAAAAAAGAACGATATGTCATCTTGAATGATAAAGACGGTTGGGCCTTTAATGATATTCCTCTAGTCGCTGAATGGCTGAAGGCACTGAGACAGGTTAGCTAGCATGGGCCAGCTAAAAGGTTGGTGGCGAGCCCGCCCTCTATAGTGATGGCTGCCCTTCAGCAATTGAACACTGGGGGCAGTATTAATTGCTTTGTCAGACTTCTGCCGCGATCTCAAGAGGAAGTCCTGCCTCAGAGAACTGTGGGCCAATCAAGTGGCTGGCAGCAGCGTCATCCCAGCAGCACCAGGTGGGAGCGGTGGCCATTGCCGGGATTACAGGCCAGAGTTTCATAGGCCAGGGAGGGGTGGGGGGGAGGGTAAAGGGAGGATGGATAACCTTTGCCAGGGGGCATCCGATGGGCACTGGGGGCCAACAAAGGAGGTACTTCCCCTCCCTGCCCAGCCATGTAGCTAAAGCTGCCAGGTATCCTGCATGGCACAGACCTCCCCCAGTCACGGGTAAAATGCCAGCAGGGGGCAGGGTAAGCCTCTTGAATGCCCATCAATTGTTACAGGGTCTCATAGGCCCAAGGATGGGAGGGCTTCCTGAGGCCTCCAATGCCCTCTATAAAATTTGAGACAGGTCAGGGGATGAGCAGGGAGGCAGCAGACAGGTACCCGCACTGGAGTTGATGCCCCTGCCATCAGACCCGCTGGCGAGGAAGAATAAAATCCAGCCTAGGGTTTCACTAGACATAGAGAAGAGAAAGTGTCAATACAAGACAATCACTGATAAATCCAACAGAACTCAGAAGACAGAAGCAGAAAATGCTGGAAAATCTCAGCAGGTCTGACAGCTTCTGTGGAGAGAGAATAGAACCAACGTTTCAAGTCTGAATAACACTTTGTCAGAGCTCCCAGAGAAACCTCTTTCCCAGAGACTGGTGAGAATGTGCAACTTGCTGCCCCAGGGACTGGCTGAGGAGAATTTCATAAGTGCTTTTAAAGTTTATTTATTAGTGGCACAAGTAGGCTTACATTAACACTGCAATGAAGTTACTGTGAAAATCCCCTAGTCGTCACACTCCGGCGAGAATTTAGGGAGAATTTAGCATGGCCAATGCACCTAACCAGCACGTCTTTCAGACTGTGGGAAGAAACCGGAGCACCCGGAGGAAACCCACGCAGACACGGGGGTGCACACTTGACACAGACAGTGACCCAAGCCGGGAATTGAATCCAGATCCCTGGCTGGAGGCAGCAGTGCTAGCCACAGTGCCACTGTGCCACCCTTCCCAGACAGTGGTGAGAATGGGCAACTTGCTATTCCAGGGAGTGGTTGAGGGGAATTTCATAAATGCATTTAAAAGGAGGTTAGATAAATGCACAAGGGAGAAAGGAAAAGCAGGTTATGTTAATGGCATTAGTTGAAGTACTTTGGGAGGAGACATATGTGGCCTGTCTCTGCCCTGGAAATTCTCGGGAGCGCTGTGCAATTCCAATCCTCTGTTGAGTTGACTGATTAGGAACTCTCACCACACCAGGTTAAAGTCCAACAGGTTTATTTGGTAGCACAAGCCACTAGCTTTCGGAGCACTGCCCCTTCATCAGGTGAGTGGGAATTCTGTTCACAAACAGGGCATATACAGACACAAACTCAATTTACAAGATAATGGTTGGAATGCGAGTCTTTACAGGTAATCAAGTCTTAAAGGTACAGACAATGTGAGTGGAGAGAGGGTTAAGCACAGGTTAAAGAGATGTGTATTGTCTCCAGCCAGTACAGTTAGTGAGATTTTGCAAGCCCAGGCAAGTCGTGGGGGTTACAGATAGTATGACATGAACCCAAGATCCCGGTTGAGGCCGTCCTCATGTGTGCGGAACTTGACTATCAGTCTCTGCTCAGCGACTCTGCGCTGTAGTGTGTCGCCTTGGAGAACACTTACCCGAAGATCAGAGACCGAATGCCCGTGACCGCTGAAGTGTTCCCCAACAGGAAGAGAACACTCTTGCCTGGTGATTGTCGAGCGGTGTTCATTCATCCGTTGTCGTAGCGTCTGCATGGTCTCCCCAATGTGCCATGCCTCGGGACATCCTTTCCTGCTCAGGTAGACAAAATTGGCCGAGTTGCAAGTGTATGTACCGTGTACCTGGTGGATGGTGTTCTCACGTGAGATGATGGCATCCGTGTCAATGATCCAGCACGTCTTGCAGAGGCTGCTGTGGCAGGGTTGTGTGGTGTCATGGTCACTGTTCTCCTGAAGGCTGGGTAGTTTGCTGCGGACAATGGTCCGTTTGAGGTTGTGCGGTTGTTTGAAGGCAAGAAGTGGGGGTGTGGGGATGGCTTTGGCGAGATGTTCGTCTTCATCAATGACATGTTGAAGGCTCCGGAGAAGATGTCGTAGCTTCTCCGCTCCGGGGAAGTACTGGATGACGAAGGGTACTCTGTCCTCCGTGTCCCGTGTTTGTCTTCTGAGGAGGTCAGTGCGGTTTTTCGCTGTGGTGCGTCGAAACTGTCGATCGATGAGTCGAGCGCCATATCCTGTTCTTATGAGGGCATCTTTCAGCTTCTGGAGATGTCTGTTGCGATCCTCCTCATCTGAGCAGATCCTGTGTATACGGAGGGCTTGTCCGTAGGGGATGGCTTCTTTAACGTGTTTAGGGTGGAAGCTGGAGAAGTGGAGCATTGTGAGGTTATCCGTGGGCTTGCGGTACAGTGAAGTGCTGAGGTGACCGTCCTTAATGGAGATGCGTGTGTCCAAGAATGCAACCGATCCCCGAATTGACTGATCTCAGTTGGGTCACGGCAAGGTCACTGGAATTGCTCTCAGTGCAGGGGTTGGGAAACTCCCACTGAGTGTGGAGCGACTCTACTGCGAATGTGAGTGAGTGGCAGATAAGGGCAGGACTGAGCCTTGAAGCTGTGCCCACCTCAGCCAATGACCTGGCCACATTTCACTGCCTGAATCCACGCATCAAGTACCATCGCAAAGCAAAACACTGGAATGCTGACAGGGCTGAGGGGAAATCGCTTCTCTCAGAGGGTCATTGGTCTGTAAAATTCTCTTCCTGAGAAAGCAGTGGGGGCCGGATCATTGAATTTATTCGAGGTAGACAGAGCTGGATAGATTTTCAACAGAGAAGGAAGTCACGGATTGTGGGGAGCAGAGAGGAAAGTGGAGGACAGCCCACAGCCAGATCATAAATACTGGAAACAACCTTGAAGGGCTGTAGGGTCTACTCCTGCTTCAATGTTTCTATGTATTTCAAACTACACTGCCCCACCCCCCACCTCCACTCCCCTCCCCCACCCTTCTCCCCCCCACCCCGCTCCCTTCCCCCACCCCGCTCCCCTCCCCCACCCCGCTCCCCTCCCCCACCCTGCTCCCCTCGCCCACCCTGCTCCCCTCGCCCACCCCGCTCCCTCCCCCCACCTCGCCCCCCCCCACACCCCACCCCCGCTCCCCTCCATCCAGAATGAGTGACTTCAGATCCTTAAACATTCACTCTCTCCTTCATTGATGAACAATAGCAGCAGTGTGTGCCATGTTTAAGATACACTGCAGTAACTCCCTCACCAAGGCTCCTTTAACAGCACCACCCAAACCCGCAACCTCTACCACCCAGAGGGACACGGATAGATACCTGGGAACACCACCTGCAAGTTCCCCTCCAAGTCACACCATCCTAAAAGTTTATTAAAGTTTATTTATTAATGCCACAAGTAGGTTTACATTAACATTGCAGTGAAGTTACTGTGAAAATCCCCTAGTCGCCACACTCCGGCGCCTGTTCAGGTACACTGAGGGAGAATTTAGCATAACCAATGCACCTGACCAGCACGTCTATCGGGCTGTGGGAAGGAACCGGAGCACCCGGAGGAAACCCATGTAGGCACGGGGAGAATGTGCAGACTCCGCACAGACAGTGACCCTGGTGCTGTGAGGCAGCAGGACTAACCACTATGCCACCCCATTTACTTATTAGTGTCACAAGCAGGCTTACATTAACACTGCAATGAGGTTACTGTGAAAATCCCCTAGTTGCCACACTCCGGTTCCTGTTTGGGTAACACTGAGGGAGAATTTAGCATGGCCAATGGACCTTACCAGCATATCTTTTGGAAGAAACCGGAGCTCGCGGAGGAAACCCATGCAGACATGAGGAGAACGTGCAGACTCCGCGCAGACAGTGACCCAAGCTGGGAATCGAACGCGGGTCTCTGCATTGTGAGGCAGCAGTGCCAACCACTGTGCCACCGTGCCGCCCGACTCCCTGACTTGGAAATACATCACCCTTCCTTCACTGCCACTGGGTCAAAATCCTGGAATTCCCTGCTAACTTTAAACTTAACAGCTCTGTGGATTTACATACACCACACTGCAGCGGTTCAAGAAGGCAGCTCACCACCAGCTTTTCCAAGGCATCTCGGGATGGGTAATAAATGCTGGCCTAGCCAGCGACGCTCACATCCCAAATGTAGAAATGGCAAATGAGGGGGACACATGTGGAGGGATGCAGGCTGGGAATAAAGGTTTAGTCATGTTATTTTTGTGTACAGCCACTGGCGGATTTTTCTGGCCATTCGCGCCGGCAGGATTCTCCTGTCCCGCTGCAGTGAACGGAGATTTGTCTAAGCGTCAAGTTCTCTGTCCTCGCTGGCAGTGGCAGTGGGTGGGTGAACATCCGGAGAATTCCGGCCATTATCACTTCTGGACAATGATCTTTGGAAAATGGGGGGACAGTCTGAGAGATACTAACACACCAAATACCGTCAAACACTTGGAAATCCCTCAGTGGAGGAAAACTGCAAATCCACAATTATGAGGAAAACGTTATTTTTTACAGTTGCAGTCAGATTTTCTGGGATCTGAATGGGATAATTGAAGTCTCACGCTAATTATCATTTCCTCAGCGATTTTAAATCATATTTTGAAACATTTTCTCCTTAATTACCATCTCCGATTTACATTTTCTCCAGACATTAAATAATAACAGGAAGGATATATTTATCCCTTCCCCCAATCTGAACTTTACATTCCTCAACAGCGGAACCTGGTTAATGTCTGGGGGAACCATTTGGATGTTGCACACCAGAAGTCGCACACCTCCTTTCTGCCTCTCCCCACAGCCTGACTGGAGGATTTGCCATCATTGTTATCAATATTCTGTTAGGATTTCCTTACTTTTCTCTTTCTTCAGAAGTCAGACACTTACCACACGATTGCATTGGCTGTAATGCGCTTTTAGATGTCACATGGGCATGAAAGGCGCTATATAAATGCAATCTCTTTGTGCTTTCAATTTCTTTCCCAATCCCAGAGTAGCTCATCTCTGCTTCATGGATTGAATGGGACAATGGTGGAAAGGAGTGGCACGGGTGGCACAGTGGTTAGCACTGCTGCCTCACAGCGCCAGGGACCCAGGTTCAATTCCGGCCTCGGGTCACTGTCTGTGCGGAGTTTGCACGTTCGCCCCGTGTCTGCGTGGGTTTCCTCCGGGTGCTCCGGTTTGCTCCAAAGATGTGCAGGTTAGGTAGAATAGCCATGCCAAGTTGTCCCTTAGTGTCCCAAGATGTGTCAGTTTGGTGGAATGGCCATGGTAAATGTGCAGGGCTTCGTGGATAGGGAGGGGGAATGGGCCTTGGTGGGATCCTCTTTTGGAGGGTCAGTGCAGACTCGATGGGCCAAATGGCCTCCTTCTGCACTGTAGGGATTCCATGAACCTATTGCCACCCATCCCAGAACACAAACTCTGCAACCCCTTTATTTAACTTGTATTAATCCTAGCAGTGGTCTGAGCACACGGGAGCAATAGTTCGCCATCAGCTAAGGCATTGTTACAAAATGTATTTACTTTCCAAGAAAGGTGGTCTATGTTTCAGCCTGTGGTTTAGTACTTTTCCCATCCCGTCAACCACTTTTGGAACAAAAATATTTCCTGTTCCAATGCTACACTACTAACAGCCCTCTCATGTTATAATAACTCAGGAATCCCGACTGGAAAGGAACATAGTTTATTACAGAATACAAAATAAAACCACTACCATGGTGAACACACACTAATCCCTGCCTAGGACTACAGGTCAGCAGGCCCAGTCCTGGGCTCAGGTAATGAGTTCCAGCTGGGCAGGCCTTTTACCAGAGGAACTCATACTCAACGAACCCCATGGGGAGATCAGTCAATGATTCCTCATGGACCACGTGGGGGTTATCACACACATGTCCCTGGGGACTTGTTCATGTCACTCCTAAAACCTAAGGGCTCCAGTGAGATATATAACTCGCATCCAGCACACCGATGGAATCCCAGGTGTTGGCTGCCTGCCACACATCTCATTGAGGTACCATCTCCTGAAGGTGGTACTTCGATGCCACTCCTGTAATTGCCTGGCGATTTGACATAATGCTTCTAGCTCCCTTGTGGGCTCGAATGGTGGCTGCACCACTTAGTGTCGATTTCAGCAACACAGATGGCCATAAGACACAGGAGCAGAGTAGGCCATTTGGCCCATCGAGTCTGCCCCATCATTCAATGAGATCATGACTGATCTGACATCCTCAGCTCCACTTTCCCACCTTATCCCAATAATCCTGTGTTTCCTTACTGATTAAAAATCGGTGATTAGATCCTCAGTCTATGCTGAGTTATCAGTTAATGATGCGGTTCTGTAAGTGGTTACAGTGATTAGTGAGGGAATCGGAAATCGGTCAGAATGTTACATTGCACTCAACACAACAAAGGCAAGAGTGTCAAATTTCAAACAATCACAAAAAAATATACTTCAGGAGAAAAGGGTGCTGATTGGTTGGCAAGTTGACTCATAGAGTCATTGAGGTTTACAGCATGGAAACAGGCCCTTCGGCCCAACTTGTCCATGCCGCCCTTTTTTTTAAACCCCTAAGCTAATCCCTCTGATTGGCTGAGGTGTTGCCATGGAGAAAGCAACTGTTTCCAGAGACAAGACTCCCTAAAAATACTCATGACCTTTCAATGGTCCAATGGGAGGTAGGGATTGATTTCACATGCATCTCACTGCCCCTTGGGCTCTCTAATGGAGAGTTTACTGGAGCAGCCTACACTCAACAGGAGATCCCAAAACCCGAGGAACCAATCAGCTCAGAGACAGGTTTGCACAGAAATAAAACCAACCAGTAAAAGGGCGCCAAACCCAACCGGTACGGGAACAAGTCCAATCAGTATAAGGACAGTGTACCCGGCCGGTGTATGTACTATGTCGCGTTGTCATGTTGGGAGTTGTATAGGACTTTGGTGAGGCCACAGCTGGAGTAGTGTGTGCAGTTCTGGTCGCCACATTATAGGAACAATGTGATTGTACTGGAGACGGTGCAGAGGAGATATGCCAGGAAGTTGCCTGGGACGGAACATTTAAGTTATGAAGAGAGGTTGGGTAGGCTTGGGTTGTTTTCGTTGGAGCAGAGAAGACTGAGGGGCGACCGGATCGAGGTGTACGAGATTATGAGGGACATGGACAGAGTGGATAGGGGGCAGCTGTTCTCATTAGTTGAAGGGCCGGTTACGAGGGGACATAGATTCAAGGTGAGGAGCAGGAGGTTTGGGGGGCTGTGAGGAAAACCCTTTTTACCCAGAGGGCAGTGACGGTCTGGAACGTGCTGCCTGGGAGGGTGGTGGAAGCGGGTTGCCTCTCATCCTTTAAAAAGTACCTGGATGAACACCTGGCACACCATAACATTCAAGGTTATGGCCAAGTGTTGGTAAATGGGATTAGGTGGGAGGTCAGGTGTGTCGGTGCAGACTCGATGGGCTGAAGGGCCTCTTCTACCCTGTATGATTCTTTGATTCTATGTACCTGACAAGACACTGGGAAGTGACTACAAGAAAGCAGTATTGTTTACTCCAGTCTCTCTCTTTATGGCCATTTAGAAGCTATTTGTTAATTCCATGCATAGGCGCAAATACTTGTAAATCCCTATTTTCTGCTGATGAGGTGCAGGGGCTAGGTGGAAACCACATAATTAGCAGGGAAAAGGCCACCTTTCTTGTTATTGCTACACTTGAAATATTCTGACACATGTCATGCATGTGTGATGCACATACTAAACACAGGACCCAGCGTGTGAAAATAACAATGAGGCTTGCAATTACTTACATACAATGTCACCAGGCAAGGAAAGATGCGCAGTTAAATGCAAAAATGTGTTTTCTGAAAGGTGCCACTCAAATAGCTCCAGGAAAATGGGTCTTGTTGCCTAATGGTATTATCGCTAGACTATGAATCCAGAAACTCAGCTAATGTTCCAGGGACCCGGGTTCAAATCCCGCCACAGCAGATGGTGAAATTTGAATTCAATAAAAAATACCTGGAATTAAGAATCTACTGATGCCCGTAAAACCATTGTCAATTGTCTGAAAAACCCATCTGGTTCACTAATGTCCTTTAGGGAAGGAAATCTGCCGTCCTTACCTGGTCAGGCCTACATGTGACTCCAGAGCCACAGCAATGTGGTTGATTCTCAGCTGCCCTCGGACAACTAGGAATGGGCAATAATTGCTGGCCAGCCAGTGACGAATGAATTCAAAAAAACTCATCGTATAAATACATTGAGAAGGTGGAGTTCCCTGAACATTCATGATCAATACAAACTACAATTTGGACTTGTGCCCTTTTTAATGCTCTGATAATTACTTCCAAACAACCCGTCTGGAGCTGAAAAGTAACTTTAACAAATGTGGAGACTCATTCCTTCAGATTTTCATTGTTGGAGTTTTTTTAAAAACTTCATGTTTGGAAAACTTTCCTTTGTCACTTTTTCTTTCTTGCTGCGATAGCCCCCAGAATCTACTTGAGGAATCCCTGATTGACCTCCCAGTAGGATTTGTAGAATATGAGTTCCCGGGTGATTGGTAATTACCTTACCAGGTGGAACCCAAGTCCCAAGTCCCTTTATAAAGCAGGCCCCTGAGCGGGTCCATTATTGTAACGTCCCAGTTGGGACCGGTTTGTGCTCATCACAGGCTTGTGGCTTTGCTTTACTTTATTTTGTGCAATAAAGCACCGTTCCTTTACAGCTGACTCTGGAGTTATTACACTTGCTCTCTCGTTATCCTAAGTACAAATGCGCAAATTAGGGGCAGAAGTAAGCTATTCAGCCCCACACATCTGCTCCAACATTTGTTAAGACCATGGATAATCTGATTGCTGCCTCAACTCGACATTAACGTCCAACCCCTGTAGCCTTTGACCTCCTTGTTAATCAAGGGTTTATCTATTGCCCTGCTCCACTGTTCTCTGGGGGGGAGAGTTCTATAGACCAATGACTGTCTAAGAGGAAAGAATTCTCCACATCTCAGTCTCAAATGGGAGACTACTTATTTTTAAACAGTCCCCTAGTTTTAGTCTCTTCCAAAAGCAGAAACATTCTCTTGGCGTCCACCCTGTCAAGTCCCCTCAGGATCTTTTATGTTTCAATAAGATTACCTCTCCATTTTCTAAATCCAAAGGATACAGGACCAACCTGTAAAGGAACATCAAAACTAGAAGCAGGAGTAGACCATTCAGCCCATCGAGTCTGCTCCCCCATTCATTATGATCATGGCTGATCATCAAATTCAATATCCTGATCCCCTCTTCCTTCCATATTCCTTGATCCCTTTAGCCCCAAGAGCTATATCTAATTTCTTCTTGAAATCACACAACGTTTTGGCCTCAACTACATTCTGTGGTAGTGAATTCCACACATTCACCACCCTCTGGGTGAATAAATTTCTCCTCACCTCAGCCCTAAAAGGTTTACCCCTTACCCTTAAACTATAACCCCTAGTTTTGGACTCCCGCACCATTGGGAACATTCTTTCTGAATCAACCCTGTTAGAATTTGTAAGTCTTTATGAGATCCCATCTCACTCTTCTAAACTCCAGTGAATATAATCCTAACCGACTTAGTCTCTCCTCATATCACAGACCTGCCATCCCAGGAATCAGCCTGGTAAACCTTCGCTGTACTCCCTCTATAGCAACGACATCCGCCCTCAGAAAAAGACACCAAAACTGCACACAATACTCCAAATGCGGCCTCACCAACACCCTGTACAATTGCAGCAAAACATCGCTATTCCTATCCCTATACGCAAATCCTCTCACTATGAAGGCCAACGTATCATTTGCCTTCTTTACTGCCTACTGTATCTAGGCGCTTACTTTTAGCAACTGATGCATGAGGACTCCAAAGTCTCGTTGAGTATCCACCTCTCTCAATTTACACCCATTCAAGTAACAATCTGTCTTCCTATTATTGCTACCAAAGTGGATAACCTCACATTTATCCACATTATACTGCATCTGCCATGCAGATGCCCACACACTCAGCCTATCAAAATCATGCTGAAGCATCTCTGCATCCTCCTCACAGCTCACCCTCCCACCCAACTGCAAATTTGGAGATAATACATTCAGTTCCCTCTTCCAAATCATTAATATATAACGTGAACAGTTGGGGTCCCAGCACAGATCCCTGCAGAACCCCACTAGTCACTCTGCCAATCAGAAAAAGACCCATTTACGCCAATTCTTTGCTTCCTATCTGCTAACCAGCTTTCTATCCATCTCAAGGCATTACCTGCAATCCTATGTGCTTTAACTTTACATAGTAGTCTGTTATGTGAGACCTTGTCGAAAGCCTTCTGCAAGTCTAAATGAACCACATCCTCTGGTTCTCCTTGATCAACTCTACTAATTACACCCTGAAAACATTCCAATAGCTTCGTTAAGCATGATTTCCCTTCTGTAAATCCATGCTGACTTTGTCTGATTATACCACTGCCTTCCAAATGCCAAGTTATGAAATCCTTGTAACAGACTCTAGAAACTTCCCCAGTACCAACGTTAGGCTCACTGGTCTATAGTTCCCTGTTTTCTCTCTACCTCCCTTTTTGAATAGTGGGATTACATTAACTACCCTCCAATCTGTAGGAACTATTCCAGAGTCCAAAGAATTTTGGAAAATAACCACCAATGGATCTACTATTTCCAGGGCCACTTCCTTAAGTACTCTGGGATGACGAATATCAGGACCTGGAGATTTATCCACCCTCAATCCCATCAATTTCCCCAAAACCATTTCTCTAGCAATGCTGATTTCCTTCAGCTCCTCATTAAGATATGTTTCTCTCAGCACTTCTGGCACATTATTCATGTCTTCCTTTGTGAAGACTGAAGCAAAATACAAATTTAATTCCTCACTGCAAGGAGTCTACATTCGTTTCTGTTAATGTTTTTCTCTTTACATATCTACAGAAACTTTTACAGTCAGTTTTTATGTTCCCTGCAAGCTTACTTTCATACTCTATTTTTCCCTTCTTAATTAATCCCTTTGTCCTCCTTTGCTGAATTTTAAACTGCTCCCAATCCTCAGGCCTATTGCTTTTTTTTGCCAATTTGTATGCTTCTTCCTTGAATCTGATACTGCCCACTCTCCTAACCTATCTATAATCACTTTACAGACCCCTTATGCCCACTTCACAATTTTTTGATTTGATTTGATTTATTATTGTCACATGTACTAGTATACAGTGAAAAGTATTGTTTCCTGCGCGCTATCCAACAAGCATACTGTTCATAGAGAAGGAAAGGAGAGGGTGCAGAATGTAGTGTTACAGTCATAGGGTGTAGAGAAAGATCAACTTAATATGAGGTAGGTCGATTCAAACGTCTGATGGCAGCAGGGAAGAAGCTGTTTTTGAGTCGGTTGGTACGTGTCCTCAGACTTTTATACCTTTTTCCTGCTGGAAGAAGGTGGAAGAGAGAATGTCCGGGATGCGTGGGATCCTTGATAATGCTGGCTGCTTTTACGAAGTAGCGGGAAGTGTAGACAGAGTCAATGGATGGGAGGCTGGTTTGAGTGATGGACTGGGCTTCGTTCACAACCCTTTGTAGTTCCTTGTGGTCTTGGGCACAGCAGGAGCCATACCAAGCTGTGATACAACCAGAAAGAATGCTTTCTATGGTTCTTCTGTAAAAGTTGGTGAGAGTCGTAGCTGACATGCCAAATTTCCTTAGTCTTCTGAGAAAGTAGAGGTGTTGGTGAGCTTTCTTAACTATAGTGTCGGCATGGAGGACCAGGACAGGTTATTGGTGATCTGGACACCTAAAAGCTTACTCTTCTATTTATCATTGTACCATCAGCAGGTTTAGCAACTATACATTCGGTCCCTTCATCTCATTGATATAGATTGTAAATCACTGAGGACCCAGCATTGATCCCTGTGGCCCTCCATTAGTTACAGCTCGCCAACCTGAAAATGACCCATTTATCCCTACTCTCTGCTTCCCTTTAGCTAACTAATCCTAGGGAATGCTAATATGGAACCTCTGACACCATGAGTCACACATTTCACTGCCTGATCTTAGTGCCCTATTCCAATTTCCTTGTGGCTCAGATAATAACCCAAAGATTAATACCTTTCAGGTTCTGTATTTTACGTTAGCCCTGAGCTGAACCTCTTTCTGAGTCCCAGCTGGCTTGGTACGAGTGTGCGCCACAAGCACTGGATCCTTCCCCCCCCACTGCAGGTTCCTCTCCAGCCCTGAACAGATGTCCTGAACAGGGGCACTGGGCAGGCAACACAGCCGTCTGGACTCTCGCTCTCGGCTACAGAGGACTGTCTCTATCGCCCTGACTATACTGTCCCCAGCTACCACTACATACCTATTCACTCTTCTTTCTTGAATGGTTTCCTGTAGCCCGGAGCCATGTGCAGTTTGTTGATCCAGTGTGCCGTCCCCATTCTCATCTAGTCAAGCTGCCAGATTGTAGAATCTGATGAGCAATTGCAAGGGCGGTGTGCCATTCCAGTCTTGTTGGGTGGCACGTTGGCACAGTGGTTAGCACTGCTGCCTCACAGCGCCAGGGACTTGGGTTCGATTCCCGGCTTGGGTCACTGTCTGTGCGGAGTCTGCACATTCTCCCCATGTCTGCGTGGGTTTCCTCTGGGTGCTCTGCTTAGGTGCATCAGCCATGCTAAATTCTCCCTCAGTGTACCCGTACAGGCGCCGGAGTGTGGCGACTAGGGGATTTCCACAGTAACTTCATTGCAGTGTTAATGTAAGCCTTACTTGTGACACTAATAAATAAACTTTAAACTTTTACTGCCTGTACAGAGTCTGCATATTCTCCCCGTGTCTGTGTGGGTTTCCTCCAGATTCCTCCCACACTCCAAAGATGTGCGGGTTAGGTTGATTGGCCATGCTAAATTGCCTCTTGGTGTCAGGGGGATTGGCGGGGTAAATACATGTGGTTAGGGGGATAGGGTCTGGGTGGGATTGTTGTTGGTGCAGGCTCGATGGGCCGAATGGTCCCCTTCTGCACTGTAGGGATTCTATGGATTCTATGAATGTTGATCCCCGCTCCTGCCTTACTCACGGTCACACCCTCCTGTCCTTCCTTACCAAATCAGAAGGGCCCAGCCTAAGAGGTGCGACTGCTTTCTGGAACAAAGTGTCCCAGTAACTATCCCCCCTCCCCGCTGCATCGCAGTGTCGGTGCCCCAGCCTCCGGCTCACTGACTCTGAACCAACCCTGCTCAATCATTTTTGCTCTTTTTTCATGAGCTTGCCGACAGTGCTGAACCTGATACTGAAGTAACGTTCTGACTCTTTCCAGTTCAGACTCTCATAATCCTTCAATCTAATTGGTTAAGGAGACACACCATTGCTTGCCCTTCCCACGGAGGGAACTGTGCCAACTCCATCGACCACTGGCAGCAAGTGCAATATCTCCCAGAAATTAAACAGTCTGTCGAACACGCAGGGCTTGTTATTCATTACAGGTTACATTAGATCCAAGCCCTTGGCTGTGATTTGTATAATCTAGAACGATTATGAACACACAAACAGGTCTGTCACATGAGGAGAGACAAAGTCGGTTAGGATTATATTCACCGGAGTTCAGAAGAGTGAGAGGGGATCTCATAGAAACTTATAAAATTTTCACAGTGTTACAGAGGCTCGATTCAGAAAGAATGTTCCCAATGGTGGGGGAGTCCAGAACGAGGGGTCATAGTTTGAGGATTTAGAACTGAAGGGAGGAGAAATTTCTTCACCCAGAGGGTGGTGAATGTGTAGAATTCACTACCACAGAAAGTAGTCGAGGCCAAAACGTTGTCTGATTTCCAAAATAAATTAGATATGGTTGACCCTAGTGTCAGGGGGATTAGCAGGGTAAATACGTGGGGTTACAGGGATAGAGCCTGGGTAGGATTGTGGTCGGCGCAGACTTGATGGGCCGAATGGTCTCCTTCTGCACTGTAGGGCTTCTAAAAGGCTCTTGGGGCTAAAGGGATCAAGGGTTATGGGGGGAATCAGGATATTGAATTTGATGATCAGCCATGAGCAGGCTCGAAGGGCGGAATGGCCTACTCCTGCCTCTAGTTTCTATGTAACACATTATACATTCTATATGTATACTCTCCATCACGGCTGTGAGGTAAAGTGTTTTTATTTTAATTACCCCACCCGTTTCTAGGGGGTTTTGTTTGCTCCGAATCTTTGCAGTTGTGCAGTTCTTGGCTGTGGTGAGGAAATCTGTCTGTGCTGCGCTCCCATTGTAGTAAAAATGGAATTCAACCTCTTCCAGCCATGACTCCACCACATGTTGAGAATTTATTACAGCTGTGCGGTTTGGGAGTCAGTGTACAATAATGAAATTACTTTAAAATGTTCCCTGTACAGGAAAAAAGCAAGTATGAGCCAGGCTGTAATGTTATTTCCTAACTTCTTAAACAAATGTACAACTCATCCCTTCGATAAGTGGTAGTCGTTCACAAAATCCTGGATTCGTTAAGTTTGACTTGGTTTTTCTTTGCAATTCCGAGCCAGAGGACATTTTTTCAACAAAGGGTCCAGACCAGGCAAGGCATTGAAACTGAGTCCTGTCCCACATTGACCCTATATCCACAGACTGGCATGTGGTTAAGAATGGAAACCTTGGCTGCTGACTTTCTCCTCAGATCCCCCATGACTCCCTTGGCACAGTGATTAACTAGCTCAGTATGGAGCAGGATCTGAACTGAAACCCTACAGAAGCTCAGCACCACAACAGCCACTGCAGTTACTGAATGAACTATTGGCGCAACAATTCACAGTCAACAGAAAGACTCTCAGAAGCAGAATGGCCTCCCCCAGTGGGGCTGTTGCGACCTGTGCTACAAGAGGTTACAAAGACAGTGAGGGATAGTATGTGTCTGCTGCCACAGTTCGCAAATCTTCTCATAGAATCCTCACAGCAGGAGGAGGCCATTTGGCCCATCGAGGCTGCACCCATCGGCACGGTGGCACAGTGGTTAGCACCACTGCCTCAGTGCCAGGGACCCGGGTTCAATTCCCGGCCTCGGGTCACTGTCTGCGTGGAGTTTGCACATTCTCCCCGTGTCTCCGTGGGTTTCCTCCGTGTGCTCCGGTTTCCTCCCACACTCCAAAGATGTGCGGGTTAGATGGACTGGCCACGTTCAATTGCCCCTTAGTGTTAGGGGGACTAGCTAGGGTGAATGCATGGGGTTACGGGGATAGGGTGGGATTGTGGTCGGTGCAGACTCGATGGGCCGAACGGCCTCCTTCTGCATTCTCTGATTCTATGATCCCCGCAACTCAGCACATCCATCATGGCTAATCCCCTTAACACCACAGGACAATTTAGCATGGCCAATCCACCTAACCTGCACATCTTTAGAGCGTGGGAGGAAACTGGGGCACTCGGAGGAAACCCACGCAGACACGGGGAGAATGTGCAAACTCCACACAGACAGTGACCCGAGGCCGGAATTGAACCCGGGCCCCTGACGCTGTGAGACAGCCATGCTAACCACATCCCCAACATCAGCCCAACACTTGGTGAAATAAAAAGGCAACAAATAATCGTGAGGCTGGAATAAGAGGCCAGTGGATCCCTCGAGCAGCTTCCTGTCTCCTGATTCAATAGATTACACCAGGGAGTTCAACACACCTGGCATTGCTCAAGAGCCCCCCTCTGATTCGCTGTTGTTCAGAGCACATCTGTTCAATTGATCTTTCAATGTACTTACACAGAATATACAGCACAGTAACTGTACACTAATCTATGTGTATTTAGAATATACAACACAGAACCTGTACACAAATCTGTGTATTTAGAATATACAGCACAGTCACTGTACATTAGTCTATGCAACATTTAGAATATACAGCACAGTAACTGTACGCTAATCTATGTGTATTTAGAATATACAGCACAGTCACTGTACATTAGTCTATGCAACATTTAGAATATACAGCACAGTAACTGTACACTATTATACGCAACATTTCTTTCTCTCCTCCCATTGCCTTATCTCAGCCTTCCAGCCAGTCTTCTCGGTGAGTCCCATTTCTCCCTTTGAAGAAGGAATCAAGATGCGGAAATTCAGCAGCGGCAGTGACCTGGTGATATTGTTGCTGGACTAGTAATCCAGAGACCCAGGGTAATGCTCTGGGGACCCAGGTTCGAATCCCGCCACAGCAGATGATGAAATTTGAATTCAATAAAAATCTGGAATTAAAAGTCTAATGATGACCACAAAGCCTTTGTTGTAAAAACCCATCTGGTTCACTAATGTCCCTTAGGGAAGGAAATCTGCCATCCTTACCCGGTCTGGCCTAAATGTGACTCCAGACCCACAGCAATGTGGTTGACTCTTAAATGCCCTCAGGGATGGGCAGTAAGTGCTGGCCCAGCCAGCGACACCCACACCCCATGAATGAATTTTAAAAATGCAAACTGGGAGCAGGAGTTAGGCCAAGCTGAACAACAAAGAGGATTCCTGGTGTTTTAGCGCTCACAGGAAATTGCACAAGAACTGTGTCAGGAAGAGAGGGAGCTGAGAGGAATTTCATTGGACCATTCGACGGACCTTCCGGAGTCAGACAGCAGAGACTGTGGCACCCACAGTCATTCATCTCTGAAAACCACAGCAGTAGCCAGTTTAGTTTGGATACCAAAGCTCGGGGTGATATGATATGAGTGAATGCCACTCATTCAGGCTCATTGGCAGTGAGAGCTTTATCCCAGTGGAAAAGGAATCAGCCCTCACATACTGCAAAACCTCACTGAGGTTAGCAAACCATGTGCGAAGTATGTAATGACACTTGCAAAAACCCATTCAACAGTTTCTCTATGAAAGATTAGCCTGACAAAGATTTCTTTTTAATCTGCAGTTAAAGAAACCTTTAGAGGGTTCTGGCCAGCGCTTGTCCAGTTCCAATGGGGCAAGGGGATTGTGTTCTTATCAAAAAAACATCCAAATTTGAACTCAACTCCAAAGAAGCCAGAAGCCAAAGTTCAGTTTCCACTCACACAGCAGCTGGTTCAAATCCCCAGAACAAGCACTCACATTCCCGGGAGAATGGCAAACGCTAGCCATCAGGAATAAAAGTAGAAAATGTTAGTATCGCACAGGAGGTCAGGCAGCAGTGGAAAGAAAGTGTAATATTTTCAATGTGACTCTTTACAAATAGAGGACAAAAGCAAGGGAGGCACCTTAACATTTCACAAAACACTCATTCAGCCTCAACTACAGTACTGTGTCCAGTCCTGAACACCACACTTTAGGCAGGAGGTGAACACGTTGCAGAGGATGCAGAAGAGGTTTGCAAGTATGGTTCAAGGAATAAGGAACTTCAGTTTCATAGACAGACTGGAGAAGCTGGGGCTGTTCTCCTTGGAGAAGAGAGGATTGAGAGGAGATTTGATTGATGTATTCAAAACCATGAGGGGTCTGGACGGAGTAGATCGGAAGAAAATGTTCCCATTGGTGGAAAGATCGAGAACCAGAGGACACACGTTTAACGTAATTGGGAAAAGAAACAACAGTCACATGAGGAAAAACTTCTTTACACAGCGAGTGGCAGGGATCTAGAATGCACTGACTGAGAGTGTGGTGGAGACAGATTCACACAGCGAGTGGCAGGGATCTAGAATGCACTGACTGAGAGTGTGGTGGAGGCAGATTTACACGGTGAGTGGTTAGGATCTGGAATGCACTGTCTGAGAGTGTGGTGGAGACAGATTCACACAGCGAGTGGTTAGGATCTGGAATGCACTGTCTGAGAGTGTGGTGGAGACAGATTCACACAGCGAGTGGTTAGGATCTGGAATGCACTGTCTGAGAGTGTGGTGGAGACAGATTCACACAGCGAGTGGTTAGGATCTGGAATGTACTGTCTGAGTGCGTGGTGGAGACAGATTCACACAGCGAGTGGTTAGGATCTGGAATGCACTGTCTGAGAGTGTGGTGGAGACAGGTTCACACGGCGAGTGGTTAGGATCTGGAATGCACTGTCTGAGAGTGTGGTGGAGACAGGTTCACACAGCGAGTGGTTGGGATCTGGAACACACTGCCTGAGAGTATGGTGGAGACAGGTTCACACAGCGAGTGGTTAGGGTCTGGAATGCACTGTCTGAGAGTGTGGTGGAAACAGATTCACACAGCGAGTGGTTGGGATCTGGAACACACTGCCTGAGAGTATGGTGGAGACAGGTTCACACGGCGAGTTTTTAATTCATTCATTGGACATGGGCGTTGCTGGCTGGCCAGCATTAGTTAAGAGTCAACCACATTGCTGTGGCTCTGGAGTCACATGTCGGCCAGACTGGGTAAGGACAGTAGATTTCCTTCCCTAAAGGACATTAGTGAACCAGATGGGTTTTCCCGACAATTGACAACGGTTTCATGGTCATCAGTAGATTCTTAATTCCAGATTTTTTTTATTGAATTCAAGTTTCACCATCAGCTGTAGCAGGATTCAAACCCTGGGTTCCCAGAACATTAGCTGAGTTTCTGGATGAATAGTTCAGCGATAATACCACTTAGCCATTGCCTCCCCTGAGTTACAATGTGTTCTGCTTCATTTTAAACTAATCTTGTCCCCACGCCTGTCACCAGCACAATCCCTGCTGCATGCTGGCTTCCTGGAGGGTCCTCGATGTAGCAAAGGTTGGTATGGTGTGATTGGAGAACGGGACTTGTGAAAAAATACTGTTGCTCATTTGTTTATTTATTAGTGTCACAAGTAGGCTTACATTAACATTGCAATGAAGTTACTGTGAAAATCCCCTAGTCGCCACACTCCGGCGCCTGTTCGGGTACACTGAGGGAGAATTTAGCATGGCCAATGCACCTAACCAGCACGTCTTTCGGGCTGTGGAAGGAAATCCACGCAGACACGGGGAGAACATGCAGACTCCGCACAGACAGTGACCCAAGCCAGGAATCGAACCCGGGTCCCTGGCACTGTGAGGCAGCAGTGCTAACCACTGTGCCACCGTACAGCCCACAAGTGCTTCATGGTAACTGCCCTGCTACTGGCTGCTTCTGGAACTGGCACAAGAACACATTAAACAACATCTCCCGCGTTCCAAAGACTTTCTAATCAGGTTCTGCACCGAGTCCTGGATCGAGACTTTGGTTTCGTAACAACTGTATTCACAGAATAGTGAACCTGTTCATGGTGGGAAGGGTTTGTCCTATTGGAATTGTATATCACAAGAGGGAATGGGAACTTATTGCTGTCGCACTGTAATAATGGAGCACTTCACTGTTTAAATCTATTTATATAGGAACTTACTAAATAACATTTTATTCACGGGCTCCAGCAAGAGTTGAACTCACGATCACTGGTTTTCAAGATCAATGCTCTAACCACTGATCATAGAATGCCTACAGTGCAGAAGTAGGCCATTCGGCCCATCGAGTCTGCACCGAGAACAATCCCACCAAGGCCTTATTCCCGCAACCCCACATTTTTACCCTGCTAGTCCCCCTGACACTAATAGGCAATTTATCATGGCCAATCCACCTAATCCGCACATCTTTGGACTGTGGGAGGAAACCGGAGCACCCGGAGGAAACCCACGCAGACACGGGGAGAATGTGCAAACTCCGCACAGACAGTCACCCGAGGCTGGTATTGAACCCGGGTCCCTGGCGCTGTGAGGCAACAGCACTAACCACTGTGCCACCGTGCCACCTCCATGATCCGCGGAGTTTATTCCAAAAAAGCGTGGCTGCAATGCAACTGAGGCGAGTTACTCAAAACAGTCCGCACTGCGCCGACAAAGGGATTTACGCTGAGCTTAACAGGAGACATAAGCACAGGTAATAGCAACTGGCCAGTACGAGGATCGAACCCACAGCCTTGGTGTTATTAACACCACACTCCAGCCAACTGAGCTAACCAACCATAAGAGGTTTGTGCCACTAGAATTCTTCACATCAGGAGTGAAATGCAAGCGATACATGAATGCATTTCGCACCAATGTGACTACATTTCAAAAGCACCCCATTGATTGTAAATCGCGATGGGACAATCTGAGGTTATAAAAAACACTAAATAAACTCAAGTTCTTCTTTTTATTCATTAGAATGCCCTCACCGATTTGACTCTTGTTCACTTTCAGCAATGGTCAACAATACAATTCCAGGTTCTTTGATAGTCCACTGAAGTTCCAAATAAATCTCAGCATCTAGTCAACCCAACCTTGAGAATTGTTGACGTATTAACCGCTATCTACTCAGGAGGGTCAGGGTTCAAGGGGTGACAGTCAAAGCACAACCAGCACTAACCTGCACGTACAGATCCCGGAGCTCTCTCTGAAATTTCTTTGGATCCGAGGTGACAGTAACAGGACCAATCTCTGCAGAAGAGGAAAGAAGAACAATTAACCCAGCCCGTTGCCCATAAATTCCTCTTACCAATGGCGGTGAAGTGAGGCCATTAAGCCACCTGAAGGGAGTTTTCTCCTAATTCCAATTCTCTTCCTGCACCTAGTGGCTGCACTAAGGCAAACTTTTCTCTGTTTCCATAACTATTAATTCCCGGAACAGGTTGCTAGTCCATCACCAGGTGTTTATAGCTTGAGGGGCGCCTCTCCACGTCAAACGTGGCTGACCAGGAGTCTCTCCCACGCTTACCGCCAGCCATTGGCACGTTTGGAAGGATTTTGCAAGTTGACACTCAACCCATTTGGCCGCATCACAAACACACCTTCTTTGGACATCAAGTCCTGGGGTGGGACTCGAACCCGGAGCTCCTGGCTCAGAGGCAGGGACGCTATCCCACTGCGCCACTGGACCTCTTTTGTTCTTAATGCTGGATACAAAGTGACGTAAAGTGTTGACACCCTGAAATTGAGAATTTCGGATGCTGTGTAATGTTCTTTTAGAAAGCGATGCTGCCAAAGGCATTTGGGTTGAACAGAAATCCACGTTTTGTGCCCTTACAAAACCGAAAGCAGGGATGTCACTCTGCAGCAACAGAATACTTTCTCTCCCTTTTGGAAAGCAGGTTTCTTTCGGTCGGCACTGTCAGGTGTGGTTTGACACTGACTCAAGCCCCATATGGTCAACTCACCCATAACCCCCACCACCACCGCCTCAGAGAAACATTATAATACCAGGGTGCCAGTCCCTCCACTCACACACACACTGTGCATCTTGTCATTTCCCTACTTAGTACCAGCTTTGACACCATTTTGTGTTTTAATGTTTATTTATTAGTCACAAGTAGGCTTACATTCACACGGCAATGAAGTTACTGTGAAAATCCCCTAGTAGCCACACTCCAGCGCCTGTTCGGGTAACACTGAGGGAAAATTTAGCATGGCCAATGCACCTAACCAGCACGTTAATTGGACTGTGAGAGGAAACCGGAGCACCCGGAGGAAACCCAAACAGACTTGGGGAGAACGTGCAGACTCTGCACAGACAGTGACCCAAGCCAGGAATCGAACCCGGATCCCTAGCGCTGAGAGGCAGCAGTGTTAACCAGTGTGCCACCCTGCCATTTTGTGTAGTGTGCCCTTGCCTACTGGGTTACGTTAACACGATTCATGCACTCCTGCAGCCATCAGATGCATTGATCGTCTGGGTTGAAAAGTGAATCGTGGTAGACAATCCGACACAGCTGCTTTGTCGATGGTAATCATGATGTGGAGATGCCGGCGTTGGACTGGGGTAAACACAGTAAGAAGTCTCACAACACCAGGTTAAAGTCCAACAGGTTTATTTGGTAGCAAAAGCCACTAGCTTTTGGAGCGCTGATCCTAAGGAGCAGCACTCCGAAAGCTAGTGGCTTTTGCTACCAAATAAACCTGTTGGACTATAACCTGGTGTTGTAAGACTTCTTACAGCTGCTTTAGCCCAGGACCCCCGACCCCGACCCCCCCCCCCCTCCCCCCCTCTCCCCAATCTCATCTTAAAATGCTGCCTAGAAAAAGCCAAGATTTCTTCAGTCAATCTCTCAAACCTGGGGTACCAACAAAACCGGTTCACCTTGATCACTGCTACATATAGTTTTAACTGAAAGGTTTTTGATGATGAAATCATAGCTTTAGTAATTTACTTTTTCTTTATTCTTCCATGTGATGTGGGGGTTGACAGCAAGGCCAACATTTGTCACCCACCCTGAATTGCCCTTGAACTGAGCGGAATGCAAGATCGTTTAGGGTCAGCTCTGGAGTCACATGTAGGCCAGACCGGGTAAGGGCGGCAGATTTCCTTCCCTAAAGAACATTAGTGAACCAGATGGGTTTTTCCAACAATTAGACGCAGTCGAAGACACAATTGGACACAATTTCAGACGCAGCAGGTTTGACTGCATCGGTAGAGAGAGAATAGAGGCAACGTTTCGATCCGGTGGTCATCCAGCAGCGCGGCACAGTGGTTAGCACTGCTGCCTCACATTGTTAGGGTCCCAGGTTCAATTCCGGCCTCGGGTCACTGTCTGTGAGGAGTTTGCACATTCTCCTCGTGTCTGCGTGGGTTTCCTCCAGGTGCTCCAGTTTCCTCCCACAGTCCAAAGATGTGCGGGTTAAGTTGATTGGCCATGATAAATTAACCCTAGTGTCAGGGGGAATTAGCAGGGTAAATGCGTGGGGTTATGGGAATAGGGTGGATTGTGGTTGGTACAGACCCGATGGGCCGAATGGCCCCCTTCTGTACTGTAGGGATTCTATGAAACATTGGCTCTATATTCTCGCCACAAATGCCATCAGACCTGCTGAGATTTTCCAGAATTTATCTCTTTTTGTTTCAGATTCCGGCATCTGCAGTATTTTGCCTTTATTTTCGAATGAACCTGCTTCAGAGAATCATAGCCACCCTACAGTGCAGAAGGAGGCCATTCAGCCCATCGAGTGTGCACCGACCACAATCCCACCTATGCCCTATCCCTGTAACCTCACATATTTACCCCACTAATCCCTCTAACCTACGCACCCCAGGAGTCTAAGGGACAATTTAGCATGGTCAATGAACCTAACCTGCACATCTTTGGACTGTGGGAGGAAACCGGAGCACCGGAGGAAACCCACACAGACACGGGGAGAACGTGCAAACTCCACAGAGACCAAGTGAGCCAAGCCAGGAATTGAACCGGGTCCCTGGAGCTGTGAGGCAGCTATGCTAACCAGTGTGCCACCGTGCATAACTTAAAAGCTTAAAAACATTAAACAAATCTCTCACATCACACAATGTGCACCTCCAATCATCCAGCAAGGAATGGAACTACACCATGGACAATTCTGTCTTGTACAAGATAGAGATTCTGTCTGGTGTCTGAAGGATTGATTGAAATGTTGTTGCCCAGACAGTGTTCTCGAAAACCCCAGATTCCCATTTGAAAATTGAGTATTAACTCCATCAAATGCAAGCTTTGCATTTCCTGCACTGAGGTAGTGTCAGATACTAAGAATTAAAGTAACAATTCCACGCAGCAATGCACTCACGGAGGGACACAGGGATCTTCATAAAAAGCGATTTCTGTTCCTGTTTAAAGTATTTCCTGTGCCAGCTTTCTCCTCCTATTTCCTCTCCCGGAGCTGTTGAATCTGCCTCTGTCTTTGATCCCACGTCAGTGGTCATCTCCCAACACTTCATCCAAATCCCATCACTCACGTCTGAGGCCAGACACAGGCTGTTAAACTGTGGGAGACGCTCGACTCAAACTGGTGCTGTCTTGGTCCACACATGTGCAACTTCCCAGCAAGATACACCAGGCAACATCCCGGAGCAGAAACACTGGCTCATTTTGCCCCCCAGACTGCCCTCAACCATGTTGAACCAAGGGCATTAAGGTCAACCGTGGTAGCCCCAGCCATCGCCAGCCTGACTAAGAACAGGCAAGTGATTAAATCTAAAAACAAAAGCAAAATATTGCAGATGCTGGAATCTGAAACAGAAACAGAAAATGCTGGAAAATCTCAGCAGGTCTGACAGCATCTGAGGAGAGAGAATAGAGCCAATGTTTCGATTTTCCAGCATTTTCTGTGAGTGATTAAATCTGGAGTTTACCTGCTCAGTGTGGCTCAGGTACTCACTGAATGAGCATGGGCATCGCTGGCTGGCCAGCATTTATTGCCCATCCCTAGCTGCCCGAGGGCAGTTGAGAGTCAACCACATTGCTGTGGCTCTGGAGTCACATGTAGGCCAGACCGGATAAGGATGGCAGATTTCCTTCCCCAAAGGATGTTCGCGAACCAGATGGGTTTTTCCGACAATCGACAATGGTTTCATGGTCATCCGTAGATTCTTAATTCCAGAACATTAGCTGAGTTTCCGGATTAATAATCTAGCGATAACAATGAACATATAAATGTGGATTTGTTTCCCAACCTCTCCTTCAGATCCTCTCCCAACCCCATTCCCCAGAGGAAAAGACAAGAGGATAGGCAGGGAAGTCTGACTGCAGCCTCTCACAATTTCACTTGTGTTCCTCTCCCGCTGGGAAGATGGCCGCTTTCCCCCACATCCCCCTTCCCAGCCATCCCCAACCCACCCCAAAAGGAACCATCAGTTAAACTTAGAATTGACTGGTACTGGTCTGAACTGGTCTTGTATATATTCAAATGGAACTCCAGTTCGGACCAGTGCCTATCATTTCCGAGTTTTACTGGTGCTTCCCTCACATCCTGAATGCTGAAAGTTACACTAACAAATTAAATATTCAGCTCCCAGTGTTCCCTCTCCTGATCTCTCTATCACTGTCTAACCTGTGGTGTATTGCGCTAAATAAGACTGACACATGATCAACTGCAGGCAGCCCTTATTGAACAACTTTATTTACACCTCCCCAACAGAGAGGGCAGCAGAGACCATAAGACATAGGAGCAGAATTAGGCCACTCGGCCCATCGAGTCTGCTCTGCCATTCAATCATGGCTGATATTTTTCTCATCCCCATTCTCTTGCCTTTTCCCCATAACCCCTGATCCCCTTATTAATCAAGAGCCTATCTATCTCTGTCTTAAAGACACTCAATGACCTGGCCTCCACAGCCTTCTGCGGCAAAGAGTTCCACAGATTCACCACCCTCTGGCTGAAGAAATTCCTCCTCATCTCTGTTTTAAAAGATCATCCCTTTAGCCTGAGGTTGTGCCCTCTGGTTCTAGTTTTTCCTACTAGTGAAAACATCCTCTCCACATCCACTGTATCCAGGCCTCGCAGTATCCTGTAAGTTTCAATAAGATCCCCCCTCATCCTTCTAAACTCTAACGAGTACAGACCCAGAGTCCTCAACCGTTCCTCATACGAGCAGAGTAACAATTTTTTTATTATTCGTGGGACATGGGCGTCGCTGGCTGGCCAGCATTTATTGCCCATCCCTAGTTGCCCTTGGAGGGCAGTTGAGAGTCAACCACATTGCTGTGGCTCTGGAGTCACATGTAGGCCAGACCAGGTAAGGATGGCAGATTCCCTTCCTTAAAGGACATTAATGACCCAGATGGGTTTTTCTGACAATTGTTTCATGGTCATCCATAGATTCTTAATTCCAGATATTTTTTATTGAATTCAAATTCCACCATCTGTCACGGAGGGATTCGAACCCGGGTCCCCAGAACATTTGCTGAGTTTCTGGATTAATGGTCTTGCGATAATACCACTAGGCCTTCGCTGTTTGGCTATTTCAATGTATCACATAACCCTTCCCACTGGAAAGGATGCTTGGGGGAATGGGAGGTGAAGCAGGGCAAGGCTCAGCTGCGAAGTGCTCCATGGTGGAACAGCTCGTAAGCACTCTCACCTTCAGGCTTCCATGTAAACAGCCACTTGGGTAATGACACCAGTGGGAGGGTGGCAGCACCATTGACTCTGTCTATACTTCCCACTGCCTCGGCAAAACAGCCAGCATAATTAAGGACCCCACGCACCCCAGACATTCTCTCGTCCACCTTTTTCCATCGGGAAAAAGATAGAAAAGTTTGAGGTCACGTACCAACCGATTCAAATACAGCTTCTTCCCTGCTGCTGTCAGACTTTTGAATGGATTTACCTTGCATTAAGTTGACCTTTCTCTACACCCTAACTATGACTGTAACACTACATTCTGCACTCTCTCCTTTCCTCCTTCTCTATGAACGGTATGCTTTGTATAGCGCGCAAGAAACAATACTTTTCACTGTATATTAATACATGTGACAATAATAAATCAAATCAAATCAAAGGAAGACTCAATTTCTTCCAGAAGGGGATGTACAAAGTGGTTGGAAGTCACAAGCCTATGTTAAGTAGCAGGGGTGGCAGTGGTCTGGGCAGAGCGGAGGGTTAATTCTGGTGTATAACTCTACCTACTGGCCTGTTACTGGGGGTTAATGTCTGTCAACGTGCCACAGGGAGTCTAGACAGGAGATTCAGCACCACAGACGTGCTCCCGGCAGCAACCAGTTCCCAACTTCAGCCATGGGCTGCAAACCATTAAAATGGACACCAGGTGTTTCCATAACAAGGAAGGCAAGCAAAGAAAAAACTCAGATCAAACATCGAGAGAGTAACGCAGAGGAAAACCCAGAGCAAGACGGATAATACATCAAAGAAATTCTGTCTTACATCAGCGTGATCCAAAACCCTGGAGGGCTAGAGAAGAAAACATGGTACGAAATACGCCGTGTGCAGTCATTCACATAAACCATCAGAGAGCCACAGTCTCTGCCTCTTATTTATCTCCCTATATTTTATTCCTCAAATTAGCAAACTTTTGCCCCAATAAACAAGACTTCTCCCACTGATTATGCAAGTGTTGACTGAACTGCTCTCAGATTTTACTTGGAGCAGACGTGACAATGTTGACGGGTTCTCCCTGCCGCTAAGATTGGGGCCATGCTGCAGTCACATCGTTTCACTGACTGGGAATCTGTGCACTGGTTACAGACCCTACCATTGAATCCTGACAGTGCAGAAGGAGGCCATTTGACCCATCGAGTCTGTGCCGGCTCTCCGCAAGAGCAGCTTACCCAGGCCAGCAGTTATCCTGGGGCCAGCTTAACTCTACAGCGTACACACACACACACTGACCCAGTGGGAGGAAACCCATCTCCAGCCATTGGTGATGGGCTGGAACCAAACATCGGTTCCTCAGCAGGTGGAGAATGCCCTCTCTCTCTCTCTCTCTCCAGAGCTTTCCCCATCACCCCATGCATTGGGCACACAAATTCAGCCACAGAGGCAGCCCTTGTTGAACAACTTTATTTACACCTCCCCAGCAGAGGGGGCAGCAGAGAGGGCAGTATAACAAAATGCCCGACCATTACAATGTATCTAAACTGGACCAGGAGCCTGAGCAGACTGTATGACCATGGGGTGATCATTGCTAGCTCCCAGTCTTGTTATAGTCACATGTCCATCTCCATCAACCTGCAATCGCTGAGCATCACCAAGGGCGGGAACATTGGCTAATTTTCCCCATTATCATACCCAGCAATTACTCCATCTCTCCTCCAACCCCCAGCTCTGCAGGAATTAGGAGAATCTGGAAAACTCTGTTTCACGCCACAAGATGCACTGAATAACAGGGCCTTTGCAAGGAGCTTTGGGTATTTTAAATAGATGTAACATTGAAATAAGCTGCACAGGACACTCAGGAGTGAGAAAGATTCAGCAGCAGAAAGGGTAGGTCCACTCAAGGACAGGGGAGGGAATTTGTGTGTGGAGCCAGATGAGGTGGTTGAGGTCCTTAATGGGTACTTTGCATCACAAAGAAGAAGGATGTGATGGATGGGGAGGGTAGAAAGGAGGATGTTGACATTCTAGGACATGTTGAGATAAAAGGGGAGGAGGTATTGGAGGTTTTGAAAAACAATAAGGTGAACATTAAGTCCCCAGGGCCAGATAGGGTCTATCCCAGAATACTGAGAGAGGCGAGGGAAGAAATTGTTGAGGCCTTGGCCAAAATCTTTGCATCCTCTTTAGTCAAAGGCGAGGTACCAGAGGATTGGAGAGGAGCTAACATTGTTCCTCTGTTTAAGAAGGGCAGAACAGACAATCCGGGAAATTACAGGCCTGTGAGCCTTACATCAGTGGTGGGGAAATTATTGGAGAAGATTCTTAGGGACAGGGTGTACTTGCATCTGGAAAAAGAATAGGCTTATTAGCGATAGGCAACATGGTTTTGTGATGGGGAAGTTGTCTCACGAACTTGAATAAGTTCTTTGAGGAAGTGACAAGAAAAATTGACCAGGGCAGGGCAGTGGATGTTGTATACATGGACTTTAGCAAAGCCTTTGATAAGGTTCCTCATGGCAGGCTGATACAGAAGGTGAAGTCATATGGAACCCGAGGTGAACTGGTAAGATGGCTACAAAACTGGCTTGGACATAGAAAGCAGAGAGTAGCAGTGGAAGGGTACTTTTCCAACTGGAGGTCTGTGACAAGTGGTGTTCCACAGGGATCAGTGCTGGGGCCTCTGTTGTTTGTAATATATATGAATGATTTGGAGGAAAATGTAGGTGGTCTGATTAGTAAATTTGCAGATGATACAAAAATTGGGGGAGTAGCAGATAGTGAGGAGGATTGTCAGAGGATACAGCAGGATATAAATTGGCTGGAGACCTGGGCCGAAAGATGGCAGATGGAATTTAACCCAGACAAATGTGAGGTGATGTAATTTGGAAAGTCTACTGCAAAAGGAAAGTAAACAGTAAATGGTAGAGCCCTTAGAAATATTAGCATCCAGAGGGATCTAGGCGTGCAGATCCACTGTTCCCTGAAGCTGGCAACTCAGGTGGACAAGGTGGTCAAGAGGTCATATGGCATGCTGGTCTTCATCGGTCAGGATGTTGAGTATAGGAATTGGAAAATCATGTTACAGCTGCATAAGACTTTAGTTAGGCCGCATGTAGAACATAGAACAGTACAGCACAGAACAGGCCCTTCGGCCCACGATGTTGTGCCGAGCTTTATCCGAAACCAAGATCAAGCTATCCCACTCCCTATCATCCTGGTGTGCTCCATGTATGTGCCTATCCAATAACCGCTTAAATGTTCCTAAAGTGTCTGACTCCACTATCACTGCAGGCAGTCCATTCCACATCCCAACCACTCTCTGCGTAAAGAACCTACCTCTGATATCCTTCCTATATCTCCCACCACGAACCCTATAGTTATGCCCCCTTGTAATAGCTCCATCCACCCGAGGAAATAGTCTTTGAACGTTCACTCTATCTATCCCCTTCATCATTTTATAAACCTCTATTAAGTCTCCTCTCAGCCTCCTCCGCTCCAGAGAGAACAGCCCTAGCTCCCTCAACCTTTCCTCATAAGACCTACCCTCCAAACCAGGCAGCATCCTGGTAAATCTCCTCTGCACTCTTTCCAGCGCTTCCACATCCTTCTTATAGTGAGGTGACCAGAACTGCACACAATATTCCAAATGTGGTCTCACCAAGGTCCTGTACAGTTGCAGCATAACCCCACGGCTCTTAAACTCCAACCCCCTGTTAATAAAAGCAAACACACTATAGGCCATGAATCTCCTGAGGCACTCTGCAGTGCACAGAGTGTGGGAGGTTCATGTTGAAAATCCCGCTACAAAAACCAGCAAGAGTTACTCCAGTTTTTACGAGAATACGGCACTTAGAATTCTTTTGGGAGAATCCTGGCCAAGGTGTTTCACTCCAGGTATGATTCCAGTGACCCACTAGGAAGCTTTTATCAAACAGTTTATTTAAGTCACAGTTAACATATAATAAGAAAAAATGGCATAACTTTTGGAGTGTTGTGTACAATTCTGGTCACCACACATAGTCCAGCCGGGCCCCGCCCCAGAGCCCGGCCCCACCCCAAAGCCCGGCCCTGCCCCAGAGCCCGGCTGGGCCCGGCCTCAGAGCCCAGCCGGTTTCAATCCCAAGACTTATTCTTCAAGTTCTGGCAAGCATCTGTGTGACCAGTGCATCAGCCTGTTTGAATTCATAGGAACAGGAGTAGGCCATTCAGTCCATCGATCCTGCTCTGCCATTCAATATGATCAATATGATCATGGCTGATCATCCAATTTTGCCCACTCTGTCCCCATATTCCTTGACATCATTGGCATTTAGAAATCTGTCAATCTCTATGTTCAGTAAGAAGTCTCACAACACTGGGTTAAAGTCCAACAGGTTTATTTGGTAGCACAAGCTTTCGGAACGCTGCTCCTTCATCAGGTGACGTTAAACATATTCAATGACTGAGCTTCCCCAGTCCTCTGGATTAGAGAATTCCAAAGATTCACAACCCTCTGAATAAAAATACCTTCTTTCTAACACAGTCCTGAGTCGCTTCCCCCTTATTTTGAAAATGTGCCCCCTGTTTCTGGACTCCCCAACCAGGGGCAACATCTTACCTGCTTCTACCTTGCCTATCCCTTTAAGTATTTCATAGGATTCAATGAATCACCTCTCCTTCTTCAAATACTGCCCAGTTCCCCCCAATCTCTCTCCCATAAGACAGTCCCATCATCCTAGGAACAAGTCTGGGGAACCTTTGTGGCAATCTCACTATCTCAATAATATCCTGCCCAAGTTAAGAAGTCTGAAACTGGGCAAAGCATTCCAGTGGCAGCCTAACCAAGGTTCCACACAATTGAAGCAAGATTTCACTACTCCTGGACTCAAATCTTCTTACGATAAAGGCCAACATATCATTCGCCTTCCTAATTGCCTGCTATAATTACCTGGCACAGTGGTTAGCACTGCTGCCTCACAGCACCAGGGACCCGGGTTCAATTCCGGCCTTGGGTCACTGTCTTTGTGGAGTTTGCACATTCTCCCCATGTCTGCGTGGGTTTTCTCCGGGTGCTGCAGTTTCCTCCCACAGTCCAAAGATGTGCGGGTCAGGTTGATTGGCCATACTCAATTGCCCCTTAGTGTCAGGGGGACTAGGAAAGTAAATATGTGGCGTTGGGGGATTGGACCTAGGTGGGATTGTTGTCGGTAGAGGCTCGATGGGCCAAATGGTCTGCTTCTGCACTGTAGATTCTTTAATTCTATATCTGCATTTTAGCTTCAGTGACTTATTGACTCAGGTCCACTTGAACATCTACATTTTCTAATCTCTTACCATTTAAGAAATACCCTGCACATCTGTTCCTTTTCCCAGAGTGGATAACCTCACATTTTTCTGCACTTTATTCCATCTGCCATGTTAAAAGTTTTAAAGGTTATTTAATACTTATTTATTACTGTCACAAATAGGCTTGCATTGACACTGCAACGAAGTTACTGTGAAAATCCCCTAGTCGCCACACTCCGGCGCCTGTTCGGGTACACTGAGGGAAAATTTAGCACGGCCAATGCACCTAACGACTTTCACACTGTGGGAGGAAGCCGGAGCACCCGGAGGAAACCCACGCAGACACGGGGAGAATGTGCAAACTCCACACAGATAGTTATTCAAACCGGGAATCAAACCCAGGTCTCTGGCGCTGTGAGGCAGCAGTGTTAACCACTGTGCCACCATGCTGCCCGCTGACTAAATCTGGCCAAATCCCCTTGAAACGATGTTGCCGTGTTAGATATTCAGTAGCGCACAGAGTTTGGAAAATGAAATGAAATATCTGGAGGTGTTCAATAAACACCTCAACCTTTTAAAAAGCAGAATAGGTTTGGGACTGTCTGAGATCCCGCTGACAGACAAGGTGCTCAGACGATGGAGAGCGCACACTGGGGAGTGCCCAGTTTTCTCAATCTCAAGAATAAACTCGATAGTGGTTGCTATATTCTTCTCCTGGCCCAGTATAGAGGGATATGGGCCAAACGCGGGCAATTGGGACGAGCTTAATGGTAAAAACTGGCAGCATGGATAAGTTGGGCCGAAGGGCCTGCTTCTGTGCTGTAAACCTCAAAGACTCTAAGTCACAGAGTAATACAGAGTTACTGATCCACAGGCATCAACAGCCTTTAGTGGCATCTTGCTAAATAATCTATTGTTCACATGTGAGACAGTGGGAGACACCGGCATTAACCTTCTCCTCAAATAATATCCACCCAGGCAGCAGCAGCTTTCAACATTATCACCAGAAGCTAAACTGAAGTGGGGGTGTGTTGCCTTCAACTCATTTTCTCCATCCTAGCCAGGGGCTTGATTTTAATTTCCCTGCTAATTCCTTTGCTGTGAGCAACTCTCGCCAACTTTTACAGATGCACCATAGAAAGCATCTTTTCCGGATATATCACAGCTTGGTATGGCTCCTGATCTGACCAAGACCTCAATTTGTTTTTTAATTCGCTGGCTGGTCAGCATTCATTGCCCATCCCTATGTGCCCGAGGGCAGTTGAGAATCAGCCACATTGCTGTAACTCTGGAGTCACATATGGGCCAGACCAGGTAAGGACGACAATTTTTTTTCCCTAAAGGACATTAGTGAACCAGATGGGTTTTTACGACAATCGATGATGGTTTCATGGTCATCAGTAGATTCTTCATTCCATTTTATTGAATTTAAATTCCACCATCTGCCGTGGCGGGATTCAAACCTGGGTCCCCAGAACATTAGCTGAGTTTCTGGATTAATAATCTAGTGATAATACCACTAGACCATCACCTCTCCTTAAGGAACTGCAAAGGGTTGTGAATGAAGCCCAGTCCATCACACAAACCAGCCTCCCATCCATTGTCTCTGTCTACACTTCCCGCTGCCTCGGGAAAGCAGCCTCAAAGCTTTTCCCCCTGGTAACTGACCCCTCAGCTCAGGGGAAATAAATCTCTCCTGTCGACCTTATCAAGGCCCCTCATTATTTTGTACACCTCAACTAGGCCACCCCTCAGCCTCCTCGTAACCCTCGCCTATCCAATCTCTCCTCAGAGCTGCAATTTTTGAGCCCTGGCCACATTCATGTATATCTCCTCCGCAGTACCTCCAGGGGATTCATGTCCTTCCACCAACTCACTGAGAGACTGAAGCTACTGGTGATCGGTACTGGTGAAATTAGATACACGGTCAGAGATGCAAATGTGAGCTGTCACCCTTACAAGCGTGTACGGAGTTACCCATCACCTCTCAGGCCGGTACTCAAAGTTCTCCAGCACTCCGCCACGCACAAGGTTAAAGGGCACCAGGCCTAGTCTGCCTGAAAGATCCTGGGGCCAAGATTCTCCGGCCTCCCAGACACGTGTTTCCCACTGGTGGGAGGTGGCGCTAGCGGCGGGATTCTGTGGTCCCGCCGCTGTCATTGGGAATTCCCACTGACGTCACCCCACGCCGGCGGGCGGGATCGGAGAATCCCGCTGGCGTGAACGGCCGGAGAATTCCAGCGCACATCTCTTGGTTGTTTCCTGAGACAGATAGATTCTCCCAGTAGAACGTCCTCCTTTGTGGAGCGTGCATTCCAAGCAGCTGATGCAGAGGCCTCTTGTGACTCAGGGTCGATTGGCTGGAGGGATGACCATCTGCTGATTCAGAGCTCTGCCACGCTGCAGGAATCTGTCCTCATTCCTGCTCCCAGTAAAAGATAGGGATGTATCTCTTCCCGGTTCAAAGTTGAAGCAGTGCACTGACTCTGCCTTCCTCCATTTTAATGTTTAAAATGGGAGGGGGAGGGGGGCACCTGGTAATGTTTGGACACGGCACGGTGATGCAGCTCAGGATGAATGGACAATGGACACGTGCCAACTGCCCGCTTTGCTGCTGAAGGTCACACAGGAGAAATAATGTGCATTCCAGCTGTTCAAAAGTTCAAACTGAGGGCAGGACTGCGGCTGATTCAACAATCAACACATTGGTCCTACACCAGAACGGAGCAGATACATTAACAAGCATCTCGTTAGTATTTCAAATACAGACATAAATATGGATATAAGTGTGCCACCATAGCATGGGCAGCACGATGACACAGTGGTTAGCACTGCTGCCTCACAGCGTCAGAGACCCGGGTTCAATTCCCGCCTAGGGTCAGTGTCTGTGCAGAGTTTGCACGTTCTCCCCATGTCTGCGTGGGTTTCCTGCGGGTGCTCCGGTTTCCTCCCACAGTCCAAAGATGTGCGGTTTAGGTGGATTGGCCGTGCTAAATTGCCCCTTAGTGTCAGGGGGATTCGCAGGTTAAAAATGGGGGCTTACGTGGGTAGGGCCTGGGTGGGATTGTTGACGGTGCAGACTCGATGGGCCGAATGGCCCCTTTCTGCACTGTAGGGATTCTATGATTCCCCTACATTAATGAATCAAATAACTATTCCAAAAAGGAGCTAGGCAAATATCTAATGATGAAAAGGGGGGTGGAGTCGAATGTCTGAGAACACAGACATTCTGATTCTCCTGGAGATGAGGCAGGGTTGAGTGACGTAGGTTATGTCAGATCTATACACCTGGACTTTTCACTTCACAGCCTTGAGGCAATATTGTTAAGCGTAGCCAAGGATTATTCATTTCTCTCAGAAGCCAGGAAGGAGGCGATCGTACCGGCTCATCCCACCCAATCGGCGTGGCGAGTCAGTAAGATCGGGTGAAAGTGAAAAATCGGCTTCACGCCCTGTTTTTCACCTCTGACGATCTTACCGCCCATTTTACCGCCAAAATTGGCTTCGCACTCACAAAGTTCCTTTAAAACAGAGATGAGGAGGAATTTCTTCAGCCAGAGAGTGGTGAATCTGTGGAACTCTTTGCCGCAGAAGGCTGTGGAGGCCGGGTCATTGAGTGTCTTTAAGACAAAGATAGGTAGGTTCTTGATTAATAAGGGGATCAGGGGTTATGGGGGAAAGGCAGGAGAATGGGGATGAGGAAAATATCAGCCATGATTGAATGGTGGAGCAGACTCGATGGGCTGAGTGGTCTACTCCTACTCTTACGTCTTATGGTCTAAAGCCGGGGTTGGGGGGATGGGGGGGGAGACGAATTCTGGTCTTGGGGCGAGCGGGGCTGGAAAATCCCACTCTAGATCTCATTGGGAGGGTATCATAGAATCATAGAATGTATAGTGCAGAAGGAGGCCATTTGGCCCATCGAGCCTGCACGGACAACAATCCCAGGTCCCCATCCCCGTAACCCCACGTATTTACCAGCCTAGTCCCCCTGACAGTGGAGGTGAAGTTTTCAGATTCTATTCTGTCTAAGCTGGGAGCGGGAGAGTCTCAGTTCTGTAGAAGGATCATTCACATCCAATACATTAACTCTGTTTCTCTCTCCACAGAAGCTGCCAAACCTGCTGAATTTATCCAGCATTTTCTGTTTTTGTTTCAGATTTCCAGCATCTGCAGTAATTTGGGGTTTTTTTGCCTCCATTCGGGTCACATCAGGAGGCGGTTTGTAACCCAATTAGATCATGATGCGGAGATGCCGGCGTTGGACTGGGGTAAACACAGTAAGAAGTCTCACAACACCAGGTTAAAGTCCAACAGGTTTATTTGGTATCACAAGCTTTTGGAGCGCTGCTCAGGTGAGTCAGATGAAGGAGCAGTGGTCTGAAAGTTTGTGATTCCAAATAAACCTGTTGGACTTTAACCTGGTGTTGTGAGATTTCTTACTGGGTCCATTTAGATCATAACACAGGCAGGAAGCTGCCGCTCGATACAGATCCAAGCCCAAACTCCAAGCACAACAGTAAACGGACTTGTCCTTACTTGGTCTACCAGGAAACCGAGTTATACTCTTACACAAGCATGCTGGAAAATCTCAGCAGATCGGAGTTGCGTTTCCGACCTCTGAGCACCGTGTAAATCATCTCGAGTTGCTGCTGTTTGAAGTTTGCTGCCAATTTCTGCACAGCAAGATCCCACCAACAGCCGGGCGATAAACGGCCAAGACCCAAGGGACAGACAGCCTCTTTTGAATCGTGTCCTGGGATCTCGGACATCCATCCGAGTGAGCAGAGAGACCAGAATCCACCCTCACAAAGACAACAGCTCTAACGTTGCAGCTCTCCCCCTGTTCCGCACTGATTGCTGTAACTCTGGAGTCACATGTAGGCCAGACCAGGTAAGGACAGCAGATTTCATAGAAATCATAGAAATCCTACAGTACAGAAAGAGGCCATTCGGCCCATCAAGTCTGCACCGACCACAATCCCAACCAGGCCCTACCCCCATCCCTACATATTTTACCCACTAATCCCTCTAACCTACGCATCTCAGGACACTAAGGGGCAATTTTAGCATGGCCAATCAACCTAACTCGCACATCTTTGGACTGTGGGAGGAAACCGGAGCACCCGGAGGAAACCCATGCAGACACGAGGAGAATGTGCAAACTCCACACAGACAGTGACCCAAGCCGGGAATCGAACCCGGGTCCCTGGAGCTCTAACCACTGTGCCCCCATGCCGCCCCTAAAGGACATTAGTGAATCAGATGGGTTTTTACGACAATCAACAATGGTTTCATGGTCATCAGTAGATTCTTCATTCCATTTTATTGAATTTAAATTCCACCATCTGCCGTGGCAGGATTCGAACCCGGGTCCCCAGAACATCAGCTGAGTTGCTGGATTACTTGCAGGTTGAGTCCGTAATTAAGAAAGCAAATGTAATGTTGTCATTTATCTCAAGAGGCTTGGAATACAAAAGCAGGGATGTACTTCTGAGGCTTTATAAAGCACTGGTTAGGCCCCATTTGGAGTACTGTGAGCAATTTTGGGCCCCACACCTCAGGAAGGACATACTGGCACTGGAGCGGGTCCAGCGGAGATTCACACGGATGATCCCAGGAATGGTAGGCCTGACATACGATGAACGTCTGAGGATCGTGGGATTATATTCATTGGAGTTTAGGAGGTTGAGGGGAGATCTGATAGAGACTTACAAGATAATGAACGGCTTAGATAGGATGGACGTAGGGAAGTTGTTTCCATTAACAGGGGAGACTAGGACGCGGGGGCACAGCCTTAGAATAAAAGGGAGTCACTTTAGAACAGAGATGAGGAGAAATTTCTTCAGCCAGAGAGTGGTAGGTCTGTGGAATTCATTGCCACAGAGGGCTGTGGAGGCCGAGACGTTGAGCATCTTCAAGACAGAAATTGATAAATTCTTGATTTCTCGAGGAATTAAGGGCTATGGGGAGAGAGCAGGTAAATGGAGTTGAAATCAACCATGATTGAATGGTGGAGTGGACTCGATGGGCCGAATGGCCTTACTTCCGCTCCTATGTCTTATGGTCTTATTAATAGTCTAGCGATAATACCACTGGACCATCGCCTTCCCTTAAAAAACTACAAAGGGTTGTGAATGAAGCCCAGTCCATCACACAAACCAGCCTCCCATCCATTGGCTGGAATTTTACTGGCACGCCCGCCCCAATGCCAGTCCAGAGTAGACTATGTGCCTGTCTCAGGGGCTTGAACCCAATGCTGTTTGACAGACACCAGCTGATGTTCTGTCTGATAGCTTTACCAATACTACAGTTGGGACACACAGGGCTCCTGCTTTTTCCACAACATCTTTTCCTCCCCTGCAGATCCCACACAAGAACTTTCAAGACTCCTACAACTTTAAATTTCCATTTTAATCCCAAACATTGAATATTGGAGTGACAGGACCCCCATCACTTTGATTAGGAACACACGGCAGACTGCAGAAATGTCGGGACAATTATCAATCAGCAGTTTTCAAAATGAAAGCACAGAGCGAGAGGAAACACAAATAGACACCAACACATTTCTAATCTGTGGAACAGGGGCAATCCAGAAAGCCACATTAGTGTTACCCAAGGTCACAACTGGGTTCAAAGCACCAAACACTGAAACTCTCCCTCTCCCCAGTCCCTGCAGTGAAATCCTCTTCTCCATTAAGGAAACCCCAGAAAGCTCAGCTCGCTTCCTCCCCCTCAACCCATCCCTCCCCTTCTCCCCAACCCCCTCTTGTTCAACCGCCTCTCCTCCTTCCCTATCCCTTCTCCTCAAACCCCTCCTTCCCCTCCCCAACTCCCTCTTCTCCCTCCCTATCACCCTCTCTTCAAACCCCCTCTTCCACTCCCCTTACCCCTCCTCCCCCTCCCTCAACCTCTCCAACCCCCTCCTTCTCTCTCCCCCTCCCCTTCTCCCCAATTCCCTTCCTCCCCTTCTCCCCAACCCTCTCATCTCCCCTTCCCTCCCCCCTCTCCCCCTCCCTCCCCCCTCTCCCCCTCCCCCCTCTCCCCCTCTCCCCTCCCCCCTCTCTCCCCTCCCCCCTCTCTCCCCTCCCCCCCCCTCCCCTCCCCCCTCTCTCCCCCTCCCCTCCCCACCTCTCCCCTCCCCCCTCTCTCCCCTCCTCCCCCCTCTCCCAAGCACCGACTGAAGGAATTAAAAACGAAACCCAGATTCCAACATCTGCTCCACGTTTCACTTTTAATTCATCAAATCTAATTGAATTGAAAAGAATCCTGTTTGTCTGTAACTGGAGCTGCCTGAATTCACCTCCACTCCATCTCTCAGTGTTATTGCTTTGCTGACCTCCTCTGGGGGTGGCCGGGAGTGGCGGGGGGGGGGGGGGGGGGATTTTTTTGGAGTAGAAGAGAAAGTATTGCTGATTTGTCATATTCTTTAATTGAATTCACATTCTTGCCGATTTCCCGCTTGATTGTCCTCCGCCCCTGGCATGTTTTTATTGTATGAAAGGGAGAGTTGCCTTTTGGAGAGTTTGATTCTGTTCTTTCCCTCCCACCCAGGAGGCTTCCCAGGCAGAGTCTGCCTGTCGCCGGGGCCACAGTCCCCAGCCTTGTGCTGGATCAGGTCAGTAAACCCAGGCAGCAGCAGCAGCAGCCCCTCGGGGTTAGTGAGGAAAGGGGGAATATTAGACATGGGCTCCTGATTATTATCCAGAGAGCAGTGGCTGGAGGGGGAAATGTAGGAATATTCTCCCCCTCCCTCCCCCAGCTCACCTCAATTCAGCTCCATTACAATTGAATGAATGAAGGCAGCAGCGAGAGACAAGCTGCTCTTCACTGTCCCTGGGATCAGATCCCAAGCACTTTCAAAGCAGGAGGTGATATTCAATCAATCCTTCATCTTATCTCTTATTGTTAAAACGAAGACTCGCATTTTCATTGTGGCCACTTTTTCCCCCCAATCGTTTCCCTTTTTAAAAATACAAATTTCTCGCTCTGGATCTGTCTCCAATCAGCCCCCAGCCTGTCCCTGAGCTCAATCCAGGTTTCAGCAGAGGATTGGGACAGGAAGCGGGCGGGAGAAACCCTCTCGCACACAGAGAAAATCTAATCTCATCCTGAAACAGGACATTGATGTGGAAAATCTCCCTCCCCAAGCGCTTCCTCCACCTTTCTATCCCTCCCTCCCTCCCACACACCTTTGCCCAACTCTCTCTCACACTCCCTCTCTCGCCATCACACACACACACTTTTCTCTCATTTCCTCCGTCACACACTCCCCCTCTCCCATTCCCTCCCTCACACATTCCCTCTCTCTCATTCCCTCCCTCACACACTTCCTCTCTCCCATTCCCTCCCTCACACACTCCCTCTCTCCCAATCCCTCCTCACACACTCCCTCTCCCATTCCCTCCCTCACTCACTCCCTCTCTCTCAATCCCTCCCTCACACACTCCCTCTCTCCCATTCCCTCTCTCACACACTCCCTCTCTCCCATTCCGTCCCTCACTCACTCCCTCTCTCTCATTCCCTCCCTCACAAACTCCCTCTCTCACTCACTCTCTCTCTCCCATTCCCTCCCTCACACACTCCCTCTCTCTCATTCCCTCCCTCACACACTCCCTCTCTCTCATTCCCTCCTTCACACACTCCCTCGCTCACTCACTCCCTCTCTCATTCCCTCCCTCACACAATCCCTCTCTCTCATTCCCTCCCTCACACACTCCCTCTCTTTCATTCCCTCCTTCACACACTCCCTCCCTCACACACTCCCTCTCTCTCATTCCCTCCCTCACACTCCCTCTCTCTCATTCCCTCCCTCACACACTCCCTCTCTCTCATTCCCTCCCTCACACACTCCCTTTCTCTCATTCCCTCCCTCACACACTCCCTCTCTCTCATTCCCTCCCTCACACACTCTCTCTCTCTCTCATTCCCTCCCTCACACACTCCCTCTCCCTCACACACTCTCCCATTCCCTCCCTCACACACTCCTCGCTCCCATTCCCTCCCTCACACACTCCCCCTCTCCCATTCCCTCCCTCACACACTCCCCCTCTCCCATTCCCTCCCTCACACACTCCCCCTCTCCCATTCCCTCCCTCACACACTCCCCCTATCACACACTCCCTCTCTCACACACTCCCTCTCACATTCCCTCTCTCCCATTCCCTCCCTCACTCCCTCTCTCTCATTCCCTCCCTCACACACTCCCTCTTTCCCATTCCCTCTCTCCCATTCCCTCCCTCACACATTCCCTCTCTCCCATTCCCTCCCTCACACACTTCCTCTCTCTCATTCCCTCCCTCACACACTCCCTCTCTCACACACTTCCTCTCTCTCATTCCCTCCCTCACACACTCCCTCTCTCACACACTCCCTCTCTCTCATTCCCTCCCTCACACAACTCCCTCTCTCACACACTCCCTCTCTCCCATTCCCTCCCTCACACACTCCCTCACAAACATAATCTTTATAACATTCCAGTCTGGGTTGATTCAGTGACAATCCAGCCAGGATTGGCGCTGCTCCAACACTCAAGAAGCTTCACACCATCCAGGACAAAGCAGCCCCGCTTGATTGCTACCATTTCCACACACACTCACTCCCTCCACCACCGAAGCTGAGTGGCAGCGTGTGTACCATCGACAAGAAGCACTGCAGACATTCACTAAGCCTCCTTAGACAGCACCTTCCAAACCCACAACCATCTCGAAGGACAAGAGCAGCAGATACATGGGGACACCACCACCAAGCCACTCACCATCCTGACTTGGGAATATACCACTGTTCCTTCACTGTCTCTGGGTCAAAGTCCAGGAATTCCCTCCCTACCAGCACTGTGGGTGGACCTACACCACAGGGGACTGCAGTGGTTTAAAAGCAGCTCACCGCCACCTTCACAAGGACAATTATTGATGGGCAATAAATACTCAGTAGATGCTGCTGTCCACATCCCATGAAAGAAAAACAGAATTAATCACCCTCTCTCGTTCACCTGCCTTCCTACTGCCCGTCACTCTCACCCTCCCTCCCTCTCTCACATTCCCCCTCACCCCCTCCCTCATTACCATCCTGCTCTCTTTCACCCCTTTTATCTCTCTTTTTCACTCCCTCTCTCTTTCTCCCCTTCTCTCACCCCCTCACTCTCTCATCTCTTTCTTTCACCCGAACTCAATCTCTTTTTCACTCCGCTTCTCTTTCATCTCTCTCTTTCACCTCCTCTCTCTCCATCTCTCTTTCTCACCCTCTCTGTCTCCATCTCTCTTTCTCACCCTCTCTCCCACCCTCTCTCCATCTCCCTCTGTCTCACCCTCTCTCCATCTCCCTCTGTCTCACCCTCTCTCTGTCTCCATTTCTCTCTCATCCTCTCTCTCATCCTCTCTCCGACTCACCCTCTCTCCGTCTCACCCTCTCTCCGTCTCACCCTCTCTCCGTCTCACCCTCTGTCCCACCCTGTCTCCATCTCTCTCTTTCTCACCCTGTATCACCTTCTCTCCATCTCTCTCTTTCTCACCCACTGTCTCATCCACTCTCCCACCCTCTCTCCATCTCTCTTTCTCACCCTCTCTCCATCTCCCTCTCTCCATCTGTCTTTCTCACCCTCTGTCTCACTCAGTCTCCATCTCTCTCTTTCTCACCCTCTCTCCCACCCTCTCTATCGCTCTTTCTCACCCTGTCCTACCTTCTCTCCATCTCTCTTTCTCACTCTCTCTCCATCTCACCTTCTGTCTCACCCTCTCTCTCTCTCTCTTACCCTCTCTCCCTTTCCCTATTACCCTCTCCCTATCACTCACTCACTTACCTGGGTCATGGAAAGGTACTAATGCAAAGTTGTTCACGGGAGTGGCGGCTCTGTCCAATGTGCTCTCCAGGATTCTCGCTGCTCCTTCCATGACCTGCAGCAGGTCATCATACATGGAGCCGGTCACATCAAAGACAAAGGCGAGTGTGGAGGTGCCCTGTGCCCCAGGCTGAGCTGCCAGTCCCGGGAGGGGACAGAGACTCACACACACAGCCATCAGGAGGCTCCGCAGGGAGGGATGCAGCCTCATTGAGACACACACAGCTCCTCTCTCTCTCTGACTCTGAGAAAGTGCGGCTCCTCCAGACTCTCCCAATAACTTCCCAAAACTTCTCCCAACTTTCTCTCAGGGAGCCAGTGCGCCGCGGTCCTAACGCCCACCCGCTTAGTCAGAGTGGGAATGAATGGGTGGGAGGCCAATGAACAGGAATCAGAGCAAAAAAAGACAGAGGAAGAGAGAGAGAAACGGAGAGAATGAACGAGAAAGCCTGAGAGAGAGGAAAAAAGTCAGGGGTAATGCGGAAGTGGGAGGGGGGGAATAAAGTATTGCATTTATGTAGCACCTTTTGCGATAACAGGACAGCCAATTAGATACCTTTCTGAGGTGTAATCAAAAACCAAGCCACCAATTTTCACACAGCAACTCCCACAGCTGTAATAATTCCCATCTCTTTGATTGAAGGATGGGAAAGTGTCACAGGGGAGAAATCTTCTGGTCTCCATCAAAACGTTGTGTGATTTCAAGAAGAAATTAGATATTAGCTCTTGGGGCTCAAGGGATCAAACAATATGGGGGGGGTGGTCAGGATATTGAATTCGATGATCAGCCATGATCAAAATGAATGGTGGAGCAGGCTTGAAGGGCCGAATGGCCTCCTCCTGCTTCTAGTTTCTATGTTTCTAAAATAATGCCACGGGTTACTGCATCAGGGAAGGGGGGAGCAAGCAGGGCCTCAGGTTAACATCTCATCTGAAAGACATCAACCGGAATTCTCCTGCCATTCTCATCGGCGGGATTCTCCAGTCCCGCTGGCAGCGCACCCCCACTCCTGGGTTTCCTGCCAGCGTGGGGTGACGATGGGAATTCCCATTGAGAGCAGCGGGACGGGAGAATCCTGCCACTAGCAAACAACACGCCACCTCCCACCGGCGGGAGGCTGGAGAATCTCACCCAGCATCTCTGACAGTGCAGCACTCCCTCAGTGCCGCACTGAAGCATTAACCTCGATTTTTGTGCTCCTGAAATAGGGTCTGAATCCATGACTCGGGGGAGGGATGTGACTCACTGAGCCTCAACTGATCAAATTACACAAAGTGGGAGCCAATGAATGTAAGAATCAGGGTTCATTATCAGAGGAGAGGTTCTGTAAATGTATTGCTGGGGGAGAGTTCACAGGACGGGTGCAGCTCCAACAACACACAAGAAGATCAACAACATCCAGAAAAAGCAGCCCCGCTTGATCAGCACCCCATTCACCAACTTAAACATTCGCTACCTCCACTATTAATACACAGCGGCAGCCATGTGTACCGTCCCCAAGATACACTGCAGCAACTCGCCAAGGCTCCTTAGGCAGCACCATCCAAACACATGACCACTTCCATCTAGAAGGATGAGGTCAGCAGACACATGGGAACACCCCCAACTGGAAATTCCCCTTCAAGCCACTCACCATCCTGACTTGGAAATATATCGCCGTTCCTTCACTGTCACAAGATCAAAATTCTGGAGCTCCCTCCCCAACAGCCACATGAGCTGCGCACGGTTCAAGCAGACAGCTCACCACCACCTCACCACCACGTCCGTGGTAGGGAAGTTGTTGGAGAGGATTCTTAGAGACAGGATGTATGTGCATTTAGAACGGAACAATCTCATTAGTGACAGACAGCATGGTTTTGTAAGAGGGAGGTCGTGCCTTACAAATTTGGTGCAGTTTTTTGAGGAAGTGACAAAAACAGTTGATGAAGGAAGGGCCGTGGATGTCGTCTATATGGATTTCAGTAAGGCATTTGACAAAGTCCCACATGGCAGGTTGGTTAAGAAGGTTAAGGCTCATGGGATACAAGGAGAAGTGGCTAGATGGGTGGAGAACTGGCTTGGCCATAGGAGACGGAGGGTAGTGGTCTAAGGGTCTTTTTCCGGCTGGAGGTCTGTGACCAGTGGTGTTCCGCAGGGCTCTGTACTGGGACCTCTGCTATTTGTGATATATATAAATGATTTGGAAGAAGGTGTAACTGGTGTAATCAGCAAGTTTGCGGATGACACGAAGATGGCTGGACCTGCGGATAGCGAAGAGCATTGTCGGGCAATACAGCAGGATATAAATAGGCTGGAAAATTGGGCGGAGAGGTGGCAGATGGAATTTAATCCAGATAAATGCGAAGTGATGCATTTTGGAAGAAATAATGTAGGGAGTTATACAATAAATGGCAGAGTCATCAGGAGTATAGAAACACAGAGGGACCTAGGTGTGCAAGTCCACAAATCCTTGAAGGTGGCAACACAGGTGGAGAAGGTGGTGAAGAAGGCATATGGTATGCTTGCCTTTATAGGACGGGGTATAGAGTATAAAAGCTGGAGTCTGATGATGCAGCTGTATAGAACGCTGGTTAGGCCACATTTGGAGTACTGCGTCCAGTTCTGGTCGCCGCACTACCAGAAGGACGTGGAGGTGTTAGAGAGAGTGCAGAGAAGGTTTACCAGGATGTTGCCTGGTATGGAGGGTCTTAGCTATGAGGAGAGATTGGGTAGACTGGGGTTGTTCTCCTTGGAAAGACGGAGAATGAGGGGAGATCTAATAGAGGTGTACAAGATTATGAAGGGTATAGATAGGGTGAACAGTGGGAAGCTTTTTCCCAGGTCGGAGGTGACGATCACGAGGGGTCACGGGCTCAAGCTGAGAGGGGCGAAGTATAACTCAGATATCAGAGGGATGTTTTTTACACAGAGGGTGGTGGGGGCCTGGAATGCGCTGCCAAGTAGGGTGGTGGAGGCAGGCACGCTGACATCGTTTAAGACTTACCTGGATAGTCACATGAGCAGCCTGGGAATGGAGGGATACAAACGATTGGTCTAGTTGGACCAAGGAGCGGCACGGGCTTGGAGGGCCGAAGGGCCTGTTTCCTGTGCTGTACTGTTTTTTGTTCTTTGTTCTTTGTTCTCAAGGGGCAATTAGAGGTGGGTAATAAATGCTGGCCTGGTTTCCCATTAAATAATTAATTATGATTGGCTTGTGAAGTGCTAAGTATGTTCTTGAATGAATCTGAAATAGGAACAGGATGTAGCTATTTGGCCCCTCAGGAATGTTAGATCAGAATTGATCTGCACCTCAACTTCATTCAGCCACTTTTGTTCCATGTCCCTTCACCCAACACAACTGATACCACTTTGACATCTAATTGATGCAGCGTTCAGAGTCTTTGGGGAGTGAGTTCCAGACCTTCACTACCCTTCACTGAGGCTCACTTTTCACATCACAGGTGTTAATGCCTTTAGGAACAGACTGGACATCACTGGGAGAAGAGGGGGAAGATTGTGCTCTAACCTGGTCAGGTGCCTATAACAGGGTAAAAACAGAAAACTACTGGGAATATTCATAAGTCTGACAGGAGACAGAAACAGTTAACATTGGAGTCTAATCTAACACGGGCGGCACGGTGGCACAGTGGTTAGCGCTGCTGCTTCACAGTGCCAGGGACCGGGTTCAATTCCCAGCTTAGGTCACTGTCTGTGTGGAGTCTGCACCTTCTCCCCGTGTCTGGGTGGGTTCCTCCGGGTGCTCCGGTTTCCTCCCACACTCCAAAGACGTGCTGGTTAGGCGCATTGGCCATGCTAAAGTCTCCCTCAGTGTACCCGAACAGGCGCTGGAGTGTGGTGACTAGGGGATTTTCACAGTAACTTCATTGCAGTGTTAATGTAAGCCAATATGTGATAATGAATGAAATAAAAATGACTGTTCCGATGAAGCCACTCGAGCTCTGTTTCTCCTCCCACAGATGCTGCCTGATCTGCTGAGTATTTGCTGCATTTCTGTTCCAGATTTCCAGAATCCACAATATTCTGTTTGCAATGCGATCAGTCGATGTTATGTGTTTATTTAAACACAACACACACAAATCCTTGGTGAAACCAAACACAGTCCATTGAAATAAAACTGCTCTGAGCATCAAACCACAGACCACTCGGAGACCAATCATTATCATCCATCGATTCCCTTCATTCGAAATATTCTTTATTTTCTGTAAGAAACTCGCAGCGATGTTCTCGATTTGGTATCTCGACTCGACAATACATCGCTTGAGTATCGCTGCCGCAATTGGGTTGGGCGTGGCTGGGATACTGAATGGAGAATTGGCTACCGTGAAAAGATGTTAAATTCTTTGAGATTGGGTAGGGGTGGGTGGGGTGTTAGGGGGGAGGTGGTGGGGGGGCATTCTTGGGGGCAGTGCAGAAATCCTCTGATTTACCGTGTTTGGCCACTCTGAGTATTTAACCCAAACCAGGGAGCAGTGTTTAAAAAATGGCCACTGCTGAGGGATTCATAGTGTGTTAAACCCAGGAGGTCACTGATAAGAGAGACTGCCCAGATTTCACTCTGAAGACAAGAACACATCTCCCACCGCGGCTAAACACCGTCTACAACCGTTACCTTTCAAATTAAATAGAATCTGCACTGTCATTGAGCAATTCACCCTACTCTAGAACATAAGAAGGAAGATTTTCTAGGACTATGTAGCTGTGTCAATTTCTGTAACAAATTTCAGTTAACTCTGTGATTGGAGGAGAAGTTTGACTATCACTGTTCCAAGGGGCATGGTAATGATTTCACAATTGTTACAGACGATATACAGCCTCGCTCATGATATAAATAATGAATAATCCCAAACTATCTATTCCCTGGGCTAACAATCTATTTGCCTGTGTAATTATTAGAGAGCTCCCAAATGGTTATCTCACCAGGGGCTCCTGTAAGTAAAGCTTTATCTGTTTAGCTTCATCTGTCAGTTTCATGGGGAGATTGCCATTTCAACTGCGACTGATAGGATCTGATCCTTTTGTGTTTGCTATTCCATTCCACGAGCTGCACAGACTTATCATAGAATCCCTACAGTGCAGAAGGAGGCCATTCAGCCCATCGAGTCTGCACCAACAACAATCCCACCCAAGCCTATCCCCGTAACCCCAGGCATTTACCCTAGCAAGTCTCCCTGACGCTAAGGGGCAATTTAGCATGGCCAATCCACCTAACCCGCACATCTTTGACATGTGGGAGGAAACCGGAGCACTCGGAGGAAACCCACGCAGACACAGGGAGAATGTGCAAACTCCGCAAGCCGAGAATCGAACCCGGGTCCCTGGCGCTGTGAGGCAGCAGTGCTAACCACTGTGCCACCGTGTCATGGATGACTAGGGCACAGCTGCATAGAACCACATGCTCCAACTATACTGAAGGGAACCATTAAAGCCTTCACACTTTTACTGTTTTGGAAAAGACGTCAGGTTTGATGAAACCCTGTTTACATCTGCTCATGTTGATGTTTAATCTTACTTAACAAACAGGAACTTTATTAGTTTTAGTCGGGATCCATTGCTCGGAGATCTGGCGATCTAATGTGACTGATGTGGAACGCAATGTTTCGGGATCCAGGCTGCCTTGTCTCCACTCGGATCGAATGGGTGTTGAGGAGGCTGATCCATGCAATCCATCCCAGGGACTTTGCTACATGTGGGGCAGTTGCGGCTGTTTTAAAGGGTTGGCTGATGGGCTGTTTGGGGGTTTGTGCACCTTATAAAATGCCCTGATTTCACCTGCCCATGTCCTGGAGAGGAATACATCGCCTTAGCTGGGTGCTTCCCCCATCTCCCCCGATTATCTCACTTTTCTCCAAAATCCCACTTTCCCCCCACCATCCCCTCTACCCCCACCATCTCCCCATTCCCCCAACATCTCCCCTTCCCTCCACCACCCACTCTCCTCATCACCCCTTCTCCCCTCCATCACCCCCTACCATCCTCTCATCCCTCCACCATCTCCCCTTCCCTCCACCATCTCCCCTTGCTCCAACCCCCCTCTTCCCCCTCAACCCCTCTCCCCTTTCACCCCCTCTCCCCTCTCACCCCTCTTCCCCCATCATTCTCTCTCCCCCCCAGCCATCCCCTCTTCCCCTCACCGTGTTTGTGATTAGCCTGTTCATTCTGTTAGGGTTCAGACCTGTAGAATGGCCAGTCAGGGCAGGTTATTTGACAAGTGCAGGGTCAATGGAATGGAAACTTCAGTAAGTTCCTTCAAGAGGAGAGACCAGCTCTCTCTCGACTCTGTAGTTCCAGCTGCAACTCCATAAAACTGCCTGATTTGATCCCTGTCTCATCTCATCTGTTGCTGGAACTTGTCCGTGCTTCCAGACTTGTCAATGCCAATGAACTCCTCACTGCTCACCCACGTTCCACCCTCTGTAAACTTGAGCTCATCCAAAGCTCTGCTGTCCGAGTATTAACTCACCCAAATCCTGTTCCCCTGTCACCCCCTGTGCTCCCAATCCAGAAATATCTTGACTTGCAAATTCCCGTCTTTGTTTCCCTCCAGGCCTCACCTCTCCCCAATTCTGTCATCTTTTCCAGCCCCACAATCTTCTAAAATGTCTGCACTCCTCTAATCCTGGTCTTGTGTGTATCCTCAGCTATAATGACTCCACCATTGGTGGCCTTGCCCTTAATTGCCTCGGCCCCAAGCTCGCATATACACACACACACATACATGCACGTGCATACACACATGCACACATATACACATGCACACACACATGCACGTGCATACACAAATGCACACATATACACACGCACACACACATGTGCACACACACATGCACGTGCATACACACATGCACACATATACACACACACACATACATGCACGTGCATACACACATGCACACATATACACATGCACACACACATGCACGTGCATACACAAATGCACACATATACACATGCACACACACACGTGCACACACACATGCACGTGCATACACACATGCACACATATACACACACACACACATACATGCACGTGCATACACACATGCACACATATACACATGCACACACACACGTGCATACACACATGCACACATATACACATGCACACACACATGCACGTGCATACACACATGCACACATATACACATGCACACACACATGCACACATATACACATGTATGCACACATGCATGTGCACACATGCATGCACACACCACACATACACACACACGCATGCGCACACATGCACACACACACACACATACATGCACGAACAAATGCAACATGCATGTGCCCACATATGCACACAGCACACACACGCAAATTGCACACAAACACATACATGCACACACCAGTACACATGCACGCACGCATGCATACACCCGATGAAAGGTCGTTAACCTGAAACATTAAACTCAGTTTCTGTCTGCACAGATGCTGCCTGACCTGCTGAGTATTTCCAGCATTTTCCGTTTCTGTCTCTTGCCTTCCTGGAATCCCCCCCCCCCCCCCCCCCACCTCCAGAATTCCTGTCCTAAAAGTCTTTCCCCTCTCTCCTCTGTCTAATTATTTTGCCATTTCACTTCCATGTTGGAATCCTTCAGAAAATGTTGCCTCGGTGAACTTTATATCTCTGTGGTCTTTAACTTCACCTTGTCATGGCTAACTTTGTGATTCCAGCAGGAACAGACATGAACAAAGCCAGTGTGTGTTGTCAAAGCAGCCCAAGGTGACAAGGCAGGGGTGGAGCAAAATACTGACCACTCATATCTGAGCAGGACCTGCCTATCTGTTTTGATGAGGATGGAGCCCTCACTATTCCCTGGTGTTTCCAACGTTAATCTGCTGAACACTTATATTCTCCCCAGTGACCTGCACACACCTGAGGACAGCAAACTGTGTAATCGTCTGATGGATGGGAAGTCAGAGAGTTGACATTCTCTGCACAGAGAGCCTGGATATTCCCAGAATGTGGCTTTTAAAAAATCACTATAATTGGTCACACAACGAGATCTTGTGTAAATCATTGAAGATGGCAAAACAAGTTTCGATTCAGGTCAACAAAGCAAACAGCATCCTGGGTTTTATCAACAGGGGCACAAAGTACAAAACCAAGGAGGTTATGTTAAACTTGTATAAAACACTGGTTCAGCCTCAGCTGGAGTATTGCATCCAGTTCTGTGTGCCACGTTTTAAGAAAGATGCAAAGGTATTAGGATGGCACGGTGGCACAGTGGTTAGCACTGCTGCCTCACAGCACCAAGAACCCGGGTTCAATTCCCGGCTTGGGTCACTGTCTGTGTGGAGTCTGCACCTTCTCCCCGTGGGTTTCCTTCAGGTAAAGTAAGTGTTGACCAAATGTTCCTCCTTCTAGAACAGTCCAGGACAAGTGGTCATTGTTGTAGAGTAAGAGGGTGGAGGTTCAAGACAGAGATAAGGAGCAGCTACTTCTCACAGAGGGTTGTGAATCTCTGGAACTCGCTGCTTCAGAGGGCAATGGGTGCAGAATCAATCAATGGATTCAAGAAAGAGATAGATAATTATTTGATCAAAAGCAGGATAAAGGCCTATGGGGAAAAGGCAGGGAAGTGGAGTTAGGATGAGATGGAGATCAGCTGTGATCATATAGAATGGCGGAGTGGACTCAAAGGGCTGAATCGCCGACTCTCGCTCCTAATTCCTATGTTTCTATGTTCAATAGCTGCGCATTCATTGCAAGGACTTGTTAAATCCTTCACAGGTTTCCCGGGAAACTTTTGGTGATGGATTTTTCTGGCCACAAAAAAAACCCCCATGGATTTGAAGAGAGCATCTCAGTGTAAGTTTCTGGGAGGGGTGAGCTCTTTATTCGGTTTGAATCTCACCTCTCCGATATTGCCAGAATGGTTAAAGAAAAGTCTCGTGGGGAGCAGAGCTCGTCTCCTGATGGAGCCGATGTGTCAATGAGAGAAAACAGGGAATTATATAATCTGTGAGATGTGGTTGATTTGTTCAGGAACTGCACCCGACTGAGATGCAATGAAACAGTGCTACTTCCACATGCTTCCTCTCCCAGTGTGGCACTAACCGTGCTTACAGTGTGCCGGGGATAACCAATTTTGCGCAGTCTTTGTTTATGCTGCAACAAAATCAACTCGATTCTGGTGAAGTTTAAAGTTTATTTATTAGTCACAAGTAGGCTTACATTAACACTGCAATGAAGTTACTGTGAAAATCCCCTAGTCGCCACACTCCGGTGCCTGTTCGGATACACTGAGGGAGAAGTTAGCACGGCCAACACACCTAACCAGCACGTCTTTTGGACTGTGAGAGGAAACCGGAGCACCCGGAGGAAACCCACGCAGACACGGGGAGAATGTGCAAACTCCACACAGACAGTGACCCAAGCCGGGAATCGAACCCGGCTCTCTGGCACTTGAGGCAGCAGTGCTAACCACTGTGCCGCCGTGCCGCCCCTAAGGTCTTGCCGTGCACGGTTTGGCCACCTGGATCTGTACCTTGGTTTCCTATCAGTGTTTATACTCCTGTGGGACAGGAGAGGTCACAGGTCAGTGATAACCTGCTCTCTAAACCTGCAGAGAATGGGTCGTTCGGTATTTATTGCTCGTTCCCCTGTCAACATTTCCAATTCGCTGTCACAACGTTGTAGCTGGAGGCTCCACACATTAATTTGCTGCAGTTTCTCTCACTTTATATATCCAGAAAGCTTGTGTTGATGTATTTACCACGGGTGACGCTATGGGCTTTATAAGCATTGTTAATGAGTGTTTGGCAGCAAGGGATCGTTTTAAGTTAACCTGATACTTCAGAAAATAACAGTCAGACCTGGCTGCAAACTAGAAAAGAGTTAGATCAGAAATAGACCACATCTGTAAATTGGAAATATCTCTGGCTTCAGATTAATTATTTTATTTTACTTTTTGTTTTAGAAAACATCAACATTTGATGTCTTGCTTAATACATCATCATGTTTTATTTTAGATATCTTTGTTGTCAAATTTATTTATTTATGAGATGTGAAAAGTCTTTTCTTCTCAAGTTCAGTGCGACCAAGTGTCTAATTTAATTCTCGCAGTAACTAAGGAGTGTCAACTCTGACAGGAGATGTGGCTGAGTTCACCTTTTCCCTTCCGACTCTCAACCTTTCCTTTCTCTCCCCCACACTTTGGCCCCGTGTGCCTCTGTGTCACTGATTCTGAATTGTCCTCCCGTCTCTTAACTCCACCTCAACTTCAAATCACCTCCCTCCTTGTCGCAACCTGAGAAATGGGGGCAGGATTTTGACTTGATTTATTATTGTCACGTGTATTGGGACACAGTGAATTGTTTCTTGCGCACTATACAGACAAAGCATACCGTTCGTAGAGTACATCGGGGAGAGGCAAAGGAGAAAGTGCAGGATGTAGTGTTACAGTCATAGCTGGGGTGTAGAGAAAGATCAACTTAGTGCGAGGTAGGTCCATTCAAAAATCTGACAGCAGCAGGGAAGAAGCTGTTCTTGAGTTGGTTGGTACGTGACCTCAGATTTTTGTATCTTTTTCCTGTAGGAAGAAGGTGGAAGGGAGAATGTCCGGGGTGCGCGGGATCCTTAATTATGCTGGCTATTTTTCCAAGGCAGTGGGAAGTGTAGATGGAGTCAATGGATGGGAGGCTGGTTTGTGTGATGGACTGGGCTACGTTCACATACTGTAGTTTCTTGCGGTCTTGGGCAGAGCAGGAGCCATACCAAGCTGTGATACAACCAGAAAGAATGCTTTCTATGGTGCATCTGTAAAAGTTGGTGAGAGTCGTAGCGGACATGCCGAATTTCCTTAGCTTCCTTAGAAAGTAGAGGTGTTGGTAGGCATTCTTAACTATAGTGTCGGCATGGAGGGATCAGGACAGTTTGTTGGTGATCTGGACATCTAGAAACTTAAAGCTCTCGACCATTTCCATTTCATCACCATTGAGGTAGACAGGGGCATGTTCTCCACTACACTTCCTGAAGGAGTGGGTCACTGTGGGACTAGCTCGAGGCTGCTGAGGTTCATTTACATGGTGGCTGATATTCCGCCATCTTCACCTACCTGAAATATCTCCATATCCTGAAGGTCCCTGAATGTGGGAGACTCTATTGATCACTGTCTTAAATATTCTGAACCCTAACACTCACAGCGGAAAATCCTGGATATTCACAGCCTTCTGAATGAAGGAGGTTTTTACTCAGTGCTAAATGACTGAACCTTTATCCCGGGATTGTGACCCTAGTTTTATACACTCCAGTCAGGGGAAACATCCTCCCACCATGGACACTGGCCAGATCTCAAGGATTTTTCAATGCGATCACTTCTTATTCTTCTAAACTCCAGAGAATAGGGGCCTAGTCTACTCCAATCTCAACCCATTGAGTAACCCTCTCATCCCAGTTAATTAAAGCTGTGTCATACTCCTTCTAATCTACTGGATATGCTTCCGTAGGTAAGGAGACCAAAACTCCAGTTCCATGATCATCAAGGTTTAAAGAATAACAAAGCTTGGTGTTGGCCAACCACACAGGAAATAGAAGCAGGCATGGGCCATTCGGGCCTTCAAGCCTGCCCTGTCATTCAACACCATCTTGGCTGATCTATGTTGGCCTCAGCTCCTTTTCTGTGCCATTTTCCCATAGTCCTCTATTCCTCGATCTATCAAATATTTATCCAGCTCCACTTTAAATACTTCCAATGATCCAGCCTCCACCGCCCTTTAGAATCTATAGAATCCCTACAGTGCAGAAGGAGGCCATTCAGCCCATCGATTCTGCACCGACCACAGTCCCACCCAGGCCCTGTTCCTGTAAGCCCACATATTTACCCTGCTAATCCCCCTGACACTAAGGGGCAGCTGGGACAGTCCCAGCTTCCCGGATCTAACTGAAGCCTTTTCCCGGTTTGGAAAAGCACTTTTTTTTTGGTGTCTCTCCTCATTCCTAAAGGGCGGCACGGTGGCACAGTGGTTAGCACTGCTGCCTCGCAGCATCAGGGACCCGGGTTCAAATCCCGGCTTGGGTCACTGTCTGTGCAGAGTCTGCAAGTTCTCCCCATGTCTGCGTGGGTTTCCCCCGGGTGCCCCGGTTTCCGCCCACAGTCCGAAAGACATGCTGGTTAGGTGCGTTGGCCATGCTAAATTCTCCCTCAGTGTACCCGAACAGGCGCTGGAGTGTGGCGACTCGGGGATTTTCACAGTAACTTCATTGCAGCGTTAAGGTAAGCCTTCTTGTGACAATAATAAATAAATAAACTTTAAGAATTGTGTCGAATATTCCCTTTGATTCTCTGCAAACCCGCTGCTGCTGCAATGCCTTGTGGGTCTTTGACCTCCAATCAGAAATTGGAACACAAATAAAAGGAGACTCGCTCTGACACATGGGGCGGAATATTCCCATCCCGCTCGCCACGGGAATCATAGCGGGCAGGGGCGGACCATGCAAAGGTCCATTAACCTTGGGTGGGATTTTCTGGCCTTGGGGCGGGCACAGTTGGAAAATCCCACCCATCGTGTTTGTGAATGTGGGGAAGTTTTTCCTCTTTATTCTTTCATGGGATGCGGGTTGACAAAACCAACATTTGTTGCCCTACCTTCATCAGGGTGGTTTGATAGGTCAATTCTGAGGATAGTTATGAGGCAACCACATTGCTGTAGGTCTGGAGTCACATGCTCGGGGAGACGATGGCCTAGCGGTATTATCGCTAGACTATTAATCCGGAAACTCAGCGACTGCTCTGGGGACCCGGGTTCGAATCCCGCCAGATGGTGGAATTTTAATTCAATAAAAAAAAATCTGGAATTACAAATCTACTGATGACCATTGTCGGAAAAAGACATCTGGTTCACTAATGTCCTTTAGAGAGGAAATCTGCCGTCTTTACCTGGTCTGGCCTACCTAAGAGCCACAGCAATGTGGTTTATTCTCAACTACCCTCCAAGGGCAACTAGGGATGGGCAATAAATACTGGCCAGCCAGCGACGCCCATGTTCCACAAATGAATAAAAATAAAATGTAGGCCAGACCAGGTAAGGATGGCAGATTTCCTTCCCGAAAGGTAATGAGTGAACCAGATGGGTTTTTACAATCAGTGATGGTCTCCTAGTCACCATGATGGAGATTAACATTCAATTCCAAATTTATTAATTGATTTTACATTCCACCAGCTGCCAAAGAACAAAGAACAGTACAGCACAGGAAACAGGCCCTTCGGCCCTCCAAGCCTGTGCCGCTCCTTGCTCCAACTAGACCAATCGTTTGTATCCCTCCACTCCCAGGCTGCTCATGTGACTATCCAGGTAAGTCTTCAACGACGTCAGCGTGCCTGCCTCCACCACCCTACTTGGCAGCGCATTCCAGGCCCCCACCACCCTCTGTGTAAAAAACGTCCCTCTGATATCTGAGTTATACTTCGCCCCTGCCATGTTGGGATTTGAACCCAGGTCCCCAGAGCCTGGACCTTCTGCGTTACTAGCCCGGTGACATTACCATCATCTCTCACTGGACTTGAGACCAGGGAGAGATCAGCCACGATCTGGTTGAATGGCGGAGCAGGCTCCAAGGGCTGAATTTGCCGACTTCTGCTCCTAATTCCTCTGGTCCCGTGTGTCGTCACGGGACGCCCCAATCTTCAGCAGCGAGTGTAATGCAAAAAAGAAAATATGGAAAAAGACAACTCGAATCATAAATAAAATGCCACATGAATGGCTGGCAATTCTCTTCTGTTTCTTGTTACTTTGCGTACACTGGAATGATTGGAGTTTAATAGACATTTTCATTCCGCAGATTCCGTATCTAATGTGTGCCAGTGTTTCTGATTATCTGCCCGACAGTTTGTTTCACTTGCTCCTGTTGTGGTTATTCAGAAAGGGGCAACTTCTGCACTGGGTTTCTCCGCAATGATTTTATACAGATGTGCAACAGCATTTGGTTCATTGAAAAAAAACCTAATAAAAACAGCAGACTGTTTCAGATGTTTCTGCTTGGTAACGGGAATGGAGGATACCGGGGTTGGTGCAAAAACCAATCGAAGGAGAAAGCTGATGCGAATCCTGACCTTTATCTCTGGCTTGTAAAGTCCTGATGTGGAGATGCCGGCGTTGGACTGGGGTAAACACAGTAAGAAGTTTAACAACACCAGGTTAAAGTCCAACAGGTTTATTTGGTAGCAAAAGCCATACAAGCTTTCGGAGCTCTTAGCCCCAACATGTCATTGATGAAGACGAACATCTCGCCAAGGCCATCCCCACACCCCCACTTCTTGCCTTCAAACAACCGCACAACCTCAAACAGACCATTGTCCGCAGCAAACTACCCAGCCTTCAGGAGAACAGTGACCATGACACCACACAACCCTGCCACAGCAACCTCTGCAAGACGTGCCGGATCACCGACACAGATGCCATCATCTCACGTGAGAACACCATCCACCAGGTACACGGTACATACTCTTGCAATTCGGCCAACGTTGTCTACCTGATACGCTGCAAGAAAGGATGTCCCGAGGCATGGTACATTGGGGAAACTATGCAGACGCTGCGACAACGGATGAATGAACACCGCTCGACAATCACCAGGCAAGACTGTTCTCTTCCTGTTGGGGAGCACTTCAGCGGTCACGGGCATTCGGCCTCTGATATTCGGGTAAGCGTTCTCCAAGGCGGCCTTCGCGACACACGACGGCGCAGAGTCGCTGAGCAGAAACTGATAGCCAAGTTCCGCACACACGAGGACGGCCTCAACCGGGATATTGGGTTCATGTCACACTATTTGTAACTCCCACAGTTGCGTGGACCTGCAGAGTTTCACTGGCTGTCTTGTCTGGAGACAATACACATCTTTTTGGCCTGTCTTGATGCTCTCTCCACTCACATTGTTTCGTTTCTTAAAGACTTGATTAGTTGTAAGTATTCGCATTCCAACCATTATTCATGTAATTTGAGTCTGTGTCTTTATAAGCTCTGTTTGTGAACAGAATTCCCACTCACCTGAAGAAGGGGCTAAGAGCTCCGAAAGCTTGTGTGGCTTTTGCTACCAAATAAACCTGTTGGACTTTAACCTGGTGTTGTAAAGTCCAACAGCCTCATAGAATCCCGACAGTGCAGAAGGAGGCCATTCAGCCCATTGAGTCTGCACCAACTCTCTGACAGAGTGTCTCACTCAGGCCCACCACCCTGCCCTACCCCATGGCTAATCCTCCCGAACGTACACATCTTGGGACACTAAGGGAGGATTTCACATGGCCGATCCACCTAACCTACATATCTTTGTTCTTTTCAGTTCAGGCGGGAAGCATGGTCGGTGCAGGCTGAGAGGACCTGTTCCTGTGCTGTAATTTTCTTTGTTCTTTCTTTGGGACACTAAGGGAGAATTTAGCACGGCCAATGCACCTAAGCTACACATCTTTGGGACTGTGGGAGGAAACCGGAGGAAACCCATGCAGACACGGGGAGAACGTGCTAAACAGTGACCCAAGCCAGGAATCGAACCCAGGTCCCTGGAGTTGTGAGGCAGCAGTGCTAACTACTCCTGTCACCATTCCTGAGTACAAACTGAACTATGACAATGCTCTGGGGAATGTGGTTGGTGATGTTATCAAAGGACAAAGTTGTATCGTAGAGAGATGAGAACAGGTAAATATTCTGGAGTTTCCCTCGATTACTGTTTGAGAGTCAGGGAGTATTTTTGCCGTAGATTCCCTCAGAGGATGCGGAAGGTTCAGATTGGAGTAAATTGGACATGTTCGATGAGGCAAGTAGCCATCCTGCGTCTGTTGTGTTTTGGAGAAGGTTTAACTGCACTGGGACAACACGGCAAACAGTGGACGGCGCTATTCCAGGAAGCAGGACTCACACCTGTTGCTGTGTGAGCTCTCCCAATACTCACTGCCGCCATGGCAACAACCTGCAGAGAGGATTGCTAATCAGTCACTTGAAGAATTACTCTTGCAGGAAATTCTCCGAGTGGCTCCACCACTTTCACATTTAATTAGCACCCCCCCCTCCCCCCCGGCTCTTTTAATGAATGAATCGTCTGGAGCGGCAGTGAGCAGAAGCCAGTGGACCGGGGAAAGGTTTGACACACTCTCTGCTGATCTCAGCAGGGGTGGCTCCAGAGTTGATATAAAAGCAAAATACCGCGGGGATGTTGGAATCTGAAACAGAGACAAGAAATGCTGGAAAATCTCAGCAGCTCCGACAGCATTTGTGGAGAGAGAAGAGAGTCAACGCTTCGAGTCTGGATGATCCTTCATCAGAGCTGAAGACAAAGGATGACACGGCAGTTAGCACTGCTGCCTCACAATGCCAAGGGACACAGGTTCAATTCCTGGCTTGGGTCACTGTCTATGCGGGGTCTGCACGTTCTTCCTGTGACTGCGTGGGTTTCCTTCTGTTTCCTCCCACAGTCCGAAAGATGTGCTGGTTAGGTGCATTGGCCGTGCTAAATTCTCCCTCAGTGTTACCCAAACTGGCGCCAGAGTGTAGAGATTAGGGGATTTTCACAGTAACTTCATTGCAGTGTTAATGTAAGCCTACTTGTGACACTAATAAATAAACTTTAAAAAACATCTTCCTCTGCAAGTTTGCTGGTTATATCCCTGGTTTATGTACCAGAGGGTTCACTGGGGAACCAATCCCCCAGCAACTTCATGTGACAAAAAGGAAGAGTGAGGAATAAATGAAGTTTTTCGTATTGGGCTCTGGAACTAATTTCAGGTGGAGGAAATTCTGACACCAGTTATAGTGAAACACTAGTGACCCCTACTGGAGAAATGGGTCTGAGTCTCAGCCTACACCATCATTTAAATTCAGATCATACTTCCAGGTCAACATAAGGACCTTTGAGGCAAGAGATTATTGTTAGAATTTGTGGGAAGGGAGGGGCGGGGGGGTTGATTTAAATCGGTGCAGTCAGACTAACCAAACCAAAGATATCCCAAACAGTATAGGTCAACTGAAAAAGGTCAACTGAAACACTGTCATGGGATTGGGTGGGTGGAGAAGAATTTGTCTGCACTGGTGGCGAGACTCACAGAATCCTACAGTGCAGAAGAGGCCCTTCAGCCCATCGAGTCTGCACCAATGCATGAAAGGCCCTGACCTGCCCACCTAATCCCATTTGCCAGCACTTGGCCCATTGCCCTGAATGTTATGATGTGCCAAGTATTCACCCTGGTAGTTTTTAAAGGATGTGAGGCATCCCGCCTCCATCGCCCTCCCAGGCAGCACATTCCAGACCCTCACCATCCTCTGGGTAAAAAAGGTTTTCCTCAAATCCCCTCCTAAACCTCCCACCCCTCACTTTTAACCCCGTAAAAGGAATAGGTTGATGTATTAATATAACCGGCATGTGTTAATTTGATAGTGACCTGAGCTGGGAATTGAACCTGGGACGCTGGCACTGTGGGGCAGCAGTGCTAACCACTGTGCCACCACAGGATCACAAAGAAGCTTGATTGGCACCCCATCCACAAATATTCACTCCCTCCACTTCCAGCAAACAGTGGCAGTCATGTGTACCATCTACAAGATGCATTGCAGCAACTCACCAAGGTTCCTTCAACAGCACCTTCCAAACCCACAACCTCTAGAAAGACAGGGGCAGCAGACACATGGGAACACCAACCACCCGAGTGTTCTCCTCCAAATTATCCACCTTCCTGACTTGGAAACATATCAGGCATCCCTTCTCTGTCGCTGTGTGACTCCATCTGACGAAGGGGCAGCGCTCCGAAAGCTTATGGTATTTGCTACCAAATAAACCTGTTGGACTTTAACCTGGTGTTGTGAGACTTCTTACTGTGCTGTGTCAATAGCCCAGAACTCCCTCCCTAACAGCACTGTGGGTGGACCTACACCACATGGGATGCAGCGGGTTCAAGAAGGTGGCTCACCACCACCTTCTCAAGGGCAATTAGGGTTGGGCAATAAATGCTGACCCAAGCCCACAGCCCTGTGAATGAATTTTTAAAAGATATGATGCCCCAAAGATGATAAAAATACCGACAGAATTATAATGCAGGAAAAAGTGGTCGTAAAGATTCACAGAGGCACTCTGCCATCTGGTGGTCGATGTAGGTTTTGCACCGATTGACAAATGAACTCTCAGCATAAACGATGAGGTCAGCCCCTCTCCCTCACCCACGATACATCCACAGGCCTGAGTGAATGGTGACTGCTGTTTTCAGAAATGAAGTATCAATGTTAAGTTGTAATAAAAGTTACGCAGGATTTGAACTGAGTATTAATAAATGACAAGCAATATTGGTGATTTTTTGTAGTCTCAAGTCGATCACTTTGAAGTGGAAATTCAAGTGGTTGAAGTAATTCTCTTTATATATCACCTTGAACATTAAAGTGTTCCAATTGACTACCTCACAGAATACGGGGAGAGAAAATGGATGTCAGGCTAGGGAAGGAGAGATGAAGAGTGTGATGAAAAGGTGGATTTAAGGCAGGTTAAAAGCAAAATACTGCGGATGCTGGGATCTGAAACAAAAACAGAAAATGCTGGAAAATCTCAGCAGATCTGACAGCCTCTGTGGAGAGAGAGAATAGAGCCAACGTTTCGAGTCAGGATGACCCTTCATCAGAGCTGGAGACAAAGAAAATAGGACGAGATTTATAACACAAAGATAAAAGCCATAAATCTAAAGGAATTAATGAACAAGATGGACTTTTACAACATTAACATCATCATTAAACTTTTAATTCCAGATTTTTATTGAATTAAACTTTCACCATCTGCTGTGGTGGGATTCGAGCCTGGGTCCCCAGAGTATTACTTGGGTGTTTGGCTTATTATCCGAGCAACAATACCACTATGTCACTGCCTCCCCTTGTAGTAAACATTACAAAGGGATGATTTCACATTTCTAAGGATAAATTGTAAGAGAATTGGAACAGGTATTGGATACTACACAGAGTAAATGAATACACAGAAATAAATCACATCAGAATTCTTGATATGTGTTACAGCACTTTAACCAGGCGTTTTGGGATGGACACAAGCAGTTTGGTAAATGAGTTCTGAATCAGTTTTCGGGGAGGTTTTGCTTTGCTAGCCGTAGCTGTGACCTCACACTGAGGGTGACAGATATTAAATTCGGCAGCACAAGTTGACAAAACTAGAATTTTTTGAACGAGGTTCATTTGGTGAGACCTTTAAACCTAAATGAAATTGCAGGACATGTTAACTTAGACGGTGTTTAAAGTGAGAGAGTGGATGGACTAAAAAGGCAAGACGGGTTTCTGGGAGGGGAGAGATTCTCGGACACAGTTAGAAGATGGGGGACTGAGATTGAAGCAGCAAAAAAGGGATATCTTGTCTTTCCCTTCCCCTAAGAATTTTTTATATTCTCACAGAGTGAATCTGTGCTTGATTTCACCATGTGTTTCTGGGGAATATTACCCTCGGAAACTCAACTCGACTCACCACATAAACACTGTGGCTACAAGAGCAAGTCAGAGGCTAGGAATACTGCGATGAGTAATTCATTTCCTGACTCCCCAAAACCTATCTACCATCTACAAGGCACAAGTCAGGAGTGTGATGGAATACTTCCCACTTGCCTGGATGGGAGCAGCTCCAACAACACTCATGAATCTTGACACCATCCAGCCCGTTTGATTGGCACCACATCTACAAACATCCACTCCCTCCACCACCGATGCTCAGTAGCAGCAGTGTGTACTATCTACAAGATAGTACGATTCGCCAAAGATCGTGAGACAGCACATTCCAAACCCACAATCACTTCCATCTAGAAGGACGAGGGCAGCAGATACACGGGAACACCACCACCTGCAAGTTCCCCTCCAAGCCTCTCACCATCCTGACTTGGAAAGATATTGCCGTTCCTTTGCAGTCGCTGGGTCAAAATCCTGGATTTCCCTCCTGAACGGCATTGTGGGTCAACCCACAGCACGTGGACTGCAGCGATTCAAGAAGGCAGCTCACCACCACCTTCTCAAGGGCAACTAGGGATTGCCTCACAGCGCCAGGGACCTGGGTTTGATTCCTGCCTTGGGTTCACTGTCTGTGTGGAGTCTGCACGCTCTCCCCATGTCTGCATGGATTTCCTCCGCTTGTTCCAGTTTCCTCCCATGGTACAAAAGATGTGTTTGATTGGTAAATTCATCCTCGTGTCAGGGGGATTAGCAGGGTAAATGTGTGGAGTTACAGGAATAGGGCCTGGGTGGGTTGTGGTTGGTACAGACTCGATGGGCCAAATGGCCTCCTTCTGTACTGTAAAGATTCTATGATTCTTGCGTTTGGTGTCAATAAATGTCTGAATATCCTCCTGAGAAGCACTTTGGGGTGTTTTACTACATTGAAGGTGCTCCCTAAATGCAAGTTGTTGTTGCCAAGCGCCTCTGATGGAATTGGCACCAATTGATGACAAAGCTGAAGTGGTCCAACCATCAATGTTTCCATTGGAGTGGTCATTCTTGGACTGGTCGGTTATACAGAGCGACAACGTAATTTTCAACAATTCCCATTCACACAGCTGCAAACATAGGGTAGAAACTGTCCTCACGAGAGAAGCATTCACAACAAAAGCTACCGCATTCTGTAGAACCGTGGGCATTGATGGCAGGAAATACTGTTGTGATGTTAATGTTTGTAAATTAATTAAAAATTCTAAAAGGCTAAGAGTTGTAAAATTGCATGGTTCTGTTAAAAAAAATGTGTTTTTAAAAGAGATGCAGGTGCAAAATGCAAGTACACAGAGAGCACAGAGTGAAACATCATATCGCAAGCCTAGGCAGTGGTGTTGCCAAGACAACAGGGTGCTTTTGAAGTTTCCCAATCAGTTTAAACTAGGTATTTGAACAATAGCAGCCTACCAGATTTGAATTTGATGTTTTGGTAACCTGTAAACCAATCCTATTGTGGGGATTTTAGTATGTCATCAGAGGTATAACAGCCAGCTCCCAGCTCCAGAGAACCAGACAGCAACTGCCTCTGCCACAGCTCACAGCTTGAGAGAGAGGCACTGCCAGCAACTGTCTCTGCCAGCATAACAGCTACATTTGTGTCTTAAAAGAAAGCCTCATCTCAATAGTGAAGACAGAAGAAATCAGCAAAGAAGACAGAAGATTCTGGAAGACGACAAACCTGGTTGAAATTTTGAGTGACTAAGAATTCTATTTTTTTGTTAATAAGTGGGAATTGTAATTATCGAAACAGCATTCCATTTGAATAGTGTTTTATTTGGTTTGTTAATAGTTTAGATAACCGATTCACTGTTAGTGAGATAAATAAGGTGTTACCAGAGAGATTCTCAGGTAGTTATTTTGGTTTAATTACTAAAAGTTACTGAAGCGGAGATATCACCCCTTCTCTCACACACACTAACAGATTATGAAGGGCGGTACTTCTTTGAGTGGTTGAGTGTTAGTTCTGAGGAGATCAACCTCCCCTTCATAACAATACACACTAAAAAAAATAAAACTACCAGATACTTATGATCACTCCTCCAAGATTTTTATTGACCTTATTCTGATCAAATACTGCTGCATAACCAATGCTTCACGTATCACATGCAATACATTGCTCACACAGATTCAGAGCCGAAACATGTAAGACAAAACTGGGACATGCAATTGAACCAGATGAATAGAACGGGGCAACGTTAATGCAGATGGATTCTGGGTTACTTTTGGTCTATGGCACCACAGTCTCCATTTGGGTTGGCTCATGGAAGCAGAAAGTGGACAGTTACACAGGGATGCTTCCCTAGGACAACACAAGGATACACGTGTTTCTCAAAGGGACGTGAACGCAGATTTGTACACGATGTTTGGAGCATTTCCTCTCTCCTCTCTTGAACAAGTGGACCGTTAACTGGAGTGGGAGCTCCCCGCGTATCCATGACCTTGGTCACCCTTCACATGCCGCCAGTGGATTGTCCAACCGCGGGCATCATCTGAGGCACATCCTCCCCATTTGCAGTCACTTGACCGCAACAAGGAGTAGGAACCTTGCTTAGCTCAAGGAACCCAAAATGCTGGTCCACCCAAAGCAACCAAATGAGCAGAGACCAAGATCAAACCTGACACTGCATCACAGAATACCACTGAGCATTGGTCACATCCCATTCATTTGGCATCTTACAGGTTAAAAGCAGTGAATGATAAATGGTGTCTTCAGCATGTGTGTACAGTTGGATCAATGTATTGTATTCAAGTCAGACAACCCAAGTCGAATAACGCTGCATTCAGTATTTTTACACGGCCTCAGCCCTGAGAGGCGCAGAATACACATTCTCCTCCACCACCGAAAGCAAATAGGAAAATGACACACATGTCCTTTGACTCTGACCTTATTTACTGACAAAACACAAAGGTTGGAACAAGGAGGAGATAGCAAAGGTGACAGTTTTGACAATTGCTCAGCTAACAAGTGAGGAAGAAGCACTGTTACTGTGCAACAAGCTGTACTAAATCGCCAATGTCACAAAACTATCTGTGCCCAGGGTCAGGTCCCACTGGTGAAACTCACACCAAATTTTAAACATTGAACTCAAGTAGACCAACATTTTGCAAACCTGGCACATTTTAAACATGTGTGGAATCTTGGCTCGCACTAAGATAAAAGCAAAACACTGCGGATGCTGGAATGTGAAACGAGAACAGAAAATGTTAGAAAATCTCAGCAGGTCTGACAGCATCTGTGGAGAGAGAATAGAGCCAACATTTCGAGTCTGGATGACCCTTCGTCAGAGCTGCTGAAGGGTCATCCAGATTGGAAACGTTGGCTCTATTCTCTCTCCACAGATGCTGTCAGACCTGCTGAGATTTTCCAGCATTTTCTGTTTTTTTTCTCGGTTCGCACTAGATGTGTGGCTGGTAAAAGAAACACACAGAGTTTGCTGCCTTCTTGTTGCTGCCATGCTTGGCAGGAATGAAGAACAGCAACAAAAAAAACGTGCAGGGAGAGGAGATCAGGGAGGAGAAAAGAAAAATGATGGGAATCGACCCAAACGCAACTGATCAGCTCAGGAAGCAGTTAGTTGCTGCTTAGAAGTGTCAGTTTAAAGTGTGCTGTTCACCCCCTGACACCAGACCACAGCACAAAATAAATGCAAACAGCTGCAACTAGTTCATTGGTTGTTAATGCCTTGTGTCCTGGAGAAAGATGGATAGAGAAAGCTGCCGCCGAGAGAAACGCAGGGAAAGGCAAATTCCAGGTTCCCCAGACTCTATCTACACTGCACTGATCTAACCAAAGCCACTGGTATAACCGCAGCCACTGGTATAACCGCAGCAACTGGTATAATCGCAGCCACTGGTATAATCGCAGCCACTGGTCTAACCGCAGCCACTGGTCTAACCGCAGCCACTGGTATAACCGCAGCCACTGACCTTTGCAAATGAACGTGAAATCTGTCTGGATTTTGAACCCAAATGTCTAAATATGAAGATACAACCCAGGTCTAAAAATCCTTTGGTCCCAAGACTTCAATCTTGACCGAACGGCAGCTTGGAAACAAATCAAGTGTGAAACACTCAGTTTATTCATTTTTTTAAAAAAATAGATCACTCCTCTAAAGGGTAACCCTGCACAGCATCAGCCGGAGTGAGAGGGGTCTTGGGGTCTAATTTGGATTACCCCAAAGGGGGTCAGAGAGGAAGTATCCAAACTTATTATGTAGAAACTAGAAGCTGGAGTAGACCATTTGGCCCTTCGAGCTGCTCCGCCTTTCATTTTGATCATCGAATTCAATATCCCAGTTCCCCCCTTCCTCCCATATCCCTTATCTCTTTAGCCCCAAGAGCTATATCTAATTCCTTCTTGAAATCACACAGCGTTTTGGCCTCAACTACTTTCTGTGGTAGTGAATTCCATATATTCACCACCCACTGGGTGAAGAAATTTCTCCTCACCTCAGTTCCAAAAGGTTTACCCCTTATCCTCAAACTATGACCTCTAGTTCTGGACTCCCCCACCATCGGGAACATTCTTTCTGAATCTACCCTGTCTAATCCTGTTAGAATTTTATAAGTTTCTATGAGATGTCCTGTCACTCTCCTAAACTCCAGTGAATATAATCCTAACCAAATTATTCCCCTCATCAGTTTAGGGTGTCTTTTCACCCCTACTGGGGGATTACATTGCATTTGGGTTGGGTGGGGACTGCATTCATTGTGATCCCCAAGTCAGTGCGGTTGCATGGGTCAGACAGATGACCAGTCTTCCTTCTCTGTTAGGCAAGTGGTTTGATTGCTCATAGTTCTACGGAATAAGAATGGTGAAATTGTTCTTTGGCTGGGACTGCTGAAGGATCTTCCACTCACCTGACGAAGGAGCAGCGCTCCGAAAGCTAGTGGCGTTTGCTACCAAATAGACCTGTTGAACTTTAACCTGATGTTGTTAGACTCCTTACTCTGCTGAAGGAAGTCAGGCAGCGTGAAGGATGGGCTGGAAATCCACTATTTCCCAAAACTAAACCCCCTCTCCCCATTGCCTCTTAATTTGGAAACTTGTCCCGGACTGTCCACTTCGCAGTTTAGCAGGTAAAGCTTTCACAGCGGGTAATCCGACCACTTACTGCAGCATCGCTCACCTGTGAAATGTGGACCCCCTGCCCGCCCCCCCGCCCCACACAAGCTGAATATCTCCACAAGACAAGCACAACTCATGGCAATCATCACCGCTGGATAATGAACTCACTGGCTTCAACTGCAGGTGGGGGGGAAGGGGGTGGATGATTCAGAAATGGAGTGTTAGGTGATATATGTTCCTTTTTTAGTGTAGGCAAAGGGATCATTAAAAAAGCCTTCATTTTTTCTGCTTGGATTGTACTCGCTTATGGGGCAAAAAGAAAACACATTTTGGGAGCTGTGCAGATCATGAACACAGTAAGAAGTCTCACAACACCAGGTTAAAGTCCATATTGAAGGAGCTTGAGACTCCGAGAGCTAGTGCTGCCAAATAAACTTGTTGGACTTTAACCTGGTGTTGTGAGACTTCTTACTGTGCCCACCCCAGTCCAACGTTGGCATCTCCACATCAGATCATGAACAACAGAGCAAAGGGCTTCAGGCATTTCACACTGGTTCAAACTGACCCATCACTAACTCAGCACGGAGATCATTTTACAATTCTCCAAGGCCACAGCCACAGCAGAAGACACAACTCTTTGTTATTCCTTTTTATCTAGAAGAAAAATACCTACAATAAACTGCTGAGTCGAATATCAGGTAAAATGAGTGTCAGTAAATTATTTAAGGACAGGTCCTACTTTTGTGGCGGGGGGGGGGGAAACAAAGGTTAAAATCTCACCCCAAGCTGACTTTTTAAATTCATTTTTATGGGGTGTGGGCATCATTGGCTGAGTTGGCATTTATTGCGCATCCCTAACTGCCCTACATTCCAGAGGGCATTTGAGAATCAACCACGTAGCTGTGGCTCTGGAGTCACATGCAGGTCAGACCGGGTAAGGACGGCAGATTTCCTTCACATTAGTGAACCAGGTGGGTTTTTCCGACAATGTTTCATGATCATTATTAGATTCTTAATTCCAGATTTTTTTTTTTTATTGATTTCAAATTCCACCATCTGCCGTGGCGGGATTCGAACCCGGGTTCCTGGATCTTGTCTGGATTACGAGTCAAGTGACAATACCGCTACACCACTATCTCCCCTGTAGACTGGACCCCAGATAAAGTGTGAAGCAGTAGAGTAATTGGATGATCGCGAGGCAAAAACACAAAAACAAAATAAATCTTCTGATTGAGAGGCCTAGACTTTTAACTTCACAGAATCGCTTATATATTTTTCTATCATATTATTTCAAGTGCTCGTCCAATTTCCTTTTGAAATCGCCAATCGTCTCCACGTCCAATTTCCTCATAAACAGCGAGTTCCAAGTTATAGCCAATCGCTGTGTAAAGAGATTCTTCCTCCCACTTCCCCCTGCCCCTCTTACCCAAAACCTTCAATCTGGGTCCCCCAAGCTGTCACCTCACACAATTAGCAAATATAAAAGCACAACTACCAGGGGAGAAAAATCTGCTTCAGTTAAATGAGGGTAAACAAACCACTGCCACACAGTACTATGCGCATCGGGTCTTTGAGAATATTATCTAGAGATGCACACTATTCCAAATAAAAACTCAATTCTAATAGAGATGTTCAACTGGCATCCTAAAATCAGCAGGAGACATACAAAGAACAATACAGCACAGGAATAGGCCCTTCGGCCCTCCAAACCCGTGCCGCTCCCTGGTCCAAACTAGACCATTCTTTTGTATTCCTCCATTCCCACTCCGTTCATATGGCTATCTAGATAAGTCTTAAACGTTCCCAGTGTGTCCGCCTCCACCACCTTACCTGGCAGCGCATTCCAGGCCCCCACCACACTGTGTAAAATATGTCCTTCTGGTATCTGTGTTAAACCTCCCCCCCTTCACCTTGAACCTACGACCCCTCGTGAACGTCACCACAGACCTGGGGAAAAGCTTCCCACCGTTCACCCTATCTATGCCTTTCATAATTTTATACACCTCTATTAAGTCTCCCCTCATCCTCCGTCTTTCCAGGGAGAACAACCCCAGTTTACCCAATCTCTCCTCGTAACTAAGCCCCTCCATACCAGGCAACATCCTGGTAAACCTCCTCTGTACTCTCTCCAAAGCCTCCATGGTTAACAGGCGCCTGGAAACCCGAGATTAGATTACACCACCAGCAGTTAGTTACTGTTTACCATCCCAATGCTCTGTGTCTGAGAATGATGGGAGAGGGGAAATTCTACTGGATTTCTTTGGCACCGGCAGTGTGAATGGGCTGCCACTGTGCACATAATGGATGAAGCTGTTTATACAAATAGGTCAGTGACTGCAGCAACATCACTGAGTGGCAGATCAGAACATTCCTCACCGTTTACTCATCCATCCCTGTTTTCACTTCGCATAGCTCTGTCAAAGTAGTTTTTAAAGAAATGATTCCAGAAATAACTGGCAGTTATAAAGTCCCTTAATGCATTCCCCCAAAGCACTTCACACTTACTGATCTTTGAGATACAGTCCCCGCTATGATTAAGACAAACGCAGCAGTCAATTTAAAGATACATTTGAGGGAGTGGTCAGGGTATGAGGAACACTCCCCTGCAAATTGGGCGACACGGTGGCGCAGTGGTTAGCACTGCTGCCTCACAGCGGCAGGGACCCAGGTTCAATTCCCGGCTTGGGTCACTGTCGGTGTGGAGTCTGCACGTTCTCCCCATGTCTGCATGGGTTTCCTCCGGGTGCTCCGGTTTCCTCCTAAATTCCGAAAGACATGTTGGTTAGGTGCATTGGCTATGCTAAATTCTCCCTCAGTGTACCCGAACAGGCGCCGGAGTGTGGCGACTAGAGGATTTTCACAGTAACTTCATTGCAGTGTTAATGTAAGCCTACCTGTAACACTAATAAATAAACTTTTTAAAAATAATACTGTGGGATCTTTTCTGTCCACCTTTACATGCATACAGTATCTTCGTTCAACATGTCGCCCAAAAGATGGTCCCTGCAACAAGGTAGCATTCCTTTGTACTTGGCGAGGATAGATTATGCACTCAAGTTCTTGAGCAGGCCTTGAACATGTCTTGGGTGAATGTGAGCTATGGAGGGAACCAAATTGACACAATTCCTACAGTGCAGAAAGAAGTCACTTGGCTCATTGGATCTGCACTCACTCTCCAAAACAGTATTCTACCCAGGCCCTCCCCTCCCCTCCACCCTACCCCATTTACCATGGCTAATCTACCTAACCTACATATTCTTGGACGCTAAGGCACAATTTCTCATGGCCAATCCACCTAACCCGCACATCTTTGGACTGTGGGAGGAAACTGGGGCACCCAAGGAAACCCACGCAGACACGGGGAGCACATGCAAACTTCACACAGTCACCCAAGGGCAGAATCGAAGCTGGGTCCCTGGTGCTGTGAAGCAGCAGTGCTAACCCACTGCACCTTAGCAGAACTGCAACTGAAAATGTCATAATTAATTGTTGGATTCAAATGACTTGGCAATTTATAGGATTATGAAAATCACTCACAGGATGTTTATATCTTGTGTATTTTGAAGACAACACAATAATTCATAGAATCAGAATCAGTCGTTACAGAACTAAAGGAGGCTAATTGGCCCACTGAGTCTATGCTGGTTTTCTGTGGAGAAATCTGGTTAGTTCTATGCCCCTAGACGGTGTCAGGTTCATTTCCACCAAGTGCTCATCCAATTTCCGTTTGAAATTACTGATCGTCATTGCTTCCACTTCAGTCATAAGCAGTGTTTCAGGGTTCCTTCCAATCGCTGTGCAAAAAGGTTCTACCGTACATCCCCCCACCTCTCTTGCCCAAAACTTTAAATCTGTGTCCCCTGGTCATAGAATGAATCATCGAATCCCTACAGTGCAAAAGGCAGCCATTTGGCCCATCGAGCCTGCACTGGCACCAATCTCACCCAGACCCCCCCCCCGTATTTACTGCTAATCCCCCTGACACTAAGGGGCAATTCAACATAGCCAATCAACTTAATGCGCATATTTTTGGAGTATGGGAGGAAACCCACGCAGACATGGGGAGAACGTGCAGACTCCACACAGATCCTTCTACCGTCTACTAATGGGAGCAGTCTTTCTTTGTCTATCTTAATTAAACCTGCCAGAATCGTGAGAGTTTTAATTCTCATGCCATCTTTTATTAAAAAGTGCAGGGAATGGATGGGAAAGATTTTCTTGTGAACCTGCTTGGGTAGGCGAGGTTGGCCGGGTGGAGCAGACAGTGAAGAACTGGGCAGAGTGTGGATCACTGCTGGGGAAGGAGCTCATCCCATTTTCCATCTTTCTAACCTCGGCTTGTCCAACCTGCGATCCTCAGACTATTCTATATGGTCCCCCAGAGTAGGTTCCAGACTATTCTATATGGTCCTGGGAGCAAATCCCAGACTATTCTATATGGTCCCCAGAGGCCGTCCCAGACTATTCTATATGGCCCTGAGCCAGTCCCAGACTATTCTCTACGGCCCCTGGAGCCGGTCCCAGACTATTCTATATGGCCCCGAGCCGGTCAAACAGGTCGCTGGAGTGGAGGATTGTGCAAAGAGTTACTGCTGCAATTATTGGCCATTCTTCTCACTCAATTGCTACTGCCAGGCTCTGATTGGAGGAGCCACAAATAACAGAGGCGATGAGATTACTGCAGAGAGATTTCCTTTTGGGGAGGAGGCGATGGGAACACGTGTGCTGGGTCCCGGTGGGAAGGAATTAGATACCAGGGAGGAGAGGCTGGCTTCGAGACCTGGGAGTGTGATACCGGGGAGCCCCAGGTCAGAGGAAGTGGATGGGGAAGAGACTGATTGGCATGAGTGAGTGTGTGTGTGTGTGTGTGTGTGTGTGTGTGAGAGAGAGTAGGAGGATGTGCATGTATGGAGGGTGTGTGTGTGTATGGGGAGTATGTGTGCACGCGTGTGCATGCGGGCGAGAGTGGGAGTAGGAGGGTGAGTGTGTATAGAGGAGAGCGTGAGTGAGTGTGTGAGAGAGAGAGAGAGAGAATGTGTGAGTGTGTGTGTGCGCATTGCGGTGGGAATAAGAGGGGGTGGGAGTGAGAGAATGTGTGTGTGTGAGACAGAGCAGTAGCAGGGTGTGTGCGTGTGTTGGGGAGGGGAGTGAGTGTATGTGTGTGTGAGAGAGGGAGTGGGAATAAGAGCATGTATAGAGGGCGAGTGTAAGTGGGAGAGAGAGAGCTGCGTGAATGGGAGTAGGAGGGCGAGTGTGTGTGTGCGTGTGGGGGGGGGTGTGGGGTGAGAGAGTGTGTGTGTGTGGGGGATGTGGGGTGAGTGTGTGTGGGGGGTGAGAGAGAGAGAGCGCGAGAGTACGAGAGAGCGAGAGAGAGAGAGAGAGCATGTCTGTGGGAGTGTGTGTGAATACACATTTGGGGAAGTGAGTGCGTGCGTTGGGGTATAGGAGTGAGTTCTCTATGTGGGAGTGAGGTAGAGAGTGTGAGAGCAGGAGGGGGAGCGAGAGAGTAAGTGTGGGAGTGGGATGTTTGTGTATGTGTGGGGGGAGAAATGAGTGTGGGAGAGTGACAGAATGAGTGTGTGGGAGGGAGTGAGCATGGGAATGAATGAGGGGATGTGTGTGTGGGTGAGTGACAGCGTGAGTGCATGTCTGCCCATTCCCAGTTTCAGCTTTCTCACTCACCCTGGTTATGGGTGAGTGAGTGAGTACCGAGACTGGGAGTGAGCCTGGCGCACCCACTCTGACCCTTTCACACTTCCATCCTTTTTATTAATTATTCCTTTTTAATTGAATCTTTTGCAGTGACATTGCTTTATTTTTGCTCAGCAATTCTTTTCTTAGTACTTCATTTTGAAATTCAGTTTCAAGTTGAGCCAAACGTTATCTTTCTGAAATTTGCTCATCGGCCCCTTGAGTGAGAAAGAAATGGGAATGTGCCTCCTCCCCATGTGAAAACATCGGGTAAACCAGCTTTAAACTAATGGAAAGTAGGGTGGATGCCCTTGTACCTGTGCAAATCCCCCCACCTCATCGAATCTCATACACCCAAGCCAAGCTCTTTGAAACTGGGGCGGTAATTGCAACACAAGGCTTGGCTCTTAAATGAGAAGACTAGAACAGGCTTGCTCATCCCTCCCGGGCAAGTTTACTAATCTCGGATAGGGAAAGAAACTGATCGATATAAATAATACTCTCCTGGCACTTTCACATTGCAGTCTGCTTCACAACAAATAGCTCCAGTCAGAAAACTGCTGTGAACGTTAGTATATTAAAGAAAGAGTAAGCAGTTGTTGAGGCAGAGAGAGGGTTGAAAGATGGCGGGAGATATGTACAATGAAAAGGCAGGGGATTATAGCTGCGGTTCCCCACACGGTGATTTTCTGATCTCAGCTGGTCTAAGCGAGATGTTAATGTGAAATGGGTGCCTTGGGTGGGTGTTTGGGGGACCAGGAATGAAGGAACAATGCAGGTTCTAGGAAGCTGCCTTTTGACCACAGACAGACATTGAGTAGTGAGGTGTCCCAATGTACAAGGCGGCACATACCTGGGACATCAGCCTCCTCGTCACCATTCCTTCTGCCTCCACCCACCCTTCCTTTAGTTCCTCTAACTTCACTTTATAAATGTCAGCTGTGGCTCAGTGGATCTCACTCAGCCCTCTCTGAGAAATTTGTTTGTGTGTATGAGCCCCTATTCCACGATATAAAACTCCTGTCCATACAAAGCAATACATCCTCTGATAATCCAGTAGAACCACAGGAGCACCAGCCAAACAAAAAGGAATACTGAAAAATAAACATGGAAAACACCAAGCCCAAACACATCCGTTCCACAGCATAAAAAGTCACTTGATGCAGCTTAGTTCACACAAACTTACAGCACAGAATGTGGCCACTCAGCCCATTGTGCCTGTACTGGTTTGTTAAAGAGCAATCATGCTTAGTTCCACACGCTTGGTTTTCGTCCGTGACCCTGTACGCTCCCCATCCTCAGGAACCTGTCCAACTCGTTCTACAATTATTTATTAAATCAGCTTCCACCGCGTTTTCAGGTAGAACACTCCGAATCCCAACAACTCAGTGAGTGACATGTTTCTCCTCCTTTCCCCTCTCGATGGGATTAATGATTTCGAATTTAAGACCCATTTGCCAAAGTTTCTCTGGAAAAACCTCTCATCATCTCCAAAACCTCGACCGAGTCACCCCTTAATCTTCTCTGTTCCAAAAATGACAGTCTGAACTTTTCCAACCTCAGAGGTGAAGCCCCTCAATCCTGATGACATCCCAGTAAACCTCCTTACACATTTCCTGCAATGTTGTTCCCAGAATTGTCCACACCACTCCACCTGAAGCCTAGCCAGTGATGAACATAATCTGTTTTCATACTCTATTCAGAAATGCAAACACTTCTTAAAATCATCCTATCAACTGGGTAGCTCAAATCCTTCCCCATTCTAGGCTTACCAACTCTGAGTGGACACATTCCTAAAGCTTTCACCACCACCGCTAACAGCCCCACTAAACAGGTTATATTTTTTATTTCCAATAATGTATTTAAAAATGTTCAAAGAAAATAAAATATCTTGATGGGCTAATGGGTTTTCCTGTCAGGCTGCTTGCAGCAGAGTTCACTAAATTGTTCCACCAGAGTTTAGGACAACCCTTGGCAATCCTACGCCATCCCTTTACCTTTCATAATGTGATAACTAAAGCAGGTTGTCAGTTGTTCAAAGAGTGTCATGAAGATGTGATGGGTCACAGTGCAACCAATCACTACATTCAATCATCAGCCTTGCACATCCAAATGTATTAGATTAACCCACTATTCATAGAAAACAACAAGTTACTAAGTTAGTCTGGTGTAGATCTGTTACAAAATTTAATGGCTGCCAGTTCTGTTGAGAGTGGTTTTGTTTTGGCGGAACTACTGTACAATGAACCCAGTTTCCCTAGTCTTTTAAATATGCTGCCATTTAAACAAGAGGTTCAACCCTGAGCAAGCAAACTCAAGGCAAGCCCCCCAGGGCAGATATACCTACAGCTTTTATCACTCTTGACTGAAATTGGCTTGCCAAATTCCTTTTGCGTGGGTTGCTCTGAATTACAATAATATGTTCTACACATGCACTGCCTTGTAAACATGTACAGCAACTGCAAAGAGCAAGAGATATAGCAGAAAGTTACGGAAAAGATTCAGCAAAAAACAACAGGACATGTGCCTCAGAAAATGGGAACAGCACACATTAAATTTAAAAGTGAAATTTCAAGATAAAAACAAATTGAAATAAAATCCTCAAAAGTCTATTGTGGACAAAGAACAGCAGCAAGAAACACAAGAAAACGGGTTACGAGAGATACTCAAGATGAGATTAATTAAGACGAGACTAAAAAAAATTGGGATGGCAAAAAGGTGAGTTCAGATTGGGTTAGTAAGAGGGGGAGAGGGACAGAGAGGTGACAGTCCAGCAAAGAGGCAAGGCTATACCACTTTTAAAATGCTTCCTCCGGGCCTGCCAAAAGCAAGAGTGCATAACATGCAGCAAGAACTGGACTTGTCTATAGAGTGTGTTGGGATCTGCAGCCATGTGTTAAGTGAGCATTGTGAATCACAGCATGAAACCCAAACAACATGACATTAGCAAAGCAATTTCAAAATATCAAAAATATAACAAGTAACACTCTGCATTGTAAACCACAAAATATCACTTCATGCAGCATGTATAGTCACATTTCTAGTTTTTAATTTTAAAACAAATATTAAAGGTAATAACAAAAAAACAAATCAAAGGGTAAAAAAAACCTTCAAAACAAAATGATGCACTGTAACAGGATTACATTAAATGCATCAATCTAGGTTTTAGAAAAACTCTAGAATGTTGAAGGGACCAATAGTTGATAATGCTCTGTACATTTCAATCATGTCCAACTCAGAACTGTTAAACTACAGAACAAATCACAGGTAGTTACTCTCTCATTTATGTTGAAGTTTATATTCTTGTAAACTGCACGTGTGTTGTCAGTACATAGGGTTTCCTTAACTGTCCAACCTATTGGTACCAACAAGACATTCATCACTCCACAAACTGGGGGAAATGGAATTCCTTTTAAATTTACGAAGGAGCACCTTGTGTGTGCAATGTGCAAAAAAACAAGTGATGGCTGAGGGCTTAATTTAGCCATGAGTGTGACTCTCAGCTCCTGGCCTGGGTAGCACGGTGTACGTGTACTGTGCCACTCATTCATATACTAGGGGCTAAATTAGTTCTGGGTCATGGTGAAATAAAATCTCAAAATCGATGCAGTTCAGGTCAAGCTACAATCGCCTTGCGTTAAGAGCATCCATGATTATGTTACGTGCCATCACTGTTGCACCGTGGTTAGCCCATTTCAGGCCATTCTTCTGCTGACCAAGGAAAGAAAAAATAAAATATTACAACTGATGAGAACCCCAACTGTATAGAGTAGATAAAAAAACAGGCAAGTATATATTGTGAGGGCTCAAGATTAAGCAACAAACAGCTTTAATTCTGGCTTTGTGTATGCACCAGAATCTACTGTTGTATTATTGCCCTATTATGCATTCCAATCTGCGCATTATATTATGTTAAAACAATCTCTGAGAAGACATTAAATCAAGAAACTATTGCAACTTGGAAACCATTTGCAACGATAGGTCATTGGGTACAACATTTTGATATTCACTGTACCTTCAAGTCTGACTTAATGGCTGCAAGGTACAAGTACGGTTTTGAAAGCTAACCCCTTCTTTACCTCAAAATAAAAGACAGCACAAGAACACAATCAATTTCACGAATAAATAAATAAAGAATATACATGATAAACCACTTTCCATTTAAAAGCACGAAACACGCACAAAATCCTCACTTTGCAGTACTCCGCCGCTAACATTTTCCGACAATACAAGACCAGCGATTTCTTTTGTGTTTAAAACACTCATCGAGGCAGCCAGGGCAGCCAAACAAAAATAATTCACAGCTAGAGCAATTTAATTCAGTCTAAAATCGTACAAAAAGGAAAATATCAACGCTCCTTCCGATCAAGTCTTTCCGAAAAAGAAACTGAGGCGTGTGTCTACTGCAGAGTTCTCAAGTCTAAAATAAACATTTTGGGTTCTTAAGCTGAGATTGGCAAATGGAGACAAGCAAAAGAGCTCAGCTTGCACACACCCGTGCACTCCTGTTCACATCTGGGTGAAGGTGAGCGACTGCTGGATCATCGAGCTTCTGCACAGAACCGTTCAAATGGCACCAAAATGGTTCATCCTTGAGCATCTGGAAAAGGAAGTGGATACGTGATCAGTGGATAGAACCACAACTGTCAGCTCTTTGGATCACTGTTTATCGGATAACTGGGGCCACTTTACATTCTCTCTTCTGTTCTGATGCTGTTTTACACACATCCTGGGTTCAATTCACAGTGTGTACTCAGTTAATTCACAGGGGCAGCACGGTGGCACAGTGGTTAGCACTGCTGTCTCACAGCGCCAGGGACCCAGGTTCGATTCCGGGCTCGGGTCACTGTCTGTGTGGAGTCTGCACATTCTCCCCATGTCTGCGTGGGTTTCCTCCGGGTGCTCCAGTTTCCCCTCCACAGTCCAAAGATGTGCGGGTTAGGTGGATTGGCCATGATAATTGACCCATTGTGTCTGGGGGATTAGCAGGGTAAATACATGGAGTTATGAGGATAGGGCCTGAGTGGGATTGTTGTTGGTACAGGCTCGATGGGCTGAATGGTCTCTGCACTGTAGGGATTCTATAATTCTACTCTATAATTCTATTATATTTGATTTGACTGTGACTCAATTTCCAAAACAGCCCCATTTAAACTGCATCTAAACGTATTAACCAACATAATACATTATAGTGGAAACTATCAGGGGGAGAATCCTAAAATAGTATCAGGTCACATTGAAATATACAGAAAAATCATATAGCTGTTTGTGGTGGAAAACATGAGTATCTGAAATTTGACGAGCCAAGACGATTGCAACTTACCATAGCACAAGGGAGGTGACAGGGACTATACCAGACCATCATATAGAGAAAGCGCTTGGACAATGGATGGATCTGCTTTCGATCCCTCTTGAAACTCCTGTAGGGTTAACTTGCCATCAGCATTCTGTAACACAGATAACAAGAATCACTAAAGAGCCATAAATACAGGTACAATGTCAAGCTCCCAGAAATCAATTAGTGGAAGTACAAAGCTAAGTTTTATATGGCAAAGACACTCTGGTGGCAATTTTCAACTTCTCCATTTGGTCAGTGGATCACACAGTATAAAAGCGACGGTTCTCATTCCATTCAATGGAATGCCAATTGGGCAGGTTCCAAAATGAACGGGCAGTCCACTCCACCAGGTTATAGCCTGAGCTCCAAAGAGGAAAATTGCCCCTCTGTCTTTCAGTTCTTCACTGTGATGCTAGTGTGTCTTTAAGAAATGTATTTTTTTTAAATCATGTTCTCTGCAGCTATAAGCAGCTTTGGCTTTTTTCATTGTTGCTGAGCTGTCTGCTTAAAGGTGCTTTTATTCTTGCTTCAATGGTTTAAATGGGGTTTTGTTCATTCTTACTCTGGGCTTCATGCAGTGTCTGGGATTTTACGACCTTTTGCATTGTTGGGGGATGAATGATTGACAGGTCAGGTGACCTGTCAGGTCAGGTTTGGGCTGCTGGCTGCTGTTTTAGTTTCAAAGGTAGTTGGACATCATTCTGAAAAGCAGTGTTTCTGTGTTTCTCCCTTCTGGTATTGTAAATTCTGCTTGCTAGCTGGAAGCAGCTCTTCTTGCCTTCCTGGAGTGAGAATTCTGTCTCTTGCAGTGGTTTGCTGGCTGAAAGCTAGATGCCAGTAGTGGCATTATCTTTATCTCGAGGGCTGTTGGAAGTTACAAGGCTGGAAAGTCAGAGTTTCAATTCTCCAAACAAAGGATTAAGTTCCAGCATCATGTGAGCATTCGTATTTTCTGTGCTAAATCTATGGCAAGGGTATGTTTTAAGGAGGTTTGTTTGGTTGGAACATTTCATAGAGTTGTTAAGGTTTACACAATATCATGGTTGATTTTTTTTTCTTGTGTGTAATTGGTAAAAGTTATTGCTATATGTTAACTATATTCTTAAATAAACTTTGTTTGATAAAAGCTCCCTAGTGGGTCATTTAAATCATATCTGAAGTGAAACATCTCATGGCTCACCCTAGCCAAATTCAAATTACAAAACTTTATGATCCAGGTGGACTTCATAAAACACTTTGGAGATTCTGACCTGAATTATAACATCACAATTGAAAATAATACAACAAAACCAAAACTCATTACCTTGTCCATCATAGCAAAAATCCTATCCACTCTTTTCTCTGGTGTGTTCTCCTCTTCAGGAAGTTCCACTGTATTTCCCTGAGGACCCAAAACATTATATATTAAAAATGACAAGAACTTTAATTAACAAAAAAAATGAACATTTTAAATAATCTGAGGCAAGCACAAATCAGCTTGTACCGAACATTTCTAAATGGTCATGGGGCAGGATGTACCTGGTTGTCTGTCATGCCAACATGTCCCTCAATGTTAATGAGCTCAGTCAGTATTTCATCTTGAATTTAAATCAGTACATAAAGTCCAAGGATTCTGAAATGTTAATTTACATGAATGTGAACCGTGCATATTTGTATGTGGAGGTTAGTTTAAGGAAGGGATGTAATTATTGCACACCCGCGATGGTACAACAGAAAAGGGTACGAAATTCAAGATTGTAATTGTACCAGTGTAGATAGAAAAAAAAATACCACAACGAGGGAAATGGAAAGGGTGAGGAAAAATAGACAATTTAATTTGGTAGGGCATAATTCCATTCCTCACATGTCCAGGGTCTAGATACCTCCCTCTAACCAAAAGATATGAGAGGTTGTTTTGGCTACCTTTTCATTGATTACTATATTATGGATAGATGGTCCAGAGTACAGGTTAGGGACATTTTGCCTTCTGGGGACCCGGGTTCGAATCCCACCATGGCAGCTGGTGGAATTTGAATTCAACAATAAATATTTGAAATTAAGAATCGAATGATGACCATGAAACCATTGTCGATTGTTGGAAAAACCCATCTGGTTCACTAATGTCCTTTAGGGAAGGAAATCTGCCGTCCTTACCTGGTCTGGCCTACATGTGATTCCAGAGCCACAGCAATGTCGTTAACTCTCAACTACCCTCTGAAATGTCCTAGCAAGCCACTTAGTTCAAGGGCAACTAGGGATGGGTAATAAAAACTGGCTAGCCAGTGACACTCATGTCCCACGAATGAGTTTTTTTTTTAAAATTTCACTTCCGACCTCAGCTGGAACAAGAATTGGTTGAACTTCTTACCCAACTCTTGCCGGGACTTATACCCACTCTGCTGCATTTGCTAAATAACCTGCAGCAATTTCCTTTCATTAAAATTAACAGCAAGCGACTAGCCATTTCTCAATATCAAAATCCACTCTTCATTTGAATGTGCTGTTCTGCTTCTCTTATCTTTCAGTACCTGCTGCTGGAATTATCATATTCCATACCGTTTGAAATTTAAAGACAATCTCAGTTAACCCAACAGGAACCGCAGACTCAGTTTTCTACCAAATCATATTCCGATTCTTTGGTTGTCATGAACATTATATTTTAATTTTGCTGAGGTTGGCAATAATTTCTCCAGTTGAAGTCTACTTTTCAGATTAAAGAAAGAACCTTTTACAAGAGGTTCACAAGAATGATCCCTGAAATGAAGAGCTTGTCGTATGAGGAACGGTTGAGGACTCTGGGTCTGTACTCGTTGGAGTTTAAAAGGATATGGGGGGATTTTATTGAAACTTACAGGATACTGCGAGGTCTGGATAGAGTGGACGTGGAGAGGATATTTCCACTAGTAGAAAAAACTAGAACCAGAGGGCACAACCTCAGACTAAAGGGACGACCCGTTAAAACAGAGTGTGGTGAATCTATGGAACTCTTTGCCGGAGAAGGCTGTGGAGGCCAGGTCATCACGTGTCTTTAAGACAGAGATAGATAGGTTAATAAGGGGATCAAGGGTTATGGGGAAAAGGCAGGAGAATGGGGACGAGAAAAATATCAGCCATGATTGAATGGTGGAGCAGACTCGATGGGCCGAGTGGCCTAGTTCTGCTCCTATGTCTTATGGTCTTAACATGTATAGGAATAGTCTGAACAACAACAGTTGGATAAATTTTACTGTACAAGTGTATTAGGATCCAGTAGTAAAATGTTACCTATCTGCTTATTTTAACTTCAGTAACAGTGATTACTAATTTCTCTCGAAGTGTCAAAGTCCTGGTTCTCTTTCAGTCTATGTGAATGGCAGTTATATGTCCCTATTGTGCGCAGTGACAGTGACATTTGTTGCTTCATTTTTTGAATGGAGACATTTACATGAACCATAAGCAAGCTAAGCTACACATGCTTTCAGCTGGAGCTCCAGGTTACAATAAATGCATTTTTACTTAATGCTACAAAATAAGACTCCACTTTTAATTCCTTTTCCCCAGCTCCCCCCAAAATATTCCAACAACTGAGCTCCAGTTAAAATTTCTGGGATTTGTACACTAACCCTGCTTCAAAAATGTGTCTCTAGTTTCTGTACGCCTTGCAAAGGGATTGCATCCCTTGCAATCTGTAATCCATTTTAAAAAATTCATTTGTGGGAAGTGGGCATCGCTGTCTGGCCAGCATTCAATACCCATCTCTCGTCGCCCGAGGGCAGTTGTGAGTTAACCACATTGCTGTGGCTCTGGAGTCACATGTAGGCCAGACCGGGAAAGGACGGCAGATTTCCTTCCCCAAAGGGACATTAGTGAACCAGATGGATTTTTCCAACAATCGACAATGGTTTCATGGTATTCAGTAGATTCTTAATTACAGATATTTTTTATTGAATTCAAACTCCATCATCTGCCATGATGGGATTCAAACCTGGGTTCCTAAAACATTTCTGGATTAATAGTTTAGTGATAACACCACGAGGCCATCGCCTCCTCTTCTAACTTTAGCTCGATTGTTCAACTGGCCTTTCAGTGAATGCAATGTAACAATGCGAAGTCCTGCATGTCATGAACATTTTTTATTTTTAAAATACAAGAATACACCTCAACACGGGGAACATATTATTTCAATAAGATAAAGGCAAAGTACTGCGGATGCTGGAATCTGAAACAAAAACAGAAGATGCTGGAGAAACTCAGCAGGTTTGACAGCATCTGTGGAGAGAGAATAGAGCCAACGCTTCGAGTCTGGATGACCCTTCGTCAGAGCTCAAAATCAGCTCTGACGAAGGGTCATCCAGACTCGAAACGTTGGCTCTATTCTCTCTCCACAGATGCTGCCAGACCTGCTGAGTTACTCCAGCACTTTCTGTTTTTGTTATTTTAATAAGCAGCAGGCACGGGCACACATTCCAGTTTCAAATCAGCCAGGATGCAATTCAAAGAAACAACACCCAGTCTGGGCTGAGTGCTGGAAACAATCTGCAGAACAAGTGTCTTGCTTATACCTGCAAAGCCCATAGCCTGCCACTTAGACTCAGCACTTTAGATGTACTGAGTAGATTCCCAAGAATAAAGGCAAGTATAGCCCTGGAAGTTAAAAAAAATTCCACTCCTTATTTAGAAGGAAATAACCAACATTTAAAACAAAAAAATTTCATTTTAGGCATAGTACAATTTATTCTATTTATACATAGTTCTGAAACATTGACTGTTTTTTTTAAGATACAGTTCTTTCATAAACAGGAATTTTTTCAAAATTAATTACAAAATTGGAAGGCAAAATTGCAATTTATGTTAATCTTTATAATTTACTCACCACCATCTGATAAATAGCATCCACAATGTCCAGCATCTCATTCCTGGTGATGTAGCCATCATTATCTAGGTCATACAGTTTAAAAGCCCCTGAAACAACATGTCAAACATTAATGCATTTTCAAAATTTATGCTCCCAGGCATGCTAGCAAAAACGTAGGCTTCTGTAATTATGTTTATGCTAATATTTCAACTACAATCAAACCAAAGCCGACATTTGCGCCACTATCACTACGCTGCGAGGGACAATTAGACAAGAACACATGTAGGTGAGGAAGAGAAACACATAGTTATCATTAGGAATTCTGCAACACATAATGAAAATGTGAAATGTTTATGTTAAGTCCACTTAAACTGTGAAATGACACCGCAGCAGATTTACGGATTATTTGCTTATAAATTTAAGCTGTGTTGGCGAGCATTTTAAGTTGCAGAGTGCTATAGGTCAGCCATTAGCCTGAGCTGTAGTTGATCTGCAATTGTCTGGATACAGCAGTGGTTTATTTTTGCACTAATGATCTAGGGACCTGGACTAATGAGCTCACTTTGTTTTCAATTCCTCCTGCCACCACTGAATACAAGTCTCATCATGGTGCTTTGAGAATTTAACTGGATTTTTAAAAAATATCAGAAAACAAATCAATAAACGTGACCTTGAAACTGATTGTAAAACTCTACCTGGATCGGCCCAATATCCATTAGGGAGGGAAACCTGCCATCTTCGCCCTGTCTGACCTATAGGTGCCTCCAGCCCCACACACGGGAGTGGCACGGTGGCACAGTGGTTAGCACTGCTGCCTCACGGTGCCAGGGACCCGGGTTCAATTCCTGGCTTGGGTCACTGTCTGTGAGGAGTCTGCACGTTCTCCCCGTGTCTGCGTGGGTTTCCTCCAGGTGCTCCAGTTTCCTCCCAGTCAGAAAGACGTGCCGGTTAGGTGCATTGGCCAAGCTAAATTCCCCCTCAATGCACCCGAACAGGCGCCGGAGTGTGGCGACTGGGGGATTTTCACAGTAACTTCATTGCAGTGTTAATGTAAGCCTACTTGTAACTAATAAATAAAAAAAACTTTTAAAAAACCCAACTGCATTACCAAGTGGCCTGAGTAAGCCGCTCAGTTGCATCAAAAAGCTCTCAAGCCGGCTAGGAATGGGCAAGAAGTACTGAGATTAAAGTGAAAATAAAACTGACGGCGGATGCAAAAGGAAGAAGAATATTCCCAAAATGTAGCACTGAATCTTTCTTTTAAAAGCATGAAAATCCACACATTCATTCAATTGTGCATATATCATGGTCACGGAGAATTGAAGATGGAGATAATGTGTGACAAAAATGGAAACCAAACAAAATGGACACAAGACTCAAGTCAAGCGAGTTACTTACATCGCAGTTTTTCATCCAGAGTACCCCTCGAAGTTACCGACAGTGCTTGGATAAACTCAGAGAATTCAATCTTTCCATCCTGTAAATCCATTCAAAAAATCTTCATCAGTTCACTTGTGAATACTTTGATTTTCTGCCCTGTCTCACTGGCATTGCTTTTGTCCCTGATTCAGAAGATTGTGGGTTCATATCCTACTCCAGGACTTGAGTATATAATCCAAACTGGCACTGTTAACTTGCGCCGTCTTTTGAATGGAGTGTTAAACTGAGGTCCCGTCTTCCCTTCTCAAATGATTGCAAAGGATCACCTGACACGATTCAGAGAAGAGCAAGAGAGTTCTCCCAGTGTTTTTTTTAATTTACCTTTCGGTACTATATTTCTAATCAAAAAAGCCAATTCAAATCAAGTCCAATCATGGTCCATGAGGAACAAACCAGATCCAAGCTGACAAGAAGCTCGATCAAACAAGATCCAAGCTGATAGGATGAGGCATTGCACCCCCTCCCAGGCTTGATCTAACGCTTCATCTTAGCCAAAAGGCCGGGATGGCTTTGAAAAATTACATCAGGTAAAGCCTCGCTTTAACCTCATTAGCTACCCTGATCCTTCACTCTACCCTAACTTAGGCAAACCACAATCGCAGGCGTCAGCACACCTCAAGCGCAAAGGGCTAGCCTTGTCCCCTGTCGGATCATAGTTTCACCCCTGCCAGGTAAGTAGTTCTCTCTCCACTGTGAAACTAAATCAGATTAACTGGACATTTACCTCAAAGTTTGTGGCACCTTTTACGCAGGTTGGTTACCCTGTTTTCCAAACAATTCAAGTGACGACACTTCAAAATGTAATTTGAGTGTAAAGTGCTTTGGGCAGATGTAAATTAAAGTTTGTACTATCCTCAAGAACTTGCACAAAGGCATGAGCTGTCAACTGAATTCCTGAGTCCTGGGAAAGAGTCGGTACAGACTCAATGGGCCGAATGGCCTCTTTCTGCACTGTCGGGATTCTATGGATACTGTGGGGAACAAAGAAAAAGGCTTTGCTTTATTGATGAACAAAAAGTAACCCACAAAAATGTCCATGTACCATGGGTCACCATGAATTTTAAAAATACTATATGTTGCAAAGTCCAAAGCGAAATCAAGCAAATCGCACTATGCACAAATCATCCTTCAGCAGTTACTTTACTTCAAACACATTCCCATCAGCAAAGCAGCATCCAATCATGATCAAGATGCCGACAATTTTGGATTTTCCGGGACCACTCTGTAATTTGGCCTTCTATCCCATGTTAGACCTTCCCAGACCGTTTTTTATCCCTGACTCTGGAGATCTCAGCAAGGTTGCACACGTGCAGGCTTGGTAGGTTCACAGTTTGTGCTCCAGGGGGTAGATCCAGCAAACGGCAGCATCAGAATCAGAGTAGGGTCGTTCTGAAGACTTCAGCAGCACCACCTCCCCTCTCTCACATTCGCTGGCACCCCCCCCCACCCCCTCCCCCCACCACCACCAACCCCCAACACCTGCATGGCGAAGGATCCCTTACTTTGATCACCCTCATCACAATCCGTACTGATCAACATAAAACCAGATCTCCTTTCTAACCAGACATTCATCTAGCTCAATTCTGAACGTCTAAACTGACACATTAGCTGTCTCAGTTGACAGTCTGTTCCATATATCCATTAGCTTGTGGAGAAAAATCACCTCCTACCAATCGGAGATCCTGCATGTAGCTTGTTAACTTTGAGGACATGCATTACAACTGAGTTTGAAGTGTGCACGTTATTCAAACTCCAATCTGCCTCTGACGTGGAACTCCAGTAGGGGTAAAATTATTTTGCTTTCGTCGAACGAGTTGGAGAACAAAATACTCACTTTATTTTCATCAAAGACATTGAAGACAAACGTAGCAAACTTGGTTGGGTCGCCACAGGGAAAGAATTGTTTGTAGATTTTCTGGAAGCCTGCTGCATCAAGCTGTCCGCTGGGGCAATCTTTAATGAAACCTTTGTACCTGTCAGAGAAAATATTAATGGAAGTTATTTCAACCAGTAAACATATAAATTAATACAACACAGTTCAAGTAAATGTTTAATTCCAAGATTGAAGTCAAGTTGCATGCGGAAAATAACTTCATAAATCATTGAATCATAAACCAGCACAGGAGGCGGCCACTGGACCAGTCATGCCCGTGTCAGCTCTTTATGAGCTACACAGAAATTCCAGCTTTTACTTGTTGTCTTGAAAATGTTTTCCCTTCAGATAATTTTCCAATTTCCCTTTGAAAGCCTCAATTGAATCTGCCACCACCACACACGCAGGTTGGATTTTCCAAATCCTAACCACTCGCTGGGTAACAAAGTCTTTCCCCATGCTGCCTCTGGCTCTTTTGCCAATCACCTTATATCAGTGTCCTCTGGTGCTCCGTCATTCCGCCAATACAAACAGTTTCTCTCTCTCTCTAATGCCAGACCCCCCATGAATTTGAACACCTCCATCAAATCTCCTTTGGGGAGGACAGCCCCAGTTTCATCAATCATAAAATATTAACCTACTTTCTTGAGCAAACAAGGTAAGAGGAAAACACATGTACAGCCTACAACTTGATAAGTGGCTGGTCCAATGCTAAAACTGATGTGACTGAATTGAATAACTGTCCCCTTCAAATCACACCAACAAACGTACTGCCCAAATGATGATGTTTATCATACTAAACGTTGTACACTATTTTATGCTGTTGTTGATGAGACCACAGGGTAACCCCTCCATAACCAGAATATCACCAATGAGAACATCCTTCACCGGGTTCGATTCCGGCCTCGGGTGACCGTCTGTGTGGAATTTGCACATTCTCCCCGTGTCTGTGTGGTTTCCTCCGGGTGCTCCGGTTTCCTCCCACAATCCAATGATGTGTGGGTTAGACGGATTGGCCATGCTAAGTTGACCCTAGTGTCAGGGGGATTAGCAGGGTAAATATGTGGGGTTACGGGAATAAGGCCTGGGTGGGATTGTGGTTGGTATGGACTCGATGGGCCAAATGGCCTCCTTCTGCACTGTAGGGATTCTATGGCTTCACACTATCTTTTCTTAAAGGACTGCAGTATCCTGGCTTCAATTGAGGAACACCTTGTCCAATTTTCAGCAGAAAATTATATAGTGCTATCAAAACGTAGGTACTGCTCAGTTCCAGATACGATTAAATGGCCATCTTTTCATTCACAATCCCAATGTCTTACTAGAAAGAATGCACCAAATTTATTTTGTTAGAATGAATTTCTGCTATTAGATGTCTCCAGTATTTATATATAAGGAAAACTAGAGTAAGGTGCATTCCTGATAAATGCATAACCTGCCCCCAACATCGAATTCCAAAGAAACAACCTTCGTTATTTTGCCTTACACCTCAGAATTGGTACTATAATTCCCAATGTAAAGTTATGCCTCACAAACCATTCTATAGTCTGTGCGGAGTTGGCTGATCTCATTGTGTGGCAGGAGGGAAGGTGATGTTGGCCTCCATTCACTGCGGATAACAACAACAGGCAGGGATTACACCCTCGCTCCCATTGTAGGATGCCTGCTGAAATGTGGGAGTCTCTGTGTACTCCTTGGATGCCGCACAACCTCAAACAGACCATTGTCCGCAGCAAGCTACCCAGCCTTCAGGAGAACAGTGATCACGACACCACACAACCCTGCCACAGCAAACTCTGCAAGACGTGCCGGATCATTGACACGGATGCCATCATCTCACGTGAGAACACCATCCACCAGGTACACGGTACATACACTTGCAACTCGGCCAACGTTGTCTACCTGATATGCTGCAGGAAAGGATGTCCCGAGGCATGGTACATTGGGGAGACCATGCAGACGCTACGACAACGGATGAATGAACACTGCTCGACAATCACCAGGCAAGAGTGTTCTCTTCCTGTTGGGGAACACTTCAGCGGACACGGGCATTCGGCCTCTGATCTTCGGGTAAGCGTTATTCAAGGCAGCCTTCACGACACACAACGCAGAGTCGCTGAGCAGAGACTGATAGCCAAGTTCCGCACACATGAGGACGGCCTCAACCACGATCTTGGGTTCATGTCACATTATCTGTAACCCCCACGTCTTGCCTGGGCTTGCAAAATCTCATTAACTGTCCTGGCTGGAGACAATTCACATCTCTTTAACATGTGCTTAACCCTCTCTCCACTCACATTGTCTGTACCTTTAAGACTTGATTACCTGTAAAGACTCGCATTCCAACCATTATTTTGTAAATTGAGTTTGTGTCTTTATATGCCCTGTTTGTGAACACTTACCCGATGAAGGAGCAGCGCTCTGAAAGCTAGTGGCTTTTGCTACCAAATAAACCTGTTGGACTTTAACCTGGTGTTGTGAGACTTCTTACTGTGTTTACTCCTTGGATGCCAGAAGAGGATAGGATTAGCTGGTGACATCACGATGACCAAAGAGCATAAACCATTAATTGTGCAGTATACATTTGTAGTGATGATCTGTAATTACCAATAAACGGTAATAAAATGGGGACAGAGTTTACAGTCTGTAATTTAAAACTGTAAAGTGCCTAATCAGAAAATGAGGTGCACTGAGCTTCACTTTAACACTGCAGCAAGCTGAGGACAGTTGATGTGAAGGGAAAGCGGTGAAGGAAAATGGCACGCAGCCCAAAGCTCAGGGTCATGCTTGTGGATTGAGCAGAGATGTTCCACAAAGCAGACATTCAATCTGTGGTTGGTTCTCCCCATGTTGATTTGATTTATTATTGCCACATGTATTAGTATACAGTGGAAAGTAAAGTATTGTTTCTTGCACGCTATACAGACAAAGCATACCGTTCATAGAGAAGGAAAGGAGAAAGTGCAGAATGTAGCGTTACAGTCATAGCTAGGGTGTAGAGAAAGATCAGCTGAGTGCGAGGTAGATCCATTCAGAAGTCTAATGGCAGCAGGGAAGAAGCTGTTCTTGAGTCCGTTGGTACATGTCCTCAGACTTCTGCATCTTTTGCCCGACGGAAGGTGGAAGAGAGAATGTCCGGGGTGCGTGGGGAATCGTTGAAGGGAATGCATTGTGAGCAGCAAATATAGTGCACTAAAAGAAGTAATTCGCTGTTTCTCCTAGGAGTGCTGGAGCCTTGGATAATGGGGAGGGGTTAGGTATCCCATCTCCTGCAATTGCATGGGAATGGAGAAGGGGTGAGAGCAGAGGTGCAGGAAATGGATCAGACACGGCCGAGGGCTCCGTCAACCACGACACTGAGCTCTTCTGCAGTCACTTTCACGCTCATTTCACTGGCATGGCATCCTCTTCCCCAAACGCATTCACCCCAATCCCCGTAACTCCACATATTTAGTACACTAATCCCTCTAATCTATGCATCCTGGGACACTAAGGGGCAATTTAGCATGGCCAATCAACCCAACCTGCACATCTTTGGACTGTGGGGGGAAACTGGAGCGCACAGAGGAAACCCACGCAGACATGGGGAGAATGTGCAAACTCCACACAGACAATGACCCAAGCCAGGAATCAATCCCGGGTCCCTGGAGTTGTGAGGCAGCAGTGCTAACCACTGTGCCACCATGCCGCCCACACGGTGAGACAAAGTCTATCGTTCCAACTACTGCCCAGATAGCTGGGTAACTCGGGACTGACTGAGCAACAAGTTACTGCCTAGTTAGTACGGCTCAATAGAATGAGTGGGGACATTTAACCAATGTCACTGGTGGAAGATATGACATTTAAAAATTAAATTAATTATGCTATACGGGGAAATACTTTGCAATCTCAAAATGACGCTCATTCTCCCATTCTTCTTTGAGCATTATTCCACTTGCTTGGGTCTGTGAGCTGCAAACTGACAGAGCCGCTGAGCATTAACCAGGCAATATCACAGTAATTAAATGTCGCCACACAAGAGAATTATAGATCGCGGCTTAAAAATAGTTACGTGGCCAACTTTTAAAAAAGCTATTTCATTGCATTCGAGAAAATCAAAGGCATTTAAATGCACTCAGGTATTCCAAAAGGACAAGCAATCAAATTACCCGACTATCAACTAAGAATGATTTTGTATATGATTTGATTTTTTTGTCAGAATGATGAAAGGAGCTTTCCTTTGAGCTTGTGAATCTATGGTGATGAGATAGCAACTGGATCCAAAAAAGAGACATTCACTCTAGAGGGCAATGAACAAAACACAGACTGTCTGGGGAATAACACAGTGCTGTCTGCACACAGACACTGCAATTGTGGAACCAACAGAAAGGTTGTTTACGTTTAACACAAAACAAAATGGGCCAAGGACAGAACCCGAGAGAGACACAGGAACAGAAATGCAGGTTTAATCGGCCCGGTTTATTGGCCTGCGTTAGAAGCAGATGGAATCAGCTGAAAACACAAGATGAAAAATAGAATAATTAGAATAATTAGCATCTGCCAGACAGCCTGAACTCGGTCAATCAAAATGGGCAGATCCAATGACGTCACAACTAGAAAAGGAATTCATTTCCTCGGAAGCAAATCATCAGAACTCCTCCAGGAGGGTGATGTGGATTTTTAATCGTTAAGGATACTGTTCTTTGTTTATATAAATTTGTGTCCGTGTACATATTTATGATACGTAGCGGTTGCCTGAGCTTTCAATTATGTTGTGAGTGTAAAGCAAGCACTATTCAATCGGCCCCAACTGATTTTCCACTGAGGTTTTGCACCTGTGTACAATCCAAATCGCACACTTAACTCCTCTGTCACGATTTGCTGTGATACGCTTTCCCCCAACGGTCGTGCATTACAGTTAACTGTAGGCACCTACACTTTACTTATCTTCAGTCCTTTTACCAGCCTGTGGTATCGCAGCTACTCCTAGCTTCAGTTCCTAGATCAATTCCTTTAGGCAGCCTTACAGATAAGCTTTCCATTTATTTCCTTCCCTGGACCACTGTGTTCCCAGCAGCTAAATGTTATATTTCAGCTGTTTAAATGCAATTAGAACCTGTTGTCTGCCCTTCTGGCATCTGCTTCTGCTTTTAAGAACAGAAGAAATAGATTTGATTTATTGTCACATGTCTCAACATAGTGAAAAGTATTGTTTCTTGCGCGCTATACAGACAAAGCATACTGATCATAGAGAAGGAAACGAGAGAGTGCAGAATGTAGTGTTTCAGTCATAGCTAGAGAGTAGGGAACGGTCAACTTAATGCAAGGTAAGTCCATTCAAAAGTCTGACAGCAGCAGGGAAGAAGCTGTTCTTGAGTTGGTTGGTATATGTCCTCAGACTTTTGTATCTTTTTCCCGAAGGAAGAAGGCGGAAGAGAGAATGTCCGGGCTGCGTGAAGTCCTCGCTGCTTTGCCGAGGCAGCGGGAAGTGTAGACAGAGTCAATGGATGGGAGGCTGGTTTGTGTGATGGACTGAGCTACATTCATGACCTTAATAAGAGCGAAAGCAGGCTGTTTAGCCCATCAAACCTGCTCCAGATTTCAGTCAGATTACGCCTGATCTTTGGAATCAACTCTATCTTCCCAAACGGCTGTTGCTTTCCTTGCTGCCCCAAATCTATTGATATCAGTCTGAATATAATCAACATCTGAGCATCCAGGGCCCTCTAGGATGGAGAATTAGAAAGATTCCAAAGGTTGTGAATGAAGAAATTTCTCCTTATATCGGTGAAGAGCTGACCCTCTCATCCTGAAATGATAACTCTCCGGCCTCGGTGTTCCCCCGCAAGCCATTTCAGCATCTACTCATTCAAGCCATTGAAGAATTTCATACTTTTCAATGGGATTACCTCGGATTCTCCTAGACGGCAGAAAACATAGGCCAAGTCCACCCATTCTCATCTTACAGAACACCCTCTCATTCTTGAAATAAATTGAGTGAACCTTCATTTCATCCCCTTTAAGGCTGGCATATCCTTCCCTAAGGTACAGACCAAAACTGCACCCAGTCTTCCGAATCTAGTCATCCTCACATTGTGGGTTGTGGGATCTTGCTGTGTGTAAATTGTATTTCCTACATTAAATGGTGACTGCACTATAAAAGTACTTCCTTGGCTGTAAACGCTTTGGGACATTCTGTGGTCGTATCAGATGAACTGGCAGAATTACAGCAAGCACTGAATTTTACTGATTCCATTTTGAAGGTACAGCACTTCACAGTAATGGTAGGCCACTGGTAAGAATTAACAGAAAAGCTTTTAGTGAAAATCTTCTGAATAGCACGCATAAAACCCAGGGATGGGAAATTCTGACATTTTTCCAATTCAAAGGCTGTGATCGTGACCCCAAGCATAATATTTCTTGTTAAATTTGTAATGTGGACATATCTCGGTTCAAATCTACTTTGTTTCAAATCCCAAGCAATTTGGCACTCATACTGCTTTCCTTATGTTACTGCGCTTGACTTCTACAGAAATAGACCTCTTGGTTTGGCCCAGTTGTAATGCCAACTCTCACTTTGATCAAGAATGTGTCACCAGAGCTTCGTAAAGCAACACTTACTGCTCTTCTCGCAGGCACAGATCCTGTTCCTTCACCTGCACTGGGATCCAACTCCATGAGTACCAGCTGCCATATTGTGTTTTGCTAGTTTGCTCATTCTTCATGTCCAAGCAGCAAATTCCGGAGAGCCATTCAATAACAGAATCTGACCCTGCTCTCAAACATGCCAACTTCAGTCTCACCAAATTGATATCAGGAGAGAGCACCCTGGCTGACATCTTCATGCCTCATCCCCAAGTGTGACTGACCGAAATGCTGTCACACTTTTGTCATTTAGACTTTGAGAATGTGAATAAAGACTTGCATTATTTTGCACCTTTCGTGAACTCAGCACATTCTGAACTGCTATACCGCCAATAAAGAACTTCTGAAGTGCGCTCATTGTTGTGGGAAACACAGCAACATCCAGCACAGTGAAATAGTGACCAGGTAGTCTGTCTTAGTGGTGTTGGTTAAGATATAGAAACAAGTCAGACCACTAGGGAGAACTCTCATAATAGTGTCAATAGCCCAGATGAGTGTGTAGAACGCAGTTTAAGATCCCATCAAAAAAAGCATCTCCAACAGCACAGCATTCTCTCAGTACTGCAACGGAAAGTCAACCTAAAGTAAGCGCTCAAGTCTCCAGGGTAGGACTACAAACGTCTTGCTTACACACTAGGCCATGACTAAGAAACAGTCTGTACACAGGGGAATATGGCTTTGATGGGTGCCAATCTGGATCAGAATATCAATATTCATTGAATCCTACAGTGCAGAAAGAGGCCATTCAGCCCATCGAGTCAGCACCGACCACAATCCCACCCAGGCCCTATCCCCATAACCCCATGCATTTACCCTAGCTAGTCCCCCTGACACTAAGGGGCAATTTAGCATGGCCAATAATCCACCTAACCCGCCCATCTTTGGAGTGTGGGAGGAAACCGGAGCATCCGGAGGAAACCCACGCAGACATGGGAAGAACGTGCAGTCTCCGCACAGACAGTCACCCAAGCCGGGAATCGAACCCTGGCCCCTGGCACTGTGAGGCAGCAGTGCTAACAACTGTGCCACCGTGCTGCCCCAAACATTGCCTTTCTCCTTCAGACACTGAGCGCGAGGCTGCAGTAAATAGAGTCAAGAGCTTGAACTATTTTGCAAACTGAGTTGATCGGGTCACTAAAAGCCACTGAAGATGAAGGTGCTAGCAGTTACCATACAGTCAGCTAAATGCAGTCACACTCGTGCAGGCCCTACACTGGAAAATGGCTGCCTTTCCAATCACTAAAAAGATCAATTAGCTTTGCCGATATGCAGTGTTTTAGTGAGGCTGATTTAATTATAAACAGCTGCACAAAACTGCTATTGCAGAAAGTACATCACTAAGTTTCTGGATCCATAGGGTGTTGTTCAGAAAAAGTTTCTTAATCCATAGTATGTTCTTCAGAAGATTAAACAAGCCATCTGTTACTGCATAATATTCATTATGCCTGTTCATCAGAAACCGAAAGCCCAAGGACCACCTTGCTGCTGAGCTTTGGGTGTGTCAGTGCATTTAGACATCAAGTATCAAGGTAACTGGGCCTCATGGCTGCTGATACTGCAGAACTTGCTTTAGCCACCAGGGGGAAACACCTAGCAGCTTACTGAAAGCCAGTCGTGGCTGAAGCCAGTGCCAGCGGACTCAAAATTTCCCTAAAATAGCCTGAAATCCGAGCACGGTGTGGCAATTAGACCTTCAAAGTGTACAAAAAAAGAAATCACTCTGCTGGTAGCTCATCAGATATTGTATAAACTAATCAGCAACTGCTCAAAAATTACAGGTTAATTGCATTACATTATTCTTCAGCAAACCTGATCGGTGTTCAGGCAATTCTGAGTGGAATGACACAATTTCTGCATAAATATTCAATTCTCAAAACATTGTTACCAGTGATCTTGAATTAGAACCTAAACTAATTAGTGAGAGTAGATGGAAGTGGCAATATTTCATTCTATTCCCACACTACATGAGACAAGTCACCAAGCGCTTCAGAAATTCAGTGTGCATCCTGCAGAACAATGTATGATTTTAATTAATAAATCAGAATGAATGCACACTTCATCCTTGACAGAGCTTATGTCCTCCGGCACCATTGCTGTGATTAGCAGTGTGCTTTTTACAATCTGTGCATGTTACCACAGAAGTAGACATGCTATTATTTAATAGTATGTATGGCACATTAAGGGACCATCCACATTAGAAAACTGCCACTGATTCGGGAGTGTGGGAGTGTACACAAGCACAAATAGCAGCATACTATCACTGCAGGCTGAACATGTACCTCAGTCCATCAACATTCAACCACATAGTCCTACAGTACAGATAAGATAGCATTTATACAGATGAGGCAGCCCAGTGTCCTTTAACCACAGTATCCAATTATTTCTTAAATTATCCCAGGGTTCTTGCTTCCACTGCTCTATCATGCAATGGTCACCCTTTTTGTGAAGAATTTCCTGATAGAAGTACTAAACCACAGTGGCACAGTGGTTAGCACTGATGTCTCACAGCACCAGAGACCCGGGTTTGATTCCTGGATTGGGTCACTGTGCGGAGTCTGCACGTTCCAGCTAGTTTGAGCCAGTGGATTCTCTCATCTTTCTCTCACACTTGATTTCAAATAATTCTCCAGATTAATCTTTCCCAATCTCTTAACTATCTTGCACATCTCATCACCTTGTCAGGCTTCTCTAGTGATCAAAAAGGCAAGCAGAAGGTTGGTTTTTGGCCTGAATTGTCATCCTCGAAGCGAGTAGTGGAAGTCGGGAAAATTCCCAGCTCGGCCTGACCCCCCTGGGGAGTAAGTGCCCGCAAAGACAGGAACTGGGTTGTTGGGCCGGTCAGCCTTGGGAGAACATTTGCTGGGTCTGTAGACAGGCTGCTAAAAGGCCCACTTCAATACTGTGGGACTTATTCCCAATTAAAACAACACCACAAAGACCCTCCAGCCCTCATCCCCTCACTTCCCAAACACTCCCTTTGCCCAATCCATTCCTCTAAGTAATCCCCAAAGCACCCCATGCGCTAAACTATAATCTTTCCACCCACCCCACATGGCCCCTCATTCCTCCTATGCCAGGCTATGGCAATTCCATGCCTACTGATGCACTCTACACTGTCTTCAACCAATGAACCCCATAGTGTATAACGGAATGTGTAAAAAAAGCGTTGTCATTTGTAACATTCTCCCATTTTGAAACAAAATGCTCACTGCAAGTGAATTAAATAGTAAATCATCCAGCCCCTTTAAAGTAAATAATAATAACCAGAAACCACTGAAACTACTTACTTGTGCAAACAAATATTTTGAAATTGACAGTAGAAATCAGAGCCTGATGTTTTCTCTGAAGTGCAGGTGTTTTAGTCCCTTAATGGTTGTCCGTTCTCTCAGCCAAGCTTACAAAATGTTTGATCAACAGTTCAAGCCCTGATGTGTTAATTTCATGATGTTTGTTTATACAAGCCAAGTGGTTTCAAGGGTCTTTGACTTTGTTAATGTCACTTTAAAGGCGCCGGATGATTGACACTTCTATTAGCTTGCAATGAAATTCTGATTTTTCAACATAGGTGAGAGTTACAAACATTTTTTTTAAAAAGGTTTTGTTCCCACTATACACTAGAAGGTGCACTGGTCTATGACAGCACATAGTGAGTCAATTTGCATGGAAGTGCCGTAGCCTGGCATAGGGGAAATGAGGGCCCATAGGACCTGGGTGGAAGGGCAGAGCTTGGTATACAAAGAACAAAGAAAATTACATCACAGGAGAGCAGGCCCTTCGAGCCTCCAAGCCTGCACTGACCATGCTGCCTGACAGAACTAAAACCCCCTACCCTTCCAGGGACCATATCCCTATCCTCCCATCCTATTCACATACTTGTCCAGATGCCCCTTAAAGTCACTATCGTATCTGCTTCCACTACCTTCCTCGGCAGCGAGTTCCAGGCACCCACCACCCTCTGTAAAAAAAGACGTGCCTCATACATCTCCTTTAAACCGTGCCCCTCGCACCTTAAACCTATGCCCCCTAGTAATTGACTCTTCCACCTGGGAAAAAGCTTCTGACTATCCACTCTGTCCATGCCCCTCATAATCTTGTAGACTTCTATCAGGTCGCCCCTCAACCTCTGTCATTCCAGTGAGAACAAACCAACTTCAAAACCAACCAAAATCAAAATCAAATCAAGAAACAGAATTGTGCTGCATAAAGGTCAGTGGTAAGCTGAAATTCTCTCCCAGCATAAAGTTATGAATCCTGGCTAATTGAAATTTTCTAAACTGAACAATAAATATTTGCTTGAAAAGATATGGCTCTAAGGCGGGGAAGTCGAATTGAGGTAAAGATCAGCCATGATCTGATGGGCTCAAAGAGATGAATAGCCTTCATCTGCTATCTTTACAGGCTGAAAAATGCTGCTTTCTCCGGTCTTTCCTCATAGCTCAGAACCATGACATTTGGAATTAGCCTTATTACTCTTCTCTCTACTGCTTGCAGCACTTTTGTCTCCTTTGGGTCAGAACTGGACACATTATTCATGCTGGAGTTCGATTAGAGCACTGTGCAATCTGATCATTATTTCCTCGGACTTGTTGTAGCCTTGTAATTCAGCGTTCTGTTGGTTTTGTTGATTGCTATTCTGAACATAGTGCTCAGCGCTGCTGCTGTATTTTGTGCATGACACTCCACCACTATACGCAAGAGTACACTGGTGCCCTGTACAATCTCAAATAGTAAAAGACTACCACTGTATGCATCACCACATACAATTACAAACTACATGCATTATGTAAAACAGGACACTTCACTGTAGCCTGGGAATGCTAATGGAACGCGGGGGCATGGTGGCACAGTGATCAGCACTTCAGCCTCACAGCGCCAGGGACCCAGGCTCAATTCCAGCCTTGGGTGGCTGTGTGGAGTTCGCATGTTCTCCCCCTGTCTGCGTCGGTTTCCTCCGGGTGCTCTGGTTTCCTCCCACAGTCCAAAGATGTCCGGGTTAGGTTGATTGGCCATGCTAAATTGCCCCGTAGTGGCAGAGGGATTAGTGTGGTATATACATGGGGTTATGGGGATGGGGTTACAGGGCTTGGGTGGGATTGTCATTGGTGCAGTCTTGGGCTGAATGGCCTCTTTCTACACTGTAGGGATTCTACGATTCTATTCTATGGAACAGTAAAAATACTACACTTTTAAAAATTCTAAATCAGAGTAATTGTCATACTGACCAATGCCACAAAGCCGGAAACTTTATGGAACCAGTGACCGAGGACACGAGGGGGGATTTATTTTTGCGCATTTAACTTGCAGGACATTGGTTCCACAAAATAGTCTTACATCTTTTAATGTGCATCTGTTTCCCAGATTCACAGACACTTCAAATGTAATCAGCACCCAGCCAATGATCTGTTTATCCTCACATACCCAAAAGTGCAGTAAGTTACCAAATGGTACAGAAATAGACTGGCGTTAGTAGTCACTTAGATCACTCTAACATGTTAAAAATCTTAAAGCATTTTCTTGCCATTATAAACCACCATGTTTCATTAAACATTTGAATAAATAATCTGTGAAACAGCAATGAGAACACAAATAGAAAGTGAACCTCGTATAAGTTCGATTTTTAACTAGATCTGGATCAGAGGTTAAGGAATAGCTTTGATCTAGAAGGAATGCTGTTTTCATCACTCACACCTGGTTTCTCAGTAAGAGAATAGCTTGGAATATTGCACAATAGTTAATGTTACAGGTCAAATCTATCAGACTCGAGAAGCTAACTCTGTTTCTCTCTCCACAGGTGCTGCCAGACCTGCTGAGTTTTTCCAGCATTTGGTTTTCATGTCAGATTTGACCTCCACAGAATTTTGCTTTCATTACACAATAAATAGATTGTTTTAAATACCCATGATTACTACCATGAGAACAGAAATAAAAATATAGGAGGAAAAAGTTCAATAGGCATCTCCCTTTACTTTAAATGTCAATTTCATCCATTCCCTGATGCCCAGAGTTCCAGATACTCTTTTTTTTAAAAAATGCATTCTACATTTCTGCTCAGCGCTGTTGCTATTTCCTGGCCAGCTCGGTCTATACCATTCTGCAGAGAATTCATTATCTCTATTTTATTGGATCTGAGGGAAATGAATAAAGGTAGCTTGATACCATCAGACTATTTGACCTTAGGGGTGACAGCAAAGCATCCATCACCCTTGGACGTCCTCCTTGCAATCGATGGACTCTCTGCCAACAAATCTAATTTCCATAATTCCAAGAGGCAAAGACTGAGATGAATTTGAGTCAAGGGCAATTTGCTTTTGTTTTCTGAATACTCGGCTGATCAAAGTGAGGCTGTTCGTGCTGGGACTGGAACCTCTCATTTCCTCTTTACCTACTTTAAATAGCAGCTGCACCTTTCAGTTTTCTTTCCTCCATTGTTTGGGTTTTTTTTGTAGATATAGAAGGTTGTTTAAAGAAAAAAATCAGAAGTCGAAGCTGTTGTTCCATTTCAGATAAACGGTGGGGCAAGGTAAGAGGGCAGGAACATTGTTACCGAATTCTATCGCCTAGCCCGCCACAGAATCGGAGTGGGCGAGGGGCAGACAATGAAATGTCCATTGACCTCGGGAGGGAATTTCCGAGCAAAGCCATAAAATCCCGCCCCACCTTGAATCTGAAAAAATGAGTTATTTTGAATGCCTGAGAAAAATCAATCTGGAATAGAAACATTAGTGCCTTCTAAATTTCAAGTTCAGGACCCATTGAATTATTCCCTATAATCTATTAAATTTAAATCATCTTTCCCCTTCAGTGGATCAGCAGTCGACAAAAAAATATTCTGGGTCATATGATGAAGTAAATACAGCAGTTCACTGGCTTAACCAGGAACTACGTTTTTGTTTATATCATTTGTCATTGTCGGGATGCAAGATTTGCTGGAAAAGCCAACGCTTACAGGCCATCCGTGGCTCTTTTGAGAAGATGATGGCCGGATTTCTTTTTGAACCACTGTGATCCACGTGGTGAAGGGGCTTCTAAATTGCTTTCATGCAAGATGCTCCAGGGACAACGAAGGAATGCCAATATAGGCCCAAGTCAGGATGATGTGTGGGATGTGATGGTGTGTGACTTAGGGGGTGATGGTGTTCCCTAGCTCTTGTTGTTCTTGACCCATCAAGGTCACTGGCACTAGGATAGAGCCTTGATGATTTGCTGCAGTGTAGACTACAGGTGATACAGACTGCTGGTTAGGCTAATGAATGAGGTATTAATCTATTCGTCAAGTGTTCTTTGAAATGTTAACAAAGGATCTATCTTCCATAATTCATTATTTTTTGACATAGGAATAAATATCAGAATTAAAACATTGCTATTTAAGCACAAATCTAGCTTAGCTTGTGGGTGTTCGATTAACACACAGAACAAGATTTGTAAATTATTTGAAGGAGCCTTGAAATTTTTTCCACTCCTTAGACACTTCCAGTTGTGTTGAAAATACTATTAGGAAAAAGAAGAAATCACCTGCCCACTATCCCAGCAAGGGACAGGATGTGCCATCAAGAAAGACTCAAATAACAATGAACTTTCCAATTTGCCAAGTGCAGAAAAGGCACTTAAGTTCAACCCTTGAGAATTTCCTCCATCTCCAACAACTAAAAGGTTCGAAAGGCGAGGTTAAGTATTCTTGATTGATTTTGACGCTTCTAAAAAGTGCAATCCATCTTGACAGCATGACTCAGTATTAGCTTAGATAATAGAATGAAAAACAGTTTATTCAGTAGGGCAAATATTTTGAAAAAAATGGCAGCATTGTTATGTAGTAGGGTATTTTACTATAACTTAATCTGACAGTATTGTTCAATACACTAGCAATAATGAATTTCTCACCTGTTAGACCGAGAACTGTGCTGACTAGGTTAAGGCACATAGTCATTACAGGACGTAAAAGTCTCACAACATTGTGAATAATGCTCTGTAATGTTTAAACTTTCCTGATTTAAATGGCTTTCTTTCCTAACCTTGTCAGCTTTGGTGGTTCCCCTACATTATGAATTTAGCCCCTTCACACAGGTTCCTCACTTAAATAAAAATACTGGTGACATTATGATGAGATTTCTGTATCTCTTGTTTCAAGAGATATGTTTAGCCATTGACTTCCAACACATGAACTCACACATTGGACAGCAGAACTCCTCACAGTGCCAGCGACTGGGTTCAATTCCGGCCTTGGGTCACTGTCTGTGGGGAGTTTGTACATTCTCCCAGTGTCTGCATGTGTTTGCTCCGGTTTTCTCCCACACTCCAGTGATGCGCTGGTTAGGCTGATTGGTCATGCTAAAATTGCCTCCTGGTGTCCCTAAGAGGTTTGGGGAATTAATGGGGTAAACATGTGGGGTTACAGGGATAGAGTCTGGAAAAGATGCTCTGTTGAAGAGTTGGTGCAGACTCAATGGGCCACATGGCCTACTCCTGCACTGTGGGGATTCTATGACTATCAATATTGTCCTGTGTCATCAATACATCTGGGCTATATTTCAAAATTCAAAATAATTAAAAGCCATGGAAGACTATAATCTTCATGGGAAGATGACTGTGTCGCCTTGCCCTGCGCAATTTGCCTCCTCATCCATTTGGTGCCAGGATCCAATGTGCTACTTTGAATCTTAAGAGAGAATGACAAGGTCATTCAGAGTTTCCATGTTTATTCTCATTTCTCACTATCCTTCAACACATCATAATGACACCTTCATTCAAATGCAAGGCTTGAAAATTGGGTTTGATCAAAAATAATGGCTCCGTGAGTTCACTGATCAATGCTATATAGTTTCAGTTGATACATGGAATCAACGTGAGGAAGGGTTAAGCCAAAAATGCAACAGTAATGAGAAATGCACATGAATCCACGTGGATACTTCAGACATATGAAGCCAGGGATATAACCAGCAAACTTGCATAGGTAGAAGATGTTTCTTAAAGTTTAAAGTTTATTAGTGTCACAAGTAGGCTTACATTAACACAGCAATGAGTGAAAATCCCCACTCTGGCACCTGTTCGGGTACACTGAGGGAGAATTTAGTGTGGCCAATGCCACCTAACCAGCACATCTTTCGGACTGTGGGAGGAAACTGGAGAATCCCGAGGAAACCTACGCAGACACAGGGACTCCGCACAGACAATGACCCAAGCCGGAATTGGAACCCGGGTCCCAGGTGCTGTGAGGCAGAAGGCTGTAAGATGTATCTTCTGAAAAGGAGAAATGAAGGAGCGGAGGGGAAAACAGAGCTGCACAAGCATAAAGGCGACATACACTGAAGAAGCAGTGGGAAAAAAAATGCGCACACAGACTAACATAAAATGCAACAGAAATGCAACACTGAGCGATCACTAAATGATCAACTGAGTGATATAATCACCTCAGATTCAGGCGCTGTTTTGTTCATTTTGCTGTATCTTAACAGCCCAGATGCAAAGAAACATTTGGAGTTCTGAAAAAGAGCTCTGTAGGTTGGCACAATAACAGAAAAGACTGGAAAATCTCAGCAGGTCTGACAGCATCTGTGGAGAGATTTTCCAGCCTTTCCTGTTTTTGTTTCAGACTCCAGTATCCGCAGTAATTTTGCCTTTATCTTTGTAGGTTGGTAATGTCAATTGAAATGCAAAGTGTTGCTGCAGGAACAGTAAGTAGAAAGAGGCTACATTGTACAATATGAATTTGACAATTATGCAATTCACCAATCCAAATTAATTTGTGCTTTTCATGAATATTAAGGTTGATCTACTATTAAAGTACATTGTCAAACACACTTCCACAAAAAGCAAATATTTTCAAACATGACAAAATTGAAACCATCATACTTAAAATATTTTTAAAATGAAGACGCAGTATTCTAAATAAGCTCACATTAAGCACATTATAACACATTAGAAAAAGGAACAAAATTATACTCTGCTGACTTTTATTAATGAGGGAGGCAAAACCAGTGAACCCACCCATTAAGTGTGCAGATTCTTTAAATGTTAATGCACAGTAAGTTCAGGGATTGGCTTGTGTGTGACCTGTGCAGGAATGTGGTGCATCCCGCACTCGACTCTGAAAGGAATTATTTTTAAATAAAGTGCAGTTCCTAACTATCAAAAGTGTCGGAATGTTGTTTGAAATATTGCAGCCATGAGACCAATACTGAGGAGACACAATGAACCAGAATTTACTGGAATGTGACATTTGCCCAATGCCCCATTTATTAAAGTCACTCATTGACTCAACTTCCTTCTTGCACAGCAAAGCACTGGATGAGCAAGTCGATATTGATGAGGTCACTGGGCGTCTGGGACTACACCCTGGGCGGAATTTTCCCACCCGCCACGGGAATCATAGCGGGCAGGACGCGGACCATGCAAAGGTCCGTTGACCTCAGGCGGGATTTTCCGGTCTCGGGACGAGCGCGGCCGTCTCGGGAATATCCCGCCCGTCTCTTGAATCAATGAGATTCAAAAGCAGAAAAGGAAAGTCAAAGTAGATGCAGAAGAGAAAGAAAAGGAAGATCTAATTAAGAGAGAATTTAAAAAAACAGAAAAATAAATAAGTATTCTTCTAATAAAAATTAAATCTGAGGAACAATTATTGCATGAATGTGACTCCATCCTCATTGCGGGCAGCATGGTGGCACAGTGGTTAGCATTGCTGCCTCACAGCTAAAGCGACATGGGTTAGATTCCCGGCATGGGTCGCTGTCTGTGTGGAGTTTGCACGTTCTTCGCCATGTCTGCGTGGGTTTCCTCCGGGTGCTCTGGGTTCCTCCCACAATCCAAAGATGTGCAGATTAAATGCATTGGACATGCTATGTTTCCCCTTAGTGTCGCGGGATACATAGGTTAGAGGGATTAGCAGGGTAAATCTGTGGGGATAGGGCCTGGGTGGGATTGTTGTTGGTGCAGGCTCGATGGGCCGAATGGCCACCTTCTGTACTGTAGAGATTCTAAGATTCTATGATTTGTTCCCATTCTGAGCTGGAGAGATTGAGGGGCACTGCAGGAAAGTAAATTGAGGTCACTATCAGGGTACTTGTGTGGTTAAATACGGTCTTACATTTCTGCAGCAAATTTAATTGGTTTTTAAATGCAAGAATCATTTGAAACTCATGGCGAGGTTATCAGCAAACTCCTGCTTCCATGAGGCTAATGTTAGATATGTCCAGAAGGCTGTGGCAATTCACAACTCATGGTTATATTTCTCACATACACGAGAGAATGTATCCTCCCATAGACCTAGGAGGCGGGGTTCAAAGTTAAGGCAGAAATGAGGAATTTGGTGTCCCGGAGGGGAGTTGGTCTTTCCAACTCTCTTCCACAAAAAGCAGCAGAGGTTGGGTCATTGAATATATTCAAGGCTGAATAATTCCGATTTTTAATTGATAAAGGAGTCAATGTTTATGGGAGAAAGGCCGGAAATTGAAATTAAGGTCACAAGATCAGCTGTGGCAGAGCAGACTGATGGGTTAAATGGCCAATTCCTATTGCTTTCTCTTGTGGTGCACAACAAGCGAACCATTTCATTATGTTCCCAGCAAATTCTGTGCCAGTCTAACACAACAGGAGGTGCTATTCCTAGTTCACAAGGTACGATTTCAATTTTAAATGTACGTACTGCTTTCAGCAAGTCTGAAACCAATCACTGTCAAAGCATTCATTATCAATGACTTAACAAGTGAATTTACACAAGTGAATTAACTATTGCAAATGTTGTTAATGCAGTTATAAAAGAATCACTGCTGATTGCAGGAAAATGTTTAATAGAAGACAGTTTTGAGAGCACAAAATGTTCCATTTGATGCATGCATCAAACCATCATTATTGCAGATTAGATAAGAGACTAAGCTCTATTCGCACTGCCCAAATAGGGGGCTTTAACCCCCAAATCATAACACACCCTGCACCTGCGCAACACCCTGCACCCGCGCAACACCCTGCACCCGCGCAACACCCTGCACCCGCGCAACACCCTGCACCAGCGCAACCATCCTAAAAACCTGTATGAACATGACTGATCAGCACTTCGAAATTGTGGGGAGGTTTCACTGGAAGGGAATTGAAATTGCTCAACTCAATTCAGTGAAGACTGAGCTGAGAGAGAGAAAACAATCATCCCATCAGAATAGTCCATGTTGTAACTTAGTACATCACGCAGTCCTCTTCCCAAATTTCAATTACAACAACAACATTTTCCTTGTATTTATTGTATAATATTGCTGTGAATACACATCCAATCCAGGTATGGACCAGTGACATCGGTTCAAAGTAGACAAAGTTTGAGGTCCCAGGGACTTACTAAGAGAATGAAGCCAAAAGATTCCACAGGTTTTGAACAAACAAAATAAACTTTACAAAGTCAGAAAAGTGAAGCAATTTACAATATCTATCTTACAATCTAGAATTAACAGGGAAACTGTGGTTGAACACATTCACTGCACAATACATGGCAGATGTGACCCAGTCATTCCCCATGGATTTCCCAGTAACCCATCCAGACATTTGTATCCATTGAGTGACACAATCTCATTAAAATTCTGTCCCCCATTTGAGGGATTGCAAGTCTTCCCTTTTCCCTTTCAAAGATCTAATCTTAGAATTCCCGCTGAGACGGAATGCCTCAACAACTGCTCAATTTCCAGGGATTCAATCTCGTCTCCTGAGACTAAGCTCCCCTGGATTCCCAAGACTGCATTCCAGCACCAACTCTCAGACACAATTCCAGCTCTTCAGCCACACCAAGCAGAACATTGTTTCAAAGGATTACCTTTGCCCCAACAGCACAGAGTCACTGACCTTCTGCTGCCTTTTAGTTGTCCAGATCTTCTCCCCAGCCTTCAGTACTTGAAGGCTGTGTCAACCGGTCTCCTTCTCCCAATCCTCTCTCTCTTTGGGTCCTCTCCCAGAGGTCCTTTCACCTCTCTGTGGCTCTCCCTACCTCCGGTCCCGGGACTTCTCCGTATTATGGCGCCCCACTCCTGGGTCCCGTGAATGGACTTTTATACCATTCCACCACCTCCCCTCCTGCCCGCACACACAGGCACCCTGGGGCACTTGCCCCAGTCTGAAAATCTCACAAAACTGAACTGCGCATATGCGACTTGCTTCCAATTCCTGCGTGCGTGGAAACACCAGCAGCACCTCAGGACTTGTAAATCCTGACCTCTGCTCGGAAACCAAGTATGTTCCTATTTCTTAACAGGCGCCTTTCACAAATTCAGGACATTCAAAAACATTTTGCAGCCCAAAAGGTACTTTTGAAGTGTAGTCACTGTTGTAACATAGCAACAGACACAGCAGCCCGTTTCAGTAAACATGGTCCTTAAAAAAAGCAATGTCATAATGACCGGGTAATCGGTTTGAGAGATGTTGTTTGAAGGATAAATATAAGCCAACACTATTAATTTGTTGAACAGAGAGATATGGGATCTTTAAGTCCACCTGGATCTGCAGTTTAATATCTCATCTAAAAGGTAGTATGGCACTCACTCAATAGTGCACTGAAGTGTCAGCCTAGATTATGTGCTCAAGTCTCTGGAGTGGGATTTGAATTCAAATGATCTGACTCAGAAGCGACAGTGAATCATAGAATCCTACAGTGCAGAAGGAGGCCATTCGGCCCTTTGAGCCTACACCGACCACAATCCTTGGGCCTTATTCCAATAACTCCACATATTTACCCTGCTAATCCCACTAGGGTCAATTTAGCATGGCCAATCGACCTAACCCGCACATCTTTGGTCTGTGGGAGGAAACCAGAGCACCCAGAGGAAACCCACGCAGACATAGGGAGAATGTGCAAACTCCACGCAGACAGTGACCCAAGGCTAGAGTTGAACCTGGGTCCTTGGCGCCATGAGGCAGCAGTGCTAACTACTGTATGACCATGCCGCCCTGAGCTACCATTCCACGTAATATCAAAAAGCAGCTGAACAGACTGGATACTACAAAGGCTATGGGCCCTGACAACATTCCAGAGTGGTACGGAAGACTTTAATTCTCGAACTAGCTGCACCAATAGCCAAGCTGTTTCAGTACAGCTACAACACTGACATCTATTTGACAATGTGGAAAATTGCCACTGTATGTCATGTGCACAAAAAGCGGGACAAATCCAACCCAATCAATTACTACCCCATCAGTCTACTCCAGATCATCAGCAAAGTGTCGCTGACAGTGCTATCCTGCAGCACTTACGCTGCAACAATCTGCTTACCGATGCTCAGTTGGATTTCACCAGGGCCCCTCGGCTCCTGACCTCATTAGAGTATTGGACCAAACATGGACAAAAGAACTGAATTCCAGAGGTGAGGACAAAGTGACTGCCCTTGACATCAAGGCTGCATATAACTGAGTGTAGCATCAAGGAACCCTAACAAAACTGAAGGCAAAGGGAATCAGGGGAAAATCTCTCCATCCGTTGAATACCTAGTACCAAGGAAGGTGGTTATGGCTGCTGGAGGTCAATCTTAGTCCAGGGACATTGGTAAGGGAGTTCCTCAGGGTAGTGTCCTAGGCCCAGCCATCTTCAGCTGCTTCAATGACCTTCAGAAGTGCGGATGTTCACAGATGCACAAGTGCACAATGTTCAGCACCATTCACAACTCCTGAGATACTGAAGCAGTCCATGTTCAGAAACAGCAAGACCTGGGCAATATTCAGGTTTGGTCTGATAAGTGGCAAATAACATCCGCACCATACTAGTGTCAGGCAATGACCATCTGCAACGAGAGAATGTAACCACCTCCCCTTGACATTCAATGGCATTACTATCGCCGAGTCCCCCACTATCAACATTCTGGGGGGCTACCATTGACCGGAAACTGAACTGGATCAGTCATAGATATACAGGGCATTCAACAGCAAGTAACTAATTTCCCAACTCCCCAAAGCCTATCCGCCATCTGCAAGGCAGAAATCAGGAGTGTGATAGAATATTCTGCACTTCACTGGATGAGTGCAGCTCCAACAACACTCAAGAAACACAACACCATCCAGAAGAAAGCAGCCCACTTGTTTGAGACCTCACCTACCATCTTAAATATTTACCCCCTCCATCACTGGCAGCAGCTTATACAAGATGCAGAAGATATACAATTCGTCAAGTCTCGTTCAGCACCTTCCAAACCCACCAACTCCTGCATCTAGAAGGACAAAGGCATGTGAACAGCACCCCTGCCAGTTGCCCACCATGTATACACTATCCTCACTTGAAACTGTCACTGGGTCCACATGCTGAAAATCCCTTGCTAACAGCACTGTGGGTGTACCTACACAACATTATTATATACAAAACCATTATTCCTACAAAACTCATCTCCAAACTCTGTGGCCTAGGGCTTGGCTCCTCCCTGGTCTGCCTAATTCACAGATCGCAATCAGTAAGGATAGGCAACAACACTTCCTCCGAGATCATCCTCAACAAGGCTGTGTCCTCAGCCCCTTACTATACTCCTTATACACCTGTGACTGTGGGGCCGAATTCTCCTCCAACTCGAGTTTCAAGTTTGCCGATGACATCACCATAATGGGTTGGATCTCAAACAATGATGAGACGGAGTACAGGAAAGACAATCTGGTGAACTGGTGTGACGACAATAATCTCTCAATGTCAGCAAAACGAAGCAGATTGTCATCGACTTCAGGAAGCATAGTGGAGGACACGCCCCTGTCTACATCAACGGTTGTGAAGTGGAAATGGTCAAGAGCTTCAAGTTTCTAGGTGTCCAAATCACCAACAACCTGTCCTGGTCCCTCCATGCCGACACTATAGTTATGAAAGCCCACCAACGCCTCTACTTTCTCAGAAGGCTAAGGAAATTTGGCATGTCCGCTATGACCCTCACCAACTTTTACAGATGCACCATAGAAAGCATTCTTTCTGGTTGCATCACAGTTTGTGTCCTGCTTTGTCCAAGGCCTCAAGAAACTACAAAGGGTCGAGAACGTAGCCCAATCCATCACGCAAACCAGCCTCCCATCCATTGACTCTGTCTACACTTCCCACTGCCTCGGCAAAGCACCCAGCATAATCAAGGACCCCACGCACCCCGGACATTCTCTCTTCCACCTTCTTTCGTCGGGAAAAAGATACAAACGTCTGAGGTCACGTACCAACCGACTCAAGAACAGCTTCTTCCCTGCTGCTGTCAGACTTTTGAATGGACTTACCTTGTATTAAGTTGATCTTTCTCTACACCCTAGCTATGACTGTAACGCTACATTCTGCACTCTCTCCTTTCCTTCTCTACGCTCAGTATGCTCTGTCTGTATAGCGCGCAAGAAACAATACTTTTCACTGTATACTAATACACGTGACAATAATAAATCAAATCAAATAACATGGATTGCAGTTCAATAAGGCTGTTTACCATTACCTTCTCAAGGGCAATTAGGTACGGACAACAAGTGCTGGCTTAGCCAGTGATGCCCACATCCTAGGAATGAATAAATACTAATATACCCACAATATAAGTTGTCTGTATCGGCAACTTTATAAATAGGGCCAGAGCCACTTGCTCACCATGCCAGTTTGATTCTGAAATAAAGCGCATCAAAGTCATCCTGCGAGGCTGCCCTGATCAGATCATTTTCACTGTACATCACACAAACACACGAATGGGCCCAAGGCCCTGAAAAGCTGCCAGTCTACCTCAGATTACACTGAAACCGCAAGGTATCCGAAAGATTTGAGTAACAGGTGAAGCTGTTTCAAACAGCTACCAAGCAGGAGCGACACAAGTGTTACCCACCACTAACAGGATGCTGACATCAAGCTGAAAAGACCTCCTGCAGAACACACGAATGAGTAATGTGGTATATGAGTTTCAGCGCCAGTGTGGTGCTAGATATGTAGGCTGTACTTCCCAAAGACTGGCAGATCGTATCAAACTGTCTGTCCCTCCCGCTGTTTGCAACGAGCAAGATATAGTCCCCAACCAGCCTGTGCTTGCAAAACTCAAAACAGTGTCCAACATCAGATCTGTTTCTGTGCTTGCACAACATTTGCTAAGTAATATTCAGTCTAAGAATTACGCAGACAACCAATTTAAGATGGTCAGTCGGGCTTGCTGCATGTGTATGTATTGGAAGCTACAGATATTGATACATAGGGTCCTGTTCTTTGCAATCAGAAGGAACAGGTACATTGTAAAGTTTATTTATTGGTCACAAGTAAGGCTTACATTAACACTAATGAAGTTACTGTGAAATTCCCCTAGTCGCCACATTCCGGTGCCTGTTCGGGTCAATGCACCTAAGCAGCACGTCTTTCAGACTGTGGGAGGAAACCGGAGCACCCGGAGGAAACCCACGCAGACACACGGAGAACATGCAAACTCCACACAGACAGTGAACCAAGCCGGGAATCGAACTCAGGTCCCTGACGCTGTGAGGCAGCATGCTAACCACTGCACCACCAAGCCGCCCCGTGTGCCCATTTCAGCTAAATAAAATAAGTGACAGCCATTTGTCGGTTCATTCCTCAGGGCAATGCCAAGACCAGTGTCAAGATGCTTAGTTTAAATTTCAAACAAGGCTTGGCAATTAACTGTCAGTCGCCATCAACTGGTGCCCTCTCTATGGCAATGCTTCTACAAGATTCCACCTGCCAACCACTCTCTTCTCATACAGTATAAATTTGTTAATTTTCCTTGCATTATATTCTTGCAAATGTCCTGATGAGTGCAAGATGAAAAGCTTCGACAAAAATGTCTCTTTTTTAAGCAATACTTCTGTATTACCAAATAACCATTAATAATAAAAAGCTAAGGTTGACACGGACACTTTTTTTCACTTTCTAATTTCAGACTCAAAATGAATGGCACTAATCTACAGGCTCATCTATTCTTCTTCAAAGCTATTGTACCATCTCCTTAACCATTATTTGTGGTCAGTGGCTGGCTAGTTCACAACTAGATAACTCGTAGGCGAATATTTGCTTTTACAATCTAAAGGAGTCCAAGGTAGATTTGATCTGTGAGGATTGTTAGATCAACCATGATCCTATTGAATGGCGGAGCAGGCTCAAGGGGCCGAAAGGGTTACTCCTGTTCCTATTTCTTATGGTCTTATGATGTGGAGGTATTAGGCCAGTTCTTTGCTCTTCAATGTAGTCAGACAATCTAGGTATTAAGTCTTTGTTCCAAAAACAATCCAATTCCACTTTTGTTTTTCCTCCTCATTCCCCATTCCTTTCCTGAAGGCATCAAATCTTAACGGAGAATCATTCCAGGTTCACTGGCAGCCCCTGCACCCATTTGGTCGTTCTTCATGCAAGAGCCTTGGTGACTGTTTGACAGGCTATTCAATAGTTTGAAAGGGAATAAAAATATAACAAAACTTACTCCAATTTACAAATCAAATCAAGAGTTTAATAAAGAAACTTCATTGCTCCAAACTTAGGGCCATGCCCTGGGCCATTCCAAGCTTCCCACAATTCCCAACAGTTTCTTACTTATACTGATTCAGCTGGTCAGCTGACCATCACATCATTCTTGGTTCCATGGTTTACTGGGTCAGCTGACCCTTACAACTTGTTACCATTGGTCATATTACATCCAATACAAAGTTGTCACCGGTTACATTCCAACAATGAGGAGGGAAAAAGAACATTGCAATTAATTTTTCATGGTTCTCATCAGAAGTCCATGCACTTGCACGTCCCAGCACTGGTCAACGAATAGCAATAAGATAAGACACCACCTAATTCTTATCTTCCTAAAAATGGGGAAGTCGAGAGCAATTGTAACACCTTCAAGTTTCAGGATCTTTATTAATTTTTCTATATTAAATATTTTGGGGGAAAAAGTTACTTTAAATGTTGCATTTTAAAGAATAGCACATCCAGGCAATTTCATAAAATCACCTACAATGAGAGGCCAAGAGGGTTAAATTATGAGGACAAGTTGCATGGACCAGCACAAAGAGGATACAAACTTGATGTTAAAACCAGATCACTCAGAAGTGATGGCAGAAAGCACTTCCTTAGACACAAGGTAATGAGGTCCAGCACTACCTTCCCAAAATATTGAATGGAAGTCAACTGAAAATCTTCGATGATATATTTTTGTTTCGCATGTGTATTAAAGCTTATAAAACCAGGGTGGGTAAATGCCGTTAAGATAGGTATCATCCACGATCTAAACGGATGGTGGTACAGACTCAAAGGGCTGAATGGTCTGTGCAAATCAATTATCTTTGATGTTTTCTCAGCCTGTAAATTCATAAGCCATTCACTATCTTGTTCTGGAAATCGATAAAATCTCTCAGTCATTGCAGTAGAAGTCTGTGATCCTTACTCTGGTTGTTCACACAGAGCAATGAGAGGCTAGAACACAAGATGGCAAGTGCAGGTTTTGAAACAGGATGCTGCAGAAGAAGTTCATTATTTCACAAATAAAAGCTGAAAAGATTTTTGTCAAGAGCAAGAGGTCAGGAATGCAAGAACAATTCAAACAAACCATGATTAAGCAAACAATTATGACCCATTGACATGGGTAAACTGTGGTATATTCTTTCCGCATAATTTTGAGAAGATATGTTTTACTTTTTTAATTAAAAAGTGCATCGTGTGCAGTTTCACTCATCAATTTGTATCAGATCTCATCTCACCGAGTGTTTACTCGCTCTGCCTTAGAATCGACTGAAGCTGTACACAAGCAAAAAGAATAAACGCTCATTTCAAATCAAACAGCTGGGTAACGCTGTTAGTGCAAATGGAGAGAGAACACCAATCCATTGCCATCAAGGTAAAATGCTCAGGCCACTTATGGGAGACACTGGTGACAGCGTGCCAGCGAGGATATCTATTAAAGATCTGAATCTGCAACCAGGATCCTTTTCACCCCCTGGCTATCAGGTAATTGGGCACAGATTAAGGATGAAACCAGGGAGTGCCTGGTCAGCTTAGCTCAAGCAGTACATTTATCCACTGCGCAGTGAGGCACTCACCCCAACTTTATCTTAATATCAGTTCTGATAGTGAAAAAACACAAACCACAAGCATAGTGTCTCCTTTTACCAATTGCCTCTGCATTACAGCGCTACATACAAAATTTTATTGCCGGCTTTTAGGGTAACTAAAATGTCAGCCAGCCAAACATATTTGGACATCTCCCCCGAGGGACAAGACGTGTCAAATGCTCCAATCCAATTATGCATCTGCCGGCTGCAATGACCAGTTGTGGCTCTTTCCTAAGCATGAAATTCTACATATTACTTTTCAAAGAATTGTGAATTGGTTTCAACTCTCATGTGCATGGAGCTTACTATAGTATTCCTTGGAGCATTTTCACAGAGGAATAAAGTGAGACCATCACAGACTCTGCAATAAGAACTATTACAAATACAATCTGTCAAGGAACTTTAAATTGCCAAAGCTCTGTAATCCCCAAGAATACACAATTCCCACATGCAAACACATCAAAAGCTGACCCTTTTTTGACTGCTCCTTATGGATCTGGCTGGTATATTGGACATGAGCAATGCAGAGGCAATTAATGAAAGCTGACTCTGCAGATAGATAGAAATCTGAGGGCTGCTGTGTCTGGAAAGCTCCATTTTCCAAGTGCAGACATTTCCTCCACCCCACACCGCAAATCCTGCTGTGAAATCCACCACTGAAATTAATTACATTTCTGCTGAGAATCTCAAGGTTGCATCTGATTCAATTCAGTGGAGGGAATAGGGAAAACTCAATTAATCTGTAGCATAAACAGAATATATTAAAGGCACAGTAATTATTGTAAATGAAGTAGGCTGGGTGGGGTTAATTCAATCAAGTACATTTGCAGCTTTCTTGCCTTCCTCTTGCTTGTCCTTTAATATCCTGTGATTTTCATTGCTTTTATTTCTTTGGTGGAACTATGGCTATATTACAGTACTGCATCAACAGTACTGTGTCAGTCTGAATGGTAGGTGTAGTCTGAAATTCATGGTTAGCTGCAATTGAACTGGCCCCCGGGGCTGTGCTGGTAAACTGGTGGCAAATCTTAAAACATTAAGATACTGCTTAAGCTGTGTCTAACTGGCTCCCAAACATTTTTTAAACCCATTTCAACATCAAGCTTCAGAGACTTAAGATGGCTTCCATTACATTTCAAAGCAACAGTATAATCACATTCAAGATTTACATCTCCAAATAAGGGCTTTCACCAATTCCTCCATGTGGCATCTGTGATAAAGTCGAAAGCAACTGTTTGTGGCTTCGACAATGAATGATTTATTATATGTACACAAAAGAAGGGTCCGACAGAACTGCTATACATGTCTACTCTCCTCTTCTCCCTGGCCCCAACTGAGGTTCCTCCCTGTCCCAGGGACATGTGCCTTGCTCCAGATTGGCTCAGCTTCCCACGCAGCCCCTCCATAGGGTCACATGGCCCTCAAAGGATCGGCTCCTTAAAGGGGCCACGGTACCACACTCCTCCTCTTCCCCCCCCTCCCCCATTCCTGAGTCCACCTATAAACGAAACAAAAGAAACATTATACATGGCATAACAACACATCAGGGAAAAACTCATTCACAAAGTCAGTTGGTCTGGAGATGCATCTAAACTCAGTCCTTCAGTGCACATAGAATCCAGGCAGGCAGAAACTCATCAATCCAGAGTTAACATCCTGCTTAGTCGCTTCCATCTCCTTGGCTTCAGAAACCGCAGGTTGCCTCGGCTCCACATTAACAGCAGGAACCCCTGGATCAGTCCACCTGTTGGTCCCCTGTGTCAGGCCCTCTTGTTCAAATGATCCACATGCTTTTTTACAACATATGAGACAGGTCCGTTCTTCCCACAATTTTGCCGGCCACCCATGTCGGTGCTCCACCTAAGTTCCTGGCCATAACTAAATCATCAACCTGGAAAACTCTGTCTCGTTACCTTGAGGCGTTGTTTCTGTCTGGGAGGCTGGCCTAACCTCCACTCACCCTGCTAAATCTGGAAATACAAAATCCAAGCAGGTCCGTCGTGGCGTTCCATTAATAATTCAGCTGGCATAGCCCTTGTGGTCACATTCGATGTGGTATTGTTCAACAAGAAACTTGCCAAACGTAAAGGCAGTAGCCTGTAAACTTATTTTTTCAAAGACGATTTGAACGTTTGAATGGCTCGTTCTGCGAAAACCATTGGAAGCTGGGTGGTAAGGAGCTGACCGAATGTGGCAAATAGCATTTGACTTAAATTTTCTAACTTCTTCGCTATAAATGCTGTGCCATTGTCTGATACGAAGAGCTCTAGGATGCCATGGATGGCAAAAATCTGCTGCAACTTGTCAACGGTGGTTGTGGCTATTGTAGACTTCATCAGTTGGACATCTAGCTGTTTAGAATGTGTATCAACCAAATGAGAACATAGGTCCCCTCAATGGTCCTGTGAAGTACCTGTGGCTTGACTACAGCCGACCTGGTCACTGTCATGGATGCATATTTGCCGATGGCAGAATAACTGCTGGGTCACCAAAAGTAACTTTGGGCTAACCTCCTATTTTGTCCAGGGTGTGCATCATGCAAAGTCGCCACCTCTGGGGTGGCACTATAACAGGAGCCCCCTACAATAGCATGCCACCTTCACATGTTATCTCCATTCTATGCTGCAGTAAGGTCTGATTTGCTCTGACTTATCGTAGCACCATCCTTGCATCACCAATCTCTTAACGTTTGAAAGCACTGGATCCCTTTCAGTCCAAGCTTTTATACGAGTAGGTGAGACCAGCAAAAGCTCTATCAGGTGCAGTGCCAACAGTGGTACAGGTGGTGATGGTACTGTCTGTGGCTGAGGGAGGCGGCTGAGTACGTCTGCATTCAATATTTGCATCCCTGACCTACAGTGGAAAGAGTAGCTGTCCGGGGCTAACAATAAAGCCCATCTCTGCATCCTCACAGAGGCGAATGGTGTTACTGGCTTATCCTCTCGGAATAAACCCAACAACGGCTTGTGATCTGATACTCCATTTGGAGTCTCGTGAGCAGTTTCAGGCCCCATATCCAAGGAAGGATGTGCTGGCCTTGGAAAGGGTCCAGAGGAGGTTCACAAGAATGATTCCTGGAACGAAGAGCTTGTCGTATGAGGAACAGTTGAGGACTCTGGTCTGTACTCATTGGAGTTTAGAAGGATGAGGGGGGATCTTATTGAAACTTACAGGATACTGTGAGGCCTGGATAGAGTGGACGTGGAGAGGATGTTTCCATTAGTAGGAAAAACTAGAACCAAAGGGCACAACCTCAGGCTGAAGGGACGATCCTTTAAAACAGATGAGGAGGAATTTCTTTAGCCAGAGAGTGGTGACTCTGTGGAACTCTTGGCCGCAGAAGGCTGTGGAGGCCAGGTCATTGAGTGTCTTTAAGACAGAGATAGATAGGTTCTTGATTAATAAGGGGATCAGGGGGTATGGGAAAAGGCAGGAGAGTGGGGATGAGAAAAATATCAGCCATGATTGAATGGCAGAGCAGACTCGATGGGCCGAGTGGCCTAATTCTGCTCCTGTCTTATGATCTTATGGATACCGTGGTGAAATGTCTACCATAAATATACATATATATATATATATATATATACACATATGAAACTTCTTCACCGCATAAATTACTGCCAGACTTTTTGTCAATTTCAGAATACTTTTTCTCAGCATCTGATAAGGTTCTTGATGCAAATGCAATTGGTTTCTCTATTCAGCCTGACATCTTGTGGGACCAGACTGCTCCCACTCCATATGGTGATGCATCACAGGTGACTAGTAATGGCTTAGTCAGATCAAAATGTACAAGCAGTGTTGCTGACGAAGGCTTGCTTTTTGTGCTTCTCCCCGTATCCATCACTGATGATTCTTCAAAAGCTAAAGTGAGGCTAGAATTGTAGACAGGTTTTATAGGAATCAGCTTTAATAATTCACCATTCCAAAGAACGATTTTAACTCCAGTACGTTTTCAGACTCTGGAACGTCCTTTATGACTTTAACTTTATCCTCTAACGGTGAAGGCCTTTAGCATCTACCAAAAACCCAGGTATGTAACTTCATCTGCTTCGAAGTTTGCCCTGTGCTCCTCAGGGTACGCTCCTGTAATTAAAACATCATCCAGGTACACCATTACATTAGGATTGTGCTGCAATAAACTTTCCATCATATGCTGGAAAATGGCACAGGTCGATGAGACTCCAAAGGGTAAATGTGTGTACTGGTATAACCCTTTGTGGGTGCTGATAGTAACTAACCACTGGGAAAGTTCATCCAATACTTAAGGGCCCCTGCTAATTTGACATCGAGATCCTCAATTATCGAAATGGGGTATCTATCTATCTGAGCTCCACGATTTTACAGTTAATTTATGCTCCCCAGATTCTTACAGTGCGATCTGGCTTCAAAATAGGAACAATGGGCACAGCCCATTCAGAAAACTGTACAGGTTTTATGACACCCAAATCTTCCAATCTTCCTATCTCTACTTCCACTTTATGACGGAATGCATGAGGCACTAGGCGGGCTCCGAAGCTTTGCCTTGAGGTTCAAATAAATGTTGACTTTAGCTCCTTTTATTCGTCCCAGTTTCTTTTGGAAAGCCTCAGAGCATCTGCACAGCAGCTCTTGAAATCTTCTTTCCTGAATATTTACTACCCCCAGCTTGTCTAATTTTATCTGCTGCAATCAGTCTCGACCCATGAGACAAGGTCTGTGACCCTCAAATACTAGAACAGGTCAGTTTTTTTTTACCTGTAAGTCGCGGTTTTTTTGGTGCATTCTGTCCTGCCTGCTTTATTGTAGACTATGTTTGTAAATGACCCTTCCTCGTGCAACGGAAGCATACATTATTTCTGCAATGGAAAGCTTCTCGTGAGTGTTCTCCTCCACATCGAAAACAAGCTTTCACCCCCCAGAACTGTAATATGCCTCTCGAGCTCTGCTGCACCCTCGCTCAGGCTGTTTCACACCACAAACGGTTCACCTGGTTGGGCACACCTTGTAGTTAATTTACGTCCTACTCAGCGCATCCAGTGGCCTGGGCCATCTCTATGGTGTTTTCCAAAGAGGTTTCAGTCTCAGCCAGAAGCTTTTGTATTGTGAGGCTGTCGACCCCACAGACCAAACAGTCTCTTAACATCTCTCCTAAAGCTGGGCCAAACAGAGACGGTCTCCCCTGGCTCCCTGACTGCAGAATGAAATTTATATCTCGACATGATGATTGAAGGTCGGGGGTTAAAATCATCTTTGACCATTTCCACTATCTGGTGTTTGAGAGTTATGCCTCCAATGCAAGCACAGTTCACATTTTAATACATCACTCAGTACATTGCAGTAAATGAAATACCCTTGAGAATTTTTCTGAACACCAAGTTTTTCCCCATAATTAGTGAAAAGCAGTTTAATTATTTCAACAAAAAGATGAAGCTGTTTGGAAAGTTCACAGAGCTTTCACACAGCCGACAAACCTCAATGATGGAGATTTTTTTATTCTAGGCTATACCAGGCAATGGACAGGATTTGGAGAGATCCCGCTAGGTGGTAACCAGTTTCGAGAATGTTAACTAAGTTGACTGAGGCAAAGGCAGGCCCGTTACTCTCTCAGTTGAATGTAAAAAATTGGATTATCAGGAACTGACTTGATTCCTGAGTGAAAGTAATCTAGCGAATAGCAGTCAACACGGATTTAGCAGAGGATAATAATGGCTGACCAGTATCTTTTCTGAGGAAGAAATAGGCCGAGGGTTCGAAAGCAGTGCTTACTTGTTAGAGCAGGTGGCAGGAGTGCTGTAAAGATTAATGTTGACTTGTAACTGACTGTGCAAGGCATGCTCGTTAGCACACCACTAAACCAATGAAAAGCAGTTGAAGATGCAGCTTGCTGCTGTGATGTGGGTCCTGTAAGAACATTTTGAGTAATGCTAGTATAAGATGAACAAATAATGGTAGGAGGAGGATCTGGTACCTAAAGGGTTAACACAAGACTGAGTACAGTGCCACCAACAGCGATGGAAGGAAACACATGACCTAGAAGTTAGGGCCAGGCTAGAGATGAGTAGCCATGTGGAAGGACTTATTATGGACCCCTGTCCATACCTACTGTAAATATATACTTAATTTGATTTGTCACATGTATCAATATACAGTGAAAAGTATTGTTTCTTGAGCACTATAACAAAGTATATTGTTCAGAGAGAAGGAAAGGAGAGAGTGCAGAATGTAGTGTTACAGTCATAGTTAGGGTGTAGAGAAAGATTAATTTAATGCGAGGTAGGTCCATTCAAAAGTCTGATGGCAGCAGGGAAGAAACTGTTCTCGATTTGGTTGGTACGTGTCCTCAGACCTCTGCATCTTTTTCCTGATGGAAGAAGGTGGAAGAGAGTATGCGCTTAATTATACTGGCTGGTTTGCATGATGGACTGGGCTTCATTCACAACCCTTTGTAGTCTCTTGCAATCTTGGACAGAGCAGGAGCCATACCAAGCTGAGATACAACCAGAAAGAATGCTTTCTATGGTGCATCTGTAAAAGTTGGTGAGAGTCCTAGCCAAATTTCCTTAGTCTTCTGAGAAAAGAAAGGCGTTGGTGGGCTTTCTTAACTATATTGATGGCATGGAGGGACCAGGACACGTTGTTGATCTGGACACCGAAAAGCTTGAAGCTCTCGACCATTTCTACTTCGTCCCCATTGATGTTGACAGGGGCATGTCCTCCACGATGCTTCCTGAAGTCAATGAACATCTCCTTCATTTTGTTGACACTGAGGGAGAGATTATTGCCGTTGCACCAGTTCACCGGTTTGTCTATCTCTTTCCTGTACTCTGTCTCATCATCGTTTGAGATCCGACCCACTACGGTGATATCATCAGCAAACTTGAAAATGGAGTTGGACATTGCAGTGGGAATGACAGCAAAACTGACAGCAACTTCTGGAGGCTGCATAGAATAATGAAATCCAGAAGTTACTGCCCATGGTTACATGCTCTCCCAGAGGGTAAGCTGTTGAAGCACTCTTGACTGCAGTGAATGAAAATCAATTGATTTGTTGGGAATCTCTACCCTTAAAGTGTTAATCTTACTTTAAAACCCTTGTAAAAGTCGCATCTAATTAATTTTGATCTTTCTATCCTTAATTAGGATAGTTTTTCTTGAAAATAATTTATACCATTTCTACTATGGTAAATTTAACCCAAAATTGCACACCATAGGCAGTTAACACTTCCGATTACTTTTCCACAGAAAGTTGATTGTAAGTGCTATATTTTAAAAGGGAGACCAAAGACATTTGATAAACGTGTATTCAAACAAAGCAATGACATTGTCACTTGGGTTTGATGGAAATAAGTACGGTGGCTATCCTAGTGGCTTTTCATAATTGTTCATCCTATGGGAGAGATGGAACGTCCCTTCCTGTTGAGCTGTGTGTGTGAAGGGATTGGGGGTGGGAGCTGAATTGATGAACAGCTGTCCTGGCCAGCTAACTCCAAGACAGAAGTATGGGATCAGAAAACATGTCCCAGTTTCTTGTGGGAAACAAGAAATAGGGTAACAATGATCAACATGTACCCGGTCAGGTTCTACTGAAAAAGTTGCTATTTCTCAGGCAGGATGGGAAAGTTAGAAATTCTGCTGCCACAGTTTGCAGACATGGTGCAAGTCAGGTGAGGTATCTCACGAACGTGCAGTGTGGTATCTTCTTTGTTTTCAACAATACACAAAGAACTAAGTCAACCTGACCATGACTTTGCTCTGTATGTTCACATTATGAAGTAAAGCAGCTTAAAAATGCCAATCGAGTCTTACCTCACCTACTGATAGCTCAGTTCACATTCTGGGAGAGTGAAGCAGCATTCATAGGTTCAGATCACAAAAGGATGCAATTGCTACTTTCTCATGTTATGCTATTGCACAAATATCGAGGGCAAGGATAATGTAATTCAGCTCCCACACTAGCAAAAAGCATATTCTCAGATACTGGGAATCTTAGAAATATAAACAAAAAGTGCTGAAAATACTCAGCAGGTCAAGTAGCATCGAGAGAGAAAAACAATGTGATTTGATTTATTATTGTCACATGTATTGAGATACAGTGAAAAGTATTGCCTCTTGCGCTATACAGACAAAACAGACCATTCATAGAGTAGAGGGGAGAAGGAAAGGAGGGGGTGCAGAATGTAATGTTATAGTTAGGGTGCAGAGAAAGATTAACTTGATATATTGTGGGCCCATTCAAAACCTGATGGCAGCAGGGAAGAAGCTGGTCTTGAGTCGGTTGGTACATGATCTCAGACTTTTATATCTTTTCCCCAATAGAAGAAGGTAGGAGAGAATACATCCTGGGTGTATGGCGTCCTTGATTATGCTGGCTGCTTTTCTGAGGCAGCGGGAAGTGCAGACAAAATCAATGGATGGAAGGCTGGTTTGAGTGATGGACTGCAGTTTCTTGCGGTCTTGGTCAGAGCAGGAGTTATACTAAGCTGTGATACATCTAGAAAGGAAGCTTTCTATAGTGCACCTGTAAAAATGAGAGGGAATCGTAGCGGACATGCCGAATTTCCTTCGCCTCCTTAGAAAGTAGAGGCGTTGGTGGACTTTCTTAACTATAGCATCAGCGTGGAAGGATCAGGACAGGTTGCTGGTGATCTGCACATCTAAAAACTTGGAGCTCTCGACCATTTCCACTTCTTCACCGTTGATGTGGACAGGGCCATGTGCTCCACTACGCTTCCTGAAGTCGATGACCATCTCCTTAGTTTTACTGACATTAAGGGAGAGATTATTGTTGTCCCACCAGTTCACCAGATTCTCTATCTCTTTCCTGTACTCCCTCTCATCATTGTTTGAGATCCGATCCACGGTGGTGTCATCAGCAAACTTGCAAATGGAGTTGGAATCGAATGTAGCCACACAGTTGTAAGTGTACAAGGAATATCATAAGGGGCTTGAGGACGCAGCCTTGCGGGGCACTGGCGTTGAGGCTGATCATGGAGGTGTTGTTCCTTATCCTTACTGATGGCAGTCTGTGGGTTTGGAAGTCCAGGATCCAGTCGCAGAGGGAGGAGCCAAACCCTAGGTCATGGAGTTTGAAGATGGGTTTTGTTGGGATGATGGTGTTGAAGGCAATTAACAATTCAGGCCTTTGATATTGCCCTGAATGGCATTTCCAGCATTTTCTGATTTTGCTTCCATAAGTTGCTGTGACTAATTAAGGGAGTGACTGATACTACTGAGACCAGGATTTGTGAAGAGTCCAATGATTGAGAGCTACAAGATGAAGCAGGCCACAAAAGACATGTGCTGCCTTCATCAAAAACTAAGTATCGGGGTGGATTGCGACAAAAACCTGAAAATGAACAAGAACCAACCAACTGATTGCCTGTTGCCACAATCCTAAATATAGCTTAAGGACAAATTTGTAAAGCCCACAAAAAGCTGCGGTTTTGGTATGGAACAAGGCCCAACGTGGAGCACCCAGTGTCTCAGAGTGAATTGTACAAAACTGTTACAGGAGAAAAAGCCACACTCAAATATGCATGCTTGAATATTATTGATAGAAGCCTTCATGATAGTGCAAGATGAAGCTATGAAGTCATTCATTTTGGAAGGTCACAGGTTCAATTCCAGTTTATGCCAGCTGCAACAGTAGCTGAGTCACAAGAATCGATTTTTGGGGACATCTTCATTCAGCCAAGGATTCCAGTTCTGCTGTCTCATCTGTTCAAACGTTGATATGTGGTTGCAAAGTGAAGACAGGACTGGGCTGTGCTGTGGTGGCCTATAGTGAAACAGTCTTTGATTCAAATTGATCAGTTAGATGGGGGTATGAGCATGGCTCAGTGAGCACGCTAGCATCAAAGGGGAAAAGAGAGTGCAGCCCTTGATTGCTGTCCTTTGCCAAGTAATGTGGTAGCTCTTAACTCATCTCTTAAACCTTTGAAGAAATTCATCTAAAAGTCATGCTGCTCAAAATACTCTCATCAGCCACAATTCAAGTTTGGAAGAATAAAAAAATAACATTGCAGGTCAATTTTAATCATTGCTCGAGTGGGCAGAGCCCCAAAATTTCATACAACCATTATTATTATTGAAATTGTACTAACTGCATCGAGATCGATACAAAGACAAACTGAGATGAACAAAGGTTGATCAAGATAATGAACCACACTTCATCACAAGGAAATGATGAGAATTCTTGCTTCAACGGTGAACCACAAAAAAATGTACGACTTCAAAGAATTCCTTCATGTATACAGAGTGAGACACAGTCACACAATAATCCTTTAATTAGATTATAATTGGTTAGCTCCACCCTATTCTTACCAGCCCCAAAGCTGCATTGCTTTCTATTATGCATTTGTAAAGGCATATATTTCTAATCACTCCTTTGAGATGATCATTGTTGACTTAAATTACAATTTCATCCATCTGGTGTTATCTAGGTAGGTCTGAATGTGTTTTGTCAGACTAAAGGATGGTTGCTGAAAAAAAGCATCCCGATTGCCAAAAACTTGTATTTATTATTCAACACTCGATAGTATGAGTTTGACAGCCAGTCAGCAACCGTCTGTTATCACTGGACTTGCTTTGCTTGTGATAAACAAGCAAAAATCCAATGTGCTTACTTGGCCAGAAAAAAAGGGAGTTTTCTACAACAGTGAGTTTAACAAAAGTGCTGACTCTTCCATGAGTGCAATTCAAGAGAACAAGATGCCTGAAGAAAAGGCTAGTCACGTAAAGATGCTGTTATAAAACGCCCAAAGGATCTGCAGGACTCTGAGTCAAGACGATAGATTCTGTAGGTCCAGCACGAGAGTCAGTGGCTCGCCATTAAATGAAATGTACCTGGCCAGTTATCCTTCAAAGAATTTAATCCAAAATAGCGGCATCTTCTGAAGTTGCAATTATTTTCACAGTAACTTCATTGCAGTGTTAATGTAAGCCTACTTGCAACACTTATAAATGTTATAACAAAAAATAAATCAGACATGTACAGAATACATGTTACCAAAATTTGGCCTTTTTTTCTCCATTTCAGCGGGATAGCAGATAACTAAAGTTAAAGTTTATTAGTCACAAGTAGGCTTACATTCACACTGCAATGAAGTTACTGTGAAAATCCCCTAGTCGCCACACTCCGGCGCCTGTTCGGGTACACTGAGGGAGAGTTTAGTATGGTCAATTCACCTAACTAACACATCTTTGGACTGTGGGAGGGAAGCGGAGCACCCGGAGGAAACCCACGCAGGCACGGGGAGAATGTGCAAACTCCACACAGACAGTGATCCAAGCCAGGAATCGAACCCGGGTCCCTGGTGCTGTGAGGCAGCAGTGCTAACCACCATTAAACTGAGTTGATACTGAGATTTCAAATTTAATCAGTTTGACACAGTTTATTGAATTAACTAATTTTACAAGGATGCATTTAGCCACAATCAAAACATTTTAAAAACCATCAAATTCATTGAGTCACTTTGATTATGGCATCATGGTAGGAAGCCATTTGCGATCAGACTTGGCACTTTCGGTTTTAGAATCATCCCTCCACCAGAAATCATCTTCCCCTCCGTCTAGTGATTTGGATATTCCACATTTTCTGGACAATCTGATGACAGTTGCACATCAAAAATATCCCTCAATTTGATAACGAAACCCCACAAAATATCAAGCAGAGCAGCACATGTATCTCCACTCTTTGTGAGGGATTTTTCCTCCATTAATCATTGATTATTCCATTCAGCATGAACATGACCCTTGACTGCCTTGCTGAGGCATGCATTCAAAAGATGAATAATGGATGTTAGACCCCGGTGTGTTATTTCTTCACCAGGGTACCTCTTGATCTCAGTTATATAGAATCTGGGCAGATCACAAAATAAGCTGCAATCTTTGCTTAGGACACCAATACACCTATTCCACACTCTATCAATCCACAATTTCACTCCATCCAACTACTGTCATGAACATGCACCAAAACTCCACCAGGTAACTCGATTTTCTGGATGATCTATGTTTGAAAATTACAATAGGCTTGAATTTTGTTTTGTTGGCCATGCAGGCTGGTACCACCCTGAATCTTGTCTTCTCAGATCCAGTGGTTTTCACTAGAACCGTTTTCGAACTTTTCCACTCCACCGTTCCGCTGCTGGGCATTTCAAAATTCATGGGCATTTCATCCATATTGCCGACGTGATAATATTTTCATCACTGTCTGATGATGAAGCGCTGGAAACCGGTAATATTACCATCAAGTTCTTTTGGTTTCCTCAGAGCGACCTTGGTTTTCCTGCTGCAACACCAGACATTTTTGTTCCATAAAGCAGCTACATCAACTCACCATTGCTCTGAAATCTGTGCGGGACTCAGGACACGATTTGACTCACTAGTGCATCTATACATATTGTATTTCTGGTGATGATATAACCATTTGGACAATTTGTGAGGGCCCTTTCTGATAGATGCATCCCAAGATCAGGTCAGTACCGGCCCTTGTTCTCAAGACTCATTTGGTCTTTGACATCATCTTCCATTCTTGCACCAGTTTTTCACTAACACCAAATTCCCTCATTCCAGCACAGTTATTTGACAATTAGCAAATATTACAACTTTCAGCTTGAATCCAGCTTCATACTTCATTTGTTTTGCCAGAGGACCCATTTCTATTTGATGGTTGCCATGCACAGTCTGCTTTGTGGCATGTCTTAAACGCCCATGCATCTTCTTGGCAACAATGCCCATATCATCTACTTGATACCCTGCGCTGGCTTATACGGTGAGTAAAACATGCATTTCTAAGATAAAAAATTGAAGCCAATTGCTAATTGCAAGGGTAGCATTTCTTAGCAGGAAAGGGGGGTCGACTTACATGTCGAGTTTGGGCCCAAACATGGTGCCAAAATGGGATTGTCTCATTCACTGGGTCTACTTATACTTCCAATCTACAGTATTATTAATCACACGCTGCCATGGGACAAATTCTGCACACACTGCCCTTAAATGTAGCTGCAGCTAAAGTCTTCAGTTCATATCCCACTGTAACTACATAACAGAATCAGATTTCTGATTTCACCCATGACATGTGGCGATTGGATTTCTTTCTACCGAATTGTGGAATGTGAACCCAAGTATGAACAAGAATCGTGAAAACTAATCAATCGCTTGAAGTGATTTTGGTCATACATCTTTGATCGAGGCTGCTTCTCGAGCTTCGTATTGTCAACTTTGTTGGATGGTTTGTCAACTTTCCTGCATTGTGTAGGTTGGCATGTCACGGCTGAAGAAACACTGTACGCAACATATTGCCCTCGAGGACAGGACTTGCGAATGGCTATGGATCCACTTGTGTGCACAGCCCTACAGGAACTTGCTCCAATGAATACTCCTTCATAGCACAGTGTTGAAAATAAGATTAGCAGATTATTATTTAACTGTAGATAAATCACAGAGTCCAATGCTGTCCTCATTTGATGCCAACATATGCACACTTCCTGAAATGAGTCACTGAATATTTTCCCTTCCAAACCTGAGGATACTGAAGCGAACTATAACTTTTTCCTCGATAAGATCACTAAATTCTGCACAAAGCAGGGATCGATCCTGGCACCAGCCCGATGTGCATAGTTTTTGATACGTTACACACACAATAAAGGAGGATTATATTCTATAAAAACTCAATAGCCTAAAAGGAACTTATCAAGGTTAACTGAAAACTGCACATCCTCAAAAGATCTTTAACAATCCATCCAAACAGCTTCACATGTATGGCTGAAACTGGTCAAGAATGAAAGCCAAGTTGTAGAGAAAAGAAAAGGAATCCCCAAATACACCAATGCTACCCCCAAACACCCAAACAAAAACAGCCAAGTGCAGCCTCAGAAAGTTAAAAATTGTCTGGCCTTAGGAAGGCCTATCTATTCAGTTTTTTAAAGTTTATTGATTAGTGTCACAAGTAGGCTTATATTAACACTGCTATGAAGTTACTGTGAAAATCTCCCAGTCGCCACACTCCCGTGTTCGGGTACACTGAGGGAGAATTTAGCATGGCCATTGCATCTAACCAGCATGTCTTTCGGACTGTGGGAGGAAACCGGAGCACCCGGAGGAAACCCAGCAGACACGGGAGAACTTGCAGATTGCACACAGACAGTGACCCAAGCCGGGAATCGAACCTGGGTCCCTGGCGCTGTGAGGCAGCAGTGCTAACCACTGTGCCACCAACAAAATAGATATTGGGCTTCCTTAGAGCTAAAATTCAATTAAGGTGCCCCTGTTTTTAAACAGGAAAATATGATATCAGAAAGAGCTAAACTCTCAGCACCCACTCCAAGCACAGAACAGACATCAGCAGTCTAGGAACCCAAAATAAAACTGACTGCAATAGCAAACCTGCAAGAATAAGTATAGCTCACTCACTCAGCTATTAGGCTAATTACTCAAAGGCAATTTTAACGCAATACACTGGATATCAAATTAACACACCACCATTAAAGAGGTTATCATTTCTAGAATCGGTGGTAGCTATGATGTGGAGATGCCGGCGTTGGACTGGAGCAGGCACAATAAGAAGTCTCACAACACCAGGTTAAGGTCCAACAGGTTTATTTGGTAGCAGGTGACTCACCTGAAGAAGTAGCAGCACTCCAAAAGCTCGTGCTACCAAATAAACCTGTTGGATTTTAACCTGGTGTTGAGACTTCTTACTGTATCATTTCTAGACTATCTTCACGGACACAGTCAGAGGGAGAATTTAGCATGGTCAATGCACCTAACCAGCATGTCTTTGGACTGTGGGGGGAAACCGGAGCACCCGGAGGAAACCCACGCAGACACGGGGGAGAACGTGCAGACTCTGCACAGACAGTGACCCAAGTCAGGAATCAAACCCGGGTCCCTGGCGCTGTGGGGCAGCAGTGCCCTGGCTGTTCAGGTGTTAATAGAAGATTCCATGGCACAATCCATTGAAAAGCAAGAGCATTTTCTTGGCCCACAATGTATTCTACAACCAACAGATTCACAGCCATTTATTTCATCGCTACTTGCGGCAATAAATTATTTACTACACAAACAGAAAATGCTGGAAAATCTCAGCAGGTCTGACAGCATCTGTGGAGAGAGAATGGAGCTAAAGTTTCGAGTCTGGATGACTCTCGAAGGGTCATCCTGACTCCACAGATGCTGTCAGATCTGCTGAGATTTTCCAGCATTTTCTGATTGTGTTTCAGATTCCAGCATCCGCAGTATGTTGCCTTTAACTATTTACTACATTTGGCCACGTAACAGAGACTGCACTTCAAAAGTAATTTATTAGCTGTGAAATATTTTGATGTGAAGACATGAAAAGTGCAATGTAAACACTCGGTCTTCCTTCCAAAGGAGGATGGCCAATTAGCATTTAACAGTCAACATCGTTTTTGACGACAGGATGATTCAGGATGACCCGGTGGCCAATCCATTACCCATGAGCCAGCCCAGGTCTAAGTCTTGCTCCTAATTTGCTGTCCCTTCCAGCACTCTCACTGGCTGGAAGGTCACCTGAGGAGTTTGCAGCACAAAGGATCTGCTGTGTTATTTTAGTTTTCTGCAGTCTCTGTGAAGCAAGGAGAGCTCAGCTTTTCCTTTCTTCATGTGACTATTGTTACAACTTGTAATCCCAAGGATGTTTGTAGGTTTGTGATCAGTCTTTGTCATCTCCTCCATGATTTCTCATCTAAGGTCGAGTGTCTTTTACACCAATTTATTCATAACTACTTTCATCTCTATTTATTCCATTAATTGCCCCACGTGCCTTGTCATTTTGATCTGATTTATTATTGTCACATGTATCAGTATACAGTGAAAATCATTGTTTCTTGTGCGCTATACAGACAGAGCATACCGTTCATAGAGAAGGAAACAAGAGTGTAGAATGTAGTGTTGCAGTCATATCTAGGGTGTAGAGAAAGATCAGCTTAATGCGAGGCAAGTCCATTCAAAGTCTGATGACTGCAGGGAAGAAGCTGTTTTTGAGTCGGTTGGTACATGACCTCAGACTTTTTAATCTTTTTTCTCGACGGAAGGTGGTGGAAGAGAGAATGTCCGGGGCGCATAGGATCCTTAATTGTGCTGGCCGCTTTGCCGAGGCAATGAAGTGTAGACAAGAGTCAATGGATGGGAGGCTGGTTTGCGTGATGGATTGGGCTACATTCACAACCTTTTGTAGTTTCTTACGGGAATATCTCAAGAATTTAAACGTTGTAACTACGTGGGTATAAATTACTTCATTTTTGTTTCCACCTTTATATCATTAATGGTTAATCCTTTCTGCTCTCCTGTATTTTCAACACTCTGTTTGTTTTTCCTTTTATTATTAGCCTTCTGACTAAATCAACTGCAACCAGCCATTTACATAAGAATCCTATTGTGCATTTGGTGTTCATTGTCCTAAAGTTCTGGAGTTAGGTTCACGGATTCTCCCGCCTCCTCATTATCTGAGGGCCCAAAAACTCCTTTCAATTTGAGCAGCATTTCACTTGCACCCTCCTGTGTGAAGATCCACACCCTGGAATCTCCTGCAGTGTGAACCCACCGCTGCACATGGTGTTCCAAGGTCTATGTTCACTGGAGGCCTCCATCTTCCACTCTCTGCAATTTGCCCCAGGCTCTATTCCAGGTGAGTCCTCACATGTCCATGCTACTTTGGTCCAAACATGTTCTGGACTGGTGTGTTACTCCCTACTGGCAGCACAGATAATTGGGCAGGGTGGGAGAATTCCAGTCGGGGCTCCATTAACATGATGCAAAATGGCTTCACCTTGGCCTTTGGCAGGAATGGTGACCTGTCATGATAGGCAGGAGTGAAATTCCAACCGGTGGTTTTTCAGTTCCCGCCGCATTGTTTTCGCCATGCCATCACCCCCTATTAGACCGGCTGCTGTGGTGACTGGAGAAATTTGGCCTCACTCACTATTTGTGAGAAACATAGAAAGATGGAGGATGCAGATATGAACTATGTAAATGAACAGATGTCAAGCTTCTTCAGGGTTATTGGAGAAACATTCAACCATGCCAGTAAAACATTTTCCATCGCTCTCCAGATTTTGGACCTTGTATATGATGGAAAAGCTTAACCCAACTTCTGATCTGCTCTTGCAGCAACAGTATTTATGAGGCTGGTCCAGTTAAGTTTTTGATCAATGTGACCCAATTTGACAATGAATGAATATCAAAGAGATTTCCTCTTGTTGGAGATGGTCGCTGTTTGGCACTTGGTGTGATGCAATCGGTACTTGCCAGGGTAGGTGACGATGGCAGGTTTCCTTCCAAGAAAGGCATTACGCAACCAGATGGGGTTTTTATGACAATCGGGTTGTCACATGTTACATGTTCACTGTTACTGGTATTTAATTAACTAAATTTAAATTCCCCAGCTGTTGTTGTGGGATTTGAACTTGTGTTTCTGGATCATTAGAGTAGGCCTCTGGATTCCTAGTCTGGAAACACAAGCACCATGCTACCGTTCCCTATAATTGTGGCCATATGCTCTTAAGCCTCTGCCAAGTTTACTCCATGAAGTATGTAACATATTCCAAGGAATTATTCTCCATTCAATACTGTCTAAGCATAGAAGAGGAACCACCCCACAGTGCACAGCCAAGAATAGTAACTCAGTGTCTTAGCAAACTCAAAGCACTGTGCCACTGCACTGGCATTCTGCATTAATATTCCACTAGTCCAACGTACTATTTGATTCATTTAAAATACATTAACAACCGCTGCACTATTTATACGGGTAGTCAAGCAATTCACAAATAAACATCTCAGCTTTTTTGGCTGAAATATTTTTATCCAATGAAATACAGAAATTAATAAACCTCTGGGTCATAAAAAGTGAGTTATGTGCTTGTGCCATCACATTCCAACTCAGTCAGCTGTTTGTGGCACTGACTGCATTTGGCTTTTGATCAAAAGTACTCAAAATGTTGTGCAAAGACTGTGCAGCTCTCACTGACCCTCCAGACATTGGCTATTGGCAAATCTATTGGTGAAACTAAGATTTTATTTAAGTTCATTTATTGGTGGCACAAATAAGCTTACATTTTTTTTATTCATTCGTGGGACATGGGCGTCGCTGGCTGGCCACCATTTATTGCCCATCCCTAGTTGCCCTTGAGAAGGTGGTGATGAGCTGCCTTCTTGAATCGCTGCAGTCCACGTGCTGTGGGTTGACCCACAATACTGTTAGGGAGGGAATTCCAGGATTTTGACCCAACGACTGTGACGGAACGGCGATATATTTCCAATTCAGGATAGTGAGTGGCTTGGAGGGGAACTAGCAGGTGGTGGTGTTTCCGTGTATCTGCTGCCCTTGTCCTCCGAGATGGAAGTGGTCATGGGTTTGAAAGGTGCTGTCTAAGAATTTTTGATGAATTGCTGCAGTGCATCTTGTAGATAGTACACACTGCTGCTACTGAGCGTCGGTGGTGGAGGGATTGAATGTTTGTAGATGTGGTGCCAATCAAGCGGGCTGCTTTGTCCTGGATGGTGTCGAGCTTCTTGTGTGTTGTTGGAGCTGCGCCCATCCAGGCAAGTGGGGAGTATTCCATCACACTCCTGACTTGTACCTTGTAGATGGTGGATAGGCTCTGGGGAGTGAGGAGGTGAGTTACTCGCCGCAGTATTCCTAGTCTCTGACCTGCTCTTGTCGCCACTGTGTTGATGTGGTGAGTCCAGTTGAGTTTCTGGTCAATGGTAACCCCAAGGATGTTGACAGTGGGGGATTCAGTGATGGCTACACCATTGAATGTCAAAGGGCGGTGGTTAGAGTGTCTCTTATTGATGATGGTCATTGCCTGGCATTTGTGTGGCGCGAATGTTATTTGCCACTTGTCAGCCCAAGCCTGGATAGTGTCCAGATCTTGTTGCATTTGAACATGCGCTGTTTCAGTTTCTGAGGAGTTGCATCTACACTGCAATGAAGTTATTGTGAAAATCCCCGAGTCGCCACACTCCGGTGCCTGTTCAGGTACACTGAGGGAGAATTTAGCATGGCCGATGCACCAAACCAACACAACTTTTGGACTGTGGGAGGAAACCGGAGCACCCAGAGGAAACCCACGCAGACATGGGGAGAACGTGCAGACTCCGCAGACAATGACCCAAGCTGGGAATCGAACCCGGGTCCCTGGCGCTGTGAGGCAGCAGTGCTAACCACCGTGTCACCATGCTGCCCCTCGCTGAATTGGTTAATGATAAGTTGAACAGCCTCCCTCATGTATTTATGATGTGATCTTGAGGCCACACATTTAAGTTAATCCACAAAATACTGAAAAATAGTGAGTGATGTCAAAACTTTGCCTTTTTCCCCCCAAGCTCAGACGTTGGAAGAGAGGCAGATGATCAACACAGCAGTGACATTTAGGGGGAGATGCTGTAATGCTAATGTTGCTGAGGGCAAGAAAAAATACACACCTTTTATATACAAACATATTGATCACAAACACACATCAATTCTGTCTGTGACAACACATTTATCCATTAAAGGCACAAACAACCAGATTAGGAAACACATTTATCACCAAAGCCATCTGATGATCCAAAATGTAATTGATAAAGAACTCACTATATCAGGGAAAACAAAACAAAAAATGGGTTCCATTATAAGAAGACTATTTCATAGAAATAAAACCAATGAGGCATGATAGAAGATATTGGTGCGCTGCTAAATCACCCTGGAGGAATGCAATGGTACCTTCAAAATGGAGTCCAATCAATTCATTCAAAGTCAAAGGAACTCCAGACACCCCGACTCGCAGCAGCTACGCTCAGTGTGATAGTCAGTTCGATATCAGTACTGGCCAGTGTCTAATGAATTCTTATTTTTCCATTATGAATGGTAAATTTGATTCAATTCACCAGAACTAAAGGCCATAAATACAAGGTAGACACTAATAAATCCAACTGGCAACTCAGGAGAAATTTCTTTATCCAGAGTGTGGCTAGAATTGTGTGGAACTCATTACTACAAGGAGTCATTGAGGTAAATAGCACAAATGAGTGTAAATAAATATACGAGGGGGAAAATAACAGAAGGTTTACGGATAGAGGAGGGGTGAGAGGAGCTTCATGTGATGCATCAACACAAATGGATTAGCAGAGTCAAATGATGCGTTTTGTGCTCTACATTCTGTGCAGCATCACAAATAGCATTATAAAGAAGCAATTAATCTCCCAATCCCCGATCAATGAATATTACTTCACGATTCATTATAGCTTCATTACAATGAAATGCATTTTCAATAGCTTCGCATGTTTGAATTTTTATATTTAATTGCCCAAGAAACTTGAAGAACAAAATAAGTTAGTTTTAAAATGACAGAAACCATTGCCACCCATAACCCATTTACAAGGATGTGACCAGGACTAAGATTAACATGAACAGCACAATCGAATGGGTTGGAACTTCTCTCTTTAGAAAATAGAAGACCTAAGAGTGATAGGACATAACTCTTTTAAATTATAGTAAGATGTCTCATAACACCAGGTTAAAGTCCAACAGGTTTATTTGGTAGCATGAGCTTTCGGAGCGCTGCCCCTTCAAATTATGAATTACATGGTAGATGCGGAGGGATTGTTTTCACTGATGGAAGAATCCAAAACTGGTCGCCCTAAACAAAGGATAGTTACTTGTAAATCCAACTGAGAAACAAAGGGAAATTTCTGGTTAGAAATGTGTGGAACTTACTACTACACGGAATAGTAGGGCAGCACGGTAGCACAGTGGTTAGCACTGCTACTTCACAGCACCAGGGACCCGCGTTTGATTCCCAGCTTGGGTCACCGTCTGTGTGGAGTTTGCACGTTCTCCCCCTGTCTGCGTGGGTTTCCTCCGGGTGTTCTGGTTTCCTCCCACATTCTGAAAGACGTGCTGGTAAGGTGCATTGACCCGAACAGGCGCTGGTGTGTGGCAACTAGGGGAATTTCATAGTAACTTCATTGCAGTGTTAATGTAAGCCTTACCTGCGATTAATAAATAAACTTCTTCCAGAATGTGGAATTTGCTACCACAGAACATGGTTCAGCCAAATAGCGTTGATGCTTTCAAAAGGAAACTATACAAGTAAATGAGATAAAAATAGAAAGATATGCTGAAAGGTGGAGATGAGATAGATGGAATGGGAGAAGACTCAGTATAAAAACCAGCATAGATGGATTTGGCTAAAAGGCCTGCTTCAGTGCTGTGCATTTGATGTTATTCCACATAAGCTCACCTTGAACCTTCAGAATAATTCACTCCAACATCGTTTTAAACATATAAATTTATACCAGGACAGCACCAAAATTGATTTTCTGTTTTAGTAATCTATACAAAAATATATGAAGCAATAAACACTGCCATAACACTCGAGTTAAAAGGAGAATATGCACAGAACTTACTGTGCTTTTAATTCTATAAAAATACAAGTAGAGCCCATTATTTTTTAAGTGGCAATTATACATACTGTAAAGTCCAGAGCACATCGACACTACACCCAATCTGATATCACCATTTTGTTAAAAATCTTAAATGCAAGCTTTCCTATGTTTACATCAGAATAGGTCAGCAGTCATTAGACTGGCCACAAGGCCATGCCACCTCACAGCTCCTACAACTGTCCAGCTGTTCATCATAGAATGTACAGCAGATAAGGAAGCCATTCAGACCATGTGTTGGGCCTTTGAAAGAGAATTAGTGCTTAATCTCACATCCATGCATAACCATTGCATCTTCAAAAGCTGTCCATTTCTGTTTTCAAGCTGTTTATGAAATCAGTTTCCATCACCCCTCCGGTAAGGTGCTCCAGATCCTGGCAAATCTGAGCAAAACATTTCTCATCACACCCTCCAAACTTTGGCCAATAACTTTGAATCCACGATTCTACCATTGACCCGCTTACCTGAAGGAATAGTTTTTGTTATCTACTCTATCAAGGCTTCCCATCAGCTTGAAAACTTGTGTTTGGTCACCTCTTAACCTTCAACATTTCCAATCTCTCCTCATCACCAAACCCCCCCCCCCCAGCCATGGTAACATCCAGGTGAAATCCCTGTATTCCCTTTTCTGAGGCCTTTGCATCTTTCCTGACGATTGGACACCTGAATCCAGTTTGAGGCCTAACCAAGGATTTATAAAGTTCTAGCATGGTTTTTGCTTCGATATTCTGTTCAATGCCACCTCTGGCTGCGCACATTTGCTTTTTCTCCCTCCACAGGCCCTCAAAGGGTCTGCAGACCCCAGTTTAAGAACTGCTGATCCAGTCCTCTGGCAATACTCCGACATCTAATGAGGATTGATGGATTGTAGTTAATGCCTCAGCTACACCTACTTTTGCTTCTTTCAGCAAGCTTATATGCATTTCATGTTGCTGGTGCGGTACTGGGGGTGACCATTGCTGCCTAAACTTCAGACAATACAAGACTCACAAAGCCAGTGTCTCCATTTAAAGACATAACTTTATTTAACCAGCAACTGCTTGGAGCCTACCAAAGGATCAGGGCAGCTCTCAGATAGAGCACTCGACCTCTCCAATCAAATCTGACGTATACAATTCAAAACAGATCAATTATAGGTTTTCTTATCAATTATTCCTGCCTTTTATTAGTTTAAAATCAATCATCTTCAATATACACAAATCAACAATACCTGTCATAAATCTTAGCCAACCGCATCTTATTCTCTGGCATAATGGCATTTTATTAGTCAATAAAATCTGGAAGCTAACTCCTGTCTTGGTTGACCCTACTCCCCGTGTTGCCAAGTAACATCAGATGCTAGCCCAAATTTAAATGAACGTTCTCATGGGTTCCCTTAAAGGGACTAAACCAGATTAACACGGGTCCACATCTGGGCATGCATCCATCTTGTCTGGACAGTGAATAAACCCTATTCATGAAATGTGATTAGGTGTCCTAAATGTTCTCTCCGTCCAAAACTTTACTGATAAATCTTGCATATTCCCAAGGTTCAAACATTCTCTTGGAATATGACTTTGCCCTAATGCTGCTTCCCATATTAACGTTTCCCAATTCCCTTCTGCACGTTGCATGATCTTCCTGATAATTAACTGAATCTTGCTTCCAACATCTGCCTCCTTTTTCTGTTTTATTTTAGACTTTAATTCCCTTTCTCATTCAAGGGGAATTAGTTATGGATACTTCACCCCCCCTTCCATTCAAAAAAATATTATACCCAATTTGTACCTGAACTATTTCTTCCCTGAATGTCCTTTAATGTTTTGTTTCTGCATAACCCAATAATATCTTGTCCAAACATCCACTTTGTTAGAATCTATTGGGTTCTGCTGATGAATGTTAAATATTCAGTAGTTTAAGGTAATAAGGTGAACAGGTGTTGGGTTTAGATTAATTATACTTATGTGTATATAAAGAATCGGCCAGCACTCGGTGTCTGAGTGAAGAAGTAAGCTCTGCACCAAAACAAGTCTCAATGCCTTCTTCACATGTTGAAAGGTGGTAGATGGGGTGCCAATCAATTGGGCTGTTTTGTCCTGGATGCTGATGGGCTTCTTGAGATTTGTTGGAGCTTCACTCACTGGGGCAAACACTCCTGACTTGTGCCTTGTAGATGGTGGACAAGTTTTGGAGAGTCAGGAGGTGAGTTACTTGCTGAATAATTCCCAGCCTCTAACCTGTTCTTTTAACCACAGTATTTAGAGGGCCAATCTAGTTCAGTTTCTGGCCAATGGTAACGCCCAGCATGTTGATAGTGGGGGATTCAGCAATGGTAATGCAATTGAATGTCAAAGGGAGGTCTTTAAATTCTCCCTTGTTGTAGATGGTGATTTACTGGCACTAGCATGGCGTGAATAATACTTGCCACTTACCAGCTGTAGGTGGGTGCTTACCTTGGATGGTAAGCCCCCCTTGTTTGCACATTTCACCCCACCAGCCTCCGCATGCAAAGCATAATTCTCCGCGATTTTCGCCAACTCCAGCGTGTTGCCACCTCCACACACATCTTCCCTTCATTCCCTGTCAGCATTCCGCAGAGACTGTTCCCTCCGGGATTACTTCTTCTGTGCTTACCATCCAAGATCCAAAACACTCATTCCAGGCTAAGCAGCGTTTCACTTGCATCTCTTTCAATTTGGTCTACTGCATTCGCTGCTCCCAATGTGGTTTCCTCTTTCTTGGAGAGGCCAAGCATAGACTGGGTGATCGCTTTGCTGAGCACCTTCGGTCTGTGCGCAATCAGGACCCTAATCTTCCAGTTGCTTGCCATTTTAACACACGATCCTGCTCCCATGCCCACATGTCTGTCCTTGGCTTGCTACAATGTTCCAGTGAAGCTCAACGCAAACTGGAGGAACAGCATCTCATCTTCCGGCTGGGCACTTTACAGCCTTCCGCTCTCAACATCGAATTCAACAACTTCAGATGATTAGCTCTACCCCACCTTGACCCCTTTGTTTTCATTTTATTTCATTTTTTACTGTTCTCTACGTTTTATTTCTTTATTGTATTCCTTCATTTCTGTTTCCCTCAGCCCCCCTTTCCCCCTACTTTATCCTCCCTTTCCTTTTCTCCCCCTTTGCTTCCTCTTCCCCCCTTCTCAATTTTACCTCTCTCCCACCCATTCTTCACCCCCCCCTTCTCCCACATCTTCATCTGTCACAGTTTACCCTCTGATTTCAACTTCTCTGCCGTTTGGCCATTCACACCCTTTATTCTCCCTATGGACTGCCATTAGCAGCCTTTTCTCCTGGTTTCTGTGGCTATGACTCATCTTTCATTTCCTCAATCTGCAGTATAAATATCTCCCACTTTCAATGCCTTTTAGCTTTGACAGGGGGTCATCTGGACTCGAAACGTCAGCTCTTTTCTCTCCTTACAGATGCTGCCAGACCTGCTGAGATTTTACAGCATTTTCTCTTTTGGCCTCAAGACATCATTATTTATTTCCCCAAGTTGCCTAACATCCATGCCTTTCTCAACAGTAAATACTGATGAGAAATATTCATTTAGGATCTCACCCATCTCTTGTGGATCCTTAAGAGGCCCTACTCTCCCCCTAGTTACTCTTTTGCCCTTTATGCATTTGTAGAAGCTCTTTGGATTCTGCTTTGCCTTATCTGCCAAAGTAATCTTGTATCCCCTTTTTGCCCTCCTAATTTCTCTCTCAACTCTACTCCGACACCCTCTATGCTCTTCAAGGAATCCATTGGATCTCAGCTGCCTATGCAGGTCATATGCCTCCTTCTGACCTTATGATGAAGGAAATGATGAGATTCTTGCATATTGTTTGAGCTGCCCTCGATCAGTTAAGTGGAGAGTATTCCATTACACTCCTAGCTCATGTCCTGCAGATGGTCAACAGGCCGAGTTACTCACGGTGGAATTCCAAGCTTCTGAGTGCTCTTGTGGACACAGTATTCTCTAACATAAATAGGATCAGGAATAAGCTATTCAGCCCCTTGAGACTACTGTACCATTCAATAAGATTACGACGGATCTGATCACCACCTCAACACCACTTCCCTGCCTGCCCTCCATAATCCTTGACTCTGATACTCATTGGAGTTTAGAAGAATGAAAGGTGATTTTTTTTGAAACATTAAAGATTCTGAGGGGTGCCTGATGGAGAGAAAATATCGAGAACTGGGGGGGGGGACAGTTTCAGAATAAGGGGATCTCCCATTTAAGATGGAAATGAGTGTGGCAACACCAAGGAGGGAAGACAAAATCATGGTGGCACTGGAGAAACACCCAAAAGGTTGTTAATATGCTTGTGTTTGCAGCCATGGGAATACGTCAAGTGGCATGATAAAACCATAGAACCATAGAAAATTACAGCTCAGAAACAGGCCTTTTGGCCCTTCTTGTCTGTGCCGAACCATTTTATGTCTAGTCCCACTGACCTGCACTTGGACCATATCCCTCCACACCCCTCTCATCCATGAAAACATGGTGAACATGCTGAAACCGTTGGGAGCTTAGGGTGGGGTTGTTTCTTAATTGCCTCTCAGATAGATGCACTCTGTTCCTTTCGCTCTCTGGCACACACTCTCCCCTCTTTCTTTTCTCTCTCTGCTCCTTTACCTTTCTTCAATTTTGGAGTTTGGAGTTGGTAATATTGATATTCAGTGGGATCTGGGTATCCACTAATCACAAAGTTTAACATGAAAGTACAACAAGCAATTAGGAAACCAAATAATATGCTTGCCTTTATTACAAAGGGAATGAGTATAAGAGTGAAATGATCTTACTGCAGTGGTACAGTGCTTTGGTGAGGCCACACCTGGAATGATGTGAACAGTTTTGGTCTCTCGACCAAAAGAAGGACATACTTACCTTAGAGGGAGTGCAGCAAAGGTTTTGATTAAGCAAAATATCCTATTAGGAGAGATTGAGCACTCTACAGGCCAATATTCCCTAGAGTTTAGAGAAGAGAATAAAATTCTTAAGGGACTTGACAGCCTCAGAATATGGGTTCACTCATATTAGACTGAGGAGAAATTTCTTCACTTGAAATGTGAATCTTTGAAATTTGCCACTCCAGAACACTTTGGCTCTCAATAATTGAGCATAATCAAAATAGAAATCATGTGGGGTTACAGGGATAGGACGAGGAAAAGGCCTGGGTAAGATATTCTGTCAATGAGACAGTGCAACTCGATGGGCCAAATGGCCACTTCCTGCACTGTGGGGATCCTATGTTTCTATGTTCTATAGAACAGGACGTTTCTGAAAAAAATCAAAGCATTTAGCAAACTGACCTCATGAAAAGGCTGCTGAAAGAGGAAATGAGAAACAAGAGGCTACTAAGCTTTCAGAAAAATATCAGGAACAACTGAAAATACAGGCAGTCCTTGACTTTACCATGCTCGAGTTGCAATGAACAGCGCTTACAACGTTTAGAAATTGACACCCCATTTTGAATTTACAATATTGGTTTTGACTTTACATCACGCCAACACGTTCATATGTGCACATTGATGTTCTATGCCACCCTTCTTGCATGGGCAGGTCAAATCATCTTTGTTAAGTTGGAAATGTGTGTTTTATTCTGTTAAACCTTTCCGGCACAACTGCGGTTATTTAATGTTAATATGTCTATGTTGTATTTAATATACATTTAAAACTCAAATAGTTCAACGTTAAACGGGTCACTGACAGTGAGCGAATGGCTTCATTATATCCCCCACACTAACCAAGGAACTTGCGTTAAGGTGTACAGGTATCAACAGTTGCCTCACTGATTTGACAGGGCGAGGGTTGAGAGCATTTAACACCGTCGGACACCCCATGAGTGATTTTGGCTTTGATTCAGGAACTAATCCCTCATTTGTACCATTGTTCCTGTGGGAAAATCAGTTTCAACTTATGACATTTCAACTTGGTTTTCAGGAAACAATTGTGTTGCAAGTCCAAGGACTACCCGTAAGGGGAAAAAAACATGATGGCAGTCAAAGTGGGGGAGAGAGTTTAGAAATTAATGCCACACTACCACCCAGTGCCCACAGTCTGCAATTGTAAAGATAACAGTTCATAGGGAAAGAGCCATTATAATTACAGTTTTAATATTTTGAACTTTAACTTAAGGGTTCCTAAAGGTTATACTGGGACAGTGCATGCCTATCACTGACATTTACAGACCTGCAGAAAGGAATTTAAGGAAGTGGCAATAAGATGCCCTGTTCTGGTGGACTATTTAACAGGCTATTAAAGTACTCTGCAGCAGGAGACGCATATTATAGAATATGAAGAAGAGGCTGCATGAGGTTACTGTCCTCCAAGAATTTCCATGGTGGAGAAAGTTGGACCAGGAGCTGGACTAGGGCAATATCAGATATGTTTTCAAATACAGCCTTTAAAACAAAAACACAGCAATGCAGCATTTTTGGACCTATTCGACCAAGATGAAATTTTGCTCTAATTAATGTGATACATGCATTTATAGGAAGTAAACCTCCAGAAAGGCACAAGTGTTTCAGAATGGTTTCCAAGTAGCCCTGACATCATAGACTATTTACTTTTGCATGTTATAGGAGCTTTGAGGCAATGAGGTCTCTAAAGATAAAGTTTTTTAAAGTTTATTTATTAGTGTAAGCAAGTAGGTGTACATCAACATTGCAATTAAGTCATTGTGAAAATCCCCTAGTCATCATACTCCAGCGCCTGTTCGGGTACACTGAGGGAGAATTTAGCACGGCCAATGCAGCTAACCTGCATGTCTTCCAGTATTTCTTACCATCAGGATAGAATGAGTGTTCATTTAATATGCCCAGTTTGGCTAATCAGATGGCATCGGTTTCCACATCAAGATGCCAGCCTTAATTGATAACTTGGTGGACTGATCCTCAGCTCTGAGATGACAGTGGGATCAAAGACTACTCTCTGGAGAAACAACTTAAACGAGACTGAGCTTCCAATCTTGGATAGAAACACAGTGTGCATCAGAGGAAGTCAACTTAGGGACAGCAAGTTTTATTTAAACTATGGCAGAGTTTCATATTTTTATTATTTTATGGGACAGTCATTAGTCAGTAGATGAATCTGACTGCGAAAGGTATTCCATTGATTCATGCATTCTACACAAAATAAACTGTTTGTTGCTTTACAATTGTATGTCAAAAGAATACTTTTGTTTGTCATTTTGAACACAACACATACATGTACAAGATCAGTGGGGTCCATATCACAAAGTCCATGTCACTCTATCACTTAACCAGATTCTGACAACAACAATGGATTCCAGATGACAGGGAAGCCAGATGTACTTCAGGGAATGATGGATGCTGTCAAACACAAGGGAATATTACTATTGTAGACCCATGAAAAATGTATAAAGTGGTAACAAACTATTCGGGACAACTTGGTGGAAAATGATTCATTTTATGTTTCTTATTTAAGTGTTTCTCAGCCCACTCAAATTTCAATCAGCTGAAATATTGAGGTTGATTAATGCAGCAATGAGAGAACCAAGTAGAATGTGGGTAGGCGAGAGAGATCAGCCGGTTAGGGAGGCTTAAATGCAGAATTTCCATCTCTCAGGTTTCACTATCCAACCAACCATTCAGCAATTATCTGCCTTAAAAGGATCTGAATAACCTGTTAATCGATCAGCTTGCTCCAGAGAAATGCATTAAGAAAAAAATCAATTTTTAGCTTAGTTCATCCTTCTGAAACAAATCACCCTGTTTATCTACATCCACTTTAAGTGGCTTTTTTTTTTGCATTTAAATGGAAATAGTATAGGCTTTCACATCCAAACTTTTCTTCCTCCATCTCTCAAGTCTTCCATCCATCCTGTGAAGAGTATCTCACCTTCTGACTCCCAAAGAGTGTCCACCATCTACAAAGCACAAGTCAGGAGTGTGATGGAATACTCTTCATTTGCCTGGATGAGTGCAGCTCCACTAACAATCAAGAGGTTTGACACCAGCCAGGACAAAGCAACCCACTTGATCAGCACCCCATCCAACATCCACTCCCTTCACCACCAACACACAGTGGATACCATCTGCAAGGTGCACTGCAGCAACTCACCGACACTCCTCCAACAGCACCTTCCAAACCCGCAACCTCTACCACCTGGAAGGACAAGGGCAGCAGATGCATGGGAACACCACCTGCAAGTTTCCCATCAAGCCACATGCCATCCTGACTTGAAAAAAAAATGGCCACTCCTTTCCTGTCACCAGTTCAAAATCCTAAAATTCCCTCCAAAACACCATTGTGGCTGTACCTACACAGACTACAGTAGTTCAAGATAACTCCCCACCATCTTCTCAAGGGCAATTATGAATGGGCAATAAATATGCTGGCTTAGCCAGCAACACACACATCCCATGAAAGAATTAAAAAATTGTCGGGACAAAAGTAATGCACGTTTATGGCAGGCAATAAATGAGATCAGCAGTTTGAAAAAAAACTTTGAACATCTTAAACAGCTGCCCTTCAGTGGAACCAACTCAGTCTTTTAACTTAAGTTTGGCTGCTTAATGGACTTCATATACAGCATTACAATCTATATAAACACAGATGTGCAGATCTTTTCCATAAACATATACAAGTCTTTAATCAGGGTTGAATACTTGATCACAAGATAGATTTTAAATACAGAAAAGGTGGCAGAACTCAGCTTTGATGGTGACCTTGATAATGAGAATAGATCCTTTGCCCAAAAAAAGTCCTTCAAATCCTTTGTTACAGGTATTCCTGTCTGCGATCTTTATAAATATTTTAACTCACAAAAGTAACTCTTCTTCAGCAAGTGACTAATTTATTCAACATTTCTAGAACAAAATCATCAAACTAGAATCATGGATTGAAGGTCATTCAACCTGTCATGTCTGTGTTGGCCCTCTGAAGGAGCAATTCATCAAGTGCCACGCCATTGCCTTTTCTTCACTGTCTCGCACATTTTTCTTTTTAATGGTCCAATTCCCTTGTGAAAGCCTCGGTTGAGCCGGCCTCCACCACACCCTCCGGCAGTGCATTCCAGGTTCTAACCTCTCACTGTCCAAAAATGTTTTTCCTCATGTCGCCATTGCTTCTTTTGCCAATCATTTTAAATCTGTCTCTTCTGGCTCTTGATCCTTTTACGAGTGGGAGCAGTTTCTCCCGACCTGCCCTGTCCAGGCCCCTCATGATCTCGAATACCTCCACTTCTCCAAGGAAAACAGTCCCAACTTTTCCAATCTTTCACATCCTAACATGAACTATTATTATAATTATAAATATAATTAGACTTTCTCAAGATGAGTGAATTAAATTACCCATGAAACTCAATAATGCTAATATATTTTAAAACTTAATTTTCTCAAAATCCAAAGTGTGAAACTAGAGATGGAAGGTAAATAGAATATTGTTCCAGTCATGCAGGGACAATGATTAAAATGTAGAGATATTTTTCCCATCTCAACATCCACCCAGCCAGTAACGTAACTCAAGTACCAACCCCAGGGCATTTGTTTTGACGGCAGTGGTGTGCGTGGAGGTGTGGCAAAAGGGAAGTATCCCAGACCCTCAGCAACCCTCCACTTTCTCACCCAAGTCTCTTTCTAATTTCCTTCTGCTGCTTTCCATCACATTCCACCCAAGTTATCTCACAGGGCTTCACAATTTGGCCAGTAGTAAATATTTAAAAATGGGTCTGCAGAGTTCCTTTTTAAATTCAGGTACATATTTTTTAAAAGTGCTTTTCGGGTAACTTTCATTCATTACCTAACAAGCGCTGGTGGAAAATTGACTGGGTCATTGAGTAACTGCGGGACGTGTGTCAACTTGTGTTGCATTACTGCTGCCATTTCCCTTTGAGTGGCACACAATTGGCATGTTTAGGTTCACATGATGGGCAGGATTTTTTCGCCCTGTTGTGCTAGTCGAGCAGTGTAGCGGGGCAGGAAATTTGAGAGAGGAGTGAAAAATCAGGCTCGCACTCGATTTCCCACCTCTTCCAATATTGTCGGCTCCATCTGCCGGTGAAATCAGCCTCATGCCCGCAAAAGGGCGCAAGGCTGATTGAAATATTTATTAGCTTATTTTAATATAATTAGTGACACAACACTTACCTTTGTGGGCTCACTTACCCTTCCAACGTTGCTGGTGGAGGCCCTCACCAGCGAGGATCATAGATGGTCCCCACTAACAGGGCCATTGAAGCCCCCAGGGTGGTTGGGGACAATGCTAGGGACGGGGTGGAAGATCTCCCAGTGCATTATGTACACTGTGTACACAGTATACTGGAAGATCAGGGTGGCTGCACAATGGCGCCCCTAGCAGTCTCCAGTTGGCTTCCAGCGTGAATAGGCATTCCCCCTACTGGCGGGAATCACATTATGGCTTCTGTATTTCACAGTATGCTGTAAATTACCACCACTTACCTCACTGGAAAAACGGGCAAAAAAAACTCCCATTTTCTCACCCATTCATCACTTCAAATCTTTCTGAGAAAAATCAAATTATACCTCAGTCAATGCCTTCAGGAGAACAGAAAGCTCCAGGACAGAAAGGCAAGGGAATTGTATGTTAAATGAATAATTTTACCACTACTTTAGGTGGAGAGAGCAGAGCAGATATTTGCAATTACAATGAGAACTTCCACACATGGTTTCTATATAACACAAAACCTATACAAGTGCTGCTCAGTTCCATAGCCATGGCTCCATAGCAGCTAGCTCCAAGCTAACTAAGATGTTTCAGTAAAATTAGTTATTCTTGCCATCTACCACAATGCTGTATCTGAGTTGTCAAGACATTGTTCTTCAGATTAAGTGGGTGTTTATAGGGCAGGCGATAATAGAACAGGGTGCAGAGCCAAGATTTAATCCCATTTTAAAATAATTGATGTCTTTATTTTTTCATATATTCCTATTATAAACTCCTACATGCACATTTAAAATAAAAACAGCTTATGTAGACTTTTCATGCTGCAATTCTACCCTTGCACCAAAGGAAGGGATAAGTAACAAGCAAGAGGGTGCCATTATAGCATGACTAGCTTACAATGAATTCCTTTATAAATACAGTTGTGGAAGTTTAAAGTGGAAAATGTCAGGAGAGAGAGTGCCCAAATGTATAATTTACTGAACACACACAAGAACAGAAGGAGGAGGAGTTGGAAACGGATGTTTGGCCCGTCGAGCCTGCTCCGCCATTCAATATGATCATGGCCGATCTTGGGCTTCAATACCTTTCTCCTGGGGCCAAATGATGACTGCAATCTGTTGCCCATTCTAGTTAGTTCCCCAACTGCTGCTGCTCAATGGCAGCACAGAACGGCACCATTTGGATTCTCCACTGAGACAAGATACCTACTGATAATCTTTCAAAGTTCTCTCAATTGGGGAACCATTCCTTTAAATCGGAAAATTACACACACCTCTATTTAAGAAAAGTGAGAGGGGAATCCAGGGAATTATGGACCTATTCTCTTAACATCTTCTGTCAGGAGATTGTGTGTGTCTATGAGGTGGATCTCACAAACAAAATGACTTCAAACAATTCACAAGGGGAAGAGAGAAAGATTTCAGGGCTAGGGTAGGGGGAGCATTAATGGAAGTTTATCCAGAGAGGGGCTAGTGGAAGGGAGAGACGTGGCTGATTGGATGATCTCAATCTTAGTAACAAAGAAATCCATGAGCTCCTCGCACCGTTGGGGTGAGAAGGTGCAGCAGATGGTGCAGAGACAAGAAACCATGGGTTTTCCGTTTATTCCAGGGCAATCCTGGAATAGTGAGCAACTTTAGTAGACGACAACACGACCTAAGAGTACTTAATATGATCCAGCCAGATTTGGTGGTGGGTGGCTACACTATAACCTTTCAAGTCTGTGTCTTTCGGACTTGAGGGAGCAGATATGATGGCTGTACCCAGGGAAATAACCAGGGTGAGAGAGAGTAATTGTTTTATTGAGGTCTTGGGTATCAGAGGTGAAGGTGGGTTTGAGTAAATCAGTAGGTGCAGAAATGTGTTGAAATGTCTTTACACTATACAAAGCTGAAGGTTTTAGATTGGCAGAGGCATGGAGGGTTGCTAGAATTTCTTGACCACAAATCTGATTCGACAGGTCCTTTCGAACCAAAACAATATTATTGCATTGAACTCTGGATCAGGGGTGGCCCTCGCAGAAAAAAAAACTTGAACTATTTCTCCGTGTAACAGCTGGTTGCAATAGTAAAAGGGCACAAATCAGCACAATCTCAGACTGGGAATTACTAGCATCACCCGCTGTTTGAACAAAACATTGGACCACAATTAGGCCTTTTGTGAATGGACTTGCAGTAAAATAATAGAATCATAGAATCCCTACAGTGCAAAAAGAGGCCATTCGGTCCATCGAGTCTGCACCGACCACAATCCCACCCAGGCCCTATTCCCATAACCCCACATATTTACTCTGCTAATCCCCTGACATTAGGGTTAATTTAGCATGGCCAATCAACCCAACCCACACATCTTTGGACTGTGGAGGAAACCCATGCAAACACAGGGAGGATGTGCAAACTCCACAAGGCAGTGACCCGAGGCTGGAATTGAACCCGGGTCCCTGGCGCTGTGAAGCAGCAGTGCTAACTACTATGCCACCGTGCCGCCCTAAATAATCATATCTTTCTTCTGAACATGCCACTGTGCACTTTAGGCAAAATGAAATGTATTGTAAATTATTGTAAGAATAATTAAAATGTTTCAGCAATATTTAAGTTGAATTCCCTATTCATTGGTGTCACTAAACTGTAGTGACAAGTAGCTGATTTCCATTTCACCACCTCAAAACTATTCAACTGCAATTAATTGAAACAGAGGAAAGCACATTTCAGGTCATTCTGTCTCTGGTTGGTGGGGTTTTAATGATCTCGTTGAAAGCCATCACATTTTCTCTCCTCCCTCTCCATACAACACAAACTAATAAACAGATCCTTACAATAAAAGCTGTTGCTTTTCAACTTCCTGTCAGTTCACAACTCCAGTTATGTCAGTTAACATGCTGTGTTAGCTTGAACAACCTTGTTTTTGTGTGCCAGTTTTTCCATGACAAAGATAATCAGATCATTAATTTTGACAACGCTGTGGCGCATTTGGCATGACTAAAAGGGCTCCTTCTCAAAACAATGCCAGCGCTCAATTCTGGTCACCACACTTTAGGAAGGACATGAAGGTCGTTGTGAGGGTGCAGAGGAAATTTAACAGAATGGTCCAGAGGCTGGGGGATTTCAATCACAAGCTTATGTCGGAAAAGCTGAGGTTGTTGTCCTTGTAGCAAGGAAGGTTTGCTGGAAGGGTACAAGATTACAATAGGTTCAGATAAGGTAGAGAAGAAAAACTGCCCCTGTTATCTGATGGTGCTAGGACCAAGGAACACAGATTCAAAGTTTTGGGCAAGAGACGCAGGGGGAATATGGGAAAGAGCGAGTGGTAATGATCTGGAACTTGCAGCACATGAGGGTGGTGGATGAGGAAATAATCAGTAATTTCAAAATGAAATTGGATGGGCGCTTCAATTAAATAAACTTGGAGTTATGGGGATTGGCTGGATATGTCTGCTGAGAGCTGGCATCGATGGGATGAGCTGAATGACCTCCTTTTGTGCCACGAATAACTATAAGACTACGCGATATTGTTTGCAACTGTTCAGAGGACAAAAATGGTGCGAGTCTTCGAGCTACTAATGCCCTTATACTTTTACCTCCAAACGTGGGCTACTAGATAACAAACAGCAACAGAAACCTTGGCCGATATGTTTCTCAACCAAAATCAATTTTGTCTTGTACCATGCTACTTGCTTGGTTAAGCAACTAAATGGTTTGAGAAACCTGCTGCAAGCATTTCTAATCTACTATTGGGAATATTCAACTAGATGCAAAGAATTGGAAACACATTGCTGGCGTTCATTATAATTTTGGAAGCACCAACAAACACACTATTCCAACAAGAAAACATGAAGCAACTAAAGATTTTGACTGCAAAAACTCTGCGCTAATTTTCGATTTTGGAGCAAAGAAAAGCAAGAAAGCTTAACAAAGTTTTATAAATTCTGACAAAATGGCTGAACTGAGAACTTTTTTTGCAAAAAAAACTCAAAGGTACTAATTGTTAGTCAGAAGATAGACACAAAAGTTGGCAAGAACTGTTGCGCCACTTCACTGCACAATAATAATGTAATGGGTGAACAGTTTGAAATTAAATGTCAACTACAGACAGATTTAATTAAACCTGATTATCTCTGCATTAATCTTCTGAAATGTTCACCTAAATGTCCTTATGCACATCCATCAGTCATTCTTCACTTGGTGCACTTTCCTCATCGCAGCTTGACACACACAATCTTTTCTTCATCAGTAAGACTTCACAAGGTCTAACCATGTTCCTTCCTAACCATACAGACAGGACTGTTTCTTGGGGTAGCAATGGCCAACCTGGAAACTTGTCTCCAAAGCCTTCCCCCGTACTTGTCCGCTGCACCATCCTGATTCCATTTCCCTGCTACTTTCTTCTCATGCATCTGCAACATTGGCAAAACTTTCAGAGCTGCTCATCTGCTATAACATTAACTGGATGCCTAGATCATGAAATACTTGTATCAGTTGGCAGCAGGGTGAACAGTATTCACCAGTCCAAATGAATACTACCTTCAGTCATTCCTTAGTCCACATACCAATGGCACCATTTGTAGTCTGGACAGCATATCAAAGAAAACTTGCCACTGATCTACAGTTAATGATACTGAAAAAGAAGCATTATAAACTGCTATCTTGAATACTGTTGGTTTCCTGATTCTGTGCATACTAACAGCAACATCAAAACCTGAGCTACTGATATCAAAGTAGTAGGCAGATATTCAAGGCTCTAAATGAATTTCTAACCTCATCTTGTGCTCAGTGATGGTAAAGATGTTAGTTTTGGGCAACTTTCCTTTTAGGGCACCCAGTAAAATCAGATGTAGCACATTTACTGAAAAAATGACCCAACTCCAACTGAAGAATGGCATCCTTTGCTCATTGATGTGCATTTTTCTATCAATGACAAAACTGACAACTTTTGAAAAAAAGAGTGGACAACAAAATGGCATGCTGAGCACCCATGCCCACTGGAACCTGGTTTGAGAGACAGACCAAATGTGAGATAACTTCTGGTACATCACTTAAGAATCTATTTTATATAGAAAGTGAATATCAGCCAGAGGCTATCAGATCAGTGTTCATAGAATCATACAGTGCAGAAGGAGGCCATTCAACCCATCGTGTCCGCACAGGCCACAATCCCACCTCGGCCCTATCCCCATAACCCCATGCATTTACCCGAGCTAGCCCCCTTGACACTAAGGGGTAACTTAGCATGGCCAATCCACCTAACACGCACATCTTTGGCCCAGTGTCCATTTCTGTTGCTTCTCAACCAAGCATTTCTAGGAGTACTCAACAGACAGATATCAGCAGCAGAAACACGGACTGATCTTGTCTATTCCTTATACTGCATTGGTATTTGAAGTGTTCATCACACTGGTTCAGATCAATTAGCTCAGCACAATCAAGTTATAAAACCAGAGGTCACCCTAATCCAAAATCTGAAGTACCACAGCAAAGGAGGCATTCTCATTAGGCTTGTACATTTAACAAAGAGCATTTGTTTCCTGTTTAAAAGGATTAGGAACACTGCACTCACCACTGTTGAACTTCTTTCTCAGTAACTGCAAAAGAAAAAAAAGTTATCAGATTTAACAAACAGTCTATATTATACATACAAACATAAATGGAAACGGATAGCAGAACACCTCTCCCCTATGACATGCCGAGAATATTCCCTTCATTCTGTTAAGTATCTTTGTCGTAATTACTTTTAAATGTAAAAGAGAAAATTAACATTTCAAACCATGAAACATTGATAGCGGATTTAATTATTAGTTGCAGTTACGCTTTTGGAGGTGGAGGTTGTCATTTTACACATTAGCCCATATATGTCAATTGCAAATTTTGTAAATTAGAAGGCTTATGAAATGCAATTGCAATGTAAACACATCAAGATACAGCCTCATCACTGCTTAAGCATCAAATAGGCCCAAATTTCTATCACATGTACAAGAAAGATTGTGGCGAAAAAAAGGTGATTTTCCTTCATACCTTGTGGAGAAATTTCAAGCTATTGCAAATATATATTATTCACTGCAATTAATACAGTTTGTTAAATTGCTTTAATATTTTTGATACAGGTATCACAGTGGCACCAACACACTCCTCTTCCTGCCTCATTCCTGCTGACACTCCACTTCCTTTTAACTAATTCATCCTGCCAGGCCAGTGCCAATCCTTGAATGAAGAAAAAGAAATTACAAAGATATTTTTAAACTGCAGAATTATGGAAAGCACATACTACAAGATACCAAAACTGAAAGGAGTAAACCCAACAGTACTGTGGAAACACCTTCATTGTCCCTCAACCTCTGCTCTCTGCACAAAGCCCACCATCACCTTCTCAAGGTCAACTCAGGATGGTTAAAAACGCTGGCCTTGCTGGAGAGAAAAAGAGACAGAGCTTGGCAAACTCAGATGCAGCAATTACGTGATCTAAAACTTAAGTTTTAAAGGCTTAATATTACAAGCAGAGGCCAGGTTCGCATATCTCTCTGGTTTAGGAGATGCTCAGCCCAGTTGAGATCATGTGAAAGGCAAAAGAAAGGAATACACTCAACAAAAGCAATGTAATTTTTGGTTTTCACTAATACCATGGAATCATAGACTCCTTAGAGTGCAGAAAGAGGCCATTCGGCCCATTGAAGCTGCACTGATTCGCCAAAGAACATCACACCCAGGCCCTGCCCTCCGCCCTATCCCCATAACCCCACACATTTACCATGAATAATCCACCCAACCCACACATCTTTGACAACTAAGGGGCAATTTAGCATGGCCAATCCACCTAACCTGCACATCTTTGGACTGTGGGAGGAAACCGGAGCATCCGGAGGAAACCCACGCAGACATGGGGAGAACGTGCAAGCTCCATACAATCATGCAGGGCCAGAATCGAACCTGGGTCCCTGGCGCTGAGGGAGCAGTGCTAACCACTGTGCCACCACGCTGCCCCGAACACGCATCAGAGGAGTTGGGAGTGACCAAGAGAATTTTAATCAATTGCAGGATTTGTTATTTTTATCAGCAGAAAGTGCATTTATGGTCAAGGGCATTCATGTTCCACAACTGAATCACAATTTAAAATTCACATACATCAGGTTTTCATTCACTGCACAGTCAAGGGAAGAGTACAACCTCATTTATAACTGGGTTCATTCCTGGCACATGCCATATCACCATTGTGGAGGGGTACAATCGGGGGGAAAAAAAATCAACAGAATTAGTTGGAAATATTAAAAAATATCAGAACTTTAACTAGAACAAATCCCTGTCCAATTTTGCAAATTACTGTCTGGCATTTCAAATTGTTGGACTGCCAAACTCTCAAAATGTTTATTTCCAAGAAAACAAAATGACTGCCAAGAGGGCCATTGTGCAAAAATCATTCTTATGCTTAATTACCTAAAACACTGTTCTAATTTTTCTTCTTTAATGAGGGAAAAAAAACAGAAAAAAGGCATTTAAAAAAATGAAGTGAAACATCATCCGAATTGTGGTGTTTTTCCCCTCTGACTGAGGTAAAAATGTAAATTTCTTTGAGCAAAAAGGTGAAAGTTTGAAACGGCAAGCAAGTAAAGAAAGGGCTTTGTATTGTTTTATGCATGTAATCAGCCTTCAAGGACGGTCTAAGAACAAGATATTGACAGGAGGGAAACGATCATCTCCCTGAAAATTAGTTCTGTATAAATTTCAATTGTACATTTTCTTTTGTAACCAGGAAAAAAAAACAGGAGGTGAGGGTGAAGGAGCAAGATCATTTTTTTTAAAAAATTCAATTCGTGGGACATGGGCGTCGCTGGCTGGCCAGCATTTATTGCCCATCTCTAGTTACCCGAGGGCAGTTGAGAGTCAACCACATTGCTGTGGCTCTAAAGTCACACGTAGGCCAGACCAGGTAAGGATGGCAGATTTCCTTCCCTAAAGGACATTCATGAGCCAGATGGGTTTTTCCAACAATCGAACAATGGTTTCATGGTCATCTTAATTCCAGGCATTTCTTATTGAATTCAAATTCCACCATCTGCCTGGTGGGATTTGAACCCAGCTCCCCAGAACATTAGTTGAGTTGCCGAATTAACAGTCTTGCGGTGATACCACTGTGCCATTGCCTCCTCATGCTTAGCATTGAAAAAAAAGGAACTAGTGGTTATTTTTAAATTGGGGCTAATCCAAGGATAGTGGATGTTTTTTGGCAGGTGAAAGTGCAATCCTCTGCAGCATAAAATGGTCCAGTTAGATCTGGTACATCAATGGCTATCGACCATTAGGGAAAAAATTATGCAACTTTTCTTTTTCCCTTCATTATGTTTGTAGGGCCACATTTCACCTCTATTCAATGGTTCCAAATAGTAACATAGCTACAATTGGTAAATTAGCTTCTTGGCTTCAATTGAAGCGACATTCAACTTCCCTGACCCTCCGACAGCAGTAATCCATAATTCATCCTTTGGTATTTTAAGGGCAGTTTACCTAATGAAGGGACAATTTTCTCCCTTCAAATTTTGAAACTGAAAATGTGAGAAGTATTCAAATATACTAGTTTACAGGAACATAATGTGGGCGACCTGATGGATAAAACTGTTGTCTCACAGCACCAGTGATCCGGGTCCAATTCCAGCCTCGGGTCACTGTCTGTTGGAGTTTGTACATTCTCCGTGTCTGCGTGGGTTTTCCTCCAGGTGCTCTGGTTTCCTCCCACAGTCCAAAGATGTGCAGGTTAGGTCGATTGGCCATGCTAGATTGCCCCTTAGTGTCCGGTGGACTAGCAGGGTAAATAAGGGGCGTTACGCGAACAGGGCCTGGGTGGGATTGTTTGTCAGTGTAGGCCCGATGGGCCAAAATGGCCTCCTTCTGCACTGTGGGGATTCTATGATAATACATTATATGTAATAAATGGAACTACCAGGAATGGAGGTGTTTATGTTTTGGTTATCAGAACTGACAGAAGCATGCAAAACAATGATCTTTGCCTCCATCTAGCAGCAGTTTGCCATCAGTCTTCAGGTCATTTTTTGTACCAAAGCCTAGTAATTCACATGGGCAGATGAGTAGGGCTCTTATTCCCACAGCTGCCTCTCAGCAGAGCTATTCTACACACAGATTTATTTTTGGATGTCTTAGCTGTCTGTTCCTCTCAACACAGGAACAGTGGATACCACAGTTAAATCTGGGGAAAATAGATAAGGACAACATTGAAATTAAATGCACCTGTATTCATAGGCTATTTCACCCTATTTTATCAGCTTTCCTCCTCTATAGACATTTCCAGCCAATGCTTCTTCCATTCAGTCAGTATTTTACCGATTTCTGCAGCTGTGCAAGTAATAAAACACAAGTATATCTATATTTTATCTATAATAAAAATCTAACTGACTTGTCTTCAACTGGTCTTGCATTTTATCATTTAAAGTAAATATCATTGCCAAATTAACTTCCCCAGTTTCCACCTCTTTTCTGCTGCAAACTTCTGCAGGTGGTGCAATCTAATTATCTACCTCACATATGTGGGGAATGAAGATATAGGGTGGGATTTTCTGGCCGCTCTCACTCCAAAACCAGAAAAATCCGCCCAAAGTCAATGGACCTTTGCATGGTCGTCGTCGTACTATGATTCCCAAGGCGGGCAGGATGGGAAAACGCCCCATAGTATTTGACCGTGGAATGCATTATAGCAGGATCCAATATTATCCTCACTTTGCCGATTGGTGTATGTGGGAGGTCGCGAGTACCCAAAGTGCAATTAGACAAGTTGTTGAGGACATTTGTAGCACCCCAGTTCTCAACAATTTCCAAGCATCAGTTTGACTTATTATTGGTCAAGATTGAGAATTCAGCTCCAGTGTAGAACTTTAGCCCATGATCTAGGATGAGATTGCAGTGCTGTGCGGAGTTAATTATAAGTTCATAAGGTATAGGAGCAGAGTTAGGCCATTCGGCCCATCGAGTCCACTCCGCCTTCAATTATGGCTGTTATGCTCCTCATCCCCATCTTCCTGCCTTCTCCCCATAATCCTTCAACCCATTACCAATTAAAATAAGTAATTCTCACATTCGATTCTGGAAGAACTGAATGCAAGCCCTGAAAATGTGCACCGCCTTTTAACATGCTACAGATGGTTTCATTGCACATTATGTAGACCTTTGATAAAATACATTTTAGTAATGTGGTAGTGAAAAATGGAAAAATGATAGATCCAGAATGTGGCAAGTGAATTGTGTGATGAGTGATATTAGGATTTTACTAACATATAAAGGGTCAAATAATTATTTCTGTCCAAAGACAGATAAGAGACTGACATTAATATTACCCAAGTTTAAAACTAATCTCGAAGACTCCCACAAACTTCTGGAAAATAGTGATCTGAGATGCAGCTGCAACAAATGAATCTATCTTGTTGCCAAAGAAAAGTAACATACATTCTGCTCCCCAAGCACCGAGCTTCAGAGACCACATCAATTTACTGAGCACAATACAGCGCTGACACTTTATAGGAATTTAATTAGTCACACACTTTTTGACAAAGAATAAAGTATAGGATTATGTAAATTCAAAATACAGCATTGCTGCTTGCCTCTGCACTCAGTGGCATGAATCATTGGAAAGACAGCAAAGGTCAGGAAATTATGTAGCTATCATCTTAGAAACATGTTACCGTCTACGCAAAGAGTTCTATCTCAACTTTGACATTTATACAATTCAATTCATACGATTATTACCCAAGGATTTCAATGGAGTTTTGACAGTTAGAGCTTCCAGGTTCTTATTTTTAATCCTGACTCTTAGAATAGAATAAAGCCATGTCTTCCAAACCTCCATTGACAACCGAATCCAAAGCTTCCATTCTAACCATATATTTATCCCTTTTATGGGAATGTCTCCTCCACTTTACATGGCAGATCCTTTTTGACAGCTCCAGCTAAGACAGCGAGTGCTCAACATTAGAAAAACTGCCTGGGTAAACCTGCATCCGACCATACAATGTGCTTCGCCAATGATAATGGTCAGATTTCATCAAATATTATCCCCTACTGTCCAATTTTGTTTGGTCCCAGATACCCAAGTGTCTCCATTTCCAAACATATTGTACCTAGATCTTAGTGATTATTTTCAGCTTGCCTTCTAAGTTTCCTTCCTCCATTTGGGAGGCGAGGGGGTGGGGGGGGATAAGGGGGTCAGTAATGTTGTGGGGGTGGGGCAATGTCTGTGGGGGCCAGGGGGAGGCAGTATTCGGCCCAGGAGGGATGTGGCAGGGGAGCAGCATTCTATCATTTTCTTTTGCGCATGCGCAGTTGGAGGCTCTGATCGGAGCTGCAGGGTTTTGGGCGCGTTAAGCCCCACCCACAGGCTTGTGCAGCATGATTCGGAATCGCTGATATTTTTGCTGGCAAAGTACATGTGAGGGCACCTGAGAAGGGTCTAAAAGTCGGATCTGAAACACTCCCAGTTTCAAGTCCGCCCAGCACTTACAATCAAAACGGTAAAATAGGGCCCTCAGTTTTTTGCTTTGTGAAAGCAGAAATTTTCACATTAAACAAGAATACTTTTGAAATAACAAGGCAGACTTCCATAACTTGTGACATTACAATAACCGAACCAATGCAAATTGCTTCAAACATAACAGCACTGGCAAAACACAAGATTGAGAGGCAGTGGGGTTAGTTTTGGATTCATAGAATCCCTACAGTGCAGAAGATGCATGGAGTTCTCTCTCTGATGGCCATTTTGAGATAGCAAGCCTGTCTACCTAACCTTTCCTCAGAAGGCAACCCGCTCAATTCCAAGTATCATCTCCCTCCCTAGTAACACTGTGGGTGTACCTATACCACATGGACTGCAGCAGGCCAAGAAGTCAGCTCACTGCCAGCTTCTCAAGAGCAATTAGGGATGGGCAATAAATGCTGGACTAGCCAGCGACACCCACATCCCATGAATGAATAAAAATAAATTCTACAGTCCTTCTTCCACTTTTCTGTTCGGCAAAATGGCAGAACTGCAGTTTGGACCAACGTCTGGGTGGTAATCGCCTGAAATGCAGAAACATTCACATCCCAAAAAGAACAATTATTGTTGCTTTAAGCTCCCTACAAATATCAAATAAGCGAGGTATACTGGAACATGGGCCGAACAGACTGACCTACACGAGTGCGAGCCAGGAGGCTCTAAAGAACCATAGGAGTTTCTCTCCTCCTTGAGCTATGTGAAACAACAGAAACAAAAGAAAAACAACAGCAAAACATGTCAGTCCAGCGAGCTTGGGCTTCAAAGACATTATCACCCAGCCTAGCATCCAACATGGAAAAATATGTCTCCCAAACTGTCAGTAAAACAGTCAAAGCAATATTTATTGCCCATCTTTAATTGCTCTAAGGGCATTAAGAGTTATCGCAAATGTGTGCATACACCAGACTTGGGAGGGAAGCAGATTCCTTCCTAGAACGACAATAGTAAACCAATCGAGCTTTTAAAGACAATAGATCTCATGGTCATTGTTCCTGCTTTTAGGTCACAAATTACCATCGAGTTCAATTTCACAGTTTGCCATGGTGGGGTTTGAATTCGTGACCTCTGGATTGTTAGTTCAGGAATCCAACTGTGTAGCAAGTGTACCTGAACATTACGGGCGAAATTTGCCCATTTTGAGACCCAGTTCGTTAGTGGGTGCAGAGGGAGTGTTTCCCGCTGCAGTGGCCAGTGGGAAAACATGCCACATTTCCCAGCCCAACTTCACTAATTATGCACCAGGATGCTGCACTCTGTTTTGGGACAGGCCTCGATAGTACGTAGTCTGCCAATGTGTCCGGAAGCCATATCAAAAAAGTGTGCAACACCATTGAAGAAAGAAGTGAACTACCTTAAATGAAGGTAGATCTCTGGGAGCATTCCAAGCTTAGAAGATGGACCCCCTCCAGGACACCTAATCTGGAAGGTCCTCCTGCAAATGCTCCTCTGAACCACTGCTGTGGTGTTCCAGGATTGCGGGCAGCCTCCTTCCTGAACTCGAGGCAGCCCGCATTATTCAGATGAATCCCGAAATCTGCACTGTTCCAAATGTGTTCCATGCTGACCTGTTTTCTGCCGATATCACGGAGAATTTGGTGTGGGGGATGAGGCTTCCATTCACATCCAATTAAAGGGATATAAATAAGGTCACACCAGCCGCTGGGAGGTTCTCCGATCTATAATGGTGGGCACCAGTGGAAGATCACGCTACAAATTCATGCCAGTGTGAAACCAATTTCTGGGCCTTCTGCCATACTCTCCCACCATGCCCGCCATCAAGGGCTTGGGAGATTCCCGTGCTACATTTTCAATTCCCAAGGCGAATCCATTTGTAAATTACTCCTAATGGTTATTGTCTTATTGCCCTTTATGTAAATCAGTTTGAATACTTCTCAACTATCATAGTATAGAACCCCTACAGTGCAGAAAGAGACCATTCATCCCTTCAAGCCTGCACTGACAACAATCCCACCCAGACCCTATCACCATAACCCCAAATTTTTGCCCTGCAAATCCCCCTGACACTATCAACCTAACCTGCACACCTTTAGACTGTGGGAGGAAACCAGAGCACCCGGAGGAAACCCACCCAGACACGGGGAGAACGTACAAACTCCACATAGACAGTGACCGAGGTTGGAATTGAACCTGGGTCCCTGGCGCTGTGAGGCAGCAGTCCTAACCACTGTGCCACCGTGCACATCTATATCCCTCTGGTTTAAATTACCAATTAGTATCAACTTGTAATACAGAAAATATTTAAGGTACAAGTTAAATTTATCCCTCTTATAATTGGTTCTTTGGAACTATACGGCCGACAGTGCAGAATGATTTCCCAAGTATGGAACGATCCTGATAGTTGAAGGGACTGTTTGCAAACAGATCTATAACAGGCAGCTGGAGCAAGGAGATTAAAACTCAAATGAAAGCTTTTGTTGTGAATCTACTTCAAAAGATCTTCAATAAGGTGCCACGTGAAAGGTACAAGAGAAGAGCTCATGGTGTTGGGGCGATATGTTGGCATGGATAGAAGACTGGCAAGCTAACAGGAAACCAAGTCGGGATAAATGGATCATTTTCAGGTTGGCAAATTGCAACTAGTCGAGTGGAACAGGGATCAATGCTGGGGCCTCAGCTATCTATTATCAAATTAATAACTTAGTTGAAGGGGCAAACTTTACTATCGGCAAATGTGCTTATGTACAAAGGGATCTAGATAGATATAGATAGGTTAAATGGTAAAAAATTGACAAATGGAGTTTAATGTGGGGAAAATGTAAGGTTGTCCACTTTGGCAGAAAGAATAGAAAAGCAGAAGATGATTCAAATGGTGAGACACTGCATGGAATTTTAGCCTGATGTGGGAACATTACTAATGCTAAATGGAATGTTTCCATTTTAGGCACCCAGTGTTAGCACACTGCCGTTCATCCAATGCTTAATTCCACCAGGCTAAAATGCCAAGAATTCAATCCCAAGAAAGCAATTCCTCGATTAAGATGAATTGGATTGTGGTTTCTTCCTTGAGCCTTCATTGGCCAGTTAGGAACAGCTTTGTGCAATGGGTCCATGGTGACTGAGTTATGTCTTTCCATGTCAACGCCACTTAAAACCCTTTGAGTGAGTGAATCAGTCCATTCCCCTCATGGCATTTGTCTGGACTGAATCACAAACAAGAGATGATAGGGCAGTGAAATAGCCCACTGACACACCCAGCTCATCAAATGATTTATGACAACCAGGCAAAGCCTACTAACTTGGATTTAAAAATAATCATTTTTCTTGGAATGTAGGTGGTCATTTTCTTTGGGACGATGTTCATATTTGAGTTTCTTATCAACACATCACATGCTTGCAGTGAGGGGATATTAACTGCACTGAAGAGCAATTTACTAAGAATTTTATTCAGGAGCAATCAGATCGAGCTGCAGTAATTAGTGTTGTTACATCAAGTATTTGTGATAACAGTATCTGTACTTGCCATAAACAACATTTATCACAGGATGAAGATTATCACTGATGGTCCATTTCATTTGACAAAGAATTTGCTTTGTTCGAAACAGAAATTGACAAGATTTCAATTTTTAAAGATAAGAGTTTTGAAGGGTTATTTTTGCATCAAACGAATTGAAACCCAACACCGTTTACTGAACCAATCATTCCAAATAATTTTTTAGTGAGGAGTATTATACCCAAAAGGAGTAGGTTAGCTCAGTTAGCTGGATCGCTAACCAATGGTTCAAAATAACGCCAACAGTGTGGGTTCAAGTACCATTCCAGCTGAGGTAGACTTGGGACCTGCCGCCTTACCCTGTCCCAGAGAGTGGAAGGCAATGGCAAACCACCACTGACAACAGTCCAGAACAAAGATGCAACAAGCAATGAGCCAGGGGCCAGAGCACTGATGACAAGGCCTAAACTCAAGAGCTCGAAAGTTTGGTTCAAATTGTATGCTTTTAGTTTTTTTTAAAAGAACAAACACTCCTCTCTCTTGGTTAGAAATTTAGAATGGAATCTGGACTGAGATTCCTCTGAGAGAATGCTAAAAAATCAAAGAGAAAAATTGGCTCAGTCAAAAATATGAGTTGCCATCGCACATTGAACTTGATTCTGTCCCCACCAGGAATCCCCACACAAACACACTCAGTAGGCATCACAGTTACTAACTGGTTCAGGAGCTACAGGCCATTGTCCCTTCTCTAACCAATGGATAACGAGGACCATCAGTAGACAAAAGCAAAATACTGCAGATGCTGGAATCTGAAACAAAAACAGAAAATGCTGGAGGAACACAGCAGGTCTGACACCATCTGTGGAGAGAGAATAGAGCCAACATTTGGAGTCTGGATGACCCTTCGTCAGAGTTGATCTGTAGGTATATTGCCACCCCAGCTAAGATCAATTAAACCAGGAGAAACAAGAGAGTTTTGATGTTCAAAGTCTTATCAGTGGCCTTTTACATACATCAGAAGCATTAGACAATTAGAATTAGACAATTATGATGATTTTTTTGTCTATTTTTTTGTTCAATATATGTACTCGAGCTGAGGAACAGCACTGCTGAGGAATACAGCATTTTCCTTGTTTACCGTGTTGATTATCAGCATCAGATACTGAATGAATGACCCAGGTAGGACATGAATGCCTCAGGTGCATTCAGTATGCTGCCTCCTACTGAATCATGAATCTGTATTTAATGAAGTATATTGATGAACGGAGTGATGATAACAAGATACAACGTTGTTGGACAGAACTGCAAGGAGATCAGAAATTCTCATTAAATTATTTGAAGGATCAAAATCAAAAGGGGATGGGACAAAGGTAAAATTTTAAAAAGGGGAAGCAAAGCGGGAGAAAAGGTAAGGGAAGGGGGATAAAGTAGGGGGGAAAAGTGGGGGGAGGGGGAAGAAAAATGAAGACAGACAATAAAGAAACAAAAGATAGAAAACAGTAAAAAATTTATACAATGCCCATCATGTAAAGGATACCGAAGACCATTTCTAGAGGAAGAAGCAGACACATGTTGCAAGTAGGAAGAAATGGAAAGTTTAGAGCGGGCTTTTGAAGGGAGGTGGTAAGGTCCTGATGGACATGTGGAAATTTGTACGGAATGGGATAGACAAGATCTGGCCACAATATTCTGGATTAGTTGTTTTTGTGTAGAATGGAGCTGGAAATTGCAGTGAGGGGAAGCATGAGAGAAATTGAAACTTGTGATGAAGAAATATGAACAAGGGTTTCCGTGGCAATGGGTACATGGTAGGAGCGTAGGTAGGCAATGCTCTGGAGGTGGAGGTAAGCAAGCTTGAGGGTGAAATTAATTTGTAGTTCAGTTGATGATCAAACAGGTAAGCCAAAGAGGCACACTTGCACATTTGGTCTAAGTGGGCAACAAGGGATGAAAACAGAATCAGCTTTTACTGAAAGCCAAGCTGGGTAGATCTGGTTTTACTCATGTTACTTCGAGAAAAATCTGGCTCAACCCATTTGGATATCAAATCTACATTTAAACAGCACAGTGACAGTCAAGAAATCAGGAGAAAAGCGAAGCCAAATGTTATTGGTATACAGACAGCAACTGACTCTTCATACATGTTACTGCAATACCCCATGGGATCAGAGCCCAAATCCAAATTAAGAAGCAAAATGGAAGATGTGTACTATTGGTAAGGATCTCATGTTAAAGGAGTTTGAGTACATTATATATATATTAATTCACAGTAACAAAAGGTCCTTGGTTTAGCACAAATCCATAACTTTGGTACAGTCAAAGGGATAACTAACACGGGAAATAAAAACTGCTAATAGAACTGCATTGCATTGCTCACACATCAAAGATTCAATTTTATATTTAAAAAAAGAGTGCTTATGCTAGATAGGGAACAATATCAGGGCCACTGATTTACTGTGAATGAACAAGTCAAATTCAATTTTTATTATAAGATATTCAAGGATTTTTCCTGGTGCTTTGGGATTTGAAAACCACAAGTCCATCCATTATTCTGTCACTTCTGTTTGATGCATAAATGCTTGAAGCAAAAGAAAATGTTCCAGCAGTTCAACTTTTGAAAGGTACTGACGCAGTCGGGGAAACTGAATATACTGTGCGTGTTCAGACTGCACAATCTGAATTCAGAGAGCAATGTCACAGTTCTGGGCAAAATAAAAATCAAGTCTGGGCTTTTGCAAAAGGCTGGAACTAAGTTAAAGCTTTTGATGAAAGCATGAAAAGATCTAACACAAGATAAATGTAATAATGCAATTGTGAAAGATATAACCATTTACTTTGTTCAAACACATTAGTCACAGATGTTTCTGTTGAGAAAAAGGAGCAGCTATTTTTTATTTCAGAGAAGGTGAGGAGGAGGTTTGATACAAGTCTTCTTGAAGAACATCTTGAATAGAGGAAATCAGAGAAACTGTTTCTGACAGCAGGGTCAGTAACCAAAGCACTCCGATTCAGGTTGGTTGGGGAAAAAAAACAGAGGCAACATCAGGATTTTTTTTCTTAAACACATTGAGTTGGTGTGATCTGGAACCCACTGCCTGAAAGGATTGCAGAAGCAAATTCAATAGTGACTTTCTAAAGGGAATTGGATAAATCTTGGCAGGGAAAGACTTTGAAGGGCAGTGGGAAAGAGGAGAGTGGGACAAATTGGATAACGAAGAGTCAGCACAGGTATGATGGGTTCAATAGCCTCCTTCTTCATTCTACCCTTCTCAAGCAATTTGATTGATTAGTGAAGAGTCAGTAATGGATGCTCTGTGGTACAATAAAGCAGTGATTTTGCATGACAGCATAGTGTAACGCTTCATACATTGAACATCCTGTCATACTGCCATCCCGGGCAATTGCCAGTAATCAGGACAGAATCACACGAAGGTAATAAGAATTCCCTTAAGAATCAGTTTACAGAGGTGTTTGCAATAAAACATACATCCCATGTACTACACCAGTGCCCCACAAGGCTGTGTTCTCAGCCCTCTACTATACTCCTTCTACACCTATGACTGTGCGGCCAAATTCCCTTCCAATTCGATTTTCAAGTTTGCTGACGACACCACCATGGTGGGTCAGATCTCAAACAACGACAAGACAGAGCACAGGAATGAGATAGAGAATCTGGTGAACTGGTGCAGCAACAATAATCTCTCCCTCAATGTCAACAAAACGAAGGAGATTGTCATCACCTTTAGGAAGCGTAAAGGAGGACATGCCCCTGTCTACATCAATGGGGACGAAGTAGAAAGGGTCGAGAGCTTCAAGTTTTTAGGTGTCCAGATCACCAACAACCTGTCCTGGTCCCTCATGCTGACACCATAGTTAAGAAAGCCCACCAATACCTCTACTTTCTCAGAAGACTAAGGAAATTTGACATGTCCACTACAACTCTCACCAACCTTTACAGATGCACCATAGAAAACATTCTTTCTAGTTGTATCACAGCTTGGTATGGGCTTTGCCCAAGACCACAAGGAACTACAAAAGATCATGAATGTAGCCCAATCCATCACACAAACCAGCCTCCCATCCATTGACTTTGTCTATACTTCCCGCTGCCTTGGCAAAGCAGTCAGCATAATTAAGGACTCCACGCACCCCAGACATTCTCTCTTCTACCTTCTTCCTTCGGGAAAAAGATACAGAAGTCTAAGGTCACGTACCAACCCACTCAAGAACAACTTCTTCCCTGCTGCTGTCAGACTTTTGAATGGATCTACCTTGCATTATGATCGTTCTCTACACCCTAGCTGTGACAGAACACTACATTCTGCACTCTCTCATTTCCTTCTCTATGAATGGTATGCTTTGTCTGTATAGCGTGCAAGAAACAATACTTTGCACTGTATGTTAATACATGTGACAATAATAAATCAAATCAAAAGATTAAGTGGAGTGCTGTACTCAGCATTGGATGAAGGCGCAATTGCTGGAGCGGTGGACAAGGAGCTTTACCTCCACATTTGATACATGTTGAACTTTAGCGTAAAGCATTCCATACTGATATGTAGAATAAAGGGTTATGAGAAGCGGATGCGGATATAATGTGTAATGACACCTGACTAAATAATCGGGATCTGGAGGGAGGTGAAGTCCAACCTTGCGCAGAGGTCCTAAAATGTGCACAGAGCTATAAATATATATTAGTTATAATGTTCTACAGTCTTGGGAAGCTTACTTAAGGAAAGTAGACAAATGCCAAAGAACCACATCTATACCCCGAACAGATGGCAAAACATGGCAGTGAATGAGAGAGCCAGAAATATTCCACAAAGACTACGCACCTAACAAGCCTTAAAAGGATGAAAGGAATAAAGTGAAGACTCATCAAAAATATAGTTGCGAGCATCGCGGGTGCAGCAGATACAAGCTGAAACACAGATCCCAAGTCCAGACAGCAGTGAGCACAGACCAGAATCAACAAGTTAACAACAATAAATCCAGAAGCTCGATACAAGCATAGAATCCAGACTGCCACTCCCAGCTTTTCCAAAGTGCTGAAGGTTCAGTACAAGGGCAGCGCTGGGTTAAGTGGCAAAATAAGTTTTCCAGAAGAGGAACCGCTTCTGGTTTGCGCAAAAAGAACAAAAGGATCAAAAGAAGAATTGATTCTTACTGCATAGCAGTTGAGGTCTTAGGTGAAGCTCTATCAGACCTCCTGCAAACGAGAGAAGATTTAACTTTAATTAAGGCAGTACAAATCGAAAGGCAAACTGAGCTCAGAAAGCAAAAGAGTCTTTGTTCGCAGGGAAAGTGAGGTCCCATAGAAACAAATGAGTGAGACCATTGAATATGTAGGTCAGAGAGGAAAAGTGCACCAAATTAAGCTCACAAAAATGAGGAAAAGTGCACCAACTGACAGCCTCAAGTGCTATTGGAGTAGTGGAAAGAACCTGCACAGGCAGGAAGAATGTCCAGCCAAAGGCTGGGGTTGGAGGGTATGCGGTGCCACAACTATAGGAATTTAGAACATTTTAAAACTGTCTACCGATTTAAAACAAAGCCTACAAAAAAATGAAAATATTAAGACCAAACCACCTCCAAGTGGAAGAACCACAGAAACAGAAAATAACTTACCTTGGAGAAGTACATGAAACAGACAATAAGTACTAGAACATTACACTTGAAGTGGATGAACACTCAGTTTAAAATTAGACACAGGAGTAGGTGTTTCAGTCTCTTCTGACGGTGTAAAGCAGCTTAAACATATTATACTACAGCCATCATCCATCCAGTTACAAGGTCCAGGTAGGACTACACAAAGTCATAGGACAATATCTGGCAAAATTAAGATAGAAGAATAGAAAAATCATTGAATTTATGTACATCATACAGAACCAAGAATCATCATTATTAAACAGGAAGGCATGCAATCGAAGCCAATCTAGAATATTGAGGAAATTATTGACTAGCAGTGCAGTAGTACATTTAGGAATTAACCTACAAGATTTACAGGCTTGAGAAAATTGAAAACCAAATACCATGTTACTGTCCAAACTCATGCTGCACTAATTTGCCTCTTCACACTGAGGAAAGTCCCTCATCCACTCTTGAGCAAAGTTAAGGGTGAAAATGAGCACATAATACAGCACCGAGTTCTCTCTCCAGTAACTAAACCAATAAACCAGTGTGCTGGAATGCTCATGGTCTCAAACCAAAATGCCCAATTAGAATGTGTATGGATTTAACAAAACTAAATAAATGAGATCCACCAGATGGCCTCATGGATGAGAGTCCTGCCAAACTAGCTAAAAATACTCAATTCACCAAATTAGACGCAAACAGTGGATTTTGGCAGTTACCTCTGAACAAAGAATCCAGACTGTTGATGACTTTTATAATGCCGTTCGGTCGTTATTGCCTTATTAGATTACTATCTGGAATTGCTTCTACTCCAAGAATAATCCAGAGAACAATATCTCAGAATCTAGACAGCTTTGGAGTAGTAATATATCACTGTTCCTTCACTGCGACCAGGTCAATATCCTGGAACATCCTCCCTAACAGCACTGTGGGTGTACCTACACCACAAGGACTTCAGTGGTTCAAGAAGGCAGCTCACCACCACCTTCTCAAGGGCAATTAGGGATGGACAACAAATTAACCAGCAATGCCCACATCCCAATAATGAATATTTTTAAAAAGTCATTGAGACAGCATACTCGCACACAGCTCCACAAGAGAAGAGCATGACTGGAGAGCGAGAGCAGTCCTGAAAGCTCTACATGGTGCAGGTTTGACACTGAACAAGAAATATGAAGTTTCAAAACCAATGATTACACTTTTATGGGACATTATACAACCCTCATGAGTAACAGCTGACTCAAAAAAACAAAGGTGATTACAGAATTTTCACAACCCAGGAACATCACGGAGCTACAGAAATTGGTAGCAATGGTCAACCAAGGCAGCAAGTTCCCACCAAATTTGGCAAAATCCAACGGGCTGTTGTGACAAGGTCCAAGTGGTACTGGAATGTGGAGAAGAAAAATGCTTTCGTGAACATCAAAAATCTTCCAATTTCACCTGAAATTTTAGTGCACTCTCAACCATAGTAGCAGTTGGTGCACCAGCTCCAGGTCTGGGTGCAGTTTTACTATTTAGGGCAGCTGTGGTTAGCACTGCTGCCTCACAGCGCCAGGGACCCGGGTTCAATTCCTGGCTTGGGTCAGTGTCTGTGCAGAGAATCATAGAATCATAGAAACCCTACAGTGCAGAAGGAGGCCATTCGGCCCATCGAGTCTGCACCGACCACAATCCCACCCAGGCCCTACCCCCACATATTTATCTGCTAATCCCTCTAACCTACGCATCTCAGGACTCTAAGGGGCAATTTTTAACCTGGCCAATCAACCTAACCCGCACATCTTTGGACTGTGGGAGGAAACCGGAGCACCCGGAGGAAACCCACGCAGACACGAGGAGAATGTGCAAACTCCACACAGACAGTGACCCGAGCCGGGAATTGAACCCGGGACCCTGGAGCTGTGAAGCAGCAGTGCTAACCATTGTGCTACCGTGCCGCCCCTTATAAAAGAGTTTACACGTTCTCCCTGTGTCCGTGTGGGTTTCCTCTGGGCGCTCCAGTTTCCTCCCACATTCCAAAGGTGTGCTGGTTAGATGCGTTGGCCATGCTAAATTCTCCCTCAGTGTACCCGAACAGGCGCCGGAGTGTGGTGACTCGGGGATTTTCACAGTAACTTCATTGCAGTGTTAATGTAAGCCTACTTGTGACACTAATAAATAAACTTTACTTTTTTCCAAGTATAAAGAGACAGTAGGAGTAGAGTGGCACAGAGAAAAAAAGCTGTGCTACTACTGAGAAGGAAGCATCGGCAACAAGGATGGGCGTGTGAGAAATTCTCAGACTGTTAGATGGTACTACGATGAAAAATTAAAACCAACCTTCAGCCATTAGTCACTCTTCTGAACATGGTGATTGTAAAGATGCTGCCAAGAATTGACCACTTCAAACTGAGACTAATGAGGTTTGAAGCAGAAACTATGTTTAAGGGTACCAGACAACAGCAGATCCACCGTCAGGAATACGAGTCAAAAGAAGCAAAATAGATTATCTCAATTTCAACAAGGGGGTGGAAGCATAAACATCACTCATATCAAATACCTCCAGGCTACTGCAAAGAAGCTGCAGGAGTTAAACAAGCACAATAGCAAGATGACAAATGTCTCCAGATAACGGAATGCTGGAAGGACGGCCAGACAATACTCCTAACAACCCAGTACACTGGCACTGAACAGAAAATACATCCCACAAGCATTGATCATCTCCAGGTTTTTAATGACAGAATAGTCATTCAGAGAACTCCTTGGCTTGACATTCTCCAAAAAATTCATCAAGGTCACTTAGGGATAGCAAAACGTGGAATCAGAGCCCAGCAATCAATCTAGTGGCCAGGCATTATTTGTTCTATTGAAGAACTAATTTTGAATTGCCTCGTGTGTGCAGTGAACAGCCAAGAACAAAGAGAGCCACCATCACCCTCCACTTTCCCATCAAGGCCATTTGAGCACCTGGGAATGGATTTATTTGATTTTAAAGGCAAAATATTTCTTGTCATTGATTACCACTCCTGATGGATTGAAGAGAAAACTGCGCAGCATCACAGCAGAAGCAGTCATTTACTTACTTAAGGAAAGGTATGCAACAACATGGCATCTAATCTAGGATATTGTGGACCACTGTCTGGCACCACAATGTGCAAATGAATCATTAGTCAACTTTGCAAACGAGTTCACCTCAATAAACTCAAACAAATGGAGAAGTTGAGAGGTGTTCAAACCAAAGACTTGATTTTTAAAAAGAATTCAACATCTCAACTTGCCTCTTCTTAGTTATCAAACCCTCACCACTACAAAACCAGTTCCCACCATCAGAGCTGTTCGTGGGGAAGACGGAGAACAAACTTCCAGCTTTGCAACAGAAACTAAAACTAAATATCACCTTGAATGACTGCAAAACAGTTAAAAAGCACGAGGATGAACAGAAACGCAAACAAGCTCGTAACTTTAACTATAAGCACAGAGCACAAGATTTATCAGTGCTGCAGCCCAGGGAGAGAATAAGGAAACAAGGCCAACAGAAAGGAAGCACAACAATAGAAAGTGCTCCATAACCAAGATCTTACAGCATTGAGATGGACTAGCAAATATCGGGTGAAACTGAAGCATCTTAACATCCTTGGAAAGAAAGCCAATATTAACTTGGGTTTTCTATTCAGATTTGGAAGGAGATAAGGAACAAGGAATGAGACAAAAAGCTCCGCAACCACTCACATCAATTAAGAGTGCAGAAATGTCCTCAATCTCAGAATGAAATTAGAAGATCAAAGAGATTGCTCAAGGCACCTCAGAGACTAACCCTGTGAAGTCTGAGATTTTGGGGGTGATGTGGGGAGGATGTATATTGTTGAGATAAAGCCTGGGGAGGTGGGAACGAAGAAGGGATGTGAAGCAAAGGGCTATCAGAAGAATCTGATGCTGATGTAACTGTGGTGTAATGACGTGTTGGTGTAATGACGTGTAATAACGGGCAGCACGGTAGCACAGTGGTTAGCACTGCTGCTTCACAGCTCCAGGGTCCCGGGTTCGATTCCCGGCTCGGGTCACTGTCTGTGTGGAGTTTGCACATTCTCCTCGTGTCTGCATGGGTTTCCTCCGGGTGCTCCGGTTTCCTCCCACAGTCCAAAGATGTGCGGGTTAGGTTGATTGGCCAGGTTTTCAAAAATTGCCCCTTAGAGTCCTGGGATGCGTAGGTTAGAGGGATTAGCGGGTAAAATATGTGGGGGTAGGGCCTGGGTGGGATTGTGGTCGGTGCAGACTCGATGGGCCGAATGGCCTCCTTCTGCACTGTAGGGTTTCTATGATTCTAAGTCCAACCTCGTGCAGTTTCACTTCACAGAGCCAGGAGCCCGAGTTCAATTCCAGCACAGGGTGACTGTCTATGTAGAGTTTGCACATGTCTGCATGTGTTTCCTCCGGGTGCTCCAGTTTCCTCCCACAGTCCAAAGATGTACAGGTTGGGTGGATTAGCCATAGTAAATGTGCGAGTTTACAGGGATAGGGCAGAGGGGAGGGAATGGCCTCTTTCTGCACTTCAGAGATTCTATGGTTCACTGTACAAGGAGCTGTAAAAAAAATGCTTTTAATGAACTAGAGTCTTGAGTAGTTTACTTGAGGAGAGTAGACAAACCCCTCAAGAACCCCAGCTATACCCCAAACAATGACTAAAGAAGGGGCAGATGCTACCGAGAAGTGTTCAACTTCCCCTGATTATGCCAGAAATTAGCTAACATTTAAAAAGGTAAATTCTAATTAATTTTAGCATCTTCCGTTGTAAAATTGCTCAAGGTACACTCTGAAAACCGAAGGTCTAACATCCTCAATCCATGATGTGGAGATGCCGGCACTGGACTGGGGTGGGCATAGTAAGAAGTCTCATAACACCAGGTTAAAGTCCAACAGGTTTATTTGGTATCACGGGCTTTTGGCGCACTGCTCCAAAAGCTGGTGATCCTCAACCCAGTATTGCATGTTACAGTTTTATTTAAAAATATTTAGAAAAGATTGCCAAAAAATATAACTAGTTAACATTTTATAATTATACACACACAGAAACCTGCAGTTTTATATTCCTCAAGATTTCACTGGTGTAATGTCAGCTGGTCTCCTTGATCATGTCACCATACATTGTTACCTAATTACAGTAATTGGATCCCAAAGAGAACCATATGCTTTCCGATTGAATACTGCAGTCAATCTGGAAACACCTCTACAAGTGTCCACAATGAGACAGACACTCGGTGCCAGGGGAGGGGGCGGCACACAGGTGAAGTGACATAACAGAACAAGCTTACCTAAATGTCACCGTCAGTAGCTTGCAAAGCTAAGTTGTCAGATAGTTGTTTTACAAATGGCAATTGGTCTTGCTAAAACGAGTGGGGTAGAATAGCAGGTGGTCCTGCAAAAATTCAATCCTGTTACATATATTATCTTTTTAAATGTTAAATGTTGGGAGCAGGTAAATTTGGGTCACTTCTCCATGAATTTTCCTATTTTCTCCATCAATTTATCTTGTACAATTCTCTACAAGTAGCTGCAGCAACAGATTATTTCCTTAATAGACCACGATATTATGTGACCTAATACTGTGTCATCCAGTTCCAGAAAGCTCTGTGGTCAGTTGCTTGTGTGCCTGCATTAACTGTCTTAATGGAATTTTAACTCATGTGCTGGATTATTTAGCCTATGAATAACTAGTCCAGTAACATAACCACTACACAATCTTGTTTTTTTAAAAATTCATTTGTGGGATATGGGCGTCGCTGGTTGGCCAACATTTATTGCCCATCCCTACTTGCCCAAGGGCAGTTGAGAGTCAACCACATTGTTGTGGCTCTGGAGTCACATGTAGGCCAGACCAGATAAGGATGGCAGATTTCCTTCCCTAAAGGACATTAGTGAACCAGATGGGTTTTTCCGACAATCGACAATGGTTTCATGGTCATCAGTAGATTCTTAATTCCAGATATTTTTTATTGAATTCAAGTTCCACCATCTGCTGTGGTGGGATTCGAACCCAGAACATTAGTTGAGTTTCTGGATTAGCCTCACGATAATACCACCAGGCCATCACCTCCCTCTTTTATGTCTGCACCTGTGCTCTGTCTGCTTTTGATGCAAACAGTTTTTTTGATTGTCATTTGAGATCAGCTAACAAGAGTTGAATTTTCATCTGAAACTGCATCAACTGTCTTTCTGCAGAAGGTGATATAGCTCCACATCACGTACGGTGCTCCACTGTCAGAGTAAATAGCATCAAACGAGTGGTGCTGCAAAATATCTTTGCAATATCTTGAAGTCTGTTTATAGTAAAACTGGACAACTAGGCTTTCCACTGCACTCTCAACTCAATTTGCCTCCAAACTGGAACTACACGTCAATGCAAGTCCACATAGATGGTTTAATTATTAGCCACAATTTCCATGTTTAGCTCTTCCATGCCCTTTAAGGATAATAATTATTACTTTGAATAGCCAGCTTTGATCAGGGGCAAAACTCAAATAAAAGTTTAAAAGATTTTTATTTATTAGTCACAAGTAGGCTTACATTAACACTGCAATGAAGTTACTGCCACACACCGACACCTGTTCGGGTACACTGAGGGAGAATTTAGCATGGCCAATGTACCCAACTAGCACATCTTTCGGACTGTGGGAGCAAACCCACGCAGACAAAGGGAGAATGTGCAAACTCCACACAGACAATCACCCAAGCTGGGAATTGAGCCCAGGTCCCTGGTGCTGTGAGGCAGCAGTGCTAACCACTGTGCCACCCAAGCAATTCAAGAGAAGATGAGAGAGTAGGCATTGTTTTAACTCTTCTAAAACGCTCCGCATTTTGGGCAAACAAAGCTAAGGCCACAAAACAATGACAATTTTTTTTTAAAACCACCACATCTCACTAAAGATCATTGTGAAATTGAACAAACCCGACAGAAAGTTATTCGTGATGGAGAGGCTCCTCTTTAAGTTGACACCTCATGAAAATACGAAAGGAGGCTGGTAAACTGCATTTCATTACCTCATGTGCCTGGCATATCAATATACTATGCTAATTGGTCACTACTGAAACTACTCTTTTTGCAGGATTTTGCTAACAAAATCAAAAAAGAGGTTTTGGCAAGATGCTGTGGTCATCTTACATGATCCACATTGCTGCCACTGTGTTCCAGTGGTAAGAGGAGTTAATGTTGAAGAAAAATGAAAATACATTTTCTAAAAATGCTGTCTATGCAACAAAATTATAAGTCAATAGTCCTTTCGCTTTGGACAATTGTGATTGTACCTGGCTCAGACGGCAGGGATGACTGCCGACGGGCAATACAAATTCTCGGTGAGACAATGAACAGTCTCAACCCAATTTCTAAACACTAACTAAAGCACAAAACATCCCCCCCCCTCTGTCTCACTTGGTCAACCAGGAAAACTGGTGTGAGAAAATGCAAACGTAACATTCATGCAGTTCTGGGCTTGGAGGGAAGGATCATTAATACTGCAGTGCATACACAGCTTTATTCCATACTTGTCTGTACTTCAAATCAATGCTAAATGCTTAAATTGAAAAAGAATCTATTCCCTAACGCCCACCCCAATTGAGACAACAAAAAATCTGCAATTTAACATAGCTGAAAAAATTATAGTAAAAAGTAATTGGATGACTTCAATATAATTTCTAGACAAAACCAGCACCTCATGTACTCAAGCAGAAACAAAGGTAATACAACAGAAATCATCATCGCTGACACTGTAATGATAAATGCTGGAATCATTGTCAGAGTAGGTATTTGCACCATTGCAAGTAATACCTCAATATTATTCTAAGAGGCAAGATGTTCCAACAGCAAACATATTGATTGTGACCCTTGCCCTCCCGAGGGAAACAGTGTGAAGCTGGTGCAATGCTGCAGCCTTTTGTTTTTAGGAAGACACAAGTAAAATTGCCAGAGCCTGTACAGGCTGTGCTATCTTGAGATTGAGATGAAGGTGCAAGAAAAAGTAATGAACAAGAGAAAATTGCTTTGCCTGAAATATATTTTTGTGATCATGAATAATTCATAATCATAAACAAAGCATTTGGCCTTTATGAATGAACAGTCAGACATCAAATTTTAGACTGATTAGGCCGTTAAATTATCGATAGACATCATGCCATTTTGCGTCAAAAAATCTAAACAGATTCCTCCAGATTTTTTTTTCAAGATTATCACATCATCTGCATCGTACGAACAGTAATATTTTCATTTGAAAGTATCTATTTTGGTCAATAATGATTCATTTAATTTGTCACCTAATCCTAATAATTATAAACAGAAATCTACTGAAGCGTGTCAGCTCTCTATAGATTGGGTTTTCTGCTTTGCAATTGGACGACATGGGATCGGAGAAGGCTAAACTCATTCGTGATTTTTATTTCCTGAATCCCGCTGCAGTAACATTGCGAGCGCAGTGTTATCTGAACGCACAACGCCACAAAGAATACCTTTTCCCCCAGCGTTGGAGTTCATTTCATAAGTATAAGGAGGGAACTCAGTACAAAACACATTTTTAGAACTAGCAAATTTTAATGCTTCAAAAAGATATAGACCTGAAAATATAATAGTTAATGTCCAATGTTTACTCCTTATAACTACATATACCTACGATAGTAACCAGAACATTTACAATCATTGATTAAACAGTTCCATTAAATTTAATGTTCTTTCTATTTTAACCCATAGCAAAGTCCGACTGCAACTATGACTCCAGAAAACAACATCATACACTTCTTCAAGGTGGAAGGACATCACCCTCGCCCATCACTAGTTACAGAGCAGGGCTGACAGCAGTCTGGAAGCTGTACAGTTTAGAGCCAAAAGTAAAAACTGTTAAAGATCTGTAATGTATTTTGCAACTTTGTACTATTTGCATTTCAAATATATGTTTGTGCTATACGCTCTATATAATGAGCAACCAAAACAGAAGATGCATTTATTATTCCTGTAAAGGTATTTTGAAAATTCCATGCTGATTAATCATTAATCACAATTCCAAAAAATAATGCAATCTGTTGCAATTCAGTTGCAACTTTTTCTTCATTCTTTAGCTGAGTTTTGGGTTGAAAGTCCACTATCAATATAAGACAAAGAGTTTTAAATTAAAGGATACAAATAGTCATTTAGTAGCACAGAACTCAGTTAATGGTAGGGCGTTGGGGAGAGTTACAGAACAAAGAGATCTAGGGGCACATGTTCATAGCTCCTTGAAAGTGGAGTCACAGGTGGACAGAGTGGTGAAGGCGGCATTCGGCATGCTTGGTTTCATCAGTCAGATACAGGAGTTGAGACGTCTTGTTGAAGTTGTACAAGACATTGGTAAGGCCACACTTGGAATACTGTGTGCAATTCTGGTCACCCTATTATAGAAAGATTATTAAACTCGAAAGAGTGCAGTGAAGATTTACTAGGATGCTCCCAGGACTTGATGGATTGAGTTATAAGGAGAGGCTGGATAGACTGGGACTTTTTTCTCTGGAGCGTAGGAGGCTGAGGGGTGACCTTATAGAGGTCTATAAAATATTGAGGGGCATAGATCAGCTAGATAGTCATTATCTTTTCCCAAAAGTAGGGGAGTCTAAAACTAGAGGGCATAGGTTTAAGGTGAGAGGGGAGAGATACAAAAGTGTCCAGAGGGGCAATTCTTTCACACAGAGAGCGGTGAGTGTCTGGAACAAGCTGCCAGAGGTAGTAGTAGAGGCAGGTACAATTTTATCTTTTAAAAAGCATTTAGATAGTTACATGGGTACGATGGGTATAGAGGGATATGGGCCAAATGCAGGCAATCGGATTAGTTTAGGGGTTTTTAAAAAAAGGGCGGCATGGACAAGTTGGGCCGAAGGGCCTGTTTCCATGCTGTAAACCTCTGACTCTATAACTGGATTGCTGCTGAAAATAAGAGACGTCAAGGTTTTTCATCTTGCACTCATCAGGACACTTTCCAAGAATCTCAATATAAGGGAAAAACAACAATTTATACTGTATGAGAAGAGAATGCTGATTGGTTGGCAAGTAGACTCTGGTAGAGGTGTTGCCATGGAGAATGCACCAGTTGATGGTGGCTGACAGTTAACTGCCCAAAAAATTGAAATTTAAACTAGATAACATGACCCTGATTGGTCAAAGTATTGACCTGGGAATGAATCAGCGAATGACGGTCACTTATTTTCTTTAACTGAAACAGGCAGTATGAACATGTTCTTTCTGTTCTGCAAAGCACAGGGAACTGTGTATTAATATATGTATCATGTAAATTCATGAACGAGCCAAAGGCTGTCACCTTTGGCCCTGAAAAGTACCCAGTCTACCTCAGATTACTCCAAAAGGACAAGGTATCTCAAAATTTGAGGAACAGGTGAAGCTACCCCTTTTATGCTACTATTATGCAGTAGTAACACAAGTGGTACTCACCACTAACAGGATGCTGCCATCAAGCCAAAAAGACATTCTGCCTATTACACAAATGAACAATGTGGTATATGAATTTCAATGCCAGTATGACATTAGGTATGTAGGTCATACATCGAAGAGACTGGCAGATCGCATCAAACAACACATCCAAGCCACTGTTCGCAATGGTCAATGTGCGAACCATAGCCAACCAGTCCATGCTTGCGAAACTCAAAACAGTTTTCGAAGCAATTTTGCGATTGGACAATATTTACTAAATAATTATCAGCTTGCCAAGAATTACACCGCCAACTAATTTAAGATGGTCAGTCAGGTTTGCAGTGTTACAGCATTTGCGTGTACTGGAAGCTACATATATCAATACACAGGGCCCTGTGCTTTGCAGCACATGAAAACACAGTTTGTTTAGCTGAAACAGGTACAAAGTGAAAGCCATTCATTGATTCATTCCCCCAGGCAATGCCTTGGCCAATCAGCGTCAAGTTGTTGGATCTAAATTTCAAACGATGCTTTGCAGTTATCTGTCAATCACCATCAACTAGCGCATTCCATGGCAATGCCTCTACCAATCAGAGTCCACTTGTCAACCAAGCATCATTCTCTTTTCATACAGTATAAATTATTTTCACTTTATACTAGCATTCTTGCAAAGTGTCCTGATGAGTGCAAGATGAGAAGTTTTGACATGTCTTGTTTTTTTTCAGCAATATAAAAGTTACAATTGAATTGCAAGCCTTCAAGAGCCACAAAGCTGATCCACAACCTGAAAGGTCTGAATTTGGAGTAAGATGGGAAAACGTGGGCTTCCTAACTTTGAAGAGAGAAATCTGTGGGGTATGCTTAAAGTCACCTACAGGATTGCACACAGAATGGAAAAAGTAAAATCAGAAAATCATTTTAAATTGCAAGATTAGAACAAATTCACAGATTGAAATTAGTAGAAAGCAAATGTGGGCCTGGTATCACAAAAATTTTCTTCAGAGAGTGATTTATGCACAAAACAGGCTCCCAGAAAAGGTTGTAGAAACAAAACCCTGTCCAAAGTTGTTTAGAATAATTCCAAAAGATTGAGCTGAAATCTAACAAATTTGCTTTATCCATGATTATCTTGTGATTTTTAAAAATTTGTTTTTGGAATATGAGCATCACTGGCAAGGTTAGCATTTATTGCAAGCCCTAATTGCCCGTGAGAAGCTGGTGATGAGAGACCTCCTTGAACCACAGCAATACGTCAGGTGTACTGGTAGGAAGGGAGCTCCAAGGTTTTGATCCACCAATTGTGAAGGAAGGGTGATATATCCAACCAAGGATGGTCAGTGGCTTTGAGGGGAATTGCAGGTGGTGCTGTTCCCTTGCATCTCCCACCCTTTTGTTTTAGGTGGTAGAAGTCACAGGTTTAGAATGTGCTGTTGGAGGAGCCTTGGCAAGTCACTGCAGAGCATCTTTTGATGGTACACACTGCAGCCACTATGCGCCAGTGATGGAGGCAACAAACATTTAAGGTGGTGGATTTGGGTGCCGAATGAACAGTGTTGAGATTCTTGAGTTGTTCGAGCTGCACACATCCTTGCAAGGAGAGAGTACTCCATCACCCTCCTGACTTGTGCCTTGTAAATGGTGGACAAGCTTTGGGGAGTCAAAAGGCGAGTTCCTCGCCGCAGTATTCCTAGTCTCTGACCTGCTGTTGTAGCCACTGTGTTTATGTGGTAAGTCCAGATGAGTTTCTGGTGAATGGTGAGCGCAGAATGTTGATGGTGGGGGATTCAACAATGGTAATTTTGTTGAATATCATGAAGAGATAGTTAATTCTCTCTTGTTGGAGATGGACGTTGCCTGGTACACCGGTGGCATGAATATTACTTCTCACTTATCAGTTCAAGCCTGAATGTTACCCCACTCTTGTTGCTTGTGGGTATGGATTGTTGAGACTTCCTGCAGTCTTAAAAATGGGCTTTATTTTACACACACAGCAGACATCAAATGGCCAAAAGAAACTTAGTCTGCTCTCATTCCTCCCAAAGCAGCTGGTTTCAAAATAGAATGAACCTGCATCAGGTCAGCAGTGTCTCCTCTTAGCGGAGGCTGTTGCTTTGGAGGCCACAGCAAGGAGGTGCTGTGTTTCAGTGGACAGAATGAGGACTTGTTTCAGTGGACAGAAAAATATAAAATCAGAATCGTTGCTTCATCTTTCCCCAAAACAACTTATATTGGAAATATTCATCAAGAACCAGTTTCCAATTAGTTTAGACAAAGCTATCATTCATTAGCAAGTTAGCACTCAGTCCCTAGCCAATTTCTGGAAAGCACCAAAATGCTGGAAATCAATGAAGACAGATTTAGCTTTCAAACACCTTCTGCTGGATTCTATCGATCATTATTTCACATTGCAAGAACAGAATGTTAGGAATGCAAGTACAAAGTTATTTCCCTCTGCATCGCTGATAAAGCATAGTAGATGTCTCCCAGGACTGTGCTAAATGCTAGAATAAATCTCAGGCCAGGTTTTATTCATTTAGCACATTTAAGCTCGTGCATCGTTTTAACCTTTTCAACACTCAAGTAACTTGTTTGCAATTTCTGCCCACATGGGTTCATCAGTAGTTAATTACAACTTCACTCACCTCAGCAATTTTCTCATATCCCCTCCGATCCCAAAGGCACCGACTCTGCCTTCCTGAGGTGAGGTTTTCCAGGTGCCAGGCCTCCTCCAAAACATTGTCCTCACAGCTATCACTCATGAATGAGCCTCAACAGGAACAGTTGGCATGCTGCTACTCCGAATGGTGGGATGGGAAGAGGGGACGAAAGAAGAGGAACTCCCTTTGACTGTCTCTGATGTTTCCCTCTCTTCCCCTAACTCAGCAAGTCAGACTTCCCCCAACATTCCCCTCCCTTCGCCCTGGATGTGGCATAATTCCCGAGTTTGTCTCCTATCCCATCATGCTTAGTTTGTCGCTATCTCCTATCATATAGGAGGCCATTCAGCCCATTGAATCTGCACCGACAGCAATCCCACCCGGGCCCTATCCCCATAACACCACATATTTATCCTGCTAGTCTCCCTGACACTAAGAGACAATTTATCATGGCTAATCAACCTAACCCGCACATCTTTGACCGTGGTAGGAAACCGGATCACTCGGAGGAAACCCACGCAGACATGGAGAGAACGTCCAGCTCCTATTTCCTAGACCCTATTCCCAATAAACTGTTGACCAGCAAATTTATCTTCCTGACGCTCAAGTCAGGTGATATTATTTATAATTCCCTTTCCTAAACTACTGTCTCCTACCCTTCAAATTTCTGCTATCACCTCTCTCAAAATAACCACCCTTGAACCTTGTGTTTGTAAAATACCACCCCATCTCCAAACTTGTCTCAATTCCAAAACTCTTGAATATGCTATCGCCTTCCAAATCCCTGTCCATCTTTCCAACAACTCCTATTTTTGAATCTAGTACTGGAATGGCTCTCTGTTATAAATGATTTACTATGTGACTGTGACCTTGGTAAACTTTCACTCATTTTTCACAGGCTATCTGGAGCCTTTCAAGTGTTTAACCAGACCATCCTCCTTCAATGCCACTCCTCTGTCACCTGGTTGAGTAGGACTACACTTGCCTAGTTCCATTCTTATCTATCCAGTCGTAGCCAGATAATCACCTGCAAAGACTTCTCCTTCCATACCATTACCTCTGGAAGCCCCAGGGACCTATCCTTGGCTTCTTTCTATTTCTCATCTACGTGCTGTCCCTCTGCGACATCAACCAAATGCACAAGGCCAGATTCCACACATCTGCTAACACCCAGCTTTACTCATAACCACCTATCTCAACCCCACACTATTTCCGTTTTGTCAAACTGCTGGTCTGACATCCAGTACTGGATCAGTAGAAATTTCTTCCAACTAAACATTGGCAAGACTGAAGTTGCTGCATTCAGTCCCAACCATAACCCTGTTCTCAAGTCACCAACTCCATCCCTCTCTGTGGTCACTGAGATGGAGTCAGACCACACACAACCTTAGTATCATATGTGACCCAGGAATAAGTTTCACCTACAATAACTGGCCCACACTGCTTTCTGGTCTCACTAACTTCACCCCCAATCTCCCGTTACTCTTTGAAGTTTCTCAGAGCAAATATAAGCCAACAAGGATGACTGAGATAGGAGGCCAGAAACCTTGCAAAAGCAACCACTGAAGAAGCAAACAAGGTCCGAACAACAGCACATGGAGTGAGTGAGTGAGTCGAGCAACGATGAGTAGAGTTCATCACCAGTGTAAAAGTCAATACTACAACCAGCATAGGATAGATGTAACTAAACTATTTACTGCAAACATATTGGGAGGCACACTTACCTCTAAATGGCATGATAAAAATAAAATGAGGGTCGCATTTGTTTACAGAAGGGTGGAGGCTGGGCAAATCGTTCTCTGCTCCACATGAACATTCCCTACAAGCAACCCTTCAGTCATTTTGCAGTTTAAGCTGGGTGATGTAGAAACTGACCTGCAGTGACTGACAGTACTCAGGGGGTTTTGTATCTGAAGTGCCTTAGTAATTATAAATGTACTTTCAGAAAAGCAGTGGAGACTAGATACCATTAACTGATGTACAATGGCAAACTTGTACAAGCCTTTAATTATCATGATGCCTCTATCAGCAATCTCAAAAATTAAATGTAATTTCATCATCCTTATACAAGCAGTTAACAGAAATCATTACCGTTAAGGTTTAGCATAACACTTAATCCCATTTATGAGTAAAGCAATTTCACATCTCCAATCCCACATTGAATGATGCAGAAACCTCGAATGAGGTGGTGACAGTAAGACCATAAGAAATAGAATTGAGCCTGCTCCGCCATTAGATCATCTCAACACAACTCCTTTCTCACCCAATGTCCCTCGACTTGTTTAAGAGAACAAAAGTCCATTATCTTGCCTTGAATCTATTCAATTACTGAGCATTCACAACCCTGTAGGGTAGAAAATCCTAAAGATCCACAACCTTCAGACTGAAGACATTTCTTATCTCAGTCATAAATGACTGACTCCTTACCGCGAGACTATTAACACTAGTTCTTGATTCTCCAGCCAGCCTCTTAGCAAATCCTCTGAGAATCTAATACCTTTCAATGAGATCACCCTCTCATTCTTCTGAACTCTAAAGTGCGTAGGCCCATTAATGTCTCCTCACGGGCCAATCCTTGCATCCCAGGAATCCAGTATTCCTTTGTTGCACCCCTTCCTAAAGCAAGTCTATCTTTGCTGTGCACAGAACTCAGGTGCAGTCTCATCATCATTCTGTACCACTGCAACATGACTTCTTTACTCCAGTACTCTGACCACCTGTGTAATGAAGGCCATTTGCCTTCCTAATTGCTTTTGGTACCTGCATGCTACTTTCATGTTTGTGTACAAGGACAACCAAATCCTTCGCAACACCAACATTTAATAGCTTCCTGCAATTTAAAAAATATGTTTTTCTATTCTACTTCCCAAAGTGAATAACCTCACATTTCCCCAATTGTACTCTATGTGCCACCTTCTTGCGCGCTCAATTAACATGTATATTTCTTTTTGCAGTCTCTCTGGAGTCCTCTTCAGATCTTACTTGTCACCAAGCTTTGCTTAAAGTTTATTTCTGAATGTCACAAGTGAGCTTACTTTAACACTGCAACGAAGTTACTGTGAAAAGTCCCTAGTTGCCTCTCCAGCGCCTGTTTGCATACAGTGAGGGAGAATTTAGCATGGCTAATTCACCAAACCATCCCGTCTTGCGGACTGTGGGAGGAAACCGGATAACCCGGAGGAAACCCCCGCAGACACGGGGAGAATGTGCAGATTCGCACATACAGTGACCCAAGCTAGAAACCGAACCCGGGTCCCTGCATTGTAAGATAGCAGTGCTAACCATTGTGCCACCACACCGCCCTTGTTATACTAGCAAACCTGGGATACAGTGCACTCAATGCCTTAATCCAAGTCATAATTACAAATTTTAAGTAACAGTGGACCTAGCACTCATCCTTGTGGCACGCAGTTAGTAACAGCCTAAAAATGACCAGTTTATTCCCACTCTATTTTCTGTCCACTGACCAATTTCCCTATCCAGGCAAACATATTAGGCACAACCTCATGAGCCCCAACTAATGGAACAACCGCAATGAATGCCTTTTAAAAACTGAAATATACTGCATTCACTTATTCTCTTTTATCTACATTGCTAGTTACATCCTCAAAAACACTAACAGACTTATCAAACACTATTCCCCTTTCAGAAAACCGTGCTGACCCAGCTAATCATTAAATTTTCTAAGTGTCCTCCATTAACCACTTTCTTAATAATGAATTTCAGCATTTTCCTGATGACTGATGTCAACTAACTGGCCTGTAGTTATCCTGTTTTCCCTCTCCCTTTTCTCTTGAATAGCAGTGTTACATGTATTATCCTCTAACCCAACGGAACTGTTCCAGAATCTGGGAAATTTTAGAAGATCACAACGAATATTTCTGTAGCCACTTCTTTAGAAATTGAGGATGTAGGTCATCAGGCCCAGGGGGATGTTTCAGCTTTCAGTCCTATTAATTTCTTCAGTAAACTTTTTTTATTAATATTAATTATTTAAGTTCCACATTGTCATGAGACCCTTAGTTCCCCACTATTTCTGCTCTTTTCTGTGTACACGTACGCACGTTAGACCGCATAACGATACCCAAGGGACAATTGATAGAAATCTTAGTTTAATTTGATTAGTTTCTTTTAATGGGTTTACTAATCATTCTGTGGAAATGCAATGAAACAAGAATAATTTGAACCAGAATGGGGGCTAGGCTGTTTGGTCTCCAACCAACCCCATGCAAGGAAGCTCTAACTTAAAGCAAACTATCTCGTCCAAGTTGGGAGATAAAAAGCATCAATTCTGGGTCAACTTATAATACAAGGACAGCCTCAACCGGGATCCTGAGTTCATGTCACACTATGTGTAACCCCCACCATTTGGCCTGAGCTTGCAAAATCTTACTAACTGTCCTGGCTTGAGACAATTCACATCTCTTTAATCTGTGATTATCCCTCTCTCCACTCGCATTGTCTGTACCTGTAAAGACTTGATTACCTGTAAAGACTCGCATTCCAACTATTATCTTGCAATTGAGTCTGTGTCTGTATATGCCCTGCTTGTGAACCCAACTCCACTCACTTGAAGGAGCAGCGCTCTGAAAGCTCGTGATACCAAATAAACCTGTTGGTCTTTAACCGGTTGTTTGAGACTCGTTACTGAACCTATAATATCGGAGAGTACAAGGGAGGAGTGGGTGCAAGACGGAGGGAATTTTGTTCAATGATCACCTTCAGTGCTGGACATTGGGTGTGTAGACATTTGTCAGGACAGCATCAGAGAAGGACAGTCGAATAGCCTGTTGACCAATCGTTGCCTAGCCTCATGCAAGAAGAAAGAGTGACATAAGTGGGTGTTTGGGAGAGATTAAGTCATGCAAAAAAATGATTTCAATTTGAATCATATGGTTACCTAATACTACTTCAAAGGTGACACCAAGAAATACAGCATCTCCTACATGGAGCGAGCTATATCATGGTATAGTGAGCTCTACTGAGTTTCAGCCATAGCTCAGCTGGTAGCAAGCTGGCCACCGAGTCAGAAGTTTCCGGGGTAAAGTCTCAATCCTGCTTGAGCACAAAAATCAAGACTGACACTCCAGTGCAGTACTGCGGGTGTGCTACACTGTCAGAGTGCTATCTTTTGGATGAGATGTTAAACCAAGGCCCCCATCTGCCTGTTTGGGTGGATGTAAAGATCCTGTGGCATTACTCCAAGGAAGAGCGGTTCTCCCCGGTAATGAGGCCAATATTTATCCCTCAATCAACATTATAAAAACAGATGATCTGGTCAATATTGCGCTGCTATTTATGGGAGCTTGCTATGTGCAATTAGTTGCCCTCTCTGGAGTCATTACAAAGTGACTACATTTCTAATTCTTTGGCTGTAAAGCACTTTGAAACATCCAACAGTCATGAAAGGCACGATGCTTTTTAAATTAATTGGGATATGGCTACTGGAAGTTAAAATTTTGCAAAAATAAATTTAATTAATTAATTATTCTGCAGTGACTGAATTAAACTATGATCTTGCTCAAAATGGATTTAAGAGTACACATCCAAACTTTCAAATGTTTTCACTTTTGAAACATAGAAACTAGTAGCAGGAGTAGGCCATTCGGCCCTTCGAGCCTGCTCCCCCATCCATTTTGATCATGGCTGATCATCGAATTCAATATTCCCGTCTTCCCCCCATATCCCTTGATCCCTTTCGCCCCAAAAGCTATATCTAATTTCTTCTTGAAATCACACAATGTTTTGGCCCCAACTACTTTCTGTGGTAGTGAATTCCACACATTCACCACTCTCTGGGTGAAGAAATTTCTCACCTCAGTTCTAAAAGTTTACCCCTTATCCCCAAACTATGACCCCTAGTTCTGGACTCCCCACCACTGGGAACATTGTTTCTGAATCTACCCTGTCTAACCCTGTTAGAATTTTATAAGTTTCTATGAGATCCCCTCTCACTCTTCAAAACTCCTAATTCTAACCGACTTAAACTCTCCTCATATGACAGACCACATATGACAGACCAGGAATCAGCCTGGTAAACATTTGCTGTACTCCCTCTATAGCAAGGACATCCTTCCTCAGATAAGGACATCAAAACTGCACACAATACTCCAGGTGTGGCCTCACCAACACCCTATGTGTGTTTCCAGTATTTTTTAAACTTTTATTTTCACAGGCTTGATTATAACCACTGGTGACAGTACATCCATATTAGCTTTTACATAATACAATTTATCACTATATTGCAATTTAGTAATACATGACATATCTCTCAATCCCATCTAGAGATAAAGCTGGAGGGCATTTGGAAACAACTATTCTTCCTTTGCTTCTGCATGTTAGTTGCTAAAAGGCTTATGAAATATGGGATTACTATACAGTCCTCAACCAAATCCATGAGATGAATATCACGAAGCGATAACAACCTGAAATTCTAAATTTTCAGAAAACTGCAAACACTGTTGGTTTTTGTGATGGAGCAGAAATTGCTCTGCAACTGACAGCCAGTAAAGCTGGTTGCAATGCAGAAGCATCTGAAATTATTTATGCTGCAGCCATTAGTTAGGCCAATCCACTGCGCCTCAAAGCAGCTGAACATTAGTAAATTCCCATCACTGACTCCAAAGGTTGGCAAAGTGCTCAGCTCAAAAGAAAGCAAGGAAGAAAATGGCAAATCATTCTGTTTGCTTGTATTCCATCACCACTCACAGAGCTACATTAACACAAGGAGCAAGTTGAAAGAAACTTTTTTTTTAAAAATATCATGCTTTGTACTCTGGGGTAGAAGGCTAGTGGTTTTTTTTGTCACTGTCTCACTTCTTGAGCTGTACCAGCTATATCTGTCAGTAAGGTATCAGTACTGAACAAGCTATTATATTTTTCAATAGAGTAACTTTTCTTGACCATTCTGTTGGCTATCAATCACACTCCTCGCTTCAACCTTGCAGTAGGTGGCTAGGCTTTGAGTGGTCAGGTAATGAGTATGCAGGCTTGCCCTAGCATTGCAGTTATGAGTTTGATAGTCCAATTCAACCTCTGGTTAACAGTGAATTTAGTGAATGTAAACGGAGTAATGGTGCTGCGTCTCGAGATCAGCAGAACATCACTAACATTATTCCAGTGTGAGATGGTCATCATCTAGTATGTGTGTTATTTTTAAATTCCAATTTGGGACCTGGGTGTCACTGGCAAATCAGGATTTTTATTGCCCAGTACTAATTGCCCTCAGGAAGGTAGTAGTGAGCTACTTTATTGAACTGCTGTACTCCATGTGGTACAAGTACACCCACAGTGCTGTTAGGAAGGGAATTCCAGGATTTTGTCCCAGCGACAATGAGTGATCAGTAATATGTTTCCAAATCAGGATAGTGTGGGGCTTAGAAGTGATCTTGATTGTAGTGGCATTCTCATGCATCCATTGCTCTTGCCTTTCAAAGTGCTAGAGGTCACGGGTTTGGAAGAGAGGTTGAAGGAACCTTGACGAGTTGCTGCAGTGAATCTTGTGGATGGTAGACTGTTGCTTCCATATCAGTGGTGGAGGGAGTGAAGGTGGGGGTTGAGGTGCCAATCAAGCAGGCTACTTTATACTGGATGGTGCCAAGCTTCTTGCTTGTTGTTGGAGCTGCACTCATCCAGGCAAGTGGAGAGTATTCCATTGCACCCCTGACTAATGCTTTGTAGATGGTGGACAGGATTTGGGGTCTCAGCAGATGAATCACTCTCAGCAGAATTCCCAGTCTCTGACCTGTTGTTGTAGCTCGCTAGAAGGCTGGTCCAGTTCAGTTTCAGGTCAATGGTCACCCATTAACCCATTTTGAACAGTGGGGGAGTCAGTGATGTAATGTCATTGAATATCCAGGGGAGATGGTTGGATTCTCACTTTTGGGAAATTATTATTTTCTGGTACTTGTGTGGTGCAAGTGTTACTTGCCATTGATCAGCACAAGCCTGAATGTTCTCCAGGTCTCGTTGCATATCGATACAGGTTGCTTCAGTATCTGAGGAGTCACAAATGGTCCTGAACAATCAGTGAACATCCCCACTTGTGACTTTCTGATGGAGGGAAGATCATTGATGAAGCAGCTGAAGATGGCTGGACCCAAGACCATATCCTATGGAACTCCTGCAGTGATGTCCCAGGACTAAGATGAATGACCTCCAACAACCATCTTCCTTTGTGCTAGGTATGCCACCCAACAAGTGGCGAGTTTCCCCCTCTTTTGTTTAAACCAAGGCTGCGATGAGGTCAGGAGTTAGGTGTCCCTGGTAGAACCCAAACTGTGCGCCAGTGAACATTATTTCTGAATAAGTGGCATTTGATAACACTTTTCAACCCCTTCCATCACTTTGCTAATGATCAAGAGTAGACTGATGGGATGCTTATTGGTGGTTTGTAGCTGTACTGCAACACTTGGCTAAGGACACAGCTAGTTCTGGAGCACAAGCCTTCAGTACCACTGCTGGAATATTGTCAGAATATTGTAGTATCCAGTGCCTTCAGCCATTTCTTGATATCAGGTGGAATAAATCAAATTGGCTGAAGACTGGCATCTGCATTGCTGGCAACCTCAGGAGGCCACTGGGATGGATCATCCACTCAGCAGTTCTGGCTGAAAATGATTGCAAATGCCTCAGCCCTGTATTTGCACTGATGTGCTGGGCTCCCCCAGTATGGCAGGTCAGGATATTTGTGGAGCCTCCTCCTCCAGTTAGTTGTTTAATGATCCACCATTATTCACAACTGGGAGCGGCAGAACTGCAGAGCCTATATCTGATCTGTTGGTTTGGGATTGCTTAGCTCTATCATATATTGTTTTCATTGTTTGACATGCAACTAGTCCTGTGTTGTAGCTTCACCAGGTTAACACCTCATTTGTAGGTATATCTGGTGCTGCTCCTGGATGTCCCTCCTGCACTCTTCATTGAACCAGGGCTGACCCAACTCGATGAGGATATGCCAGACCATGAGATTATAGAGATTGTGGTCGAGTAAAATTCTGCTACTGCTGTAGCAGTAGCTATAGCGTCTTGTGGATGCCCAGTTTTGAGTTGCCAGATTTGTTTGAAATCTATCCCATTTAGCACAGTGGCAGAGCCACACAACACGATGGAGGGCATCCTTAATATGAAAACTGGACTTAAAATTGTGCAGTGGTTACTCCTACTAATACTGTCACAGACAGATGCATCTGCAACAGGTAAATTGGTGAGCGTGAAGTCAAGTAGGTTTGCCCCTCATCACCTGCCGCCTACCCAGTTTAGTAATTGAAGTTTAGGACTCCGCCAACTGAGTCTGAAGTGATGCTACCAAGCATCTCTTGGTGATGGATATTGAAGTCCCCCCACAGAGTACATTTTGCACCCGTGCCATACCCTCAGTATTCAATGTGGAGTACTAATTCATCAGCTGAAGGGATGCAGTCAGTGGTCATCAGATTTCTTTGCCCAAGGTCAACCTCCTGCCATGAGAACTCTCAGGACTCCCTACTTATAGCACTGCGCTGCCAATTCTGCTAAGTCTCTCCTGTCGGTGGGACTGGACATACCCAGAGATGGTGAGCAGGGTGTCTGTACAATGCCTGCAAGGTGTGATTCCAGACTATGACTTTTCCTTGACTAGTCTGTCACTCTAGAGGGACAACTTTGGATGTTAGCAAGTAGCACATTGCAGGGTCAACAGGTTTGGTTTGCAATTATTGTTTCCAGTACCCAGGTCAATAAAGGGCGTCATTCAGCTTCATTCCTTTTTTTTTTAAAGACTTTATAGCAGTTTGATGGATTTCTAGGTCATTGCAGAGGGCAGTTGAGAGTCAACTACATTGCTGTGTGCCTGGAGTCACATGTAGGCTGGAGCAGCTAAGGACAACAGATTTCCTTCCCTAAAGAACATTCATGAACCAAATGGGTTATGACAGTCAACAATGGTTTTGTGGTCACTATTATCGTGACTAACTTTTTAATTCCACATTTACTAGCTGAATTTATGGTGGGATTCTAACCGTGTCCCCTGCGCATTAGCCTGGGCCAATGAAGTATTAGCCCAGTGACACTACACAACTCCCTCCCCCATAACATAAATATTACCTGTCATTTGTCAGGGCAAATTGAATGTTCGGCTTTACACAGGAGTATTCTCCTTTGGACCCATTTTGTTGCGGTTCCTTGGTGCAATACTAGGTTAAATGCTGCCATTAAATCACTCTCTCTAGTCAGCTTTTAAGCTCACCCTATGATTATATTCATGCTGCAATGCGGGTTGGAGCCAAGGTGTTCTGAAGGAAACCAAACTACATATTAGTGAGTAGGTGATGTGAGAACATCAGTTCATAGAATCATAGAAATCATAGAAACCCTACAGTGCAGAAGGAGGCCATTCGGCCCATCAAGTCCGCACCGACCACAATCCCACCCAGGCCCTACCCCCACATATTTTACCCACTAATCCCTCTAACCTACACATCCCAGGACTCTAAGGGGCAATTTTTTAACCTGGCCAATCAACCTAACCCGCACATCTTAGTGCAATTAACTGCACTAAGCCCATGGTTTCACTGACAATGGGAATTAGTGAACAGGCTGGATAAGATTTGTCTCATTTGTGGATAGAACATGCCGCTGCAACGTTTTACATCGTCAAGCAGATACCAGTGCCACAATGTGGCTGGGGGAGTAGCTAATCCGGTGCCAAGTCCTCAGTAGTGCAGCCAGGATGATGTCAAACCCATACTTTTAGTGCGTCCATTGCACTTAACCATTTCTTAATGTAGTGGAGTGAACTAAATTGATACCCAAGAGGTGGTCAAGTAGTATCATCCACCTGACACTTCTGATGCAAGCCTTGCAAACGCTTCAGCTCTGCTTCACATACATTTGCTGGGCTCCGCCACAGTTAAAGATCGGGGATATTCAGGAAGGTTCCTCTTCCTGTTAATTGCCAAGTTGTCCACCATTCAGTGAGTTTCAGTACAGGCTTAGCTCTGTCTATGACCTATTGCATGCACTGTGTCATGCAGTTCACCTTTAGTCGTAGCATTACAGATTTCATACCTAACTCTAACATATGTCTGGGGCTGCACTTTAATTCTGCATTTAAGGGTTGGTTTCCTGGCTTCACGATGGTGAGAGGATTGAGGTTAGGTCGCATAAAATTCTGATGATGCCGAAAGCCATAACCCCTCCACCCTGCTCCCCCCATGTGCTATTAAATTTGTCACTTCATAGAGTAGCAGTGCCCCACTACCCATGCAAAACACTGTCTTCACACGAGGTAGTCAGTACTATTAGTGCTTTCACGGACAGACATGCCTGCAACAGGAATGTGCCGAGAACAAAGTCAAGAATCTTATTTACACATGTTGATTCAAACCCATCCAGGATTGCAGGCATCTCTGGGATATACAATGCTCGTCAGACTGCTGTTCTCACCGCATTGAGATCCACACTCAGTGCCATTCACTGCCTTATGTCGACACGACCTCTCTCTAACAGCACCGATTCATCCCCTCTCAAGGCTGTCCTTACCCCTTGCTCCATTTTATTCTTCCTCTCTTCTGACGCCTTAACAAGAAGCTTTTTCTCTTCCTTTCATGTTTTAAGGGATGCAAGTTTCACCAACTTACAGATACCAATGCGCATCCGGGACCCTCCATAGGGACTGGTCCCTCCGTGACAACCTGGTCCACTCAACCATGACACCCAACTCCCATCCCACAGCACCTTCCAATGCAATTGCAGGTGAAACACCTGCCCTTTACCTCCCCCCTCTTCACCATTCAAAGCCCCAAACACTCCTCTCAGGTTAAGCAGTGTTTCACTCGTACCTTCTTCAATTTGGCTTATTGTATTCACTGCTGCCAATGCGGTCTCCTCTACAGTGAGGAGACTAAACACAAACTGGGGGACACTTTGCAGAACACTATCGCTTACACATGACTCCAACCTTCCTGTTGCTTGCCATTTTAACTCAGCACCTTGTTCTCAAGTCCACATGCCCATCCTTGGCCTGCTGCAATGCTCCAGTGAAGTCCAGGGCAAGCTGAGGAGCAGCACCTCCTCTGCTGGTTGGGCACGTTGCTGCCCCCAAGACTCAACATTTGAGTTCAGCAGCTTTAGGCTGTGTCCTTTCCCTTCCATCTTAAACCCTTTTTAAAAATATTCCATACATGCATGCATTGCCTCAATGCAAACCTTCCCCTTCAGGTCATCTGTCTTTTTTTCTTGAACTAGCTACTTTCTGCCGCAATCTCTCTCATCTCCAACACATTCTCCCTCCCTTCAGTCCTGATGAAGAGCCAAAAGACTTGAAACATTAACTCTGCTTTCTCTCCTTAGAGGCTGCCAGACCTGCTGAGATTTTCCAGCATCTTCTGTTCTTGTTTTTGATTCAAGTCCAGTGTGGCAGAGATATCAGAGTCCTGCAGTATGGTTAATGCAGTACCAAGCAGTATTTAGTATTGAACAAACATAGGGATGTATAAAATCCTGTGAGGAAAAACCATGTCAAGTTGCTCCTTGGTGAGGGTGACTTTCTCTGGGTTTAAAAAGACTGATCCCTAAACAATCCTAATGAATTCACCGACACATTAGACTGGGCAAGGCAGACAAGCATTTAATGAATTAGTCGAGATTTTAACCATCTGTAAATTGCTGTTTTTAATGAGAGGCTTCAAATCACAAACTTTATTGAATTCAATTCACAACATCGTGATGGGATTTGAACTTGGGCTAACGGCCCAGAGTTCATAATGGACAGGAAAGTAGAGTTGCGATCGGACAGATCAGCCACGATCTTACCAAACAGCAGAGCAGGTTGAAGGAGCTAAATGGCCTATCCTTGCTTCTAATTTAAATTCATAGGTAATAACATAACTACTAGGTTACTGCACTCATGCAGTACAGAATTAAACCAAAACCGCACGGTCTGGCTGCAAAGATTCTATTTTCTTCTTCAAACGTGCAACCTTTGTCAGCACTCCAAAGCAGTACAGAATGCTGGATGGTCAGTGAGATCACCCTGCAGCTGAGGAATTAAACAGTGGTTGCATTTGCATGTTTGAGTTTAACATTAAAGACTCCTTGTTTATATCCCAAAAAACTGTTCTCTGGTAGCCAACTTAATATTCCACCCTCAGCCAATAACAAAAAAAAGAGCATTGATGCCGTTGTTTGGAGGAAATAACTGGCGCAGAAAGGCTACAAATCTATCTCACAATGTCACATTTATCACCAAATCAACAATTTTGAATGGAGTGACTGAAAATTTTGATTATATGATTAATGTAGCATGACAGGTGCTAAAACAAATATTGAACACAATCTATCTACAGCATGAGGAATCAGGATTGAGATCCACAATGTTAGCAATAATTATTCATCAGAACCATTTTCCAGCATTAAAAGACTGTAAAAATACTCAGCATTGTCACTAGCTTGCATCCAACCACTCTGCAGCATGGCTTAGGTTAACTTTATTCAGTAGGGTGTGGGGGAGAAGAGGAGCAGGGGGAAATCGCACAGAATTCTTCCCCAACAGGAATCCATTTTTTTTTTTAAATGAAGAGAGAGTCAACTCAGCTTCTCTTGTGCACCTCCTCATGGCTTGTTATTGAACTGTTTTATCTGGGCGATGGCAAGTTCTATGCCACTTGCCCGAAATGCAGCCTAAAGAATTGTGCATGGCACAAGAGGAAGAAAGAATTGAAGTTGAAAAATAAACATGCCTTCATAGCTCACATTTTTCTCTAATACTTACAGTATGTTTTCCTTGTCAGCTCCTCCACAACTTCAGGCTTCAGCTTACTGTTGGACTTGCCCATTGCAGCAAATTAACACATGAGAAAATGTCTTTTTTTGGTAAGTAATATTAAAGTTTGAAGAAATCAGAGATTCAATTAATGGTGAGCTGTAGTTCTTGAAATGAAATATTCTCAGATGCCTCCTGTGTTCTCTCTGCGTAATGTTGCACAGCTGTGGTTTCCGTGGTGATGGTTTAATAATGGCCTGTTTGTCACTCCACCACAGGCTTGATAAGCAGCCCAAACACAACGTCAAAATTCACTCTGGATTTTTCCTTTCTTCAAAATCACTCTGAGAGAAGCTTTTCTTTGGTGCGAAAATGTCGATAGCCGCTGTCCCCAGTTGCAACAATGGTTTGTTCAATTTAGCCCCTTGGGGAGCCGGCTGGCGTTTTCAGCTTTCCTTTGGTATGTAAGTGTTGGTGGTCACTGATCCTGGCTGCAATGACAGTTGTTGCTCAATTTAGCCCCAATTAGAGATGAGTGGTGTTTCTTTGTCTTTTTGTATCCTCTGGATTGAGTCAATTTAATGAGTTGTTTTATTCCGTTCTATTTTTAGAAACTGATGATGCACTTTAAACAGTTCAAGCGTGATTACAGCATTACAGCACTGCATATGGTCAGCTACCTCAATGCGATGGTGTCCTGGGTTACAGTGCATGGACTGGTTAATCAATGGCCCAAACCTTGGAGCTCTGGAAGAAACAAAACAGCACAGGTATTGTACACAATTATATTATCCAGATCACAAGATGTCAAATCAATCTTTATTGCAATTGAGGTGAAAAAGATCCATTAACAGGGCACCTCATGTCTCCCTAAAGTTAAGCAGGTAATCACACTGCCTGAACCAGATTGCACTGATGACTCAGCCAGATTAAACAGTGATCAACTTCACTATATCAGATCTCAAAGTCCCCATGTCTGATTCTCGAACTCTGCTCCATTTGTTGGTCTCAGCTGGGGTACCTGTATGGTGCTACAGTTGTCAGCATCACTGTTTTAGGAAGGGAAAACTGAACTAGAATTCTAACTCATTTGCTCACCTTGCTGGGAGAACACAAATGTAAATGGTGGATGAGGGCACAAGCGGATTCAATGAAAAACAGTTAACTACAAGTTGACCATTTAAACTTTCAGGAGTAAATCAGTGAAAGACCAGAGGGAACCCTGTAACTGTGATGTACCAATTGATGACACTAGACACCATTCTATAATCATTTACGCATGTCAATTTTGACATTATAGAATGAGAGTACGTTTACAGCACAGAAGAAAGCTTTCAGGCAGTCACGTCTGCACCAACTCTCAATGAGCCACTCACTGGGTCATACCTTTTCCCCATATTCCTACAAATTTCTCTCAACATTATTCACTTCCCTATTAAATGACAATTAAATCTCCGATCAACACCACCCTCTCAGGCAGTGTTCCTAACCACTTACTGAGTAGAGGAGTTCTTCAATTCTTCACCTCTGATTCTTTCGCCAATCATCTTATACTGGTGTCCTCTGGTTCTCCATCCGTCCTCCAAGGTGATCAGCTTCCCCTGTCTACTCTGCCCAAGATTTTGAACATCTTCATCAAATCTCCTCTCAACCTTCACTTATCCGAGGGAAACAGCCCCAGCATCTCCAATCTATCCATGCAATGAAATCCACCAGCCCGGCAATTCTCGTAAAACTTTCCTACACCTTCTCAATTGCCTTCACACCCTTACTAAGTGTGATGCCCAGAATTGGGCGCAATACTCCAACGGAAGCTGAGCCAATGTTTTATAAAGGTTCACCATAACTTTCTTGCTTTTGTATTATTTAGAAACTAAATTACTTGGATGAAGGAACCAAAGGTTTGGTTGTTAAATTTGCTGATGGTACAAAGATATATAGGAAAGTAAATTGCGAGGAGAGCATAAGGCGTCTGCAATGGAACATAGATAGGTTCAGTGAATGGACAAAAACTCTGCAGGTTGAGTATAATGTGGGAAATGTGAACTTGTCTACTTTGGCAGGAAGAATAGAAAAGCAGTAAGTTATTTAAATGGAGAGAGACTACAAAAATTCTGTGTACAAAGGGTTCTGAGTGCCTTGGGACATGGATCACGAAAAATTAGCATGCAAGTACAAAGCAAGTGATGAGGAAAGCAAATGGAATGTTGTTTGTGAGGGAAATGGAATATAAAAGGATGTTTCACTACAGCTATACAGGGCGTTGGTGAGACCACATCTGGAGTATTGTGTAATTTTGGTCTCTTCACTTAAAGGGTATCAGACTAGAAGCAGTTCAAAGAAGGTTCGCTCAACTTATTCTGAGGATGAAGTGGTAATCTTAAAATAGGTTGGGCCGGTATTCATTGCAGTTTAGAAAAATGAGGGGTAATCTTATTGAAACATTAAGACCCTGAAGAGACTTGACAAGGTGGATGCTGTAAAGATTTCTCCCCTTATGAGAGAGACTAGAGCTTTGGGACACGGTTTAACAATAAGGGGTCTCCCATTTAAGGTGAAGATGAGAATTTTTTTTCACTCATCAAGTCGTGAGTCTGTGGAATTCTCTCCCCAGACAGCAGTGGAGACAGTCGCTGAATATTTTGAAGACTGAGTTAGACAGATTCTTGATTGACAAGGAAGTCAAAAGGTAAAGGGGGAAGGCAGGAAAGTAGAATTGAGGTCACAATCAATTTAGCCAGGATCTTATCAAATGGAGGAGCCAGTTTAAAGGATTGAATAGCCTACTCCTGCTCCTAATTCGTGTGTGTATTGCATGTCTTTTTATAAAGTCCGGCAGCCTGTATACCTTAACTTTTCTCAACCTGCCTTCAATGGTTGTGCACATATACCCGCCTCTGCATCCCCTTTAGAATTATATACTTTACTTTATATTGCCTTTTCCGCATTCTTTCTGCCAAATCACATTAAATGCACAACTTTACTCCTTTTTTATAGAATTATGCAGGAAAAGGTTTGAAGAGTTTGCAAGTATAGAGTGGGGCAAGAGCATGGAAAATCTAAACTGCACAGAAGTTGCTACATTTAGGAGACGGGGAAGCAAAAGAGGAAAGTGCTGACAAATAAATGAAACTCAAAAGATTGCGGGTTATGAAGTTTTAGACAAGCTGAACCATGTTTTGGGAGGAGTTGGGGATCAGTAGAGAGGATGTTCAGGATGTCAAGTCAACAAAAGCAGAACAGCTTCTTCCCTGCTGCCATCAGATTTTTGAATGGTCCTATCATACATTAAGCTGATCTTTCTCTTCATCCTATTGGTAACTGCAACACTATATTCAGTACCTTATCCTTTCCTTCTCCCCTATGTACTCTATGGTATCTTTTGTCTGTAACAAGTCGCAAGAAACATTACCTTTCACTATATGCCAATAAATCATAGTCCAAAGATGCGTGGGTTAGGTTGATTGGCCATGCTAAAATTGACCCTGCATGGTAAATGTGGGGGGGAATAGGGCCTGGGTGAGATTATGGTCGGTACAGACTCAATGGGCCAAATGGCCTCCTTCTGTATTGTAGGGATTCTATGGAACAATAATAGATAAATTCAATTCAAGATATCAGCTACGACAAAGATATGACAAAATATTGCAAAGATGGAGGAATCATTAACAGATGAAATGTGGTTTGGAACTCAACTTTGGGATAAATAAGACACCGAGGTTGCGCAGGGAGAGGATGAGTAAGGAGCAAGATTTTCTTTAAAAACAGAAGCTGAAGATGGCTGAAGCAAGAGCAGGAATCCCTCTTCTGATCACTAGGCAGCAATGCCTGTTGTAAATGTGGATGGGTACCAGGGGGAAAGACATGCCTGCAGCAAAAGGCTGTTAATGACACTCTTACTCCATGAGTACAACATGAAGGACACTTCTTGTTCCAATGAGTCACCTCCTAAAAGGAGTTCAGGTAAAAGACGACGACTGGGGAAAAAAGTGATGTGTAGACCGATTACCAATCTGCAGTGTATAGCTTGCTTTGCTGAAATCAGATAGTATACAATGCAACCAAGTGAATTTGATTTATCACACACTACTGAAAATAAATCTGGCAGCAGTTTCTCAATGCTCCACTGTTTTTCACCCAATTTCTCTTGTGTGTGTGTTGACCCCGAACACTGTGGCACGGATCCATGGACCAAACTTGTCCTACCATATTTTGCAGTGAGTTGGCTAATTGACTGCAGGAGATACAACATAACCACACTGAGCTCTGACTCAGCATTCACCCATTTCCACTTAGGCTCATGTAGTTTACAGGAGTGAAAAGCTCGATTAATTCGCTCCTCGATAGATATAGGTGCTTGGTCAGCTTTTGAGTTCTAACTGATTCTGAATGACTCGGACTCCACCATAGAACCACCAAACCTACTTCGAAATAAACCTCTACACATATAAAAAATGAATCCTCTACCCAGAGGCTTCACAACAGTATAGTGCTAGCAAATGCCTTGTCGCGAGTATCTAATCTTTCCAACATATACCCAAATAGCAAAGCCTGCATGCAGCGTGGTGGCTCCACCAGTTCAACACACTCCCTGCGCAGTGTGTACACAGTGGAATATGAAAGCATTGTAAATGCTGCAGAGACCCCTAGGGTGAGCACATCAATGCTGCACCAATTTTAACTTCTGGGATTCCCCTCCACTGTTACAGATTTCAAACTTTTTTTTTTAAAAAGAATCACAGTAGGTCACAGAATTTTCAGCCAATTCACGCTGCTCCTGCAAATTCTTAATTTGCACCCATTTTATAACATGGCAAACGTAATCATATCAAGAGAAAAATAAGTCAGACGTTTATGGGGTTGCATCCTCAATCGTGTAATGTTAGTAATATGCGTCACCTTGTAAGTGCTCTCCTGGTATATCTGATATCATCCCTGACTGTGTTGATGGCATTGATGGCTTCAATTCAAGTACATGGCCAAATAGAATGGAGCAGAAATACATAAATTTCAAATTAAATCACTGTTTAAATTAGGCTGAGTTAAGTATGAATGAAATAGAGCCCAAAACAAAAGCAAAATACCTGCAGAACTAAAAACAGAAAATGCTGGAAACATTCAGACAATGTCTTACTTCAGCAAAACAATTTGCGGTCATATAACACCTTTAACAGAAAAAAACATCCCTTGGCATTCCACAGTAGTATAAACTTACAAGAAACTGTTTTTTGACTGCTATTGTTGTTTTGGTGACTGTAGTACCTTTTGCATTAACACCTTTGAATGTATAAATAATTCTAACTCATTGCAGTAGCTTGCCGAAGGGATATTCCTGAAATTTCAATGAAGTCATTTTGCTATGCAGCACTACTGATTGATAGCTTGTTATATCCTGACCACACAACTGCAGAGAATGAAATACACCATACGCTCAATACAGTCAGGCCAGTGACTCTGAGGAGCTTGGTTTGCACGTAGATAATATTGCACTTTACACAATTTAACTTTCAATTTATTCTAACAGTTTAATTTTAAGCTCGAGTTCAAAATGTTTTCTTCAATAGTTTTTCTTTTTATACACACTGGTCCAATAAACCCCAAGTGCTCTTTATTGGAGTTGAACATCTTAACCATCTTGAGCTATTTCGTTGCGAGAAATGAAGGTTTACATTTGCCCCTCTGAAGGTAAATCTAATTCCAGCCTTTTTATGGTACTGACAGCAATGTGGCATGAACGGTGCAGACAAAGAGAAAAGCCCGTTGTTACAGATGTCAACACGTCCCCACCATACCAGCCAGCTTAAAAATCAGACCCTGCAACCAACCCCCCACACAGATTGAAAAGACAGATTTCCCACATACACAAAAAGGGACAATTGATACCTAAATAGAAAGGGGGAGAGAAGAGAGGGGGAAAAAACACAAGAGATGTATTTGCATCCTATCGGGAGACAAGGGGGGGGGGGGGGCGGGAAGGAATAAAGTGCAACAGAAACAAGTTCGCTGATTTCCCCCCCTTGTGGGAATCATTATCCAACACCCACTGTACTTGTCTAAGGAATAAACAAACCTCCATCCGCCCACAAATGAAAGAGGGAACGGAGAGAAATTATATACACAGGATCGGAGGACCCATCAGCCCCTACCCTCCACCCCCACCACACAGGGTTTCCACAACTTCAACAAACTACAAATCTGCAAAACTCCATCCAGCATGGTTAAAAAGGGGGAGATGAGTGAGACACCCAACCCTCCCCATTTTAACTGGAATCAGAGTGTGAGATCAGGGTATGGAGTACGTGCCAGCCGGCAGGCTGAGAATCCACAAACAGGGAGAGAGAGATGAACTCGCTCAGAGATGTTTGCCAAAGCGAGGAGGAGCTGGGGTTGGGGGGGGGGGGGGGGTAAAGCCGGACCCTCACTCACTCAGAGTGTGAGAGAGGGTGAGTGAGAGAGAGGGTGAGTGAGAGAGAGGGTGAGTGAGAGAGAGGGTGAGTGTGAGGGTGAGAGGGTGAGTGAGAGAGGGTGAGTGAGAGAGAGGGTGAGTGAGAGAGAGGGTGAGTGTGAGAGAGGGTGAGTGTGAGAGAGGGTGAGTTAGAGGGTGTGAGTGAGTGTGAGAGAGGGTGAGTTAGAGGGTGAGTTAGAGGGTGTGAGTGTGTAAGGGGGGGGGGGGGGTGGGGGATCCCTCTGTGTGCGGGGCGGTGTGATTCGGCTGGATTAGCCGGGCCCTCACTGTGTGTGAGACAGAGAGGGTGTGTGAGGGTGAGTGTGTGGGGTATTTTTCTGCGTGGAGGGCGGGTTGGGGAGTGAATCAGAGCCTCCCTCCCTCCCTAGCAACCGCTCAGCCTCCCGGTCTGTCCCCCCCCGGCGGTGTGGGGGAGGGGGGGGCACTAACTTTAAACACAACACTCGCACAGCCCGCCCTGCTCCGCTCCCCGGGTTCTGCTCCTCCCTCTCTCTCTCCCCGGGCCGCTCACCTCTCCTCTCTGCCTCCGCCCGGCTCTCTCTCTGTCGCCGCTCCGCCTGTTTGAATGAAGCGCAGCCGCTTCTCCCGGAGCAACCGCAGCGCCTGCGCGCGCACCCGGGGGGAGAGGGCGGGGTCGATGCGTCTGACGTCACCGCGCCCACCCCACCTCCCTGGGCAGTGACGTCATGTGACCGTGACGTCACTAGGCCTCGCAACACCCTGACGTAATGGGACCCCTCTCTCACCCCAGATCATAGAATCTCTACAGTGCAGAAGGACATTTGGCCCATCGAGTCTGCGCCAACCACAATCCCACCCAGGCTCTATTCCTATGCAGTTACCCTAGCTAGTCCCCATGACACTTAGGGGCAATTTACCATAGTCAATCCACCTAACCCGCATATCTTTGGACTGTGGGAGGAAACCGGAGCACCCGGAGGAAACCCACACAGACACAGGGAGAACATGCAAACTCCACACAGCCAGTGACCCAAGGCTGGAATCGAACCTGGATCCCTGGCACTGTGAGGCAGCAGTGCTAACCACTGTGCTGCCCCCTGTAGCAACTTCTCCAGAAAAAGTAAATCAGTGCGGGCGCTGGAAACTGAAACAAGGCAAGAAGAAAATGCTGGAAAATCTCAGCAGGTCTAACAGCACCTGTGGAGAGAGAGAGAGAGAAACAGAATTAACGGGCAGCACAGTGGTTAGCTCTGCTGCCTCACAGTGCCAGGGACTCGGGTTCAATTCTAGCCTCGGGTCTGAGTTTGCATGGGTTTCCTCCGGGTGCTCTGGTTTTCTCCCATAGTCTAAAGATGTGCAGGCTAGGTTGATTGGCCATGCTAAATTGCCCCTTAGTGTCAATGGGATTAGCAGAGTAAATACATGGGGTTACAGGAATAGGGCCTGGGTGGGATTGTTGTCTGTGCAGGCTCGATGGGCCAAATGGCCTCCTTCTGTACTGTAGGGGTTCTATGACATGAGACTTCAAACATTAGCTCTGTTTCTCTCTCCACAGATGCTGTCAGAAATGCTGAGATTTTCCAACATTTTCTGTTTTTTGTATCAACTTCTCTGTCAAAGAACAAAGAAAATTACAGCACAGGAACAGGCCCTTCAGCCCTCCAAGCCTGCACCGACCATGCTGCCCGACTCAACTAAAACCCCCTATCCTTCCGGGGACCATATACCTCTATTCCCATTCTATTCATGTAATTGTCCAGACGCCCTTTAAAACTCACGACCATATCCGCTTCCACTACCTCCCCCAGCAACGAGTTCCAGGCACCCACCAGCCTCTGTGTAAAAAAACTTGCCTCGTACATCTCCTTTAACCCTTGCCCCTCGCACCTTAAACTCTATGCCCCCTAGTAATTGACTCTTCCACCCTGGGGAAAAAGCTTCTGACTATCCACTCTGTCCATACCCCTCATAATCTTGTAAACTTCTATCAGGTCGCCCCTCAACCTCCATTGTTCCAGTGAAAACAAACCAAGTTTCTCCAACCTCTCCTTGTAGCTAATGCCCTCCATGCCAGGCAACATCCTGGTAAATCTTTTCTGTACCCTCTCCAAAGTCTCCACATTCTTCTGGGAGTGTGGCGACCAGAATTGAACACTATATTCCAAGTGCGGCCTAAGGTTCTATAAAGCTGCATCATGACTTGCCAATTTTTAAACTCAATGCCCTGGCCGATGAAGGCAAGCATGCCGTATGCCTTCTTGACTACCTTCTCCACCTGCATTGCCACTTTCAGTGACCTGTGTACCTGTACACCCAGAACCCTCTGCCTATCAATACTCTTAAGGGTTCTGCCATTTACTGTATATTTCCTATCTTTATTAAACCTTCCAAAATGCATTACCTCACATTTGTCCAGATTAAACTCCATCTGCCATCTCTCCGCCCAAGCCTCCAACCGATCTATATCCTGCTGTATCCTCTGATGGTCCTCATCGCTTTCCACAAATCCACCAACCTTTGTGTCATCGTTGATCCTTTTCTCATCTTGGCCCTCTTCAGGCTTAAACCTTGGGCAGCAGCACAGTCTGGATGTTGGGCAGGACCTCCCATCACCCCCCCACCCCCCCCCCCCCTTCGCCGGCCGGTGATCCCCCCCTCTCAGCAGCTTGTTGAGATCCTCGTTATCACAGACAGTGAGCGGCAGGCTGTAGGGGAGGATGAGGGCCTTGTTGACCCAGACCATGTTGCCGGCCCGATTGAAGATTTCAGTGGTCAGGCACTCCAGGATGGGGGTCAAATAGAGAGGGACTCTGACTCCAATCCACTCCACATATTCACCGACTGCTGTACAAGAGTCACTATGGTTGACAAGGAACCAGCTCTGGAGGAGCAAGTTTGGCCGTGGTATACTCTTTGTCTCCATTTTTACCACGATCTTGTTGGCATTATTGAAAACCTTCTGTTGTTATGACTACGGTCATAATCAAGAATGACTTGCATTTATAAAGCACCTTTTACAGCTACCAGAACATCCCCCTGTCACCCTCCACAATCCTCCCCCACCCTCCCCCCAAAGGTCAACACCTTCCAACTGCATGACCGTTACCACCTAGAAGGACAAGGGCAGCAGATGCATGGGGACACCATCATCTGCAAGTTCCCTCCAAACCAAACACCATCCTGACTTGGAAATATATCAGTGTTCTTTCACTGGTCAAAATCCTGGAATCTCCCTCCCTAACAACATTGTATGTGTACCTATATCACATGGACTGCAACAGTTCAAGAAGACAGCTCAGCTCCACATTCTCAAGTACAACTAGGGATGGGCAACAAATGCTGGCCTAACCAGCAACACCCACATCCCATTAGAGAATTTTCAAAGTGCTCTGCCGTCAACAAAGCAGTCACTGCTGTAATGTAGGAAACACAAGCCCCAATTTGCGCACAGCAAGCTCCCATAAATAGCAATGTGATAATGGCCAGATCAGCTTTTGTGTTGTGGGTTGAGGGATAGATATTAACCAGAACCCAAGGGGGAACTCCCCTGCTCTTCTTCAGAATTGTGCCATGGGATCTTTTAGGTCCACCTATAAGGGCACAGAGCAATAACTACATTATTGGCAGAGAGGTCGTAAGTTGAACATCTCATCCAAAACACAGCAGCGTAGCACTCCCTTAATACTCCAATGAAGCAGCAGTCCTGATTGTTGTGGTCACAGTGTCTAGAGTGGGACTTGAACCCACAACCTTTTGTCCTCAAAGCAAGTATGATACTCACTAAGCCACAGCTGAACCAAGTCAGCTTTAGTCTCTGACCCCTTGCAATCCTGATGAGTTGGTGGGTCTGCTCTGAATGCAGCAATGCACATATCAAGAATTAACTTTGGAGAAATGGTTGATTGGTGCTTTTTTTTTTGTTTTTGTTCCATCAAGGTCAGTACTGCATGTTGGAACGTGCTTCCATTTCAGGCATCCAGTATCACAGTCAAGCATAACACAGAGCCAGGAGCAAGGCAAATCTCTCCTTTTTAATTGTGTTAAAATAGCTGAGGATTAATTTTAAAAAGAAATTAGGAGTTTTAGTGAGCTACAGCCTTCCAACCAAGGCAGAGCAGCAAGCAACAGAATAAACAACATAGCCACTCTTTAGGGTGTAAGTCAGAGGACATCATGATCAAATTTGACAGAGCTCTGACGAAGGGTCATCCAGACTTGAAACGTTGGCTCTATTCTCTCTCCACAGATACTGTCAGACCTGCTGAGACTTTCCAGCACTTTCTGTTTTTGTATCTTTACAAAAACTCTGTGCCCAGCACCATTCTAAAATTACCCCCTTTGGACCCCTTCCTAATGTCCTTTATTACCCCTTCCATGCCACCTTCCTTTTTGTTTTTTCAAATTGTCCCCCTTTTTTGCCATTCTATTCCTGACAGTATTGACTCTTGCTGGGTATAATGCCATTGTCACCATCAGTTCTTTGATAACCTGTCCAAGTGACCAGGATTTGTACGTGCAAATCTAGACAGTGCATGTTGTCTGTGGAGAGACAGAATTAGGAATGTGGAAAAATAACTGTAAACCCTAGTGTTGTCAGTCTAACAAATCATCAGCACCAGAGCCTTCTATTAGTGATATGAAGTAGACAGAGCAGCTATTACACTAGATGGTGCAGTGATGTTCAAATTCCCAAAGTCCCTGTTTTTTTGACAAAGGTGTCTTAAATGAGAAAAAGGAAATGCAAGAGGTGAGAGGTTTCCAAACCCATTTCACCAACCGAGTGGTGCATTTAAAATGGTAACCTCAGTTAATAGTTGTAGCCCATCATCTCACATGCAAACTCCAGTAAAGAAGACAAGGTTAACCAATAAGTAAAGGTTAACTTTACAACCCAAGACACAGAACTTGGGTTCCAAAATTCTGTTGATTGTAGGGTCAGGGGCAAACTGCCGGGGAACAGGGGTTCCGAGTTCTAAGGTACAGGATTAAAAACAAAATTACACAATCATAGAATCACTACAGTGCAGAAGGAGACCATTCGGCCCATCGAGTCTGCACCGACCACAATCCCACCCAGACCCTATCCCCATAACCACATGCATTTACCATAGCTAATCCCCCTGACACTAAGGGGCAATTTAGCATGGCCAATCCATCTAACCGGCATATCTTTGGACTGTGGGAGGAAACCGGAGCACCCGGAGGAAACCCACGCAGACACAGAGAGAACGTGCAAACTTCACACAGACAGTGACCCAAGCCGGGAATCGAACCTGGGTCCCTGGCGCTGTGAGGCAGCAGTGTTAACCACTGTGCCACTGTGCCGCCCAGAGGCTGTATGGCAATTTTAAATGTCAATAGTCTTGATGATGGCAACAAAATCTTGTGTTAAAAACTATCGTGGTCTTGCAAATTGGATTCTTTCTTCAGCTAATGATCTGCCTCACTCAAACCTCTGTGAGCACAGTTATTAACAGATGTTTATGGGAGACACATGAAAAATTACAAGAAACCAGTCCTGTACCATTAATTTACGGTGCCTTCCACACTCCCAGCGTCAATATTGTGAAATCATTTTGAAAATTAACTTCCAACACATACGCTGGATCCTCCAGCTTTGCCTCAGTCCCATCTGTTGAGCCGTTGCTTACTGGGAACAGCGCTGCCCACAGTATAACAAAGCTGCAGATTGGCTGCGTAACTCACCAAGGCCTTTTTATAACTTCACACTGAAACACAAACAAGACTTGTATTCAGCATTGTGTTTATTACATGATAATTGTGTAATGTCTGCGAATAGCTCGCTACAACACACAGCCAGCAATGACAACACACACACTGCCAAAGTAGTTCCAGGGATTCCAAATTCAGCATGTCTTCACATTTTTTTATGGAGTTCAATATCTGCATGGATATTCCTCAGTATTCCACTTAATTTGATTTTTCAGAAGGAATTCTCACCGTGCTCATTCAAATAAGAGTTGACCATGTAATGGTACTGTGCTAGACAGACAAAGGCTTTCTTTAATTCAGTGTCAGTGTCAGGGAGAGGAAAAATAGTCTTGCATCCCACACCTGCTGACAAGGCACATGTGTGGATGCGTATCTGGGTGAAGTTTGCACATTCCCCCAGTGTCTGCGTGGGTTTCCTCCGGGAGCTCCGGTTTCTGCTCTCAGTCTGAAAGATGTGCTGGTTAGATGCATTGGCTATGCTAAATTCTCCCTCAGTGTACCCAAACAGGCGCCAGAGTGTGGCGACTAGGAGATTTTCACAGTAACTTCATTGTAGTGTTAATGTAAGCCTGCTTGTGACACCAATAAACAAAATTAAGGGACAATTTAGCACGGCCAATCCACCTAACATGCAAATCATTCAGGTGAAAGAGGAAACCGGAGGACCCAGGGGAAACCTACGCAGACATGGGAAAAATGTGCAGACTCCACACAGACAGTGACCCAAGCCAGGAATTGAACCTGGGTCCTTGGCGCTGTGAGGCAGCAATGCTAACCACTGTGGGTTTGGGTACGATGCTCTTTTGGTGGGTTAGTGCAGACTGAATGGCCTCCTTCTGCACTCCAGGGATTCTAATTCTAATTAACACTCACTCTCGAGGCTTGCATGAAGAAAGTTACTACCTGGATGCACTCAGCAACTTTAGGAGAGGTGGGGGAAAAGTTACAGAATGGAACATGGTTTAAACTTCCAACATTTACATTGCAGCAATTGAGAACACAAGGACTGAACTCGATTTTATTACAAAAGCAAGTTGCTCTATTCACAATTTATTTCCTTTCCATTGAAAGCTGGTGCTTTTCCATCTCACTGGCATAGCGATTAGAGCAGAAGACCCCACCTTTTGGCACTAAGTGCGTTATCTGGTTATTACGAAGAAACAGGTTTAAAATGTCCACGCATTAATTCAGCTGACAAATGCGTTGTGTTCCCTAAAGATAATGTGTGGGAATTAATTGCAAGGTTTGTCAGTGAGCCTATAATAAAGTAATCCACACCGTCCTTGCAAAATTGCACCACGGTGTTCTGATGTCATAAATGTGACCTTAGGACAAAATGTTGTTCACCTACATTAATAATAAGCTGACTTTATCCTCCCATTCTCTCTCCTCCTCTTTCAAAGACACTGACACCTGCTGAGACATAGTTCACAGTGACTGATTCGAAACAACTCAGAAATGGACTGCCAGCCATTCAGTTGTCCCAATATGTGACAAAAATGTCACTGTGGGCGTGCTTTCACCACAAAGAATGATTTGAAGTTTAAGTTTATTCATTAGTGTCACAAGTAGGCTTACATTAACACTGCAATTAAGTTACTATGAAAATCCCCTGGTGGCCACACTCCGGCGTCTGTTCGGGTAACACTGAGGGAGAAATTAGCACGGCCAATGCACCTAACCAGCACGTCTTTCAGACTGCGGGAGAAAACTGGAGCACCCGGAGGAAACCCACGCAGACACAGGGAGAATGTGCAAACTCCACACAGACTGTGACCCCAAGCCGGGAATCGAACCTGGGTCCCTGGAGCTGTGAGGCAGAAGTGCTAACCACTGTGCCACCGTGCGACCCTGATCCTTGACTATACCCCCAAGTTTTTGGTAAGATTCAGTAAGGAGCCAATAATGCTTTGTTTAAAGCAGGCAACGTTTTAGGTTCAAGGCAACCTGCTCAGTGAATAAAGCCAAGATTTCATGGGTTTTGAGCAAAAGAAAATAAACTTTACTATTAAAGGTCCAAAGGCAAAAGAATTTACAATATCTATCTGATACGTTAACATTGAATGGCTGAGCAGGCTCGATGAGCTGAATGGCCCATTCCCGTTCCTATGTTATTGCGTTCCTAATGCATCCTTGCAACAGAAATTGTGTATGTCTGACTGACAACCAGTTTCAAAAATTATCTTAAATAAAAACAGAAAATGTCGGATAAGTTCAGAGGGTCTGGCAGCATCTTTGGAGAAAGAAACAGTTCACACTTCAAGTCTGTATGACTTCTTCAGAGCTTTTATTCACAATTATCTTCTTCAATCACTTACCCCATAATAGACTTTCTTTTAATTATTTTGATGAAGATCAGATGAACAGATTTGAATGGAGTTGTTTTCCTTTTTAAAAGTAAAGTTTATTTATTAGTCACAAGTAATGCTTACATTAACACGGCAATGAAGTTACTGTGAAATTCCCCTTAGTCGCCATAGCCCGGCGCCTGAATGGGCAATGCACCTAACCAGCACGTCTTTCAGAATGTGGGAGGAAACCGGAGCACCCGGAGGAAACCCATGCAGACACGGGGAGATGTGCAGACTCTGCGGACAGAATTTTAAGAAAAAGATTAAGGATGTGTAAGAAGTGAATCGAAAGAGTCCGAGGAGCAGTTAGTAACTTTGGAAGGAAGATTCCAAACTGAACTAACCGAATGTCCATGAATGTCCTCTCTTTACTCAAGTAATTTTTTGTTTAGCTAAGAGATGTGCCACGGTCTTCTGCAATCGTTCACATTCATCCCATGGAACCTTCATCTCCATTTCTTTCACAATTTTATCCAAGTACTTGTTAAGTCCCAATTCTTTTCCAAGTTTGTTAAGCACTTCATTCAGCTCAGCAACTACTCTGCTGACTTGAGTTCAGAGTTATCTGCGGAACCTTTATACTAGCTTAACAACTTCACAGGGACATTCAGTTAGTTCACTTTGGAATCTTCCTTCCCAGGTTACTAACTGCTCCTCAGACACTTTCAATTCACTTCTTACACGTACCCAATCTTTTGCTTAGAATTCTCTTCATCTATGTTCAAAGTCTGGATTTGTTCTTCCAAGACACATATCCCATTAATCGTGTTCTCCAGATTGCTTTGAAGTTCAAGAGTTTCATTGCTTTTCTCATAACAAAGGTCTAACAGTTTGTCAGTCTTAGTCTTCAATTCAGCATTCAACCAACTGCTCTTATGCATCCGCAATTCCTCTTCCTGTTCAAAATGTTTTTCACAATACTTATCAGAGGCATCTAACACTTAAAATTCACCAAGTTTCACTTGAAAATCTATTCTTTGTTTAATTTGCTTCTACAAGTTTATCATTTAGATATTTCAAGTCCTCCTTCAAGCGTTCTACTTCCTGTGACCAACACACAAGTTCTTGTTTTTCATCAACAACTTCCTCTTTCATGCATGAAATGTGGTTCTCTGCACTAATCAGATTTTCCTTCAATTGCTTGTATTGGCAATAAGCTTCTCACATTGGGCCACAATAATTTTTAGGAGTTTGGTAAGATCAGCATGATCAATGGATCAAGCATTTGCTGCAACACAATCGTTGCCTTATCATCTTCACTGGCCAAATCATTACCCAATATCAAATCTACCCCGTCAATAAGTAAACTAGAGAAATTGCTACTGTAACAATTTTATTTACTAAGTCACTTCATAAATTGACTTGACACAAGGGAACAGGTTCATAAATCCCATTGATATTGCCATTAATTCATTTTCCATTGGCACACCAATTGTGCCACCTGTCATCATCTGCCGCAATGTTTCCCAAAATATTAATTTGCTTACTTCTTTTGTTGGAAGAGTAAGAGGATACTTGTACTTCTCAGATAAAAGTCTAAAACACCCAGTAGCCTGACTCATTTTAGCAGTAGTCAAGGAAAAATTGCCTTGATTACCCTGAGCCATAACCCCTTTTCCAGTAGGCTGTGAGGATCATGTTTCACTTGAATTACGGCTACAGTTTTAACACCCATTTCCTTTTCAGGCACAGCCTTTTATGATGATCTGGCAGGTGGTAAGTGGCTGCCATGCAAACCAAATCCCAAAGGGAAACTTGACAAGCTATCATAACTCTTTTCTTTTGCATTTATTTTACCACAGGAAGGGAAACGTACTGAAGTCAGAAGCCACAAATTCCAGGAACCCTTCTGGAGATTTTAAGTATTAAACTAAAACATTTAGTAACAAAAGAAAACTTAAAACACAGAAGATTACATTTACAAATTAGTCTTATGGAACATTCGCCCAAAACGATTTCCTACATGGTTAAACTCACAAAAGAAAATCACCCCTTTCAGCAACAATCCCTTCTGGATATTTAATCTATCAACAAAATCCAGTAACTTTACCACAAGACAAACCCACTGTAGGGAAGGTATGTCACAAGGCTTCTCATTCTCCCTCCCACTTTGCTGTGGAAATTCAAGGAACATTAAAACAAAACCCTGCTTTGTGAAAAAAATAGATAAGGTAAAACTCACCTTATAAACTTTAACTTCAGCAAGCCTTGAGGTCTGTCGGGAGTTGAAGTTTGCAACTTCTGGTCTCAATGGGGTAAGTATAGTTTTCAGAATAAACTGTAGTTGTTCGAGAAGGTGGTTTACCGCCATCTTCTCAGGGACAATTTAGGGATGGTTAATTAATGTTGGCCTTGCCAGTGAAGCCAACACCTATGAATGCATGGAAAACAAAATCACATGTCTTGTTATCTGAGCAAGTCAGTCTCCTAAAGAGAGCATGTGCGTGTCTATGTACGTGCATACACGCTCCTACATTAAATTCAAGTTTACTTATTAGTGTCACAAGTAGGCAGCATGGTGGCTCAGTGGTTAGCACTGCTGCTGCACAGTGCCAGGGACCCAGGTTCAATTCCGGCCTCGGGTCTCTGTCTGTATGGAGTTCTCACATTCTCCCCGTGTCTGCGTGGGTTTCCTCCCAGTGTTCCAGTTTCCTCCCACAGTCTAAAGATGTGTGGTTAGATTGATTTTCCATGCTAAATTGCCCCTTAGTATCAGGGGGATTAGCAGAGTAAATGTGTGGGGTTACAGGAATAGGGCCTGCATGGGATTGTGGTCAGTGCAGACTCAATGGGTCAAGTGGCCTCCTTCTGTATTGTAGGGATTCTATGATTCTTAACATTGCAATGAAGTTACTGTGAAAATCCCCTACTTGCCACACTCTGGTGCCAGTTCAGGTGCACAGAGGGAGATTTTAGCATGGCCAATGCACCTAACCTGCACGTCTTTCGGACTGCGGGAGGATACCTGAGTACCCGGAGGAAACCCACGCAGACACAGGGAGAACGTGCAAACTCCACACAGACAGTGGCCCAAGCTGGGAATTGAACCCGGGTACCTGGTACTGTGAGGCAGCAGTGATAACCACTGTGCCACCATGCCACTCTAGTGTGTGGGAAACAAAAGGAAGAAACAATACATAAACACAGGTTTTTGGAGAATATATTTATTTGGAGTTCACACATTTGGTAGAGATTACAGTGGAAGCCAAGAACCCAGAGTGCTGGTCGTTCTGTTGCAAATTACAAGTTACTCTTATTGCATTATTTAAGAATTATTGAACAGAACTGTACATTTACTACCTGTTAAAAGAAAAAGGAACAAAATAACTAACACCAGCCAACAGATAAGTGCTTCCTAAGAAGAAAAAGTGGAATCCAGAAAATGTAATATAGTGTAGTCTGTGTTCATTAAATCAATAATTTCTTTCCACAACTATCGTCTCTGACAATTTTCCCATATATTATAAATGCAACCCAATTAAATAGTGAATAATGGATGCTGTGGAGGATGTTTTAAGGCAGCAATTCAGCTGACGGGAGCTGAGATCATGATCCACAACAACAACAGCAAAAACTTGCATTTATATAATGGCTCCAACTCAGTAAAACATCCCAAGGGTGATTCATCACAGTGTAATCAGGCAAAGGTTGCCACTGAACCAAAGGAGGAAAGCTTGGTCAAAGAAGTATGTTTTAAGGTGCATCTTAAAAGAGGAGACAGAGGTGCAAAGGTTTAGGGAGGAGCTTCTGAGTTTAGGGCTTTGATAGCTAAAGGCAGGGCTGTGAATGGTTGGGTGAAGGAAGTGCAGATGTATAAGAGGCCAAAATTGGAAGAATGTAGGTTTGTCACAAAGTCGTAGGGCTGAAGGAGATTAAACACATGGGGAGAAGTAAGGCCATGGGAGCATTGAACACAAAGATGGGAATTTTGGAATCATGCCCAGCCTGGATAATCCAATTCCCAAATAAAAACAAAATACTGCGGACCCTGAAATCTGAAATAAAAAAGGAATTGTCAGATGTTGCCAGACCTGCTGAGTATTTGCAGCGTTTTGTTTTTACTTTATTAACCTATGCAGATTCATGGTCAATTCTCCACACTTCCTTCACTCTCCGGTTTCAAATAAAAAGTTCTGGAAGTTACACACTGATATCCTGCCCTTCAAACAACTCCTGGATTCATTTGTCCTCCACTCTGGTATCCAAATCTAGGCATCACTTTGTTGGTGCTCAATATAATTCCATCCGATTATTGTCAAGTTTTTACCTCGACAGAATGTCTAACTTTAACCTTGGACCATAATCATTGCTTCTTCCCTTTTCATGATTTACAATTCGGACACATCTATTTTAATCTTTGTTATCCCTCCATATTCTTCGTTTCCATGTATCCATTTGTCTTTGATATCCATTTGATATTGATCCTGGCTGCTGTTCTTGACCTGGTAAGGAGTCTCACAACACCAGGTTAAAGTCCAACAGGTTTATTTGGCAGCAAACGCCACTAGCTTTCGGAGCGCTGCGCCTTTGTCAGGCAAGTGGGAGATCTGCTCATAAGCAGCAAACAGGGCATATAAAGACACAAACTCAATTTACAGAATAATGAATAATGATTGGAATGCGAGTCTTTACAGCTAATCAAGTCTTAAAGGTACAGACAATGTGAGTGGAGGGAGCATTAGCACAGGTTAAAGAGATGTGTATTGTCTCCAGACAGGACAGCCAGTGTACAGTTCTTGACCTGAGCCAATGACTCCCTTCTCCCTTTTTCTTGTCCATCTCCTCGCCTTCCTTTGCAGTTATATTTTCCATTTCTACCCCTCCCTCATCCCAAATTAATTGCCTCCATAAATACATATCGCACTAGTCCTTTACATTCTTACTCAGTCTTTCTTAAATAGGCCCATGTCTCCCCTCTGTAACTCTCTTGGCATTTTCCAAAAGGCCTATTGCGGCACTCATTGCAGGCTCCTTCTGAGCAGCAACCCCAACTGTGAAATCCGGCTCTCGCCGGCTTTTCCCACTTAACATAAAACTTGCTCTGCAAACTCCAACCTCAGCTCCGGCGACATGCAAGACGCTGATACACCAGTAACTCTGCTTGTGACCATCTCTTCAGCTGCCTCTGCTGTATGATTTCTTCACTCACTGTCAAGCCTCTCTGCACTCTCAGCCATCCTCTTGTAGCCCTGATCTTGTATCTTTTGCTCATACTTTTCCAATCTTGTCCACAAGACCCAATTTCTATTCTGCTTTCACTGAACCATTTCCCAACCCGTGCTTGCTTTGAGTATTGTCCAATTCCATTTCAAATGGAGCTTAGCAGCTGAAGTCCACAATTCAATCAGTCATAATTCTTGACCTATTTAATCTACTTTCTATAATACGTGTACTCTTTCAGCTAAAATGATTTTCACTGCTTTTCCCAGGTTCTTGTGAAACTCTTGGGCATCCACACAAGTTATTCCCTGCTAGGATAAGATGAGGGAGCAAGACATAGGATTAAGGAGAAAAAAGTAGTCACCATCATTTAAAAGTAATTCAAAATTGGAATTCATCCTAATGTGACTGATCTTCTAGTGTGATAGATGACTGTGTTCATTAAGAAGTCTAGTTTCAAAGTCAATGATTGCAATACTCAGTTAGGTGCTGATTTCAATGCATTGAGTTGAACAGCCCAGATTTACAAACTGGTGTTCACAGGCAATACAGAATGAAGTTGTTGAGGCAAGGAAGTAGTTCAGGTTTTGATTTGGTGAACATTCAATACTGATCTGAGCACCAATTAAATAGCCTTCTTCCGTGCTATAAGCTTCTATAATTCTACAGTACAAGAATTGAGAAATAACCAAGCTTAAGTCGATTGGGAAAAATATCACAAAAGAAGGGAATTGGTATGTAGCTCAGACGCACAGCAGACTAGATGAAAATTCTTGTCTGTTTAACAATGGGCTGCAATCCAAAACTGAACATAACCTTTCCCCTTCCAGTTTTGTGTCAATTTAAAACCTCCCGATTTGCACTAGCAAATCATCCAAGGAAAGTGGTCCTGGCTCTGCATAGGTGCAGCCATCCAGGATGTAGAGGTCTAATATCCCAAGAACTTAACCCATTGTCCTAAGAATCTAAAGCCCAATGTCCTACACCATTTCTCCACCCATGCATCCATCTGCTCTATCTTCCTATTTCTATACTTACTTGCACATGGTATTCTGGTGGTAATCCAGAGATTACTCCATTTGAGGTCCTGTGTGCTAATTTTCTACGCAGCCCCTTAATTTCTGACTGCAGAACCGCATCCCTCTTTCTAGCTATGTAGTTGGTACCAATGTGGATCACGATTGGTTCACCCTCCCTCCATAGACGGTTTGCAGCCATTGAATCCCCACAATGCAGGAGGCGGCTATTTGGCCCTTTGAGCCTGCACTGACAACAATCCCACCCAGGCCCTATCCTCTTAACACCACTTATTTACCCCACTAATCCCCCAAGCACTAAAGGGCAATCAGTGACATCTTTGACCTTGACACCGAGGCGGCCACATATCATCCTGGATTCACATCTTGCAACAGCTTGTCTGTTCTCCTATCAAATCTCCTACTCCCATTTCCCCTCCAATCTTCTTTGTGCACCCACCATTGCCCCCCGCCCCCCTCTCAGTTCCAGTATCACATGAGTCTTGCTGTGTTAAACCTGGGGGGGGTTTTTGTCTAAAGGAAGTTTTGTTTGGTTGGAACATCTTAAATATATTTGTTCAGGGTTATACATGATAGTGTTTGTTTTGTTTTTGTTTCTAATTGATAAAAGTTATTGCTAATTTTCTTTCCATAAATGTTAATTGTATTCTTAAATAAACGTCGTTTGATAAAAGCTCCTAAGTGGGTTAATTGAATCATACCCGAGGTGAAACATACCATGCTTATCCTAGCCAAATTCAAGGTGTAAAACTTATGATCCAGGTGGGTTCCATAAAACACTTTGGAGTTTCTGACCATGTGTACCAACTACAAGATGCATTGCAGCAACTCACCAAAACTCCTTTGACAGCAGCTTCCAAACCTACAAACTCTACCACCTGGAAGGACAAGGGCAGCAGATGCATGGGAACACCACCACCTGTAAGTTTCCCTCCAAACCACTCATCTTTCTGACTTGGGACTATGTGACTGTTTCTTCAGTCACTGGGTCAAAATCCTGCTTCACAGTGATCCTCGCATACTTCGCACTCCTCCCGGTCTGCTTCACAATGATCCTGACCTGTTGCACAATCCTCCCGGTCTGCTTCACAGTGATCCTGACCTGCTGCACACTCTGCACGGTCTGCTTCACAGTGATCCTGACCCATTTCAAACTCCTCCCTGCCTAGTACATCTCCGTTAAATCTTGCACCTCGCACCTTAAACCTATGCCCCCCCCCCACAGTAATTGACTCTTCCACCCTGGGAAAAAGCTTCTGACTATCCACTCTGCCAATGCCTCTCATAATCTTGTAGACTTCTATCAGGTCTCCCCTCAACCTCTGTCGCTCCAGTGAGAACAAACCAAGTTTCTCCAACCTCTCCTCATAGCTAATGCCCTCCATACCAGGCAACATCCTGGTAAATCTTTTCTGTACCCTCTCCAAAGCGTCCACATCCTTCTGGTAGTGTGACGACCAGAATTGAACACTATATTCCAAGTGCAGCCTAACTAAGGTCAGGATCATTGGTTCACAATGATCCTGACCTACTGCACAATCCTTCCGGTCTGCTCCACAGTGACCCTGACCAATTTTAAACTCCACCCGGTCTGCATCACAGTGATCACTCCTCTTCACACTCCTCCCGGTCTGCTTCACAACGATCCTGACCTGCTGCACAATCCTCCCGGTCTGCTTCACAGTGATCCTGACCCATTTCAAACTCCTCCCAGTCTGCTTCACAGTGATCCTGACCCATTTCAAACTCCTCCCAGTCTGCTTCACAATGATCCTGACCCACTGCACACTCCTCCCGGTCTGCTTCACAGTGATCCTGACCCATTTCAAACTCCTCCCAGTCTGCTTCACAGTGATCCTGACCCGCTGCACAATCCTCCTGGTCTGCTTCACAATTATCCTGACCTGCTGCACACACCTCCCGGTCTGCTTCACAGTGATCTTGACCTGCTGCACACACCTCCCAGTTTCAACAATCTGACGGTCACTTTTACTCAGTTAGCTTTTTATATCCAGGCTTTTGAAACTGATGTCAAATTCTGGAAACTGCCATGGTGAGATTTGAACTCTCAAAGTCTGAGTCTTTATAGTCCAGACCTTTGGTTTGCCAGTCAAGTAACAAAACACTACACGAGCCTTGGATGTTGTTGATGAATTTGTCCTCTAAAAGCTAGAGTACAATGAATAACCTTCGGTTGAATTGAAAAATTACATACAAAAGGAAATGAAAATGGTTTTTGTTGCACTGGCCTTTTATTGTGGAAATGCACAAATATTGATCGATTCACTTCCCCATGTCATCAGGTTTTAAATAGCTTCTTGACTCTATCATCACTTAGAAATGCAGCCTTTGTTGGCCAGTCACTCTGTGGCTGCCTTTGATTTAGTGATGGATGTCAGTGTTGATTTAGGCTGAAGGGGGTAAGCTAAGGTAGAGAATCTGAAAGTTAAACACTGCCAAAATGCAGCAACATGTACTGAAAAGATGGATCAGGGAAGATTTCAATCAGTCAGGTGCTATTGGCAGACAAGAGCCATCTGCTTTGGTCATGTGTCAAGCCAATGAGCCCACACAAAACAAAGGAGAAACATTAAATTTAGGTCAAGACCATTAAAAGTGAATACAACTCTCCCTTCCTCCACATAAAATCTGATTAAACCAGAGGATTGCAACCAACAAGGGCACCTGATGTTAATAAGTTTCCCTATGCGTAGCTAAATCTTCATCCGAGCTCCAATCTTTCACAGCTTATTATAATCTGTTCCACAGATGTACATTAACAGGCTTTCCAACCTTTCATAATTGTTGCTCTGGTACCTTTATCCGCAATACTAATCAGCTGAAGTTCAGAACTGAAAACCAGAAACAGAAAGTGCTGGAAATGCACAGCAGCATCTGTGGATAGGGAGCAATGCATGCACAGTTGAAGATATTAAATAACTTGAGGTCAGTTTACCCCGACCCTCGATGCTACCCAACCACATAGGAGTAGGAAGAATAGTAGTTCTTGATACTGGGGTGAAGTCTTTCTTTTTGTTGTTACAATTCCTATGATATATGCACCTTTTGTAACTTAAGAAATGCTGTGATTTACTGCCATAGGTAAAATATTATCTATTTATTGGTGACAGTGACATGGAGATACATCATGCTGTGATGTGAAGTGCCAAAGAATGCTTTCCTATGTACGCTGATATCCAGATTTACCTTGCCATCGTTAATTATGGGCAGCACTGAGTCCCTGGGACCGTCAGTACCGGGGACCCAGGTTCAATCCTGGCCTTAGGTGGCTGTGCGGAGTTTGCATGTTCTCCCCGTGTCTGCGTGGGTTTCCTCCGGGTGCTCCGGTTTCCCCTCTCACTCCAATGATGTGCATGTTAGGTTAATTGGCCACGCTAAATTGCCCCTTAGTGTTAGGTGGATTAGCAGGATAAATACATGGGGTTAGGGGGATTGGGCCTGGGTGGGATTGTTGTTGGTGCAGGCTCGATGGGCCTCCTCTGCACTGTAGGGATTCTATGATTTAAGATTTCTTTTTAATAATGACAACTTACAAAAGATGCAACACAATAATTTTCAAAAGTCGTCAAATCATTCACATTTATTAGCACAATTTAAAAATACAGATCACTCCAAGGACATTTCATTGACTTTTCTATTTTCTGGCAAATCACACTTAAGTTAAAAACACTCATGATTATTGAAATCCCTTACAAACACCAACCCATTAGTTCAAGCCAGTTTAATCTCGAAATACCAAGTGACTGGTTATCCTCACAGAAAGACAGCAAGTGTTACGTACATACACTCCAATCCGCGTATTGATTCAAGTGTCCTTATTGCATTGTTTTTCAATTGACAGTAGACAGCCCAGAACTGTGACAAGCAAGTATGCTACATTTTCTACATGCTTCAGAAGAACAAAAAGCAAGTGGAATTTCACCATTATGTCACATTAGTCCCGACTGAGCAGTGTGTTCAGGGTATTAAACAGATGCAAAGCATTAAGTGGTGCATAGCCACTTAGCCACCTCGCACCGTTCTGCAAAGGGATCAGCAGGTTATCTGTCCCAGGACCTCTGATTTAATTGTTACAATCGGGTTGTACATCAGCCTGGCCTGGGGGAGTGGATAACTTGGTCACATCCTCTGTTCCCCAGTGAGGAATCACGCAGCTACTGCTTACTCCAGAGATCATGAAATACTGATAAGGAAAAACGTTGCATGTTTGGAACTTTGGTATGGCGGGCAATCCATCCCTTTAATCCCAATTTAGCCAAAGTGTGTTTAAAAGTTCAACATGTGCAGAGTTAGAAACGGCTGGGAGTCAAAATGATCAAAATCAAACCATAAAAGTGAAACAAGCCCCAGTTTGAACCCAGCCCACATTGTGATCTGACACAACGATACTGCTGCAAATCAGTTACTTTTGTTAATCTGTAGGTTCATTACAGTGAAGCAATTGCTTATTTCCTGTGTTGCAGCTCCAAGAGGATGACTGTGCTTCTGCCTTGAGTGTGGGGCTGGATTCGTACTGGGCCGAGAGATGAACAAGGCTGTGGGAAAGCAGCAACTCAAAAGAAAAAAGTTCAAATTCTGCTGGTGCATGAAGGGTCAAAGCCATTTTACCTGAACTGTTCTAAAATCTTCATTAATATGCATTTGCTTCGCCTTCATTTTTGCTCAGTCCGAATCAATCAGGGATCTCCGAGCAGTGGCCTAATAATTCCCAAAGGAGGGGATGGTGAAGCCAAAGTCACGTGCAGACTACCCTTACACATTTACCTTGCACCTGGTTCAGTGTAGCATCAGCAGAGAGAGAAATTCAAGTGCGTTACCAATCTGCCCTCTCAGCCCAAGCCAGTCTCTTTCAGGGGAAGTCGGAGGGGAGGAGAAAGTAACTTGTAAACATGTCAAAATGCCAACATTTTGTTGGTTACAGTTCTCATTGCCTGAAAATTAATAAGTATCTTCATAACCTGTCTGTTCTCAAAAGCAGGTTGAGTACAGACATATTCTAGCATCAGTTTAACTTCTATAAACAGATATTTACAAAATAAATTGTATTACTGATAATTATACATATTTACATCATTAACAGGAAACTTATGGACATCCCATGGGGGTGCAGTTACGCAAACGCCCTGGAGCTCTGCAACTGTCACTATATAATAGTTCTAAAGGTTCCCTTCACTTGGTCTGAACTTAAAAATGCTGAAAGGCAAAAAAGAAAATCTCCAGCGATTCCAGGAGTTAGAAATGCTTCAGTTAAAACCTGAAAAATGAAGCAATTCTTTCCCCCTTCTCGTATATGTCACCTTGCAGGCATTTCAATGTATTTTCCTGTCAGCTTTCTGGTCAAATCTGTTTTACGAATCATCCTCCTCAACCAAGCCACCCTGTTCCAACATTTGGTCACCCTGCGAGTTCTCCAGCTGCCCCCCCCCCCCAGAGAAATGCCCGTAACCCCTGTCACTGGGCAGCTGGGTAACACTGGGAGCACAGTAAGTAGACAAATCAGTGGAGCACGACAGCTCCGTTGTTTGGTGCTAGTACAGATTTGCTGGCTGATTTCTGGAGACCGAGATTGTTCCAGTTAGTGACATGGCACCGTGTATGAGAGAGGAGAGACTTGACCTTGCTCATGATGTCAATATTTTAATACATGTTAATCAGCATTTTGAAAGAACAACTGGGGGTGGTAATTGATTCATTTGCTTAACTCATTTAACACATTCATTTGCTTGTTTAGCATTCACAGCAGAAGAGATTTTTTTTTAATAAGAATGATCGGAGCATGTCATCGCTTTTCTTCTTGAGTGTTTTCAAAAAGGGGGTTGTTGCTGCTGCTCGTGGAATCAGGTGCCATCTTTACAAAAACTAGATTTACCTTTTACCACATTTGCAAACTTCCCCTTTTCCTTTAAAATATCACAAGCAGATCAGCCAGTCCAGGCGTTAGCCGACATTCCAAAATCTGTCCTCAGGAATGAACTGCACATTTCTGGTGAAACATCAGTAGCATTGCAGCCAGGGCAGCGCCAGGGCAGCACTGTACTGTATTTGATTTTCACGTGAGGGAGAATCCCATTTCTAACTAAATCCGACTTTTGAATAAAATGGACCTAGTGCTGAGGTAGAAACCAAGAATGAGATTACCGACAAGCAGCAAGCTGATAACATTCTGTCAGTCTTTTCCAACAAACAATGGCGAGAGGAGATTTCTAGCAGCAAGGGGAGAGGTTGCAAAGAGTTCTGCTTATGACTTGGATAAATTTGCACCTTGCCTAAGTGAGAATGGTATTTCACTTCTCGGAACTTCATATGTGAAGGAAGTAGGAGACTTCACGCAAAGTGACATAAACTCTTAATTATAAACCAACAGGACATCAGTGAGGTGGTGGATTGTCAAGTGCATTCATACCAATTTAAAGGGTATTTCATTCTGACTGTTTGGAATAGGAAATGTAAATCGGGCATGGAAATGAAAGCAATCTTCACAACTCCACAGATTCAACCGTGACGCTCGCTTCTGATTTGCCACGTGTGGTTTCAGGTGGGAAGGAATTAAAATATACAGTTACTGTGCATTTCTAATAATTCTGCCAAAGCAGTGTACTCTATGCGGCATCCATGCTATATTGAACAGCATTCCCAAGTTGATGCGCACCATCTTCCCCTTAAAACACATGATAGCTGTGATAATTCAAAGGTCATTAACAGGTTAACTTCCCCTCACCCATGGTCCCACAGCTGCTACCTTTCTCTGGGCCTCGATTAGGAACCATTCTACTCTGCAAAGCAGCTGCGATTCAGTCACTGCTCAGGACTGAGGCTCAGCCTAACAGGTTGCTGAATATTTTGCACATAATATGGGTTTCACGAGGCTCTCAAAGAATATCACAGGATGGAGTTACACTATGTCACAGCACTCCAACACCAACAGAGATCTGTACTGGCACAATTAACAATAATTAGTGACAATCAAGCCTATCTAACAGTTTCGTATACAGATAGTCCTTACAAACAGAATGCTCCAACTATCTAAGTCTTAATGTGCTGCTATATTTCTTTTAAATAGTTCTCTTAAGAAGATGTCTATGGTGTGTTGAGTCCAAAGATTGATTTATTTGGTGAAGGAGCGATAAAAACAAGTAACATGTTTCATATTCCTGATCATTTTCCTTTCAATCCATTCGCGTTTTCAATGCAAAAATCCACCTTTTCTTGCAACTTGTCTTTGATCACCTACAGATCTGGCATTAATTAATGCTGCAATGTTCACACCTCAACATTCACTGATCAAATTTCCTCACTGCTCAGACTTTGCTCCCTTTCGCTACCCTGCGCTATTAGACATCAACATCACTGTCTCTCTCCAACTCTTACCACACTTGTTTTCCTTGCTCCAACTCCTGCTGCGCTCGATCTAAAACAGCACCGTGACTCATCTTAGATTCAGGATTTTTTAGGCGGAGAGGCTGTCCAGGTTCCTGTATCAAAATTTTCCCTGGGGTTCAATAGTGGAATTGACATACAGAAAAGAACAGATACTGCTGTTCTGTGCACAATTTGCTTCAATTTTATTCCTCCCCTACCCCCTATTGAATCTTACCAGAAAATAATTCAGACAGTTCTCCAGTTGCAATTCATATGCATGCCTGGATATTTTGTGTTGCCACAACCACTGAGGTACCGTAGCAAAAGACACTCAATCAATCATGTTTTTAATCCATCTTGTAGACACAAGAGATTTTGGTTTGTATTGTAAGGGGTATCTCAGGTCAGAATATCAAAACAAAACAAAACTTTCTTATACTGACAGGCCAAGTAGTTTGGCTATTTTCAATCATTTCTACTGCATCAAGCTGGGATATTGCCTGCTCAGCAGTTGTGATGCATGACTAAAAATCTCAATACCAATCTCGATCCAAGAAAACAATGATTCAACATCACCGAGGGCAACTAGAGACAAGTAGAGCCTTCTCTCCAAGCTGTCAGTATTGATTATCATTCAGGACACTGTCCATAATGTATCAACTTACTTTGGTTACCCTTTGCAACATACAAGAATGCTGACTTAAAGCTGTTACTATGCAAAGTCACGTTTGGAACAAATCAATTCTGCGATAAAATTGAAAGCCTACTTGCTACATCGGTTCTGAACACTTACAATGGTGCTGAAAATGCTCTCTCAATAGAATTGCACCAATCCATCAGGTTTTACAAGAGATTTGGCAGAAATTTTCAGGTTGTAAAACTCTGTTGTGACCAGCAAGCAATGGTAATATTTGGTGAATAACCAGGGAAATCAACAAAAGGTCAGTCCCTGAGACTCTTGCTGTAGCATAATGCAAAAAAAAAGTGCCAGATTGTTTAAATTGTTTTTGGAACACTGCAGTTGTAAAATAACACTTTGTCTGCAGGAGACTCATCAAATCACCTACCTTACTTAACGTAAAATGACGACAAAGTACTGAAGATATCCTAGGAAATAATTTCTTACATGGCCATGGCTTTGCTCTGGTTTATCAAACACTTGACTTTGACTCATGATGACTGCGAGAGCCCACTTCAAATTCAGATTTTTCCTAATCTTGTTGGAAGTTCTTCTCTCCTAACACTAATAAGTGGAAAACCATTAAATGTACAGAAGAACACATGACAATGTACAGTGGTAACATATCCATTCATGGGGCTCAGAGTGCCAATGCAATTTCAGACACCATTTCATTCATCACCATCCTGTAATGCACTCCAATGACGTCGGACTATCCCGCTTTACTTTTTAGGGGCGAGTTCAGAGGACACATACTGTGTGAGTATGAAATCTTAGAAACCCTACAGCACAGAAAGAGGCCATTCGGCCCATCGAGTCTGCACCGACCACAATCCCACCCAGGCCCTACCCCCATATCCCTACATATTTACCCATTAATCCCTCTAACCTACACATCCCAGGACACTAAGGGCAATTTTAGCATGGCCAATCAACCTAACCCGCACATCTTTGGACTGTGGGAGGAAATTGGAGCACCCGGAGGAAACCAACGCAGACATGGGGAGAACGTGCAGACTCCGCACAGTGACCCAAGCCGGGAATCGAACCCAGGTCCCTGGAGCTGTGAAGCAGCAGTGCTAACCACTGTGCTACGTGCTGCCCAAGCAGATAATCTATAAAGTGAGCCAAATCCTTCAACTCTGATCTTGCACCTGATCAAAGGCAGTTCTTAAAAAAAAACTAAACTATTCTTGAGAAAGAAATCGACCGATTATTTGCAAGTCATCTGAGGAGTTGTGACTCCCTCCCCGTGATAGCTACTACAACTGACAAGCTAGACAACACAGCTCATTTTTCTGAACAAGTTGTTTTTTCATATTAGTGACCAGTGAATTCAGCATGCACCTGATTTGAAAGATATTCCCTCTCAATTTTCTCACCTTTTTCTGAACGTTCTGGTTCATGCTGGTGTATGGTTTCAGTATGGTTTCACAGGGATCAGCGCTCCCTCCTGTATTCTGTCCAAGTGACTTTATACTACACATGCATCAGCATCAGTCAGTTTTGATAATCAGGTACATCACAGTCAATAATGATTTTTTGCATTAACGCCTAATGCTAATGCAAAAAAAAACATTCACTCAAAAGGGGGAACATCTCTTAACATCCGAGTGCCTGTGCCAACCATATATCCCTAAGCGAACAGAACACTGACTGGGTGTTGACCCTGGGATTTATTGCAACATCGGGTGATACTTTCATTCGCTTGTTTTAGAACCATCGAATCCCTACAATGCAGAAAGAGACCATTCGGCTCATCAAGTCTGCACTGCCCTATCCCCATAACGAATCCACCTAACTTACACATCTTTGGCTACTATGGGGCAATTTAGCATGGTCAATCCACCTAACCTGCAGGCTATGTAATGTATGGCATGAAATTACAATATATTAATAAAAATAAATAAACAGAATTTTCTGCAAGCCAACAGAAAAAAATAGCATAGTGCTTTATCCTGTTGCTGATATAAACTTCGCAAAGTTCATTTGCAATGAGTTCAACGGATTATAGATGAACATGTGAAATAAAAACTTACACAATTTACAAATAGTACATCTACTATTCAATGCTACCAACTCTGAAGAAACAATTGGAATAACCTGTTATCAATGCCCCACAAGTATACTTACAAATGGACATGGCTACAATGCAACAATTATTTGCTTTATGAAATTACTGAATACAACATCAGGCAACGAGTCTAACAACTCATTAGCTGTTCTTAGCAGCTGGGTATGCCTTTCATTTGTTTCACACTCCTTCTATTTGCTTCCCACCTCTCTGAAGGTCTTGACTGGTGCTATAAGTATCTATTACCCTCCAGTAACCCGCCTAGGCAGTCAATCTTCACATGAACATCACAATTAACTATTAACTTAATGATGAGTGGGAGGGGCTATGCACTCAGTATCCTAGCCAAGGTCGAAAGATGTACACTCTCAAATGCGCGCGCGCACACACTTTCAGAAGCTTGGCTCGATTTGTCCTCCTACCTAATTTGGGACAACTGAAAATCAATTATAACACAATGCACCATCCGAGATCAACTAATATGGCACTAATTGGGATTGAAGCTCAGACTTCACCCTGTGATCTCACATGAAGATTGTCCTATTGGTTCAGTTTCACACCAGGTACTGTGCTTCCTCTCGGTATCATAGAGATCCTACCTTTTGGTTTTAGAAACCATTTTCTTCCTGCATACAGCATTCTTCTACTTTTCTTGGGAATCAATCCATTTGCTTCATCGAACTAATCAAGTGCTGGCATAAAATAAAGTTCAGGTTCTTTTGTGAAATATATATCATTATGCTTTGCATTGGTCCTATTCATTTTCATCCTCACCCAATCCAGTTCTAATGGAAAAGAGCATCAAGCTGTGACACAATAAGTTACAATAGCCCATAATGTCCTACACTGTTGCACCATATACTTAAAAATGACTAAGTCAAACAAGTTCATAACACAAACAAATCAAAGATCAAAAACTGCATAGAAGAAAGTTCAAAACAAGAATATGTGCTGTCTCTTTCCCCTTCCAGACCCTTGAAGCCCCTTTCCTAATCATGCTTTTCCAAGATCTAAGACAATACAATAGTGGAATTTACCCAATTTTCTCCCTTAGACAACTGAAAATGAATGCCTATTATTTCATGGGCACATTGTGCAGTGATCAATTATACAATCCCTACAGTGCAGGAGGCGGCTATTCGGCCCATCAAGCCTGCACCAACAATTCCACCCAGGCCCTATCCCCATATATTTACTCTTGTTATTCCCCTAACACTGAGGGAGAATTTAGCATGGCCAATCCACCTAACCCACACATCTTCGGACTGTGGGAGGAAACTGGAGCACCCGGAGGAAACCCACGCAGACACAGGGAGAATGTGATGAGACAATGACCCAAGCCAGGAATCAAACCAGAGTACCTGGCGCTGTGAGGCAGCAGTGTTAACAACCACTGTGCCACCATGCCGCCAAGAATCCAATGAAAGAGAGGGTCCAGGAAGATTCGTTCAGGACGATTGAGGGGGCTGGGGTAGTTATTTTGTTGAACAGACATATACAATTAAGAGAATTATGAAGTATAAAATCTTTTGGGACATGGGGTCAGTGAGGTGAACATACTTAAATGACTAGTACCTTGCCTGCCATCGGAATATAACCTGTAAGAATTCAGTATCTAAATCCCCCATTGAGCGAGAATAATCTATTGGTTCAATGTGTCACTGCATCAACATGTTGTAGCATGTAGTTGTGCTGTGCCTCATTCGTTCTGCCATAAGCAGCACATTTCTGATGACTGCTGCATCCTGCAGGGATGTTCCGCATCGAGGACAAATTGGTGCAACCTCAAAAGGGGAAGGAGGTGAAAAGAGAGATGGAACAAATCATAGAAAGACTGCCCACTGCTATGTACTATCAAGACGGGCACCAGCAAGTGGTCTGACCAACTTTTAAATCCTCAGAAAACAGGCTAAAACTACACTTTTTTTTTTAAAGTAAAAAAAAACACAGAAAGGACAATACATCAATTGGTTTGTAAATAATATCTCACCTCTTTCCTCTGACTTTGTAGCTTTAGCACACACACGGATTGCACCGTTGTGTGCTAAAGCTTTCAAAGGCCTCGCCTTTCTAATGCAATGTAATGAGCCCGCATTGCTCTACGCAGCATATTTCTGACAACTCAGCCTCACGATGTTACTCCTACACACTACTTAGCAATCCAAGAGCTGCACTGATACACCAACATAGCAGCCAAGTACCAGGAGCTGAAGGAGTGGAAGATCTGAGTCACAAACTGCAGGGAGTTCTGCCTGATTTTAAATTCAATTTTCAGAAAATAGCAATGCAAAATTTCATTTTAAAATCTGATCAGTTTAGGGCATCTAATTTTAAGTATTTTTTAAACTCGTTCGCTGCTGCCTGACTACCCCACAGTTATAAATATTAGACTTAACTGTAGTACTGGCTTTCCGACTACATTTTCTCTTCGCTTTTCGGTGTCTATTTGTACTCGGGGCCAAGTTTCACAGTGCTGGTTGCCACTGGTACTTTGCACAATTGGCCATACTTCACCTGAATGTCATATAACTGGACAGCAATGAAGAGTGGCAACCCTGGATGATTTCCTCCATTTCCTTCCCAGCCCAGGGCTGCTAACACCAGATCAACAAGTAATGGCCATCTGGCATCAGCAAACTAAGTTCAGACCAAGGATCAAACCTTGCACATTCTTGGTGTGTTTGGCTCAATCACACACTGGGCAGAGCAAATATACACTAAAAAGTCCATCAATCACATTCTGAATTCAGCAGCCGCTGTGCAAGTGATATTTTGCATCTTTAGTCATGAATCAGTTAATAATTATAATTTTTAAATTACCATTTGGCGGAATACAAAGTTAAGCAAAAAATAGAGTTTCCACTCAGTGCTTCTTGACTGAATGCACTTTTACTCGAGTGTCCAGGCAAACTAGAGTTGTATTCTTGCCCCTCAGATTCGATTTCAGTGCCTGCGTTTGTTGCGAGTTGCACTATCATTTCCCCCTCTTCCTGCAAATGATCTGCTTTGTGACTGGAACCCATTCTGTACATTAAGTCTGGCTCAGGAAAAAAGTCAATGGATCACAACTTCAACTGAGGAACTGAAGTGTTTCTGTAGCCTGGAGTGTGCATTTATGGCCACAGAGTTACGACAAGAGACTGGTTTTCAGCCTTAAAATGTGCACAGATCAATGGAGAAAACTTGCATCAATATACTGACAGAAACTACACCAGCTCTCTGTGAATGAGAGGGAACTCGCAACCCAAATTAATTTGCATAATAAAGATAAAAGCTGCATAAGCTGACAATTACTTTTGGAGCTGTTTGAGCTAAACTGGTCATCAGGGTGGGTATGAGCAGCTCTGGAACCAAATGGTGTCTGTGCACCAGACAACTGGGAAACTGCAAATACTTCGCAAAGAATGTTAGTTTTCGTATCAAAATACTGAGCTTCATTTGGTGCAGAAGCACTTCTTTAAGCTCTGAATCGAGTGTTTTCTGTGCATATTCCATACAGAACGAAGGAGGAAGAGCGCTCAAGTTACGTCCGTGTCAGTCGCTAGCCCATCACGCCACTCTGTTCTGCTCGCCTCTTGGCTCTGTGGGGCCATTCGATGTTTGGTTAACTTTTTTCATTCCTTCCATGATTCCAGTCGTAGTCACCCTGCAAACAACAAAAAAAATACAACTTCTGTACCACTGTAAATTTAAACAAGCCATCAAGAAATAATGGGTATTGCCCCCTAGGTCAGCATCAGCTCTTGGATATCTCATCCAAGTCATTTCGCAGGCATGAGCTCAAACAGAGATTACCTGTGAATATCAGAGGGGTACTATGGCCAAGTCTGATCAAGTTTACATCTGACAAACTGTTTGTTTCAGCTGGGATCATTAGAAAGCACTGATGAGTGGTGTACCATTCACAGACCAGAGGCTCGGAGGCTCAACAGTGATCCAGTCACTGTACCAACCCCGAGATCCCCCAACTTAACAAGCCACAGTACTCCTCCCGCAGAATGTGTCAGGCTGATAACAAGGAGGTGAGATGAATGCTGAGCACAAAGTGAATTCAGCATTGGCCATGGATTCAACTACAGCTGTTTATAGTCTTGTGACTCAGTGCCACACCAAAATGTCAGTCAGCCTCTTGGGAGGGAGCCCAACACAATCCACGCTTTAACAAAATGTTCTCTTATTTTTCTGTTCAGCTGTAATCACAATTGCTTTGTGTCATCAACCTCCTCCCATCCCACCTTCAGTCTGAAAGGTGGGACTTTCTAAGCCTTGGGATTGTATGTTCCAGCTTTGGATATCCAATTCAGGCAGACCTGCAACAACCATGAATAGCAAGCTGTCCCTTCAACTACTGGGCAGGAACAAAGGGAAGCTCTCATACCTACGTTCTTGTCTCTTCATCCCTCCCCAAGATAGGCACTTCTTCCGTTTATCATCCTGGCATCAAATTCATGAAACTCACTTCAAATGCAGCCCATTGCAAATATCTGTTACTGCCCCGAGTACTACAAACTAGTACAGGCTTGACTAACCTGGCCACCTTTTAGAACACCCACATTAGATCTGAAGTAAGTCAGTCTTAAAGCTTGTGGAAGTAGTACTATCTCACAGCGCTAGGGACTCAGGTTCAATTCCGGCCTCCGGTCACCGTCTGTGTGGAGTTTGCACATTCGCCCTGTGTCTGTGTGGGTTTCCTCCGGGTGCTCCGGTTTCCTCCCACAGTCCAAAGATGTGCAGGTTAGGTTGATTGGCCATGCTAAATTGACCTTAATGTCAGGGGGGGTTAGCAGGGTAAATATGTGGGGTTACGGGAATAGGGCCTTGGTTGGGTTGTGGGGTCAGTGCAGACTCGATAGGCCGAATAGCCTCCTTCTGCACTGTAGGGATTCTATGATTATATCTGGATTTGATGTAGAATCATTACTGCAGTACTCAAGGTGCTGGTTAGCTCATTATAATACACAGGATGAATATCAACAGGAAATCAATTAGATCAAGAGGACTGACTACTACAGTGATACTTATTAATGCTTACACTATGAGCCTAAATCATCGGGTGTACAATGTAGTTAAAAGCATTTATGTGAAGTCTCGGGAATTAACACCCAAAGGGCTAAATTCAAGTAGCCTTTTACAGTCTGTTTCAGGTCTGCCACGAAACGAAGAGCTGCCTGCTCAAGTGGAACTGCAGCATTGTGAAGAGCGAGCAAGGAAAGCTGCAGGCCCACAGTGCACACAAATAGTCCGCAGACAGAGGTTCATCTGCTAACAGCACGTCCCGGTTGTCCTTCACATCACAGATGCTGCTGCATCTTCACAAACCTCAGCACAACAGGAGTGAAAATGATCAAACAGAGCTGCATTCCAGGGGCTTTCATATTAAAAAAATATATAAATGTTCTGATTTCTCTGCCTGTTGATCCTGAATTTGCCATCCTTCTTCTGTAACTGGAAAATGTACTCTCTGACTTCTCTTAATCCCACTCCTTTAGCATAAAGCCAGGAGATACTTGAAAGCAGTCTGGTGTAGCTGGCTATGCAGGGTATTTGCTGTATGTAGGGAAAGGGCAGGGGGAGAAGCAAAGTTTCAACATCTTATCCTAGTGTTTGGCAGCACAGGACTTGGTGTCACCCCTGAAGAAGCTCTTCAAAAGGAACCTCTCTGGTAAATTTCAAAAAATGTCATTAAGGCAAAATCGGGCCTATCATCTGCTGCCACTCGGTTTATTTCAAGAAGAAAGACGTGCATTTTTATAGAACTTTTCACAAGCCAAGCACTTTACAACCAATCAAGTATTGAAGTGCAGTCACTGTCAAAAAGTAGACCAATAACCAAATTTCACACAGCAAGATCCCATAAATAGCAACATACTCACAACCAAATAATCAATATTTTGTGATGTTGATGAGATAAATATTGGTCAGGACACTGGGGAGATTGGCCTCAGTGTACCCGAACAGGCGCCAGAGTGTGGCGACGAGGGGATTTTCACAGTAACTTCATTGCGGTGTTAATGCAAGCCTACTTGTGACACGAATAAGTAAACTAACTAAAGAACTCCTCTGTTCTTCTAAATAGTAAGAAGTCTCAACATCCCAGTCCAACGCCAGCGTCTCCACATCATGACTTCTAAATAGTGCCATGAGGTCTTTTACATCCACAAATACAGACAGATAGGGCCTCAGTTTAATCTGATGCGTGATACCTCTGATAGTGCAATACTGCATTGGATAGTCAGCTTGGATTTTGTGCTCTCGTCTCTCTGGCATTGAGCTTGGACCTGTAGCCTTCTGATCCAGAGGTGAAAGTGTTACCCATTATGCCCTGGCTGACACTACATGATCAACAACATTTCTCTTTTTTTTAAAAAGACTCTGTTTTAGACATCTTAGGCACTTGACAAGGAGTGAAGTTTTCTTTGTGTTCCTGTGGAGTGAGAGCATCACTGGCCTGTATTCATCACATACAGGCCCATCCCTATTGCCCTTGAGAAAGTGGTGGCGAGCCACCTTCTTGAACCGCTGCAATCCATGTGGCGTAGGTACACCCACTGCGCTGTTAGGTAAACACTAAGCAGGAGGTGAACTTAGCAGTGATAATTCAAACTTGGAATGTTTTTAGTCTTGTGGTTCAGCATCAGGTCACAATATCACAGGGACCCTCAGAAGGGAGTCCTACATACTGCATGGCTTGTTTTTTTAAACACCGCTCTCTAGTTTTCAGTTTTGGCATCCTATTTGGGTGTACCTACCTGTTCAGACAGGTAAATTTTGTGGTCCAGAGAGACTGACACTAAATGAATGTGAACAAACCTTTTCAAGCTTTGTTATTTTCATCACTATTGTGTTAGCACTTTATCAATTGACAGTATTTGAACTTAAAACTGCCATGAATTTATTGAAATTCCATGAAATTAAACAAAGAAACAATCAATCATAAATAATAACAAATAATCAGTCGTTTGGCAATGTGCCACTTGAATGTTGCTGAAAAGAGCGACATGTTGCCGAAGTTTTTCATCTTGCACTCATTGGACAAAAGCAAGAATACCAAATTTCAAGCTATCATAACAATTTATACTCTGGAAAAAAAAGGTGCTGATTGGTTGTCAAGTTGACTTCGATTGGCCAAGGAATTGCCATGGTGAAAGCTTCCCATGCTTCCAGGTTTCAAAAAAAAGCTTAAAGAATTTCAACAGGGAGGAGTACGTTCTAAAATAAAACATAATTTCTGTTTGAAACCGTGGTTACCTTTTCATTTAGGAGTCAGTGTTGCAAATTTTTATCACCTTAATCTAGACTGAATTCAACTCACGTGTGGAGCATAGCTTGTAGCCTAAATTCCTACACCTCATCCCTTAGCCCATAAATTCCAACTCCCCAGCATTGTACCCAGGGGGTACCCCCAAATATGCACTGGGGGACCCCCCTGTTGAAACCCCAATGTCAGAGTTGCAAGGAAATTGCCTGGGAAAATCCAGCTTCCATTGGGCAACTTCCCTTCACTGGGAACCATCTGATACTCTCAGTCAGTCTTACAGGAACAGTCACCCAGGAAATGTTAGTAGAATTAAAACCGATCTGAGCTCCCGGCACCTATTAAGGTACACTGAGGGAGAATTTAGCATGGCCAATGCACCTAACCAGCACGTCTTTTGGACTGTGGGAGGAAACCAGAGCATCTGGAAGAAACTCACGCAGACACAAGGAGAACATGCAGACACTGCACAGGCAATGACCCAAGCCGGGAATCGAACCCAGGTCCCTGGCACGGTGAGGCAGCAGTGCTAACCACTGTGCCACCGGAGAATATAATGTAGCATGGCACATCTACGTAGATAATTCACCTTCTAATACAAGCATTTACAATTGGAATATAAAGTAAGACTTCCAAACATGAAATGAATTTGAAGCTGTGTACTTTGGTCCAATTATTCCCTGATCATTATCCTCAAACTGCACAACCACAAGGGCCAATTGACATTAGAGGCTAATTACTCCAAGACACAGCCATCGGTCACTTAAATGTATGATGTTGGAGATGTTTCTCTGCAGATTGGAGACTCCAGTTCCTTCCTTGGGTTAGAGGAAACTACCAATAAATTAATATACCCCAGAGTTTTGCAAATGTAATGTGGCAGTATGTTTCATTACCTTTGTATCTACAGCTGCAGTTTAGGAATTTAGGTGATGTTCATTTATTGAGAATTATACTGGGAAAAGTAGGGAAACCAAGATGCTTTTAAACAGAAAATGCTTAACAGTTCAATCAACAGCTATATGAATAACAAAAGTTAACATTTCAGGTACAGCTCAAGATGTTAACTTATTGATCTATTAAGCAGTCGACCATCTATTCTTTATATTTTGCCTCATAGTACTGTGAGGGTGCTGCCTTGCTCAAGGTGTCATCATTTGACCAAAATGCATCTTATCCTAAGCAAATGACCATTAAGAATTCCAAGGTGTGACTTGCAAAAGAGCAGGGAGTTCTATTGTTTTGGCCAACATTGATTGGCCGTGCTCAATTGCTCCTTAGTGTCAGGGAGATTAGCAGGATAAAATACGTGGAGTTACGGGTTTTAGGTTATGAGTGGGATTGTTGTCGGTGCAGGCTCGATGGGCCAAATGGCCTCCTTCTGCACTGGAGGGATCCTATGATTCTTCCCTCAATCACCATCATCAAAAACAGAATAGCTGTTTCTTAATCGCACTGTTCTTTATCGGAGGTTAATGTACATAAAATTGCTGCTGCTTTAGGAACATAAGAACATAAGAACATAAGAAATAGGAGCAGGAGTAGGCCATCTAGCCCCTCGAGCCTGCCCCGCCATTCAATAAGATCATGGCTGATCTGACGTGGATCAGTACCACTTACCCGCCTGATCCCCATAACCCTTAATTCCCTTACCGATCAGGAATCCATCCATCCGCGCTTTAAACATATTCAGCGAGGTAGCCTCCACCACCTCAGTGGGCAGAGAATTCCAGAGATTCACCACCCTCTGGGAGAAGAAGTTCCTCCTCAACTCTGTCTTAAACCGACCCCCCTTTATTTTGAGGCTGTGTCCTCTAGTTTTAACTTCCTTACTAAGTGGAAAGAATCTCTCCGCCTCCACCCTATCCAGCCCCCGCATTATCTTATAAGTCTCCATAAGATCCCCCCTCATCCTTCTAAACTCCAACGAGTACAAACCCAATCTCCTCAGCCTCTCCTCATAATCCAAACCCCTCATCTCCGGTATCAACCTGGTGAACCTTCTCTGCACTCCCTCCAATGCCAATATATCCTTCCTCATATAAGGGGACCAATACTGCACACAGTATTCCAGCTGCGGCCTCACCAATGCCCTGTACAGGTGCATCAAGACATCCCTGCTTTTATATTCTATCCCCTTCGCAATATAGGCCAACATCCCATTTGCCTTCTTGATCACCTGTTGTACCTGCAGACTGGGCTTTTGCGTCTCATGCACAAGGACCCCCAGGTCCCTTTGCACGGTAGCATGTTTTAATTTGTTTCCATTGAGATAGTAATCCCATTTGTTATTATTTCCTCCAAAGTATATAACCTCGCATTTATCAACGTTATACTCCATTTGCCATATCCTCGCCCACTCACTCAGCCTGTCCAAATCTCTCTGCAGATCTTCTCCGTCCTCCACACGATTCACTTTTCCACTTATCTTTGTGTCGTCTGCAAACTTCGTTACCCTACACTCCGTCCCCTCCTCCAGATCATCTATATAAATGTAAATAGTTGCGGCCCGAGTACCGATCCCTGAGGCACGCCACTAGTTACCTTCCTCCAACCGGAAAAACACCCATTTATTCCGACTCTTTGCTTCCTGTCGGATAGCCAGTCCCCAATCCACTTTAACACACTACCCCCAACTCCGTGTGCCCTATTCTTCTTCAGTAGCCTTTTATGGGGCACCTTATCAAACGCCTTTTGGAAATCCAAAAACACCGCATCCACCGGTTCTCCTCCATCAACCGCCCTAGTCACATCTTCATAAAAATCCAACATGTTCGTCAAGCACGACTTTCCCCTCATGAATCCATGCTGCGTCTGATTGATCGAACCATTTCTATCCAGATGCCCTGCTATCTCCTCTTTAATAATGGATTAGGAGCTGAAGTAGGCAAATTCAGCCCTTCGAGCCTGCTCCGCCACTCAATCAGATCATGGCTGATCTCTCCCTGGTCTCAAATCCACCTCCCCGCCTGTTTCCCATATCCCTCTTTCCTCACTTTTAAAAAAAATTCGAAATATATCTATCTCCTTCTTGAAACCAAGCGGCGAGTTCCACAAATTTACCACCCTCTGCGAGAAGTAGCTCCTCATCTCAGTTTTCAATACTACATGGCTGCTGTGATTACTTTTCAAAGTGCATTCTAGATTAAGCACTTTGGGACATGTAAAGAGATGCGACAAACACAATATTATGAAATAAATATTGCATTTTATTTGAGAGTTTCATATTTTACTTCTGACTACGCTTTATAAAGTGTGACTTTTAATCTTGCACTGAAACATTTAATGAGATAACTGCTACTTCATATGGGCATGCCCTACAAATCACAAAATGGTCAACAATCACTCACTCCACAGCACTCCCCAGATTTAGGGACTTGCAAGATTTTTCACAGTCTGTAGCTCAGTCTATTTTTGGCAGAGGGCTGCCCAGAGTCATCACATAACTTTCCTTATATTCCCCACAGTGAAAGAGAATGATGAGAAAAAAGATCACATTTTGTCGTGTTGAGCATCACTGCTCTCTCCGCACACTAACTCCAATGTAGGCTGGATAATACCAATGTGGTAAAACTCTTTCAAAGCTAATAGGGTACTCGCTTGCATCACAGGACAATTCACTGCAACACAAAACATGCCTTAAAAGACTTAGGTTTCAGCTTCATTTAAAATTGTGTCCCGGTTTAGTCCCCTTAGAGGACATGGGATATTGTGGCTTTGGAATTGCTGCAGAGAAGGGCCACAAGACTGACTCCCAGTTTAAAACACCTGATTTGATTTTATCACATGTATTAGTATACAGTGAAAAGTATTGTTTCTTGCGCACTATACAGACAAAGCATACCATTCATAGAGAAGGAAAGGAGAGAGTGCTGAAGATAGTGTTACAGTCATAGCTGGGGTGTAGAGAACGATCAACTTAACCTCAGCCACCCAGACAAGAGCTGGGTCTGTATGTATTAGAGAAGATGTGGAGATGCCAGCATTGGACTGGGGTAAGCACAGTAAGAAGTCTCACAACACCCGGTTAAAGTCCAACAGGTTTATTTGGTAGCACAAGCGTCACTCCGAAAGCTTGTGCTACCAAATAGACCTTTTAGACTTTAACCTGGTGTTGCGAGACTTCTTACTGTATTAGAGAAATGCAGATTTGGGCAATTTGATGTGAGGTCTATAAGATTAACAAGTGACTAGATTGTGTTCATGTGGACAAATTATTTCCACTGGATAGATGAGGTCATGCTTCCAAGTTACATCAGTGCCAAATTAGACTGGATGTCAGTTTTTCTCTTTTCCCAGAGAACAGTGGATCTATGAAACAGTTTAATGGTTTGTGTGGTTAATAGGGATTCGCAGCATGTCCCCAGGGACAGTTGGCCCTGTTCAACAGCGGGGTACATGCCCTGTAACATAAATTAGGTCCAATATGGTCAGCTGAACTAGTTTGGATCTCCTAAAGGAGTTGGGGACAAATTTTCTCGAACTCATGTCCACCCCCTGCCCCCTCCAGTTTGGATTTTTAATCTATTTTGTTGCCTTTTCCAGGTGATTACGTGGCTCTAGGTGGGTTGTGAGTCTTTCTACCATAATGCACAAGACAATATTTGGACAAGTTCTGGTCCTCACATTGGTGGACTTGGGGGGTCATTGTGCACGAGGAGCAGAACCTTGACTAATTTTATCTTACAAAACACAGTACTAAGAGCAACTGCAGCATCCACATCAGAACATTGGCTGAAATCAGTCAGGAACACCTACCACAGTTTATTTGGTAGCACAAGCGTCACTCCGAAAGCTTGTGCTACCAAATAGACCTTTTAGACTTTAACCTGGTGTTGCGAGACTTCTTACTGTATTAGAGAAATGCAGATTTGGGCAATTTGATGTGAGGTCTATAAGATTAACAAGTGACTAGATTGTGTTCATGTGGACAAATTATTTCCACTGGATAGATGAGGTCATGCTTCCAAGTTACATCAGTGCCAAATTAGACTGGATGTCAGTTTTTCTCTTTTCCCAGAGAACAGTGGATCTATGAAACAGTTTAATGGTTTGTGTGGTTAATAGGGATTCGCAGCATGTCCCCAGGGACAGTTGGCCCTGTTCAACAGCGGGGTACATGCCCTGTAACATAAATTAGGTCCAATATGGTCAGCTGAACTAGTTTGGATCTCCTAAAGGAGTTGGGGACAAATTTTCTCGAACTCATGTCCACCCCCTGCCCCCTCCAGTTTGGATTTTTAATCTATTTTGTTGCCTTTTCCAGGTGATTACGTGGCTCTAGGTGGGTTGTGAGTCTTTCTACCATAATGCACAAGACAATATTTGGACAAGTTCTGGTCCTCACATTGGTGGACTTGGGGGGTCATTGTGCACGAGGAGCAGAACCTTGACTAATTTTATCTTACAAAACACAGTACTAAGAGCAACTGCAGCATCCACATCAGAACATTGGCTGAAATCAGTCAGGAACACCTACCACAGTGTAGGTAAATTCAGGAGTTCTTCAGCTTGGTTGCTGCAGAATGACTTGAAACAAGTCATTCAATCTCTTGAACAGGAGTGAAAGTAAGTATTGCGTTTGCTTTTAATCCCCTAGCCCTTGCCTGGGAGATAGGGTTATCTCCTGCTTTGAATCACACTGAGGTAATTTAGCTGAGAAGTTCCTAACTCTGGCAGACGTCCCTGAGTCAAGACATTCCCTGAAACGGAGTCTTCAGGACGAAGGGGCACTCTGCAACCTACCCTGTGCGGGCTGCCACAACCATTTACTAACAGCATTATTTTTTTCCTGAATACTTAAAGAAGAAATTATATTTCAGAAAATTTTAATCTATTTTAAAAGTACCCATGGCCATTTTAAGATAGTGCTGCTTTAACCTTGGCTAATTTGTTGAAAATGTTTTAGCTGGTCTGCACTGTGCGCAGACATTTTATTTAAAAATCATATTGAATAAACCGACATACATAAAAGCACGAAAATACATCTCCTGTGTTTTGTGAGGACAGCAAGCACTGTTGCTAAGGAGACAAGGTACAGATGTCACAGTAGAATCTGGCAATTTCAACCATGAGCATCTGTACCTCTCTGTTGTTTAGTTTAAAATCCATCTCATCAAACCACGCATTCAGTCACTTGTTCCAGTGTCTCCTTTTTTGGCTTAGTGCTAAATTTTAATGTTACAGGGTCAAGTCTCGGGAGAGTTTATAACATTAACATTAAAGACAGAAAGCAATTTATCAGGCGGGAATAGAAAATGACGGAATCTACAACCCTATAAAAAAGGAAACAAGGGGAGATATCAAAAGAGATTTATAAGATACAGAGCAGGATTGTGACAGTGCAGAGGGAGCAGGGTGAGTGAGTGGGGTGTAAGGAGGAGTATGGTGGCAGATGAGTAGGGAAAAGAGGAGAAAGGGTGAGAATGGCCCTCAACTTGAAATCAATTTGCAGGTAGTGTGTCCATCAAGAATTACTGGAGGGGGGAAAAGAGGGGTTGGCACTAGGGAGTGTTATGATCTGAGACCAGACCCCCAAGCTTTTGGTAGGATCAGCTTAGGGGCCAGCAACATTTTGTTCAAAGTAGACAAAGTTCAAGATCCAAGGCACATGCTCAGGTGAATAATGCCACAAGATTCCACGGGCTTTGAACAAACAAAAATAAATTTTACTACACAAGGTCAGGGAGATGACACAATTTACATGATCATAGAATCATAGAGTCCCTACAGTGCAGAAGGAGGTCACTCAGCCCATCGAGCCCGCACTGACCACAATCCCCCCCCAGGCCCTATTCCCGTAACCCCACACATTTACCCTGCTAATCCCCCTGACACTAGGGTCAATTGAGCATGGCCAATCAACCTAACCTGCACATCTTCACACTGTGGGAGGAAATCAGAGCACCCAGAGGAAACCCATGCAGGTACAGGGAGAGAGTGCAAACTCAACAGACAGTGACCCGAGGCTGGAATTGAATCTGTGAGGCAGCAGTGCTAACCACTGTGCCGATCTATTTTACACACTAACATCCAGGCTTAACATGAGGCACATGTGAATTAATAGGCAAACTGTGTTCAAACACATCACACTGTACAATAAATAGCGAATGTGACCAAGACGGATCCCGTGGATTTGTCAGTAAATACTGAGTCAATCAGTCTCATTGAAACTCTGTCTCTCTTACAAGGGACTCCAAACCTCTCACTTTCTAAGATGAAGCCTCTGAATTCCCTCAAAGATGCTCCAACTTGGACTGCCTCAAAAACTGCACACCTCTTAGGATTTCAATTTCGTCTCCCAAGACTCTGTTCTCCTGGATTTCCAAGTCTGAACTCCAGCCTCAGCTTACTTGCGCAATTTCAGCTCTTCAATAGTTGGTCAGTTTCACTGCCCCTGGATTTCACCAAGCTCCAATTTCCTCAGCTACACCAAGCTATGAATGGCTCCCAGAGCTTCTCTTGAATCGTAACCCTTTCAATCATGGAGTCCATGACCTTCTGCTACCTTCTCAGCTCCAAGGCTTTTCCTAAGCCCCAAGTAAACAGAGCCAACTAATAATCTTTCTTGTCTGAAGCCTCCTAACTGCAACATCTTTATCTCCTGCCACAGAGCACTCTCCCGCCAGCAAACACACAGATAAATTGAAACCCTAGAATATTAAACTCCACTCATTTCTAAGACAACACCTGGTTCATTGAATGCTTTTAAATTAATTGTTGCTCTAATCCCCAAGACAAGACAACTTCCTGGTCTGCTTCTTTGCAAACAGTGTAGACATCTCATCTCCAATACTCCAGCTTGGTAGTGCCACTAGCTATTTTATGACCGTACCGTACTAGCTTACTACCTCATAAATTAACATGGCCCAACCTTTTAAATGCAATAGTCATCAAGCTGCTTTAGTTGCATTTATCCAATTTCCTACAGTAAAGACTTACTCCTTCCAGAAATAAAAAATATCTAAAATATTACTACGAACTACGTATTTATAACAGGGGGTGTTAGTTGCTACGAGTGGGGGGGATGGAAATGTTCAATGGTGGCACAGGGAGAGGGATGTCAAACACTGAAAAGTGAGGAATTTGCTTCCTCCACGGTTTACAGTGCGGCCATATTTTAGGGTTACCCTGGTACTGGTACTGATTCAGACTTGCACTCAGGTGTTGGTGACTGCAGCAAAGAAAATACTTTAGGAGAACACACAGAAATAACAACATTTCTTTACTTGCGAGGAAACATATTTTTCTGAACATTTTTCTGCATTTCCTTCCTCTGGTATTCTTCCCAAATGCCTTTTAGGTAATTGACAAGTAAAGCAGGGGTATAGGTAGAGAGAACAACTATTGAGAGCCAAAGAAGGAATAGCAAAACAGCTAAAGTTATTTTTAATATTCAAGGTAACACAGAAGGCTGAATCCAGAAATAATGTACACCACAAGAATACTGGAAAGCAGCGAGAAAAAAGTGAGATCGACTTAAAACTTGAAGAACTGAGCCGCTGATAAACCAAGACCCAAGCTCTTAACCTTGTTTTAAAGAGAGGCTCTCTTGAACCTGTACACATATAGGGTGGAAAGCCAAGTGGATCAAATTTTATAATTATGATCTAACAGGTTTTCAAATCAGCAAAATCCATCATATGTACAATCATTGGAATTTATAATGGAGGATGAAATTGACAGAAGTGAGAGAAGGGAAATCAAAGAGGGCAAAGCAGAATGCAACGTTATGATGATTTCCCATTTCTTTAATAGATGAACTCCACCCTGTTAAGCTTTCCACATTGCACAGCTCTACCTCACCATGATCTCTCTCAGCCCCTCCACTGTCTCTAAATTGTCAGATTGCTCATCTGGTATTCACTGCTAAATGCTCAGAAATTTCACCCAATTAAATATTGGTACAATCAAAGTCATTGTCTTCAATCCTGAGCACACACTGCCCCCTGACGACGAGTTCTATTCCTCTCCCAGTAACTGTCTAAGTCTGAAGCAGATTGGGGACCAAACCTTGGTCCATCGTTTGAACTCGAGATGAACTTCCAACTACTGCGTCATTACTAAAACCGCTTATTTCTACCTCCATACCATCATACAACTCCACCCCAGCTCATCTTTTGTTGAAATCCTCGTCCCATGCCTTCATTACCTTCTGACTTAATGATTACAACACACTCCTGGCAGGCCTCCCATATTCTCAACTCCATAAACTGGAGGCCACATAAAACTCTGCTTTCCTTGTCCCAACTCACATCAAGGTAGATTCCCGCATCGGCCCGCTCTGACCTACACTGAATCTTAGTTGAACAATGTAAAGTTTCTTTCTTAGTGTCACAAGTAGGCTTAAATTAATACTGCGATGAAGTTACTGTGGAAAATCCCCTGGTCGCCACACTCCAGCGCCTGTTCGGGTACAATGAGGGGGAATTTAGCACTGCCAATGCACCGAACCAGCACGTCTTTCGGAGTGTGGGAGGAAACCGGAGCACCTGGAACCTGTCCTTGTTTCCTATCTCTGTAATCTAATCCAGCCCTACAACCCTCGGAGATAATTCCGGCCTCTCTACATCCCCAATTTTACATGTTTTACCATTGATGGCTGTGCTTTCAGTTGCCTAGTACCCAAGCTCTGCAACTCTCACTCTCAACGTTTCTGCCACTCCAAACTCTCTTTCTTTCTTGAAGGTTTTCTTTCAAACCTATCTTGTTGACTAAAGTATTGGTCGTCTGCCCTAATATCACACGTGACTCAGTGTGAAATTTTGCTTTATAATGTTCCTGTGAAAGAAGCACATTGGAAAGGTCATTATGTTCAGACAAAATACAAATAAGTTGTTATTCTTTCCCAATAACTTCACATAACCTACAGGAACTGTGAAATAATTGAGATTCTGTCCTTGACTATTTCCAAAAGCTGCCACTCTATTAATGAGTATTGTATGCAAATATTTAGCATGGTGCAGTTGCTCTGGTAAATCACCAACACGAAGGGCATTCAGCTTATTTGTTATAACTGTGCAACCCAAATTTCTGTGCTGCCCATCCCTAATTGCCCTTGAACTAAGTAGCTTGTTAGGCCATTGAAGAAGGCAGTTAAGACTCAACTGGAGTCACAGGTCAGCCAGACATAAAGCTGGCAGATTTTCTTCCTTAAAGGACATGAGTGAACCAGATGGATTTTTACAACAATCAATGATAGTTGTCATGGTCGTCATTATGCGTTTAGCGTTATATTCCAAATTTATTAATTGTGTTTTAATTCCACAAGCTGCCAAGGTGGGACCTGAACCTGTGTCCTCAGAACATTCGCCTGGGTCTCTGGATTATTAGTCCAGTGACATTAGCACTAAAGCACCATCTCCCCTATTTTACAACCAAGCTAAGAACTGCTGCTTTGTTCACTTCAGTTCAATTTTAGTCTCCGCAGTATCTTTCCTATAGAGCTTGCCACCCATTTCTGTGAAAACTCCCCAACTTACAGTTCATGTCTTACGTCTCTGGCTTTTTCAGCATCTTTCTCCAGCAGGATAGCAAGAAAATGTGCCACTTCAGTGGTCCTATACTTCAGCCTCTCCAACTACTTGACACCAATGCAGATTCACAGGCCACTACAATTAACCACAATATCATCTTCCTCTTAAAACATGACCAACCATTCACTGGTTCCCATAACTTCAACCCAAGTCATCCACTATTTTAACTGATGAAAATATGAATCACACAAAGTCAGTATGCAGGTGCAGCACATAATAAAAAATGCCAATGGGATGTTGGCATTTATTGCAAAGGGATTGGAGTATAAAAGTAGAGAAGTGTTGTTGCAATTGTACAGGGTGTTGGTGAGATCACATCTGTATCCAGTTTTGTTCTCTTGATCTGAGGAAGGATGTGGTGGCATTGGAGGCAGTTCAGAGCAGGTTCACCAGGTTAATTCCAGGGATGAAAGGGTTGACGCATGAGAAGAGATTAAACAGTTTGGGTTTGTACTCACTGGAGTTTAGAAGGATGAGAGGGGATCTGATCAAGGTATATAAAATTTTAAAAGAGATTGATAAAGTAAATGTAGACCAAAGTTTCCTCTTATGGGGCAATCTAGAACAAGAGGTCACAGGTATAGATTGAGAGGCGGTAGATTTAAAACTGAGATGAGGAGAACTACTTCTCGCAGAGGGTGGTGAATTTGTGGATAAAGGATATGAGGAACAGGTGGGGAGGTGGATTTGAGACTAGGGAGGAATCAACCATGATCTGATTGTATGGCGGAGCAGGCTCGGAGGGCTGAATTTGCCTCCTTCTGCTCCTAATTCCTATGTTCCTCTGTTAATTGTAATCAAAGGCTGCCAGAGCACAAAACCCATTGCTCATTCACATTAGCAACAATTTGTACTCGCTGGAGTTCAGAAAAATGAGGGGGGGGGGGGGGGGGGGAATCTGATCGAGGTATATAAAATGCTAAAGGGGATTGATAAGGTGGACATTGAACTGATGTTGCCCCTTGTAGACCAGTCTTGAATAAGAGTCATAGATATAAAGTGAGAGGGGGTAGGTTCAAAACCTACTCTCAGGGGGTTGTGAATCTGTGGAACTCATTGCCCCAGAGTGCAGCAGGGGCAGAATCAACCAACAGATTCAAGAGATAGATAGATATGTTTCTGATGAAAAGCAGGATAAAAGGCTACGGGAAACGGGCAGGAAAGTGAAGTTGAGATCAGGATAAGATCGTGTTAAATGGCAGAGTGGGCTTGAAGGGCTGAATTGCCTACTCCCACTCCTAATTCTTATGTTCCTATGTTAATCAAACTTCAATACGTAAATAACTTATAGAAAAATGCTTGTGCATGTAGGGTAGGAAATTTTCTGATTGGGTGGTTCTAGTCATCTTTTGGTACGCTAGAAGCACTCCACCATGAATGTACGCAGACCTCACACTTGCAAAGTTTGCTTTTTGTGTCTACGTGATATCTCGAATTATATATGCAGATTACAGCCAAATGCAGTTCACTCAAAGGTTTTGACATGTACATCTGACTCCCAAGATTAACACGGTTGAGTTAGAAACTCTGACCAGAGTCAAATAGGAATCCAAGGCTGCAAGCAGTCTGAATGGAGTCGAGACTCGGGAGAAAGAGAACACAAATTTGCAGCAGGGACCGAAGTCAATGCAGTTTGCTGATTCAATTGTCTCATCTATATTGAAATTAACAGTTATTTCAACTCTATACCACTCTAACATTGTTTATAAATGTTTTCATTTCTGGCAATTCAATGATCATTTTTGCCATTATATTCCACACTCTTCACTTGAACTCCACGTTCACTAAATATTATTCTCACATTCCCCAATGCACAACTCACACAGGAATGAAAACTGTTAGTCTCAATCCATGTTGCACTGTTGCTATTAAAAGCACCATATGGCGACCAACACATCCCACATTTTCTCACCAATCTCCTTCAACTCTTACCTACCTGACAACCTTGTAACTAATCCATGGAATAACACAAACAACAATCTGTTGGGGAGACTCCAACTCTTGCTTTTCATGTATTTTTATCTAATTTCTCCATAACTGCTTTTTCTTTGTTGATGCAGTATCAATGGGCAACAGGGCAAGCTACTGCTTTCTCTGGACTTGGTCAATTCTTCAGCCAGTGCTCTAAGAAGTCAGACAACGTGGCAATCCTGAACAAGCGGTCACAGGTACAGGTCAAGAGGCGGTAGATTTGAAACTGAAATGAGGAGGAACTACTTCTCGCAGGTGGTGGTGAATTTGTGGAACTCGCCGCCCCATAGCGCGGTGGAGTCTGAATCGTTGAATGGTTTCAAGAAGGAGACAGATACATTTCTAATTTTAAAAAAGGGATAAGGGGAACAGGTGGGGAGGTGGATTTGAGACCAGGGAGAGATCAGCCATGATCTGATTGCATGGCAGAGCAGGATCAAAGGGCTGAATTTGCCTACTGGTGCTCCTAATTCCTATGTTCGTAACCTCCCCGATAACCTTCCATTGTTATTTTGCGAACAGTCCCCAGTTTCTGTTGGGACTGTTCAACCAATAGACAGTGCAGGGACATTTCACTGAGTGGACAGGTGCACTCCAAATTCCACCATGACAGGTGCTGTATCAGACAAGATATCACTGTCATAAAATGGGCCCTGTAACACACTGCTTCAATTTTGTACAGGGATGTCTCAAACCGTTTTAAATGGGTCCATAATCATTTCTGTCACTAATTTCCACGTCCAGTTAATACCAATGCAGGATGCTGAGGTGATGGATTAAAAAATACAAACCCATTTGAATGTTCTGTTCTGGAAATGAGGTCAACAATTGCACCTGTGGCAGGGCAGTATCTGAAGCACCAAGTCATAGTTAGACATGATGGCTGTGTGAAACGGACAGGCTGAATGTCGAATCTGGCAATTACTTATGCTCAATACAAACTTTTGAATGGATTAACGAGATTATAAACAATTAATCAACACCTCCACAACTGTCATAATAATAATTCTTTGTGGGAGTGTAATTGTCAACTGCCTCATTAGCATTAAAGTGTCATTTCCTTCCTGCAGAACAAATCGCTCAGTATGATCACTTTAAAACAAGTGGGGCTGGATTGGATGACGGCCTTCGATCAACATTCGTATTATAAATGCAATACCATCAGAAATGCCTTGAAACCTTGAAACACTACAAACATAGAAAATTACAATAATTTGAGCAACAGGCTAGAAGAACCATCCTTTGATACAACTCTCAACCTACCCCTCAATTATTCCCCCCCACCTCAAGTATATTTAGTTGCTTTGTTAAACTCTTTCATATCGACTCCTCCTGTGACTTAGCTGAAAAAATTCTGAAATTTTTCACCTGCAGAAGAGAAAGTTTCCTTTCACTCCTGAAAGCATAGTCCCTGGGGTGTGAATGATTCACTGCAGTAACCAATTTACTTGGAAAAATTTAGGCCATTCCATTCATAATCTCAAAATACTCAATTAGATTAAAAATGTTTTTACTCACAACAGGTTAAAAAAAAGTTGAATATTGAACCAAAGACATTACTTTTCACAGATTTTTTGTATAACCAGAAAATAAAAGGTTTTTTTTTTGCTTCATTCAGTAAGGTTTGCTGTAGCAAAGTAATGTCACATGTTTAAACTTTATAACTGAGCTCATTAATAATAATGAAAAATAAGTGAACAAGACACCCTCAAGACAAGCAGATGGCAATATCAGAAACTTGCAACTTTGCCGAGTATTGTTTTATAATCTGTGAATTAATATATCAACAACTCAGAGTACAAAGTATGGATAGTGAGACACCAGTCATACTTGCTACTATTGCGGAAGACAAAAAGTCAGCAAAGAGAAAAACTGCGACAAACATGTAGCAAACAGAATCCACAAGAACAAAAACGCTGGAAAATCTCAGCAGGTCTGACAGCATCCGTGGAGAGAGAATAGAGCCAACATTTCAAGTCTGGATGACTCTTTGTCAGACCTCTGACGAAGGGACACTCAAACTCCAAACATTAGCTCTATTCTCTCTCCACAGATGCTGTCAGATCTGCTGAGATTTTCCAGCCTTTTCGGTTTTTGTATCAGATTCCAGCTTCCACAGTATTTTGCTTTTATCTTAGAATCCACAGGAAATCACGAGCCAGTTCTGATGACAGGATACACTTGAAGCATTGATCCATCTTTCTCTCACAGATACCGATTAGCTACTGTGCATTTCTTTTTTTATATTTCAGATTTCCAGTAATAGTAGTGCTTTTAATTCCTCACAAATGAACATTAGATTACCTCACCAAACTAAAATAAGGCCATACCTCAGCCTCGAACATACTTAAATGACCCAGCTGCGACAGCCCTCGAGAGTAAAGAATTCCACAGATTCACTACCGTTTCGCAGAAGAAATTCCTTTTCATCTCTGTCATAAATGGGCGACCCTCTACCCTGAGATTGTGTCCTCTGGTCAAAGACTCTCCCACAAGGGGAAATAACCTCTCAGCCCTGTCAAGTCTCCTGATAATTCTATATGTCTCAATAAGGTCGCCTCTCATTCTTCTAAACTCCAATGAATATAGGCCTAACAAGACCCAACCTCTCCTCATAAGAAAATCCCTCCATACCTGGGATCAACCTAGTTAATCTTGTCTGGACTGCTTTCAATGCCAGTACATTTTTCCTGAGATAAGGGGATCAAAACTGCTCACAGTATTCCAGGTGAGGTCTAATATATAGTGTTTAGTTTTATATACACGTGATTGCGTGTTTCAGCAAGACTTCCTTATTTTTATACCCCATTCCCTTTAAAATAAGGGCCAACATTCCAATTGCCTTCCCCATTATCTGACGAACTTGCATGGTGGTGTTCCCATGCAACTGCTGCCCTCGTCTTTTTAGATGGTAATAGTCATGGGTTTGGAAGGTGCTACCTAAGGAGGCTTGGTGAGTTCCTGAGTGTATCTTGCAGATGATACACACTGCTGCCACTGAATGCCAATACTGGAAGGACTGAATGCTTATGGAAGGGGTCCCAATCAAGTGGTTTGCTTTGTCCTGGATGGTGGACACCTTCGAGTGTTGTTGGAGCTGCACTCATCCAGGCAAATGGAGAGTATTCTATCACACTCAACTTGTGCCTTGTGGATGGTGGGCAAGAGTTGGGTGGGGGGGGGGGGGGGGGGGGGGGGGGGGTGTGTGTGTCAGGAGGTGAATTACTCACTGCAGATACATTCTAGTGATTAGTCCACTGCAGTTTGTCACAATGCTGGCAGCCAACTTTTGCTGTCTCTGACCCAGAGACAATTGGCGCACCACAGAGAAAAGTATTCACAAAAGATAAAACAGTAGGTAACCAGGCTGTGTTAAAGCTGCAAATACTGCTTTTCCAAATTAAAACTGGAAAATGAAGAATCTTGAACCTTAATATTAACTTGTTTTTTTTCTCTTTCAGATCCTGTTGGACCTGCTGTGTTTTTTCAGCAATTCTGTTTTAAAGCAGGGAATCTAACAGCATGAGCTCAAAACCATTTACATAATAAAGATTTGCACAACAGGCAGACCGAAGACGATTGAAACTCCAGCAAATAACTGCAACTCAGCCTAATGCTTGACATTTCTGCTTTGCTCAATAAGAGAGACAATTATGTTAACTAAATTACTTCATTAAAATTAACATTTGGAGGCGTACAGAGAAAATCATGTCAGGGCACTTCTATGTCCTACGTACACATTTACAGAGAAACCGTGCAAAATTAAACTGCACAATTAGCTCACTGCACTCTGAGCAATGTTTCTCTTCCCACTGAAACTTGACAGTACTCCACAATCAGCATTGACAGCACATGTCTATCAGTGCACTTCTTGTGGAATGAAGTGCAATGAGAGATCAAAAACTGCTGCTGACACGTTAACAGCGACATTTTTATGTTCTGAAATCTGAACAGTTTAGAATTGTCAACACGCTGCTTTGTTTTGGAGTGGGAAAGAAATGCAGATTCACAGAAACACTCGATTCTTCAGTTTCACGCACCATTTTAACGCACTGTTAACTGGCTATCGGACACATGTATGTATTGAATTTTGACGTAATACACTTGAACATTCACTGCCCTTAAGAACTTGGTCAAATTATTGAGTTTCTTCAAACTTTTTAGATGGCACTGCCCTCGGCAAACTACATCCTCCCTGGGTCCATTACTAAGGGAAGATAGTTTTCATTCAGGGTAAACAATATTCTTTACTGTACCATTTAAGCTCAACAGGGATCAGAGTAGCAGTGAAACTCAAGAGAGAACCGGCAAGTGGTGAAGTTTCACGGGATTGGAGTGAAATCAAGTCAGAAAAGGTGAGGAAAGAATCTGATGCAGGTAACCACAAGAGCTAAAATGAACAACAGATAGACCAGCAAAAACAGTTGTATGGCATTGACTGGAACAGTCCTGTATAGAAATAGTTTCATGTAAAGCATCAAATTAGAAGGGCTCTAATTGAAAAATCTCATTAACTTCTTTCAGGTTACAAGTATATAGTTTACTTTGACAGAGAAACGTCCCATTGAGGCTTCTGATGGAAGTAAAACCATGTGGCGGCACAGCAGCACAGTGGTTAGCACTGTTGCCTCACTGCGCCAGGGATCCAGGTTCGATGTCCAGCTTGGAACATGCGGAATCTGCATGTTCTCCCCGTGTCTGTGTGGGTTTTCTCCGGGTGCTTCAGGTTCCTCCCACAGTCCGAAAGATGTGCTGGTTAGGTGCACTGGCCATGCTAAATTTTCCATCAGTGTACCCGAACAGGCGCCAGAGTGTGGTGACGAGGGGATTTTCACAGTAGCTTCATTGTCGTGCTAATGTAAGCCTACTTGCGGCACTAATAAATAAACTAATGTCAGCCAAAGGTGTTGCAGCAAACAGGGAACAGTTGCTTGATGGACGATTGAGAAGCTGGTGCCGACAGCCAAGTTATTTCTAATTTACATAATGACCAGGGTGTAGGAGTCAATTCTAAGCTTGTGTAATCTGCAGTCACAACATTAAAATGGCAGGAGCAGAAGGGGTAGAGAATGCAGTGAATGATTTGTGGGAAGATTACAATCAGTTGTAAAGTGGCACAGGGGATAAATCAAATTCAAAACTGCTAAATGCCGAGTGATGAAAATGGATGAGCCAAGGTTGTAATGCACAGGCAGGGAGAATTTCAGAAGCAAGCAAGAACATTAGGATTGAACAGTAGCCTCACCCTTTCCAATGCTGACACAAAGTGGTCCAGCAATTCCAAATGAAACTTGGATATATAGCAAGAACAATGCAGTAATAAGTCAACAGGGGTAGGCTGAAGCTTTATAATGAACTGGTTAGAATACAATTCCCATATTCCAGGCAACTGTGGACAATACACTTCAGCAAGTTACACACAAGTATGTTGGAGGGTGAAACCAAAAGTGATACAAATAAATTCAAGCGTAAAGGGATGAGCTTATGAGGAAAGGTTACAGAAACTCGAGATTAAAATATTTATGAAAAAAATTAAAGGTGTGTATGAAATATTAAATTGTTTAAGTAATATGAACACAGTGAGTGAAGCCAATAACTCGAGAGGACATTACATATTAAATGTGGGGTTCAGTTTTCATGTGTCAATCATGCTCCAATGAGAACATTTTTTCCATCTAGAAATGGCATTGTGACAAGAACTTTTAGTATTAAGAGTGTCACAGCCAGTCTACCAGATTCACCCACAACATGTGGTACACACAATAGATACTATTGTGCAGGTGCATGTTTTCTTATTGCCTTGCTTTTAAAATATTAATTAAACTTTTTCACAGTTGGTACCATCTCAAAGTCTTTTGTAAGAAGAGCAATGAAGTTATTAAATTCAATGTTTAATTTTTCACCTGAGCTGACCTGCTCCTTCCTGCCCATGGCTTCCTCTTTAGAATCATATTTTATAAGTAGCTATCTAGCTCTGCTCGAGGTTATTCCCTGCCGGGAGACCACCCACCTTCAGCGTTTCTCAGAGGAAGCTGGCATTCATTTGCCAATTACACTTCATTTCATATGACATAGGATCCTCACAGGTGAACTGTGTGATACACATGAGTACCATTAATGATGCCTGCATCACATCGAATGAACTGAGACAATAAGCATCAGTTTCAAGATGTAATTCAAGAGGTGGAAATCAGCATCCATTAATAACTCAATGGTTCATTGCACATCATACAGGAGCCAACCGATGACACAACGCAAAATGTTACAGACAGAGCTCTGGAATATGCCGACACAAGAATGACCCAAGGCATTCTGGAAGCAAGCGTTAAGAGTGAATCCTGTTTATCTCCATATAAACCACTCCCCTCTGACTCATCCCCAGTTTGGTAAGCACTCAATACAATTCACTTTAAGTTAGCGCATGGGAAAAATATGGTTGACAAAGCTTTCCCTCCCAACATGATGATCCATCTTACTAAACCGAAATAAAGTGAACACCACTGGGTCAAACTGGGATACAGTGCTTCAACTTCATTGTAATTACCTGAGGTAACATCAGCTTCACATTCATTCTTGCAGAAGCTGGTGCCTCAGATAAGAACTTCCAGTATCTTTGGCATTTGATTCCTGTGGTTCAGTGGCTTTACCAAGTCCTTCTTACATTGGTCAAACTTTAAGTTGAGATTGTTGAAGTCTTTAATAGTGAAAGTTACAAAAATAAAGAAATTTGCCCCATTCTATCGTTCCCCTCCCTCACGCTCAAGATAATTGCACTAGTTAATACTGACATTGAAACAAGCAAGCAACTATCTGTCATAGTCACTAAGCGCAAAGTTACATAAATGAGCTGTTCTGGTTGAAGATAAAACTTTAAGCTGAAAGTACTTACACTTCGTCCATCTCTACATCTTCCTCATTCTGAGGTAGTTGAAGGTAGGGATTGTCTGAAGCTGGTCGGAACTTGTAGCCCGTCAAACAGAAGAATACGAGCGTGGCAAGTTCATCGAGGAACTAAAATTAATAGAACCTTTATCAGAAAATAGTGCTATGGATTTTGAACCCCTAAAAACTTGGTGCTTGAAGCTGCAAACTTCATTGAACGTTGCGTTCTCAAACCAGGAATATACATGAAAAATAAATTACATTTTTTCAAAATTTTAACATAGAGAATTTATAGAAGTAAAATTATTCCCCAAAATTTCAAATTTTTCAAACACTTTTAAGTTCCTGATAATTAAAAAATGTTAATGCAAAGCAAGCGATTCCTACCATTTCTCGATTACTAAATCCGCAGTGCCCTTCAAATTTTTTCCTTTCCCCCAGTGCTGTGCTCTCCCCATTCCACAGCTTCAAGTTTGACAATTACCTGATGCGTATGATTTTTACCGAAGTTTATTAATATGTTTTCTGACACTCTTGTGTTTCTTTGAGCTGGCTGCTTGCTTCACACTGTCTAAGTTGAGGGAAAACAAATCCCAAATAGGGGGATGGGGCAAAACAATTGCAGAAGAAACATGACCCTAACCTTAACAAAAAGGGCAAAAAAAACCTCATGTTTAGGACAAATGAGACAGCTGGAAAACAGCAGGACACGATAGAGATGCACAGTGGGGATTCAAAGAATGACCATGTCAGCTGTGACTCACACTCCCTTTCTGTAGGAACCTATAATCTTACTTGGTAAATATTGGCGACAGTTCCTGAATTAAAAGGGTCTCTCCTCTGGAGGCATGACATAGAACCCAACAACCATCGTATGAGGCTCTGTTTTTGCCAGCGATATCAGTTGTAAAAGAAAGTTATCTTTTATAGTTAAACTAATTATCGTTAGTAAATGGCACGGCACAGTAGTTAGCACTGCTGCCTCACAATGCCAGGGACCCGGGTTCGACTCCTGGTTTGGGTCACTGTCTGTGTGGAGTCGCCCTGTGTCTGTGTGGGTTTCCTCCGGGTGCTCCGGTTTCCTCCCACAGTTTGAAAGACGTGCTGGTTAGAGTGCATCGGCCATGCTAAATTCTCCCTCAGTGTACACGAACAGGCGCCGGAGTGCAGCGACTAAGGGATCTTCACTAACTTCATTGCAGTGTTAATGGAAGCCTACTTGTGACACTAATGAATAAACAAACTTATTAGCTACATTTAATTAACATAACTCAGGAACATATTGCATTCAGCAAAGCAAGCACATTGGTAATAAAGATAATCATTGAAAGGCAGGATTTGGAAATGAACCCAATTTGCCTCTGGACATTAAATGTGTTTAATTCTCAAAACACGCTTCTCTTATTATAATAGAAGCGTAATTCAGTTTCATTTGTTGTGTTAACAATTACTCCAAATAATGTCACAAAACAGTCTTCAAAAGGTAGCATGGATTATATATCATTTTCCTTTCATTCTGTATATTTGTCAATTTTCTCCTTTTCTTCCTTGAAGGGATTGAATTAACTACAATCCCCAGAGCACCCTTCAGAAACTCTTCTTTTTTATGCTTTCATGGAATGTCGGCATTGCTGGCTCGTCCAGCATTTTAGTGTCCATCCCTAATTACCCTTGAATTGAGTGGCTTGCTGGGCCATTTCAGAGGACAGTTAAGAGTCAAACACATTTCTGTAGGTCTGGAGTCAGATGTAGGGCAGACCAGATAAGGACAGCAGATTTGTTTCCCCGAAGGACATTAGTGAACCAGATGGGTTTTTACAACAATCAGTGATGGTTTCTTGCTTAACTTCAATTCCAGATTATTCGTTTATTTTAAATTCCACCAGCAGCCGTGGGATTTGAACCCATGCCACAAGAACATGAGCCTCAGGATTACTTGTCCAGTGACATTGCCACTACACCAATGTCTTCCCCTTAGGTGACCATCCTTCATGGTTGAGCTGAAGCAATGGGTCCTGCTGAGCATCATAGCTGACACTGATGTCACTCACATCCAACATCCTGATAGCACCTTTCAGCAAAGTGTACTAATGAGAAAATGAAAGTGGGAATCCTGGTGAAATATTCACCCTCTAGTGCAAGAACATTGATGACAATTGTGTCTCCTCCCTCCTATTTGAACTCAGCAGAAAGGGAGAATAAAAACTGGGACCTCATTCAGTAAAAACAATACCTGATAGAAATCTAACAGGTGGATGCAGAATGTATCTGTGTGGCTCAGTGACATACCACCTTTACCATTGAGCCAGTGGAGGAACTGTCAAAAATGTTGTTAAATTTTAAAAGATTAACAAACTGCATACCCTGTAAACTGGGCCATCTTCAACTATACAGCTACTATAAAACTTGGGAATGGATAAGGAACTGGCTATAGTATCAGAAACAATAAAAGTCACGGGAGAGGAAGATCATTGATATTGTCCCAGAGATTGCCATTAGGACCACTAGAGTAAGTAAAATTGATCTACACGGATTCAGAAATTCAAATGCAAATGTGTCAAATTTGCAAACAATACCAAAATTGGGAAGGCAGGAGAAGTTTCTTTCAAGCTAGGAGTAATCTCAATTGGTGGCACGCTTGTCTCCTAGTCAAAAGGTTGTGTGTTCAAGTCCCACTCCAAGACTTAAGTACAATATCAAGACCGTACTGAGGACACGCTGCACTTTTGGAGCGGCCATTTTTCAAGGCCTCTTATACCCTCTAAGATGAATGTAACAAAAAATGCATGGCACTATTCTGAAGGGCAGGGGGAGTCCTGGTTTTCTGGCCAATATTTATCCCTCCACCACACCACAGAAAGAGATTTTCTGGCCATCGTCACATTGCTGTTTGTGGGAGTTGGTTGCTGCATTTCCTACACTACAAAAGTGACTACACTTCAAAAAGCACTTCATCGGCTGTGAAGCACTTTGGGACTTTCGGTGAGCATTAAAGGTGCTATTATAAACTAGGGGTCTCACACTGCAGCCAAGAAGCGGGGTCAGAAATGGTCAACTTGGCCTCATGGACCTACAAATCACACTGGAAGGGCCAATCACATGGAGGATTGAGTTATCAGTCAAATCCGAGGGGTATTGGGGCTGGGGTTTTCAAAGTAACTTAAGGGTAACAACCAAATCCTGGGGGGATTCAATTTTGAATTGAAGATGGTTTGGGCAGAAATGTGGGGTTTTGCCTGCGATTTTTCAATAGAGGGTTTCTAACAAGTGTGGAAGTGAAAGCCAAGGTTAAATTGTGGACTCATCAATTGAGTGTTGTGCAGTGGCATGTCTTTTACACTAGTTTAGAGATCTTTTTATTAGGGCATCGTAAGTTTTTTAATAAATAACAAGCTTGTGGTTGAGCCAAACCCTGTGTCTGTGCATTTGTATCCTTTATAAAATCCTAAAATCAAGAACTATCTGTAACGACAATCAGGAGCATGGACCACTTAATGAGGAAGAAGATGAAGGGGATCTCGAAATCATTGTGGAATCAACATGTCCACCCAGTGTACAGCAGCAATCAGCTGAGTCGATAGAATGTTGAACAACATCACCAGAATAGTGGAATACAATCAAATACATGACTATCAAAACTGACAGTGCTTTGGTCAGGCACCATGAATACCCTGCCTAATTCTGTCAACAAAATGCTGAGGAGGCACTTGATAACTGGAAGCAGTGCAAGGAATTGTGAGGCGAATCTCCTAGTGTCAAAGTCTGAGTAAGGAAGACAAACCTTTGCTGTCTTGAAAGAAAGTTGCCCGAGAGGTGATCTTGTTGAGTCACAGGAGAGATTAGGCAGCATGGGCAAGGTGCTGCCTTGCCCATGCTGGATAATTAGAGAGTGTAGGACACAAAAATGACAGGTTTAAATTTGAAAATGGCCAATTTAATGCTGGTATCAGGAATGTGCTGCTTCACACAATGTTCAACACCTGGAATGCATAAACTAGCGAAGCCAAAAAGCCTTTGAAATCATTGAATAAATAACTGGATGTTACAACAGCTGCCTTTCAGGCTCTTTCTGAATGCATAAATTAAAACTGGGCAAATACCCTGTAATCATCTTCTGATAAAGCAGCAAAATGCAAAAAGTCATCAGCTCCTTGCCCTTCCTATTGAGTAGAAATCCTGTACAACATTGCAAAATTAGTCAATTTTCTCTTGACTGATTGAACCTGAACAGCAATTGCAAGTGTCCTCGTGGCTAATTCATCTCCAATCTTGCATTACAATACAGAATACAGTAAGAAAGATTTTGAGGGGGAAAAAAAACAATTAACATTGTTTTGGAGAGAGTCAGGTCAAATGATGAGTTTGCTTACCTGATAAAGCCATTTCCACTGGAAGGGCACAATGATTTTGATCAGAATTGCTATGATCCGTGTAAAATAAATATAACACACAATCTGAAACAGAAAAGAAGCAAAATTAGCATTTAAAAAACAGCAACATGACAGGCAAACCTGGATGAATGTATATTTCAACCTACGTTCCTCATTTAAATGCTATTTCGTATTCAATCTAATTAGTGGAGTTATTGATGATAAACTGGAGTACCACAGGAATAGCAAAGGATTATGTCATGGGGTTCTCTGGAACCAATAATCTAAAAACAATGATAACATTTGATGCACACAATCTTGATTCACACAATCTTGATTCAGAACATTAAAAGTGTAATTAGGTACTAGAGTCACAGCTGTGAAAGTATGCTCAGTTTATAGTAAAGTTGCAGTTTTCTTCAAAATCATCACTCTAAGCAGAACTCAATTCAATTGTGACTAGCTGCTCTCAGTTAGGCAGGGAAGTGGGCTATTAGAACTGCCTACAGTACCTGTGGGCCAAGTAGAAATACAATCAAATAGGATTCCTGCTTCTGATCACTACCAAGTGGCCTCCAACTGAAAGGAGCACATAGGTGGTCATCAGTGAGAGAAAGTTACGGTAATGTTCATGGTTGAGTACATTGCCTACATTTATTCTTGAGATCCATGAACTAAGGATGGTTACTTGAATGAGATACTGGTGGGCTGAATACTCCACAGATTTCCATCATAACGTCACACCTTCAAGTGAGGGGAGAAAGTTGGGAGATAAAAAAAAAGAGGTGCAACTTTTAAAACAAATTATCAATGATAAGCCAACTGTTAACCCATATCCTGATGTATTCTTTTAAGCTAAGATGCAACAATGCACTTCTACCGTAACAGGTTTTTTTTTACATTTTCAATGAATCTTGGATCTCTTCCTAAAGCAAGTCACAATTTTTAAATTCTTATTAAACACACAAACCAATGCTCTTCTTGCTGGAATCTATTTAACAGGTGAAGGCTTACAGAAAGCGAACATGTAGACATTTACACTTCAATGGAAAAAGTATGATGTTCATACTCCCAAGGTTTTGTCTGCTAATACTGAGCTTTATAGCATGAGTTAATTAGAGTAGACTTAACATTAGTGCTTACTAAACTTAAATTAAACCAAGGGCTGAGACAAACAGTGCTGTTACACCAGTCACAGATTCAAAAATAAAGCAGCTCGGTGGGTCCTACCGGAATCCCAAGGACCATAAGATTCAGTGATAGCCTGCAAGCAAACTCCACGGGGATTCAACTGCTTTATAATAACCATGTCTGTGCTAAGACAGCTGGGAGCACAGAGGAAGAGAGTGTGACTGTCTGGCTCAAAACAGATGTTTGGATAGATCAAACCAATTGGTCCAATTCTGAAATCTATCATTCTGGGACAAATGATTGGGTGGGAGTGCAAAATGGATGGATTTGACTCAAATGGGAAGAGAAAGATAGACAAAAAGAAGCTAGAGAGGAAAAGAAATGTAAAAAATTTCAAACAAGAACCCAACCCGCCTCAAGAGGGGATGAGGGATAGGTGACCAATCCACCACTCTCAGGAGGAGGGTAAATCATTTACACCTTTCAAATAGGCTGAGAGGCATTATTTTAACAAGTATTGTATTTCTGGGTTCTATCATTTAGGTTTCTCTGGCCTCAAGAAGCCCATCAGTTAAAAGGCACGGGAAGGACTAAATCTATACGGTTAGGTCCTTTACAGCCATGCTTATGATCAGGAGGAGCAAGACTGTTTCCACCAGCTACCAATTAAACACCCCAAACCTCCAAGATCTTTCCCCAAGCTATTCAATGCCGACACCTCCCCCACCACCCCAGAACATTCCAGAATCATAATCTGCCAGCTTCCTGATCACTCTGCCACCATGTGCCACCCATTCACCCCATCCTCAACTAAACTAAGTTTCTCCATAGTGTGGTCTTTTCTGGAGCCTTCCTCACCTGACGGACAGTCAAACTTGTCAATTGGGCTGCCGACCTGGAAAAATACCGAGTCTTTCCAGGTCCTTCCGACCATAACTCTTAGCCCACTAAACGTTGGGGCCGTGGTGTCAGCGCTTTTTATTTGACTGCTTACCCCGGCACCACCATTGTTTCCCTTCAATCATACCAGCAGAATGAGCTAAAACTTACCATAACATAATAATGTCTGAAGAGCTTCAGTTTTGCCAAGTTAACTGCAGCTGTAAGATGACAAAGAGAGGAAACATTATACGTTCCGAACAGGAATTAAACTGAAAATCAAAGTGCAAGATTAGTCCCAGCAATTTTGAGAAATGTCTTACTACGTTTTTATCGTCCATCTATTTACATGGGAGATTGTCTTGCTAGCCATCATTCTGTTTTGACTACTTTCCTAACAAGCAATCAAGTCCCTTAGCAAAAGATACCATTAAAACTGAACAGAATAGGGGAAAAGGTGTGTTGCATCTTTGATTCTAAGATTCTAGCAGGGAGGAAGACTGAAGGTGAAGAGTTCTACAGTTTTTAAGTTGTAAAATCATATTGGCAGGAGGAGGCCATTCAGTCCATGCCGGCTCTCCAATCCAGCCAGTCTCATTCCCCCACTCTATCCCCAAAGGTCTGCAAGTTTATTTCTCTCAAGTGCCCATTGACCTTCCTTTTGAAATCACTGATCGTCTCTGCTTCCACAACCCTTTTAGGGAGCCTGTTCCAGATTATTACCACTCGTTGCAATAAAAAAAAGGTTATTCCTCATATCCCTCCTGTATCTCTTGCCCAAAACTTTAAACCTGTGTCTCCTAGTCCTTGTACAATCAGCTAACAGGAACTGTTTTTCTTTGTCTACTTCATCTAATCTTTTCATAATCTTGCATACCGCTATCAAATCTCCCACTAATCTCCTTTGCTTCAAGGAGAGCAACATTGTGGGAAAGAATAAATTAGGGTAGGTTGTGGTGGAATGAGTATTTATTCCAACCCCAGGTGATAATGGAAGAGCAAGCGAGTCTGAAGCGAGGTGAATCAAAGTGGAAAATTCAGAGCTGTATTAATCATACAAGAACCGGGTACAATTATAACATTCAATAACACAACCTCAACCAAATCCTAACCAATGCAAGTGTTAAGGTTATAAGGACTCAAGCAACAGAAGCATGTTTATTAGTTATGTGACTGCCTCTATTGACGAGAGCCCATGTAAACTGCATACTGTATCTTCAGTCATCTATGTGGGATTCAGAAGAAGAAAAGAAGCAAATGGTCTGTCAACCAGTGTATCTCTGGTTGTGTGTTACGCTAGGCAAACCTTGGTTGCAGCTTTTTGACAGAATGGTTAGTAGGTTACAAGTCAGCAGGTGCTTAGCCTCTTCACATTGTTTGTGACTGAAGATTCGTGCTGAGCTATTCCCCAGGCAGCTGTGAACCACAGATAAGAGACTTTTAAACAGAATGTTCCAGCATTAAATATTAATGGATGCTCAATTCTGTTCAGTCGGGGCCAGCCACAGGAAGGCTGTCGTGAAATTTTTGCACTGAAAACTTCCATTCAGTTCTGCAAGAAATAATATACTGACATCTTCAGAATCTCTTTTCCATGTTTCATGTTATACAGATGATTTCAATTCTATGTCTGAGATAGTTTGAGCACCACGTACATTATCACATCAGCATCTGTGTAGCTTTCTCCTCATTTCTTATTTAAAGCTCACTGCCACTCTGTGGCAGCACTCCTGGACACGACAGCTCAAGCAGACTTCGCTCCTTGGCCATGGCTTGGCTGTAATCAAAGTGGGAGTTCAATCTCCTCCGCCCAGTTAATGCTGACTATTTAGGCTCACACGCGAGTTATGTATGGAAGCTTGTTGATGCCAGCAGAGTTACACACAGCATGTGCTGTCAGCCTCAGGATATGAGTGTGGACAGCAAGAGAAAAACAATAAGCAGAAAACTGTATTTTGGAGTAATAGCACTAAAGGTGGCCATTCGATCCATCATCCCTATGTCAGCTCTTTGAAAGGAAACTAGCCCCGCTCCCCAAAGCCCTGTTAGTCTCTCCTTTCCATGTATATATCCAATTCTGCACACTCTCCTTTCCTTCTCCCCATGTACTCTGCGAACGGTGTGTTTTGTCTGTACAGAGTGCAAGAAACAATACTTTTCACTGTATCCTAATACATGTGACAATATCGAATAAAATCAAATTCCCTTTGCCTAGCAGTAAGATGTGAGTGACAGCAGTACAGATGCCACATTCTGCCATTACCTGTTGCAAACTGAAGGTCATAAATATGATATATTCACGGTCTGAATATTATTATGGTCAAGAAATATTCAAAATATTTGTTTGACACCTGAATCCAGAACTCTTATGATCTGAACTCAACACAGTATCTACACTGACCAAGAATGATTTTCCCCATGCATCTTGTAAAGTAAATGATACTCATGGCCTATAACCACCCACAATACCACAAATTGCAGAAGCTGAGAAATGATGAGTTTCCAATACAGCCAATTATAATTGAGGAATGTAGAAAACCAGCAGGAAATTCTTAATTTTCAATATATTTCCTGATTGTTTGCTCAGCTGGGTTTAATGTCGTCCGTCTGAGAAAGAGGTGAAGCAAACTAATCTATCTGATTCATTTCACCTGGCAAGTCTGGGCTAGTATCCAATTTCTGTTAGTGAATATTTTTCTCAAAAGCAAAAATCCAGTTCTAATTTGAGAAAAACATGACTTAATCCCTTGACTGGTTATACACTTGGAATATATTTCCCTCCTGCAGGGTATCAGCGTCGAAAGCAACAGCGTTTCAAGCATTGCATGCAAAGTGATCCAAATATCACATGTCACCAACTTGCTCAAATGCTAGAAAATTCAAACAGCTCTTGTTTTTTTTTGCTATACAAGAAAAAATGAATTGCAGTTTCCTGCAAAATCGACCAGAAAGTTTCATACTAGATTAGGCATTAAATCCAGATGAGTAAGTTAAACTCAGATGTCAGAGTGGCTTTAACTTTCTGCTAACTGCACATCTGTCCAAAGATGTGCAGGTTCAGTGGATTGGCCACGCTAGATTGCCCTTCAGTGTCAGGGGGACTAGCTAGGGTAAATGCATGGGGTTATAGGGATAGGGCCTGGATGGGATTGTGGTCGGTGCAGACTCGATGGGCTGAATGGCCTCCTCCTGCACTGTCGGATTCTATGATTCTAACTGAATTGCTATTCATAGAGTTCATATCTCACAGAATGGCCCGGACTTTATGGTCAGCAGCAAAGCAAGGGTGCTCACTGCTGATCCTGAAGAAAGCTCAAAGATCGAGCCAACTCTGTGGCATGGGCTTCCCCCATTCCTCACGGCAGTTTAAATCTGGTGCTAAGTCAAGGGGATGCCGCGACCTGCAGCAGCAGTGATATCAGCGGGTAGGGAGGCAACTAATTGTACATGAAGCAAACAAGTTAAAATCTCTTCATATCCTTCACTTGCAATTTACATTTTCAGATAGCGAAAATGATTAGAAGTGGATTAAGACAGAAGCTAAAATCAAGATTTTAAAAACTTTAAAAACAGGTAGTAGTATTTTAAACACGTGGAATCTTTTAAAAAAATCAATACTGTGTAAGCAGGTAGCACAGTGGTTAGGACTGCTGCTTCACAGCGCCATGGCCATGGGTTCGATTCCCGGCTTGGGTCACTGTCTGTGTGGAGTTTGCACGTTCTCTCTGTGTCTGCGTGGGTTTCCTCTGGGTGATCCGGTTTCCTCCCACAGTCTGAAAGATGTGCTGGTTAGGTGCATTGACCCGAACAGGCGCGGAATGTGGCAACGAGGGGATTTTCACAGCAACTTCATTGCAGTGTTAATGTAAGCCTTACTTGTGACTAATAAATAAGTTTAATTTGACATTCCACAAATGTAAAATTAGCTTTTCAGGGTCAGTGAGTGTGTTCAGCAGTAGTTTTAAAATTAGTGGACAGTAAAAACATAATTTATTTCATTAAACCAGATGTGACTTTTTCCAGGGTTTTATAGTAAGATTAATACCTGAAGGGTAGAGGTCCTCAACAAATCAATTGATTTTCAATAACTGCAGTCAGGACTGCCTCAACAGCGTACCCTCTGGGAGAACATATAACCATGGGCAGTAACTTCTGGATTTCCAGGTTATTCTGCACATATGCAGACTCCAGAGGTTGCTGTCAGTTTTGCTGTCATTACCACTGCAATATCCTGGCCAATCTGATAATTGATTGTGAACTCAAATATAATGTTGCACGTTAGATGTGAACTTCCTCACCCCCCACCTGTCCACCGCCCTCAACCCAAACACAATCGTGTTCTCACCTGAACTTCACATGCATCCAGGAGTCACTGGATAGGAATCATGGATGGAGCCACCAGCTGATTTTTATTTTTCACTGCTTAATGAATAAGTCTAAATTAGAAACGGAATACATTTTTTCTGTACAATCAGACTTTTCAGTCTGGATTACAAAAAATAACTGAGCGCCACCTCCTGTTCTTACTAATTTGGGAAATGGTTTTCCCTACATCTTAGCAGACACCTTTCTCCAACAGCCAGGATGCTATCAAGGTCTGCTGATAATAGGCCTGAAGGATACGCATCGAGGTCATCCTCCCTCTTCTGTCTTCCAAGTGCTCATCATAAATTAAACATTGGGGCAGATGTGGAAAACAAGCAAGATCCCACATTTCAGAACAATATAAAATGCTCGAAAAATCTGAAAGGTTTTCCTTGTGGACAGACACTTAACTTTGTTCGCATGTTTATCCTAATCCATCACTTTGGCGTGAGCCGTCAGGAGAAATTTTCATCATGTATCAAAGCCGACAGACTGACATTGCCACTGCTTAGCTGCGGCCTAAAGTTATTGCATCCCCTTCACACTTGCATTACATCATTTTGACAAGTCAGTTTAAAATAGACGAAACTATATATTATGAAGAGTAAAGCTAATGCAACAATCAACACCACATGTCTCAAGTAGACCCCTCAGCAATTTGCTATCGATCAATTTGGTCGGAGCCTCAACAGCACAATGTCTGAAGGCAGTAATTGACACCACAAACTCCAATTCTTTCCCAGAACTTCAAAATTATAGAACATCTTACTATTCTGCATCTTCCTATGATCTGCATCAAAACAAAATACCGTGGAAGTGGGAAATCAGAACAAAAAATGCTGAAAAATACTCAGCAGGTCAGGCGGCATCAGTGAAGGGAAAGGTGGTTAACATTTCAGAACTGATGATAATTCTGATGAAAAGTCATCTTGACCTGAAATGTTATTCCTCTCCACAGAAACTGCCTGATCTGCTGAGTGTTTCCAGTGGTTTTTTTTGCTTTTATTCCAATGATCAGCAGCAGATTCTGTCTGGAGATCACACATGCTCTTTGCAAGTCTCCACTGGGGCCCTTAGTCTATATGTTTCTGGTCGTACCCGCTGCTTTGCAGTTGCCAATATTGCCCTCAATGCCACTGCTGTGATTTACTACCCCCACCCCCTCACTCATTGTTTGAATGCTTGCAAGTGTTCTGAATCCCATCTAGAATGTACATTGTGCCAATCCCTTCTGCTGATGGATCGAGAGCTGGAATTTCAAGTTTTTTCTTTCAGCAAGTTTGAATATATATGCTAAGTCAAAATCAGCAATGCCCTTGTTTAAACTGAAAGGTTATGAATGTTTAATATAAGCCTTAAGCCAAAGCTTTAATTGATGATTCAACAGAAAGAAGTCATCTATCAAGAAGGTATCCAGTCTCCTCAGTATCAGTGGCCACTGCACACAGCCAGACAGTATGCACAAACCCATGTGTAAATAGGCAGACACGAGAAAGGGGAGGTCATTGTTGAGTCACTGGCTGAGGAGACAGACAGAGGCATGTACGTGTAAGCTCTCTGCTTAATTATTGAATGAGATGCAAACACTAAAATAGACACAGGCATGGAGATATATAAACACAGAAGCGTAAATACAGTACAAAGACCAGAAACTAATACTGCAAATTCACAACCTTTTTCACATTTTGGATGTAAAATATGCACAATTGCTACTGTTAATATGCATATGAGGTTGTACTGCAGTGGGTCCAGGGAGGTGATGCTCAAGTAAGCTTCAGATGTTGGTCCTTGACAAAACGTTACAGGCTTAAAAAAAACACACGTTATGTATTGTGCAAATACAAATTAATTTGCCTCATTCTTTCCCACTATTTTCAAACTTGGCTCATTGCACTATGGGCCTTTATCCTTCATCCTGGCTTCTCAATGACAATAACTTTTCTTTATAACTTTGCTCTTATTTCACTAACTTATTGCCACAGCACGAAACTCTTACTAATCCCTTCTTTGTACTTCTCAATAGCCTCCTTCAAATACACCTTTTCAATCAACTCCACTAACTTCCCTCCTATTCAAGTTGGACCCTCTTTTCCCCGCCACCACCTCAGATGCTTTACAAGTTTCAGGTGCAATTATAACATCAAAGCTCTGCTGTTGAAATTGAATCAATTATGCCAGCTGGGAGGAACTGAGATAGGTCTTCCCATCCTTAGGCAAGTATATAGTGGGGTTGCAGCTGCGTGCAAGAGTCCGACACAGTGATTTGATTTGTTATTGTCACATTAATTGGTAAACAGTGAAAAGCAACGCTTCTTGCGTGCTATACAGACAGAGCATGCCGTTCATAGAGAAGGAAAGGAGAGGGTGCAGAATGCAGTGTTACAGTCATAGCTGGGGTGTAGAGAAAGATCAACTTAATATAAGGTGCACTCTGAAATCAAGACTCATGGTGCATTGAAGAACAACAAGGATTCAGATTCTCTCTCCAGAATCCCTGAAGCAAAGACCAGCCACTTCTCCACAGCCAACAGTCTCAATGCCTGCAGTAAAAATTCCACAGTACCTTCAGTTAGGTATTACCAAAAATAATTTGACACCCAGTCACATAAAGAATGTGCCGGAACAAGCTTGGTTAAAGAGAGGGGTTTTAAGGAGCATCTTAAAGGAGGGAAAAGAGGTAGCGTCATGGAGAGATAGAGGGACAGAATTCCAGAAGGTAAGGCTCGACCAGCTGACAGAAGGGGACTCATTTAATCCATTCCCAGACATTTGCCAACAATGTCTGGGAACAGTGTCTATATTAATACAGTAAGAAGTCTCACAACACCAGGTGATGAAGGGGCAGTGGTCCGAAAGCTTGTGGCTTGTGCTACCAAATAAACCTGCTGGACTTTAACCTGTTGTGAGACTTCTTACTGTGCTTACCCCAGTCCAACGCCGGCATCTCCACATCATAGATTAATACACACAGCACGGGGGGAGGGATAAGCAGGAAGCTACAAGGGCTGCATGGTGGCAGAGTGGTTAGCACTGCTGCCTCACAGCGCCAGGGACCCAGGTTCGATTCCCTGCTTGGGTCACTGTCTGTGTGGAGTCTGCACGTTCTCCCCGTGTCTGCGTGGGTTTCTTCTGGGTGCTCCGATTTCCTCCCACCGTCCAAAAGATGTGCTGATTAGGTGCATTGGCCACACTAAATTCTCCCTTAGTGTCCCCGAACAGGCACCGGATTGTGGCGACGAGGGGATTTTCACAGTAACTTCATTGCAGTGTGAATGTAAGACTACTTGTGACTAATAAATAAACTTTAAGTTGAAGAAGCCTGCTTCTGGCAGGAAAAAAAAGGAGTGAAGATATTTTTTCTATGGGGCTGCCTCCTTCCCTTCCTCTCAGTCCTACCGAGCTGTGCACTATTTCTGGCCAAGACTGCGTGCAGGTTAACTTGTTTACAGACCTCTGCCAACGTCAGTCCATAATCTGCTGTACAATGGTGCAAAGAGAGACCTGGAGAAACCTGCCATCCAATTTTCATTATTATTTGGCAGGGAAGCAACTAATGTCTGGTTAGATTGAGGGAATGACTGGGGGAGAGAACTGCACATCTGAGCCTTCTGAAATTTATTTTTCCTTTTCTGTGTCCATGAATTCTGCGACAACAGCACTGCTTCTCTTTGAGCAGCTGACATTGTCTTTTAGAAATTAGGATGCAGAGTACAGAGGAGAATCGGAGTATTTACAATCTGTGCATGAGAGGTCTGATAAAATGCTCGTTAACTATCCTGCATCCAAACATTGATGAGACAGTTAAAAACTATGTAAAATGCACAGGGATTCCTGTTGTTCCTGTAGTAAAATTCCAATTTACACTTTATTTTTACAAGTTTCTTCCAATATTTGTGATTTCCCAGAGATATGCAGTCTATCTTGCAACTACTCTGATCACAAATGCCCATCCGGCAATGTCTATGTTGCTAGTGGAGGAAACAAGCCAATGCTGTCGTTCTCGGCCTCCTAGACAAAGAATTTAATACAATTCTACAGAAAAGTAAAAACTCATACTTCTGTTACATGACTGAATCAGCAAATATAAATTCCATCTGCAATGACTTCTGCAGCTACCAAGGGCTCCAATTACCCAAAGGTCATTCACAGAGTGCTCTGTGTTTAAACTATCTATTCTTGCACTCTTTCCTACCGTTGGACAACATTCGGTGTCACTATGACTTAATTACAATTTATATAACTTGTTTTGTTCCCATTCTAATACACCACAGGCAATACAATACGGCTCCTTTTGCATTCACTGAACTTTGATTTGCCTCCCCTCACTCCGTAGAAAGAGCTAATTTAAAGATACAGATAGAGGCCATGGTACCCCTTCCTTTTTCCAATAGTTAATTCCACCTGACCCGACAAGTCACCATCCAGTCGCATCCCTCAAATTCTTATCTCTTCAGAACAATTAAACATGCTCAGTACATTTCTAATTGCACCAATTCTTTTACCCTTTGATTGAAAAAAGTTCCACCTGATTTTCCTTTTTAACTCCTAACTTTCCAATATCGAACATGGGTTCCTGGGAACCACTCGGCACAATCATCAATTTGCAAACTTTTTACACCACTGCCCCATCCAAGAAGATCTGCTTCCAAACCTGTACCACAGCACCAAGTTGAAAGCTGCACAATGCTAGTTCATTGAAACAAGATACATAAATTAGCTCAATACAACTAGCAATTATATAGTTCACTTCAAAAGAACAATCACAGGTTTCAAAAGGTTTCAATACACTATCTTAATGCCCAACAGATACCATGAAAGTAGAAGGTGCCTTTGGGCACATTTCGTTAGAGAAATAACAATACTGTCTAATTGTTGCATACATGGCACAATACTATTGATTGTTAACAATCCGCACAGTGGTCAGCAGTGTTGCCTCACATTGCCAGGGACCCGGGTTCGCTTCCCAACTTGGGCCACTGTTGTGTGGAGTCGGCACGTTCTCAGTGTCTGCCTGGGTTTCCTCCGGGTGCTCTAGTTTCATCCCACAGTCCAAAAGACGTGCTGGTTAGTGCATTGGCCATGCTAAATTCTCCCTCAGTGTATTCGAACAGGTGCCAGAGTGTGGTGACTAGGGAATGTTCACAGTAAATTTATTGCAGTGTTAACGTAAGCCTGCTTTTGACACTAATAAATAAACTTAAACTTAAAGATGAATGTGTGAGATGCGTATGTTATTTATTTAGGAAGTAGCTGATCGCCTGTGGTGCTGTTTACAGATTCATACCAGTTCACACTGTTGGTGCTCAGACCTGTGAGAATACAACATAAAGGGATGAGGTAGTGTCTTGGTAGTTATGTCCCTTTTCTGAAGGTGAAGCCATGACCAAGACTTAATTGGGAAGGGAACAGTCAAAATGGGATTTTCACATTTTTGTTCAATTTTCTACCTGGTTGATAACTTTTGTGGAATGACAATTAGTGAGAAAACCAATCAGAAAACAGATTTTGGGTCCTGGTCCTCTTGACTGGTCTGCAATTGTACCCCAATGAAAATGCATGTGTGGATGTACTTAGCTGCAGTAAGTTACATCCAGGCTCAAACACACAAGAATGGCCACATGGGTGAGGGACTGAAGGGTTCCAATACTTGGCAATCAACAATGTGTCCAGAAAAATTGGGATGGCGTGGATGGGGGGGGGGGGGGGGGGGGGGGGGGGGGGAGAGAGAGAGAGAGAGAGAGAGAGAGAGAGAGAGAGAGAGAGAGAGAGAGGGGGGGGGGGGGGAGAGGTGAGCAGAAAAGCAACAAAACAAAGTACTTAATTTGGTTTTAAAATCATTGAGTGTCCCTTTCCTCCATCAATAATGCAATCAACCAACTGCTTAGCCAGAAAGGGCTTTGTGCAATCAAAAAAGTAAATGCATGGTTTGCATCATGTCTTGGGTAGCAGAAGGAATGAGATCTCGTCACAAAGCAGCCAGTCTGGGAGAGTTTCAGGCTATGTGGGCTGCTATATTGTAACTGAGTGCTGCATTTATTAAGTGGAAAGACTGGTGCGCAAACGATCTCTGCCTTTGGCACGTGCCAAATTGCTTCAGACCTAATGATCACCTTTCAGGCAGAACACAGCAGCTGCAGGATGGAGTGACTGGAATTCTAACAGGGCTCTGCTGTCCCCACAAAGACATTCCATCTGCAATATAATACTGAGCGATAGTGCTAGAAAGGAGATGCAGCAATTGCAGATCTACCTTAGGAACAGGCAGTTATTTAACCTTTTCAATCTAGGAAACATATGCATGAAATTGGCATAATCAAAGACATTATTTTTTCCATTTTCTTCTATCCAACCAATGAACAAAAGACAGCCACCAGAAGAGCAAGCAATTAAATTGTTCAAAAAATCTCAAATTACTTTTAGTAATGATGTTGATTGCTCGCCGCACTCTACAGCTTACAGTCCTGTCCCTCAACTAGAAATTGTGCAACATTTTTAAACGCATTCTCAGCTTTTGATTATGATTCCCTGAAGCTACCATGAAATCTATCTATTGTCACAATTTTCTCTCCAGACTCCGGAACAACTCATAGGCAAAGGTCTGTTTCACATCAGATGATGACAGCCCCTTCCTCAACCACCTAGAAGCGAAGACATGGGCATCTGATGCATGGGGACACCACCACCTACAAGGTCCCCTCCAAGCCACACCAGCCTGACTTGGAACTTTATTGCCGTTTCTTTACTGTCGCTGGGTCAAAATCTTGGAACTCCCTCCCTAACACCACAGTGGGTGTACCTACACCACATGGCCTGCAGCAATTGAAGACGACAGCTCACCACCAGCCTCTCGAGGGCAATTCGGGATGGGCAATAAAGGCTGACTTTGCCAGAGGCACCCACGTCCCAAGAAAGAATAAAAGGCAGCCAGACAGCCCAGCTTCCCATGCTCTGCAATGTGTTCCAGGCTCGGTTATTGGACCCTGACACAGCTCCATGGGGCTGGCATCCACTTTTGCTTTTCTACTACAAATCCCACAGTGCATGGGAGAGAGAGGATGAAGTGTAAATCCCACAATGATTGGCAGGCTCCTGTCATGGGATCCTACAACGTAGGGTTGTCTAACAGTCAAGCTCTGACAAGCTGGAGCTGACAAGAGAAGGAGCTGATGATTTTCCGCATGGTGAGTTTTCAAAACAGATGAGCTTTGCAGAGGTTTGGTAATTCTGCACGCACAGGAGGAAAATACAAGTATCAGCCACTCTGGACAAGCTAGTGCAGAATGACTTTATTAATTAGCTGCTCGTGAAGGCAGAGAAAGAGCCAAGAAGTGAAGACAAGGTCAGATTACTCTCCATTTCCTCAGAAAGTCCTCTCTGCGCACCACCCCTGAATGAGAGGGAAGCCTGAAAATAGGTGCCCAGGCATTGTAAAAGCAAGCCAAGTATCCTGTGTTTCAAGTTTTCCACCTCAATCTTTCTACCACACTACAGCCAAGATTTGAAACCCATGGTGCTTGGAGAATTGCTGACACAGATTTACATGAAAGCATTCTAGCACAATATTCAACATGCTGTGCCACCATGAATTCAGCATTAATTATAAAACTAGCAGATCATAGAATAGAATCCCTGCAGTGCAGGAGGAGGCCATCCGGCCCATCAAGACTGCACTGACAACAATCCTACCCAGGCACTTTTCCTGTAACCGCATGTATTTACCTTGCTAATCCCCCTGACATTAAGGGGCAATTTACCATGGCCAATCAACCTAACCCACACATCTTTGGACTATAGGAGGAATCCCACGCAGACACGGGGTGAACATGCAAACTCTCCACAGACTGTCACCTGAGGTTGGAATTGAACCCGGGTCCTTGGCGCTGTGAGGCAGCAGTGCTAACCACTGTGCCACCAAATCTCCAGAGGAATTGCTCACAGTAACTCAGACAATACATGGCTGTATAACAAAGGCATTATGTAGTGCAAAGAACAATGTACTAAATTATTAATAGATATCCCAATAAGCTGCTACAAAAGCAAGATACAGAGGGGACATGTGGGAGGTAGATTAGGCGATGCTTGTCGGCAGGAGATACGGAGTAGGCGGAATGTTAAAAGTAATGCGAACTCTTACATATAAACTGAAAATACTTGGCTGCTTTTTTTTTTAAATGGGGAAAACAGAGCAAATGATCTTTTCTCCGAGCTGTTTGTGGGACCTTGCTGTATGAAAATTGGCTGCAGTGTTTCAGTACAACTTACAGCAGGCAAACATCACAAAGCCAACTAATCAAATTAGTTAAACAGCTGTGTAATTCAGCCGGATAACTAACAAATGCACACCGTGATAATGGCGCAAGTAGCGCACTTCATTAATTAGCGGAGGCTCATCTGCATAAAAGTTCTAGAAATGCAGCTAAATTAACAACCCAGACCCCAGCAAGAAGTGTTTTTGAGAGGAAAAGATTTTAGATTTATTTTCTAAGAATGGACAGCGAACTGTTTTTGGTAATTTACTTGACAGATATTTGTTTTAATTGTACATTTACGGGTGTGGAACAAACAAGGCGAGTCAGAAGGTGTTTAACTAATTTTGTTGGTTGGGTGTGTGACATCTGCCAGCTGCAAATTGCCAGCTTTGAGTGTGCCTTTTGGCTAAGATCAAGCGTAGGATCAGGTGTAACGCCTGTTCTTGCCGGCTTGGATCTAATGTCTCTTTTGTGGGACCCATGAATTAGATTCAATTTGAATTTGAATTGGTTTTTGGAGAAAGCAAGGAGATGGGTTCAGGGCTTGCCCTGTCCACTCTGCGCATCAGCTTTGTTACTTTGAGAAAGGAATAGTATTTTTTTGAAAGACTTTGCATGCATGATGAAGTACTTTTATACTTGGACGGAATTCAATGGTAAAGCAATTTCCTACAAAATGTTTTAGTTATAACACTGTTAAATTTCTGAAATTTACTTACTTTTAAAGAGCAGTTTTTGAAGTACAAAGTATTTACAGTAAAAAGGTTACTCTGTCCATCTAAAGTTTAAAATTTATTTATTAGTGTCACAAGTAAGGCTTACATTAACACTGCAATGAAGTTACTGTGAAATTCCCCTAGTCGCCACACTCCGGCGCCTGTTCGGGTCAATGCACTCTAACCAGCACGTCTTTCAGAATGTGGAAGGAAACCGGAGCACCCGGGGGAAACCCACCCAGACACTGGGAGAATGTGCAAACTCTGCACAGGCAGTGGCCCAAGCCGGGAATCAAACCCAGGCCCCTGGCGCTGTGAGGCAGCAGTGCCAACCACTGTGCCACCGTGCCGTCCATTATGTTTATACTGGTGTAATGTTCCAGAACTCCATAAATTTCTTCATTTAGCTCCATGAGCATATCCTTCAATCCCTTTTTCCCCTACTGTTCTTATCTACTTTCCCTGAAATTCACCTGTGCTATTCATCTCAGAAGTGATCTTAAATTCTCCGTTCAAATCACCCTCTGGGTTAAGATGTTCTCCCGAACTCCCTTTTGGATTGATTAATCACTAATGTCACGTTTCTGGTCACCTTGTTCTGGTCCCATTGCAACGAGTGCAACCTTCTATTCTACAGTTACCCTATTGAATCCTTTCATTACCATAAAGGCTCTATCAAGTCACCCCTCAGCCTCCTCTTTTCCAGTGAACAGTGTCTCAACCTGTTCAATTTTTGATCTACTTGTGCGGCATTACCACAAATCATTGAGTGGCAAAATGCCTCCATGGCTGCAAAGATGACACGAAAAACTGAACAATCCCTACCTTTGTGAGAGATAGTCATCTTGACAGTTATAGGTTGAATCTGTAGAAATCCCATTGACATTAAGAATTTCTGGAATTGGTTTCCATATTAATCTATGCTGTTGTTAGTCTTGTTCCAGTGAGTTAGAAGGTTTTTTAAAACCACTTGAACACATGGGTAGCTGGTGCCCTTTAAAGGTTAATTTACACAAGGGAATCATCACATAATAGATGAAGTATCAATTCTGTAGGCAGCCAGATTATCTTTCACGCCTCCAGAGTAAATAACTGTGCTAAACTCATGCATTTGCTGAATTCAACAATTATGGGAAGGGTTTCAACTGAAGATGCAAACCAAAGCAACCTGCTCATTGTGGAGAAGAATTTAAATATCAGGCGACAAATGTTCAAAATTAAGTTAAAGCAGATAATTTAAAGGGAAAGTAGTATTAAATAGAACCTTTTAATTTAACACGCAAAAGATTTGATAGAATAAGTGGCAGGATGGACGTGTTCCTACACAGGGATGAATGAAGAATATAGTGGGAAGGTGGAGTTTGCCTATCAAAGGGTTCCAATGTTTCTCAGAGATTCTCCCTGCCTATTGTCTCAATTATTCGTGGTTACTTTAACGATTTTAGCACCAAATATCATCGCTGCACATTTTAGCCTTTCCGTGATCCATTCTATTTTTTTTTCCAGCAGCCACCTGCTTCTTTCCAGTCTGTTGATCATGATTGGTACCCCATCCATCATTTTCAACATCCACTCCCTCCGCCACCAACACACACAGTGGCAGTAGTGTGTACCATCCACAAAATGCGACAGAACCTTCTAAACGCCGTGAACTCTACCACCTCAAAGGATAAGAATTCAGCAGATGCATGGGAACACCGCCATGTTCAGGTTTCCCACCAAGCTACACACCATCCTGACTTGGAAATATATTGTTGTTCGTTTACTGTCACTGGGTCAAAATCCTGGAACTTCCTTCCTAACAGCACTGCTGGTGTACCTACACCACATGGACTGCAGCAGTTCAAGGCGGCAGTTCACCACCACCTTCTCAAGGGCAATTAGGGATGGGCGATAAAAGCTGGCCCAGCCGGCAATGCCCACATCCCATTAAAGATTGTTTAAAAAATCCCTGGGGATCAGTTGTTCTTGCACTTAGGCCATTATCCAATCGCTCACTAGATCCTGGGAACGGTGTCAAATCGAGCTAGAGTTTGGATTTGTTTGCCTCCTAAAGAAGCCAAAATTCTACAAAGTTAAGAATTTAATATGTTGAAACTAATGAGGGCAAAGTTTTGAAGCATCAACACACTCTGCCTCTGAACTTCCACATGTTTAATAAACTTTGCAAAACTACTCAAGTCTAGTTTGTTTGCAGATGAGATGAATAGTTTTGTACAAAAATATTCTTTCACTCTGAACCTCCTTCAGGTGTCTGTCCCCATTTCATTTTAGTGAAAAACAGGTCAACAGGACATTTCCCACTGAGTGATATTGCTGATCAATGACAGAGCTATGGAAGGAGGAACCTTCCCTGTTACATTTACTTGGGCAGTTAAGCAGAGCCACTGCAACAATGATTCAGTTGTAAGTAAATTGCAAAGATCGGCATTGAGAAATAAAGACGAACGGTAGGGCAAAGAACTGCAAAAACACAGCTCAGCACAGGCAGAGAAAGGGAAGTACAAATTCAGCTTTGTTTTCCGAAATGTATAATTTTCCAATATGCTTGGGATGTGTAAAGCACTTTCCCGCTCCATAGATCATGCACCTGTGCCCCTTTCCCAATGCTCCGTAGAAGTAAATTGGTCCTTCAATCTCTTGACTGGCCTCCAAAATATAGCTCAGCACTCAATAAATCTGGAGAACTCCACCAGAGTCTAACACTTCATTTTTTCCACGACAGAATCAAATGAGTCGATAGGCAAAGGTTCAATGGGGAGCTAGATTCCTTCACTTGGATTTGCTATTGGAGAGCAACGCTCGCTTCGTAGACTGAAAATAAATAACAGCACCATACTGTTGAAAATGTTTGGGCATTTGATCTCACGAAAGACATATCTTCCGCTTCAAAAAGAAAATACCGGTGTGGGATCAATAATACATGTGAACTCAGCGCTCTCCCTGGCATCCAGTAACATTCTGAGTGCCACAGTCTAAAAGTGGAACAGGATCACTTTCAGGAACCAAGTCAAAATGCCGCATGGTGCTAAAGAAATGTTTCCACAACACATATCCGCTGCAGACTTAAATGCCAGCATTGTAATGTAGAACATTTATAAAGTCCATCGAGTTAAATCCATCAACATCAAGTTGCCAAGTATAAGATATTAACTAATTTTACCATGGACTGGCCCTGCATGTGAAAGCAAATGTGACACCAATCTCAACATGTAATAAGATACAACTTTTTTATGATGTGGCAATTAGAAGCTAATCGCTATGATTAATCAAACATAAATCACAGCATTGCAAGAGAAGGCTATAAAAGCACATTACAGAACTTTATTTTATTTTCTATCTCTTCTTGTAGATGCCCCAGGTTGAGAGGTTTGTTGAGTAACTATGGGCCATAACTTTTTGGCTTCCTGCCTCCCATTTGGGGAGTGCCCCAAAGATGCACTGGGGAAATTCCCACGTAAAGGTTTACCCAGCAATTGTGAGGAAAGACTATTGTGCTGGGCCTGACACCGTCCTCTGGTCCAGCCCCCTCACTCCATTCCCAGTGTTCTCTGGTCTGATGTCCGAACCTCCACGTCTTTGAAACTTATCTTCTTCCTTTCAATGGCCCCTTTAAACACCGGCTTTATGGCAGTTAGTGCCATAAAAAGGGGGCGTGTCCTCCCTCAGTACATTCCATTTACACTTTGCTACAGCAGCTGGGGGGTCACGCTTCACTGTTTCTGTCTCAGCGGGCCTGAGTGAGGAAGATCGGTCGAGACAGGGGCTTTGCAATTCCAGTGAAGGCAGGCCCCCCCAGAGTGACAATCTGATGGTTATTGCCATTCTAAGGAGGCTACTGGCCTATCTCTCACAACTCTGCTGCAGAATTGGTTACTAGAAGGTCCAACATGTGAACTGTTCCTCAGTAGCTCCTAGAAATATTTATCAACTTCATCCTGTGAAGTACCGACCATGCAAACCACAGAGATTGCAGGCTTGAGAGACAACCTGCATTGATTTAATTTATCTCAGTTGAGTGAAGAACAACTGATTGTAGCAGTACAATTGGATTTTGAAAGGGGAGAAGTGGTAAGAGGGAACTGGGCAAGGTTCATGGCTTTAATTGCTTTATTTTAAAAAAATTTTATTCCATCCAAAAAACAAAATTCAAATTGAATCCAAATTCATGGTCCCCAAAAGAGGGACAAACACAATCCAAGGTAACAAGGTGTGGCATTGCCCCATCCTGGGCTTGATCTGCCGCCCCATCTTAGCCAAAAGGCCGAGATGTCTTTGAAAAATTGCACCAGGACAAGCCTGAGTTCAACGTCTAACCATGATGCCTGAAGAAAGGTCAACTGGTAGATATCAAGTCAGAATAGGATTGGCTGCAATAATTTCCAACATCTTATTTGCATTGCCCTGTTTCAAACCTGAAGAATGGCCGCACGTACAAGGCAACAGAAGGGAACAGCTATTAATCCAAAATCACCTAGGCAGAGAAGCAGAGATCTTTTTTTGAAAGATTTTAAAAGAAAGAGCTTGTTGGACTGTTGACACCTGACTTTGTCCGTCCACAGAAAATGCAAATCCACCTGTTGTGTTTTACAAACCCTGCACTGTTTCAGTTTTAAGATCACTACAAACTTCTGTAACAGCACAAGATATCAGGCTAAACAAAAAATTACTGCGGATGCTGGAATCTGAAACCAAAAGAGAAAACGCTGGAAAATCTCAGCAGGTCTGGCAGTATCTGGAAGGAGAGAAAAGAGCTGAAGTTGAGAGTCCAGGTGACCCTTTGTCAAAGCAGGACTCGAAACGTCAGCTCTTTTCTCTCCTTCCAGATGCTGCCAGACCTGCTGAGATTTTCCAGCATTTTGTCTTTTGGTATCAGGCTAAACAATCTGCCTTCCATTTATTCCCCAACCTTATTTTCATTCCCATCCCTGTAATTCTTTTTTGCTATTTTAGATAGCAATTCAGTCTTTAGGGATGAAATGCATGACCCTGAAGTGATGTTTTGCTGTAATCTTTTTAAACCAGCTATATTTTCCACAATGGCCCTTCGTATCAGTGATAAGCAAGCATCAAAGAATCTGAATTCACAAGGTGCAAGATTTTGCAAACACATTCTGTAATACTTTACACTAATATATCTTCTGCACTGTTCTCATTTAGGCTACATCTAAAGGGAGCATTCTCTTTTAAACTGCCTGCATAGCAACCATTCAGATTTCTCCTTACCTTTTCCATCTATAGCTGACATCTCTTGCAAATGTCTAATTGACCTGTGAGTGCAACGATGAATAACAATTAGAGTGTACTCAAGCTTGTAGAATAATGCCGCAGTGTCAAATTAAGCCAACAGACAAACTTAATTAAACCAACAGACTTCTATTTAAGATACTTGAGATTTTTTACAAGGAATGTGTGAAGATTTTATTTTATAATTATATTTTAAAATAATGTAATGAACTATAAAGTGACTACACAGGTTTTTATGTATTAAACACTACCAATTAATACGTGATACAAACCCACAAGATTAAAAGTGTCTGCTGAAGAAAGCTCGCATAATTTTGCTCATAATGCACCACTTGTCCACATGCTTTGTTTTATGGATATGGGCAGAGATTTCCTTTGGCACGGTAGCGCAGTGGTTAGCACTGCTGCTTCACAGCGTCAGGGATTCAGGTTTGATTCCTGGCTTGGGTCACTGTCTGTGTGGAGTTTGCATATTCTCCCCGTGTCTGAGAGAGTTTCCTCCGGGTACTCCGGTTTCCCCTCATGTTCTGAAAGGTGTGCTGGTTAGGTGCATTGACCCGAACAGGCGCTGGAGTGTGGCGACTAGGGGATTTTCACAGTAACTTCATTGCAGTGTTAATTAAGCCTTACTTGCGACTAATAAATAAACTTCAAAAAACTTTTCCCATCAACACCTGCGTAGGTGCTCGTCAGGCAGAGGACACCTCAAAACCTGCTACATCTGCATCGAATTATCAGTCACTGCAATGGCGCAGGCCGACTGCCTGACAGTCCCGAAAACCTGAGGAAAGTCAGTCACTGCTGCAGCTCTAAGATGCCTGCAGCCATCCTGATGACCCTGAGATCTGGCTGTTGTGGGAGACTTACATTAGGGTGGGTCTGTGTATTAATAGAATGGGTTCTGGTTCACAGATTCACCTAGAACACCTGATGCAAGTGTCATATGCGATTGGATCTTGACTTGGTTAATGCTTCCTGTGTTCGACACTTGATGCTTCAACTTGTCCATGAAGAAAGCCCATCTGGGAATCGTACCAAGGGGCTTCTTCCACGCAAACACAATCATGAAAAGATCTAAGGAGGTAGAAACTGAGCTATATTTTCCTGGGTGGGACTAGCGACTCAGCAAGACAGGAAGAGGGGCAAATTGACTTTTAACTTGATTTGAACTGGTTAAGCTGAGTTTTTGGAATGACGATTTCAGATACTCTATGAGCTATGTTTTCTAAGATTCCAAGGTGGGAGAAGCCTGGACAAGTAAGGGGACATTTTGACTTTTCCTTCCTCTTCCAAGACACAATTCATTAAATGACCCACACTCAAAAAAAAAATCAGCAGGATTAAATCACGGCCACACTTACCACACCACAGGGAACAAGATGGCACCGCAACACAGGAGGTCGACAAGAAAGAGGATCTCCTTCCACAGTCCGTATTCAGTCGTCCCTTCTTCAGTCGACTCAATAATGATGTAAGCAACATTAGCAAGAACCTAGTTAAAATAAATAGTTTTATTAATAGCTGACTTCCGCTACAGGAAAAACATTTCTCTCCTCAACAAATGCCCTTGGATTAAGCTACGTGTCTGCATGAGCTCATATTTAATTCAGCTGCATAAAGCTGTTTGATTTGGATCGTTTATGTTTGAGGCGATGGGGGAGTTGGGAAAATGGAGATGACGAAAACGTTTTTGCACTCCTGGTAAATTTTATCAACATCAAGCACTCCCTGGTCAGGATGCAATCTAAAACTCACTACACTCTGAATTAACAACATAACACATGAAATCCCATAGTACCCTCTACTGGGCAAGTGTGATATTTCCATTTCCCAGAAAAACTCATTTCAAGAGTTTACTGTGGACCCACAAGTACCAGAAACTAGGTCAAGATTACATCAAACTAATTTCAAGTAAGGTCATTAAAGTTGGAGAGGAGAAAACAGAGAAAGGTTTATCCCATCAGTCTGGTCTGGTGATAAAGCCGTGTGAAAGGATTGCAATCTCTGACACACACGGACCCGAGTACCACGACTGGTCTTTTCTAGTTTACACAGTTCCAAGTTCCAGTAGACCACAAAAACTTAACACTCGACAATGGCGACATTACAAGATTATTTGTATGTGTAAAAGCATGTTAAAAATCGACAAGTTTAAAAACCAATTTGAAATGCAGTCACATGGTAGATCTCCACATAATTCGAGGTTGCTATCTTCACACCAGAGTGGATGTTAAGCTGGACATCTCCAAAATTTCTACTACCCCGCCACGGCAAAAGAAAGACTTGCCGTCACCCAAAAGAGGTCCAGCAATTGAAATGCATGGTTTAAAATAAAACTTGTGCCCCCTACTGTTAGCACAATATTCATTTTGATTCCTGGAATTTCAAAGTACCCATTTTTCAGATTTGGGTGATCCGCCATGACTGGGAGGGTAAAATGAGTTAAATCACATGGTAGCTGTCAATGATGCACTTGCTGCAGTCACAAAGGAGCACTGTCCAGCCTAGGTCCAAAACTCTGCCCACAAGTCAGAGGTATCCCAACAATTCTCCACCCCTTAATCTGGTGAATGAACCTTGGGCGATAAAGCACAGTACAGTGCTCATGTGCAACATTACCTGGTGTCAACTTCATGACATTGTTTGGCTAATATGCCCAACATATGCTCTTATCAACCCTCCCTTATGGAATCCCGACAGCGCTGAAGAAGGCCATTCGGCCCTTCGAGTCCACACCGACCACAATCCCACCCATGACTTAATCCCGTAATCCCACATATTTACCCTGCTAATCCCCCTGACACTTGGGTCAATTTAGCATGGCCAATCAATCTAACTTGCAAATCTTTGGACTGTGGGAGGACACCGGAGCACCCGGAGGAAACCCACGCAGACACGGGGAGAATGTGCAAACTCCACACAGACAGTGACATGAGGCTGGAATTGAATCGGGTCCCTAGCGCTGTGAGGAAGCAGTGCTAACCAATGTGCCACTGCTGTATCTCCATCATATCATTTCCTAGCTCAACCCACTTGCATGCCAGCTCAAATCTGTGAAACTCATTGCCACCTCAGCCTTCCAATCCAACTACAATCTCCTTGGGACATCACTTCACCAAAGCTTCATTTACTGCATTATTACTAGGAAAGAGCAGAGGAGTGGGAATTATTGGATAACTTTTTCAGAGTGTTGGCAAAAGCAAGATGGACTAAACAATTATCTTCTGTGCTGCATCATTCTATAATTCTTTATTCCATTTCTTTCAAGTGTAGCATCCTGCACAATGGGTAACCCGCCCTTCCAAGGCTTCTCAAAGAAAATACTATCTTCATCCAAGAAGACAGGATCCAAAAAGACCCAGATTACCGACTCCAGTCACATCGAGGTTCAGCAGGGTATCATGCCTATATTTAAGATTTTCACAATGGAATCAGTGAAGAAATAATCTAAACTCAGACAAATGAAAAGACGAAGGGACATTAGGCATCAGCATTACCTGGAGTGGAATAACTATCATAAAGATTTTCTTGTCTTTGTCCGATAGGATGTGTTTAACAAAGGCCCAGCCGGTGCCTATCAGAGCTATTGTAATGAACAAGAGAGCACCCTTCAACCTTTAGAAAAGGAAAGGAACAGCATTAGTGAAGAGGAAGATTCAAGTACAGTAAATGGCAAAGACATTTTCCTCAGATGGAACTGTGTCTTTGTGGTAATAAGAATTCCAGCTATCACTGCACAATTAATTAGAATTGGTGCTCTTCACTAGAACTCTCGCCATTTTGACTGATAAAAGATATTTGCCAAATGGAGTCCTTTAATGCAGAAAGAAAACCTGTCTCTTGTGAAATAGAAAGTGGTGGATGTCTCAAGTCATTGAGTTGAGGGGTTCACAAAATGCTGACCTGAAAGAGCTGATCTCAAAGGTTCATAACCCATCATCTGCATTTCAGTTCTGAAATTATTCCAAGGTGCTCTCACACCCCCACCCTCTGCAAAGAGGGAGGACAAGTGATATGTTCTCACACCTCCAACAACATCATCTCCGAAACTGGCTGAAAGGATATATCCGAGAGTATTCCAGATAAGTTGGTGGAATTTAAATTCAATGAATAAATCTGGAACACAAAGCTAGTCTCAGTAACGTTGAGCATTAAATCATTGTCGATTTTTGTAAAAGAACCATCTGGTTCACGAATGTCCTTCAGGGAAGGAAATCTGCCATCCTTATCTGGTCTGGTCTACATGTGACTCCAGAGCCACAGCAATGTGGCTGACTCTTAATGACCCTCTGTAAATAGCTGAGCAAGCCACTCAGTTCAAGGGCAATTAGGAATGGGAACAAATGCTGGTCTTTTTTATTACTATCACAAGTAGGCTTACATTTACACTGCAATGAAGTTACTGTGAAAATACCCTAGTCGCCACACTCTGGCGCCTGTTCGGGTACACTGAGGGAGAATTTAACATGGCCAATGCACCGAACCAGCACGTCTTTCGGACTGTGGGAGGAAACCGGAGCACCCGGAGGAAACCCTCACAGACGGGGAGAATGTGCAAACTCCACACAGACAGTGACCCAAGCCGGGAATCGAACCCGGGTCCCTAGAGCTGTGAGGCAGCAGTGCTAACCACTGTGCTCTTGTCAGCAATGCCTACTTCCCATTAAACAATGTTTTTAAAATCTTTTCTCCTATTCTTTCTGCCCACTCTCTGCAGAGGTTTAAGCTCAGAGCCTCCTTGACAGAGAAACTGGCATATGGAGGAGGAATGTGTAAGCAGACTCATGTTGTTCAGTCTGAGCAGAAGGCTTAGCCCTAATTACCAACAGGAACCAGAGTTCATTTTGCTTTTTTTAAAATTACTAAAAGCTGTCCTGACCACAGCAGACAGTGCATTGCATTAAATGAATGTGGTACTTAAACCATCAGCTCCTACGTCATAACACGGTTTTCACCAGCTATTTTAATGGCATATTACAGGAAATATATGGTACATTGCTATGGTCAAGTAGAAGGAACTTGATTCTATCTCCAGCTGGAGTTGATATCTTCAATGAGTGCCCAAAATAGGAAGAGTTCCATTCTCCAGCACTCCTCACTTTGAAGAGCATCCAAGGATTGAAAAGAAACTCACTATCCTTAGTAAATGAAGATGACAACAACGCTATGTAAAGTGAAATTTACTGCACACTTCTTGTCAATCAGATCTCTTGCAACCCCACTCACTGGTTAGCTGCATCCTGGCAGTCGGTACTTTGTGCACAACACTCCCAGCAGTTCTGTCACATAAAACAGTCTGCCGAAGGCCATAAGGCAGGGAGGGGGCTCATGCTTTCAACCCACAATGAAAACAGGAAATGCTAGAAATGCACAGTGGACCTGACAGCACGGGAAAAGATGAACAGTTAATAAGCCAGGTGCAGATTCTTTTGTCAGAGCCCATCAGAGCAGGTGAAGAGCCTCTCCATGAAAGGTTTTTCTTTCTGCTTTCAGATGTTACAGGATTTGCTGTACATTTCCAGTAATCATTTTGTAACACTAAGGTTGACCAATCAATCCACACATTTCTCTGAGATTTAGGAAGTAACAATTTTATAGAATACAATTCTTCAAATTAATTACTTGCACTCTTCATCAGGATATATTTTTATTTACATCCCTTGCTAGGTAACTGAAGAAACAAATCAAATTTAAGATAATTATAAGAACAAAAAGAACAAAGAAAACTACAGCACAGGAACAGGTCCTTCAGCCCACCAAACCAGCACCGACCATGCTGCCTAACTGAACTAAAACCCCCTACCCTTCTGGGGACCGGATCCCTCTATTCATGTATTTGTCAAGACGCCCCTTAAAAGCCACTACCGTATCCGCTTCTACTACCTCCCCCTATAAGACCTATTTTCTCCTTTAGGTTTTCCTGCTCTCCCAAGAAAGTATGACCTGCTCTCAGGCCCCGATCTACATCTTTACGGTAAGAAGTCTCACAACATCAGGTTGAAGTCCAACAGGTTTACTTGGAATCACGAGATTTCAGAGCGCTGCTCCTTCATCAGGTGAGCGGATTCACAAACCTCTGACCCACGTCTCCACTCACCTGACGAGCGGGCAGTGCTCCGAAAGCTTGTGATTCCAAATAAACCTATTGGACTTTAACCTGGTGTTGTGAGACTTCTTACTGTGCCCACCCCAGTCCAACACCGGCATCTCCACATCATAACATCTTTATGAAACTGGTCTCAAGGAGGAGCAGGTGAACAGCTTGGGGCAATGGTGCTGTTAGAAGATCCAGCGAACAAGCAACCCCCTTAGCCTCTGCTCAGCATTTCCCCATTCTGGAGAGTCAGATGTGCAAAATATGGTGGACATGGACACATAAGCTGAGACCCACTCAATTTCTTACGACCCATACCTCACAGTTCCATGACATGCTATTTGAACATCTTGATGTGCACGTAATAGTTTGTGAATGGCTGTGGTCCTTTAATCATTGCTTTTTCCCCACCAAAGTCTTTTCTTTTGATTTGTTTCAGAAACATCTTTGGACTTTTACAGCTTTCAAAAATATTCCATCGATAAAGGGACAACATAATATCCGACTTACAGATGAGTTATGTAGTACACCACAGCCCAACCTTCGATGGGGTAACCCTGAGTTGAAATAAAGTGATAATCAATCTGTTTGGAGAGAGGGAAGAAAAAAAGAGCATTAATCTCACTTGATTGATGGTCTATGGAAGAAATACAAACCGTTTACATGAGTGGTTTGTGTGAAATCTCTCCACACCCCCTGCCTCCCCACTCAATGTTACCGCAGCATTCTTGCTGGAGACAGTAGGTCTCAGCCCTTAGTTATTACTTTTGGGAGCTGGCTGAGGGGCAAAGCAGCAGAATGGTTCGCTCTCTGCCACGTGGAGATATCCCGTCCCAGATCTACTGTTAAAAATGATCTATGGTTCCATGGTCTCTTGAATTCTGGTTCAGAATGTCGAAAATTCATGATGAATCATTCCTGTGGAGATGATATGATGGATTTTGCACAGGCTATGTAATAAAACTCACATATTGACCCACAGACTTAGTACTTTTAGGGTTCAGGAAGATTCATTGAACAGTGTCTTCCAAAACTGCTTAACCAAGCACCATCACCAGACACTGCACACATTGTCAGTAACATAGTAATCTCATTAGTCAACTATAGCTCTTTAAATCTCTTCAGTACTAATGACAGTGAGCAGACGATGAAGGCAAATAAACAATCAGGTCAGGGCTGTATTGCTGAAGAAAGCACATGAAGATTTGAATTTATTTTGCAGAAAAATGTACATATATATGTGATGCCTTCTGTTATTTTAGAGTACCTGCCACCCCACCAGTCTTCAGATCTAAGTGTTACATTTCAAGCTAGAGAAAATATTGTGGTCGCCAACAAAATTACTGAAGCTCCTTCCCAATGAGCCGACATGGGCAAATAATACGAGGGGGTTCTTTTCTCTTTCTCAACAGCCCTGCACAAAAAAAAACTCCAGATTCCCTCTCTCTCTCTCTCCAATGGTAAGTTCCAAAGAAGAATCATATTGGACATGAAACGTTAACTCTGTTCCTCTCTCCACAGATGCTGCCAGACCTGCTGAGTTTTTCCAGTATGTTCTGCTTTTATTTTGGATTTCCAGGGCCTGTAGTATTTTGCTTTTAGGTTGGCATTCTGGAGACTAACACTAATCTCCGATTACTGCTCTCCTGATTTTACCTTTGGTCCCAGCAGAATCCCATTGGTGGCCCAACACAGGTGGAGCCCTTTCCGTTACCTTTTGATGGCATCGCTCAGGGCTTTGACTGAGAGCGATGTTTGAGATGTGAAATTTGCATTATTTACATCAAACAGCACTTTTGGCAGCAAGGAGCGGGAACGGGGGTTACATCTGATGACATCTCAAAATATAAAAATCTTCAAGAACCAGATCACAGGGCAAAGCAGTAAATCCCAGCCCACCTCTGGATCCCATTCACAAAACCATCTGAGGATATCAGTGAAAATGAGGAACAAGCTCACATCACGAGGCAGTGGCGTAGTGATGTTATTACTGGACTAGCAATCCAGAGATCCAGGGTAATGCTCTGGGTTCAAATCCCATCACAGCAGATGGCGAAATTTGAATTCAATAAAATATCCAAATTTCAAAGTCCAACGATGACCATGAAAGCATTGTCGATTGTCAGAAAAACCCATCTGGGTCACTAATGTCCTTCAGCGAACGAAACCTGCTGTTCTTACGTGGTCCGGCTTTCATGTGTCTCCAGACCCACAGCAATGTGGTCAACTCTTAAATGTCCTCTGGAATGGAGGACAATTAGGGATGGACAATAAATGCTGACCCAGCCAGCAATGCCCACATCCCATAAAAAATAAAGAAACAAATCACTTAGTGCATTTTGCCCAAACCTAAAATACATGAAATGGTTAATATTGGACCAGTTTATGTTGTAGGCAGCACTCAGGATAATGTTTTTGAAAAGTACTTAATGAGAACAATGATGCATCAGTTTGATGATGGGACAATTAAGCATTTCAAAGCACGTGGGGATTAAATGATTAGCATTTTAGAATGAGCACCCTGCAAAAATAGATACAGCTCTCGAGTTGTGCAACATCAACATCAATGACAATAGAAAAATTATTATATATCAAAGTACAAAGGAAAATCACTTCTAATTAATGCATGGTTTTAAACAAAGGCTGTAGCACTCCCACCTGCCACCTTACTTTTCCTGTTAGAATTACAAATGCTGCCCCTTAAACAAACACTGCCGATTTTGTTTTGTATCACATTTAAATGGCCAGCTGCATCAGTACTAAAACCCACATAAAGCTCTGGAAAAACAATGCAAAATGTATTCGGTAGTACAGGGTCAGGAACTATGATAGACACCTCAGTGCAAAAGATGTGTGGGTTAGGTTGATTGGCCATGATAAATTGCTCTTAGTGCCAGGGGGATTAGCAAGGTAAATACGTGGGGTTACGGGGATAGGGTTTGGGTGGTATTGCTGTCAGTGCAGGCTCGATGGGCCGAATGGCTTCCTTCTGCACTGTAGGGATTCTGATTTAAGGTAGTAGCTTGGAAACCAGCATTCTGCAGCTGAATGGCAAGTGAGATGCAGCTAAACAATCAAAAATTGATTTTTTTTCTTCAATAGTTGGCTAATTTTCAAAAACAGTGCACATTAACCTAGCAGATTAAAGCATGGAGGAGACATTCCGTGTCATAGAAACATAGAAGATAGGAGCAAGAAGAGGCCATTTGGCCCTTCGAGCCTGCTCCACCATTCATCACGATCATGGCTGATGATCCAACTCAACAGCCTAATCCTGCTTTTCCCCATAATCTTTGATCCCATTCGCCCCAAGTGCTATATCCAGCCGCCTCTTGAATACATTCAATGTTTTGGCATCAACTACTTCCTGTGGTAATGAATTCCACAGGCTAACCACTCCTTGGGTGAAGAAATGTCTCCTCACCTCCGTCCTAAGTGATCTACCCTAAATTCTCAGACTGTGTCAACAGATTTACAAATTTAATTCAGAGACCCACTCCCAGTCAGCACTTAATCTTAGCTCTATCAATGTGAGTGAACTGAGTGGAGTGGGTGAGACAGGAGGATACATTTGGGAATTCCTCGATACCTCCTGCTTGCCAGTTATTGGGGGCATGAGGTTACCAGAGGAGCACATCAGGAGTCCATGAAGCCAGGTGGAACAGAGGAAGGAAATCTTATCCAAATGTCTCTCTTAGAAACAGCCAAAAAATAACAGCCACTTGATGTTCACAACTCTAGCTCTGATGGAGATACATTAACTGGACAAATCAAACTCGAGACACTGAACACAAACAATAATGGGAAAACTTACTGAGCGCTAGGGAAGCCCAAAACACCATTTTTTACACTCAACTCCTCCCTCTATTTTTATTAAGATTTTCAGATACGTACCTATGTCATTTCCCACAGCGAACTATCATTATCCAATCACTGCAATAGGCTGACTGGGCCTGCTGGACAGGCTGTCAATCTTTCCTTCCCAAGGAAACAATTTAATTACAAGTCTCTGCAGTATTTTAGTTTCTCAAGCTCCTGGCCGCTTCTTCCTTGATCAAAATCAAGAGATTCTCATGATAGGTTTTCTTTAATCGAATGGTTGACGAAGCATTTATAATTCGATGCGGAGGTTAACAATCCGTTCAACGACTTCAGCTGATGCAGTGTGAATGGCTGTGATGCCTCTGGGAATGGATCTCTCTGGGCAGAAGTTCAGTACGTGGCTGATGGTCTGACTTAGACCGTGAGGAGCAGAAGAAAGCCATTCGGCCCATCGAGTCTGCTCCATTATTCAATGAGATTTGTACTGATCTGATGTGATAATCCTCAACTCCACTTTCCTGCCTCATCTCTTTAAACCTTTGATTCTCTTACTGATTAGAAATCTGTCTATTTCAGTCTTGAACAAGCTTAATGACCCAGCCTCTACAGTAAACAATTCCACAGATTCACTGCCATTTCACAGAAGAAATTTCTCCCCATCTGTCTAAAATAGACGACCCTCTACTCTACGATTATGGCCTCTGGTCCGAGACTCCCCCACAAGGGGAAACAATCTCCCAGCATCTACCCTAACAAGCCCCCTGAGAATCCTATACGTCTCAATAAGGTCACTCTTTTTCTTCTAAACTTCAATGAGTGCAGGCCCAACCTCCTCAATCTCTCCTCATAAGAAAATCCCTCCATACTTGGGATCAACCTCGTGGACCTTCTCTGGACTGCCTCCAATGCCAGCATATCTTGCCATAGATAAGGGGGCCAAAACTGTTCACCGTATTTCAGGTGTAGTTTAGCTAGTGACCTGTATAGTTTTAGCAAGACTTCCTTGTTTTTATACTCCATTCCCTTTGAAATAAAGGCCAACATTTCATCTGCCTTCCCGATTACCTGAACTTGCGTGCTAGCTTTGTGATTTACGCACGAGAACTCCCAAATCGCTCTGCGCTGTGGCTTTCTACAGTCTTTATTCATTTAAATAATGTTCAGCGCCTTCATTCTTCCTACTAAAGTGCATAACTTCACATTTTCCTGCATTACATTCCGCCTGCCAAATTTTGCCCACCCACTTAACCTGTCGATAGCCCTCTGTACTCTTTGTCATCCTCACCACTTGCCTTCTTACCTATTTTTGTGTCATGTGCAAAACTTGGAAATAGTACATGCACCTCCTTGTCCAAGTCATTAATATATATTATAAACAACTGTGACCCCAGCTCTGATCCCTGTGGCACTCACTCCACTAGTCGCGTTTTGTGCAGTGCCTTATCAAATGCTTTTTGGAAATCCAAGTGTATCACATTTACTGGATCCCCATTATCTATCCTGCTCGTTACCACCTCAAAGAATTCTAATAAACCTGTCAGGCATGATTTCCTCTTTTTGAAGCCGTGCTGATTCCGTTTGATTATATTTTGTATTTCTAAATGCTCTGCTCTTACTGGGTGGTCACAGTAATCATTTGAGCAGTTCCTCATGTTCCACTTGTGAAGCAAGTGACCACATCTTCCCTAGTCCGTCCTTAAGCAATTGAGGGTTGTCCAGATTTTCTGTGGAAGGTTGAAAGCTGTGACCTCACCACTCGGGTAGGTCACCAGGTTGTGGTTGCTGATGTTTGTCTGCAACCAGGAGGTGCATCTGATCAGTCTGCAGGGTGTAGGGTGTGTTTGGGTAGGGACTAAGGGTGGGTGTTTGGTTTTCAGGTTGCGTGTCAATGAAGTGCTTATTTATCTCTCAGCTTTGGTGTTCTTTGAGGAGGATGTTTTCCCTGTGAACATCAGGAGATTCAATGTGTGCCAACACAGGAAGCCAATCGGGCAATGCTGGTCTCAACATCCAGAAATAATCCTCATGGCCTCCGGGAGGCGAATATCGACCATGTTTATGAGATAGCTCATAAAACAGGTTGAGGAACAGTTCTCTGCTGTTGTGTAGACACAGGTGAGTGATGCAGTGCATCATGTGCCATCTCTGCTACCTCAGGTGGTACCCACCAGTTTTGACATGAGATTCACTCTCATCTTGACTTCAGCTCTGGGGTTTTGGAGGTCATAGAATCATAGAATCCTACAGTGCAGAAAGAGGCCATTCGGCCCATCGAGTCTGCACCGACCACAATCCCACCCAGGTCCTATCCACATATCCCTACATATTTTACCCACTAACCCCTCTAACCTATGCATCCCGGGACACTAAGGGGCAATTTAGAATGGCCAATCAACCTAACCCGCACATCTTTGGTGTTGCTGATAAGTCAATGTATCATTAAGAGTGATGCCAAGATATTTTGGCGTTGGGTCATGTGTGAGTTGTCAGCCACAGAACTGGGTGTGACGGTCTTCATTGGCCTTCACGTTCTTCGGGAAGAAGCCTGAAACAACAGTCTTGGCTGAAGTCTCCATTTTCTGAAGTAGGCTTCCAGAGATCATTGAGAAAACACTCAGAGAATCAATGTCTGAATTTCTTTAGCCTGAAAGGCTAGGGCCAAGTTGTCAGCAGAATTGAAAAGCTTTGTGGGAGAGGTGTCACTGACATATATGTTGGAGAGATCTGGTATGAGGACTGATCCCAGTGGGGCTCTCTTGTTGGTTATGCATGGACTGCTGATTTGATTTCTAAAGTGGGAGAGAGACTGCAACATTCACACGGTCATCCTGTTAAAGTAAGTTTTCGGACTTGAAAACCTACAAACTAATACATCAAGGAGACAGAATCCTGGCCATCAGGCTCCCGGTCCAAGCAGTAAAACTGGAAAAGGGATTCGCTCAGGGAAAACAAAGTCACTGCAAGTAAATCAAAGGGATTGCCCACGTGCAACACTTCACATCGCCGGACACTGCTGTCATAATAATATTAAAGCACCAGTGTACTACCCAACCACATGGATACTATTAAACAGGCAGATCTTACACAATTAACAAACTGACTTTGTTACAAGGTGTTGTCATTATTGTTATCATAAAAATACTGAAATGATATTCAGGTCACTTACCGCGTGGAAAACGAGAGAGAGAGATTTGGTGAATGCAAGCGCCCCCATCAGCCAATGGATCTTAAACACATCGTTGCTAAGGGGAAAAGAATTTACGTGGTAAGTATGCTGATAACATTATCCATTTTATTACATGATGGATCGAATTTAAAGTCAAATCTTCATCATGACATTTTGACTTTCCCTGTGTATATATAAGTGCATGTAGCAAGCAGCGATCAGTCGGATTCTGAATTAATTTTCTCACATTTTATTCTGTCCAACTTCTGTCTGACCACTTCAGACTTCTGGTCTACAGTGACCTCACGTTTAAATACTAGTGGGGAAAACGTTCCTCCCTCAGTCACATATTTAACTTGATCCTTGATTAAAAATCTTTTAACATTTATTCCCTTCCCATGTTCTCTATCTTTCTTGAAGACCCTAATTTCTTGCAAAAGTATGATTTGACTGCTGTAAACTGCCCTCTCATACCATAACCACCGTTCAGAGGTGGAGCCGGATGGTGCGTGTTGATATTTTATCCAAATAAGAGAGCATCAGAGCCAAACTTGATCCAATCACAAGCTCCGTACCTCAGGAGTCACAGGTCAATAACCAGCAGTGAAAATCCTAACTGAGCTTTCTTCTCCTCAGCCCAGGAAATACTGGATCCTGACAGCAAGATCATCCATCCCACTCAAATCAAGGATCCAGTGTGAAACTGCCCTGCTCTGTGCGGTTTAGCACAGAACGGCAATGTTTTATGCATTGAACCACTGTGGAGCCATTAAAACATGTTTAATAATGTTAGCAAAATGCAGGCTAGCAACAGAGCAAGTCAATGGAATAGGGTTGCAATGTTTGACTATGAAAGATTAATGAAGTTGTGTGTCTTTGGCGCCTGTATAAATCCAGACATATCTTTAGATGTTCTTTTATACATGTTAAACTATTACCAAACTGCCTGGGAGCCAAGCACCTTACCAGTAATACTTACAACTTAAAACAAACCATAGTGTTGGATATTATCATGCGAACTGGACAACTAATGTATAGAAGATACAAGACAAAGAATTGGTGTCTTTTACAGTTCAGTACATTATAGACATGAACGTATTGTGCTCTGTATGGCTACTTGAATAGCACCTAGTGACACACTGAAAAGGCACTTGGGGCCATGTATTCACAGAGTGAAAGTACGAGTGAATCAAGTCTGTTAATAGAAATGTTTACATGGGAGCAATTTGAGTGAATAACAATCCATGTTAAAACACACTGGTTTAAATCAGATTGTTTTATAGTTTATTGATAGCAATATGTTGGATAAACGCAATAATAACATGGAAACTGCAGATAATTACCAGGACCATTGGCTTGCGATAACCAAGTAAGGAGTCTAACAACACCAGGTTAAAGTCCAACAGGTTTATTTGGTAGCAAACGCCACTATCAAATAAACCTGTTGGACTTTAACTGGTGTTGTTAGACTCCTTACTGTGTTTACCCCAGTCCAACGCCGGCATCTCCACATCATTGCGATAACCAAGTCAGTCAAATTCTGTTCTTATCATGGGAAGAGTATTTATTATGTTTTGAAATCATATTCCACAACTCTATTTATTTTTACATAAGAATTGCAAACCTTGATTATCACTTCAACAAGCAGAAACACGCCTCCTCTCCACCCCAGCAACACATTACAATCAACACCTACAGTGTGTAGGAGAGCCTTGTATGTTAATTTTTTAACAAACAAATAAGATACTTAAGTAAATTTAAAAACAGAATGAGTTGTTAAACATATTTAAAATCGAACATGGAAATTAGATCGGAAATGTTTTGGACAGTCGGCATCTATGAAATCCCACAGCAGCATTCCAGCCCTGGATGTTGCTCTGTCAAGTTAGTGCGTGCGTGCACACTGGAGACCCTGCCACCCAGGTTAATAAGTATTTGCATAGTACCTGCGTTTCCGGAGAATGTATACCCAGAGAACTCCAGCCAGGAAGAAGAAGAAAGCCATCGAGATGTAGAGTTTGGGGAGTGGGATCTCTCCTGCAGACAAATAGCTGCCTGGATTCTGTTCCACGATTGTAATCTGGAAGAAAAGCACACAAGATCAGAAGTTAGAGAGAGCAAACTGCGATGATATTTGCTTTCTTCTTCTTCCTCCTTCAAACGCAAATGATTTTAGACGTATCTCAATTAGGGAGAAAATCCACAACAGTCTTAATTGTACATGGCTTAGGGTGGGACGAAACTGGTCTTTGCTGGTTCCACAATTACTGCAACAATAAATTTCCCATTGGAGAGGAAGGTCATAAGTGAACTGAGGTACTTCCGATGAAAGGGGCCCACTTAGAGATGCAATGTTAATTGTGGTCAGCAGCCAAGTAGGGATGCACGCCATTGACTCTGCTTAAAACTACGTGCCTGCTTTTTTCGTAGACTGCAGAGGGCATTTGATCTCCCAGCTATAGCATGGGTCCATCAAGTGAGGTGAGCATGGAAACCTGGTGCAATTCCTGCAACGCCACACCCTCTTTGACTTTACAAGCTGAAGAAACTCTCCTGGAGGTCAGCTTTCAGCTCAATGGCAGGCAACTGTTTGCAATGATTCTAAACATTTTCTTTCATCAACTTTTAATTCTCGCTCCCCAAAAACACCCACCCCTCCCCCCGGGCCTGACTCTGCTCACCAAGCCCCCACCCCTTCCCCTGGGCCCGGCTCTGCCCACCACCCCTGCCCCTCCTCCCCAGCTCTTTTCTTGCCTTGGTAATTATATCAACTTTCAATTCCTACTATTCAATTGACTGATTGATTGGGCATGTGGGGAGGGAGGGGGTGCGTGTGTGTGTGCGTGTGCGCGAGGTTATTCAAACTTGAATTGTTATTTGATGGCATAACTTTGCAGTCCTGTTAACTTTCAAGCTCGGAGTAAATTACTGACTCATTCTAAATAAAAATGATTGTTTTGCATCGATAATAATATCTGGCGTGTGATGAACGCTCAGTAGATGCAATATTTTTAGTTACGCTTTCCTCATTTAAATTTTGCAGCCTCCAGAGTAGTGTCACACTCAAGAGTAGATAACTTTACTTCATTACTGATATTGCAGAAAGCTAACAGCCTCCAGGCAACGAATGGTTACTGTATTTTGCAACAAGTTTAATGGCTGAGAGGAAAGATTCAAAGCGCGGCCCAACAACACTGTTACGTGTGCCTGATATCCCAGCAGGAGGGGGAATTGGCAGATTTCTTTTGGCTGAATGAAAACAGAAATGATGTGAAACTTGAAGACGGTGAGAACACAAATGCTCGAAATCCGATACAAAAACTTACATGCTGTAAAAACACACGAGAATACAAGCTTCTAAAAGCTAAAACCGAGTTAACATCTCAGGCAAGTCCCAATAATTTACAGCAGAAATGTAAATCTTTTTTTCTTGGGTGTTGGTCAACCTGCCATGCATTCCAACACTTCTGTTTTTATATTTAATAAATTTAGTTTCAAATACTATAAAAAGGATAGCTGCTCTAAGCCAATATTGATGGTTTGCTTAACGTCCCTAATAGCTATTTTGCTCTATAAAAAGTAATGATGCCTGCCTTGTACTCACATCCATATCAAACCAGAAAGACTGCAGAGATGGCTTTTTGTCAGTGTAGCAGTTATGGAAGTACAGACTGTAAAGTCCCTGTTCCTCATCAGTATTAATGGTAAGTGAGAACTGCAAAAGAGAAGCACGTGTTTAGACAATTTGCCAATTTGAGTAGGTCAATACATATATAATCTAAAGTGTAAAGCACCAACCTGTAAATCTTACTTACTGCGAATGAATAGGATGCATTTTTTTCCTTCAGTGGAATGATATTAGCCTAAAATAAAAACAATGAATTATTATTTTGCTGCTTTTCTTCCCCACATTAATGTCCAGTTACCTTTACTCTGCAGTGACCTGTTCCTCCCGGCATCTCCAAAACTCTGAAAGGAGCGACTAATGTTGCAGCAGTTATTCTGTTGTAGCTCAATTAAATTGTACAAATCTGGACAGAGAGCATCAATTTTCATATCCACTCTGCTCCCTCTTCCCCTGCCTACCCAATCTCTGTGTTGTACACAATCCCAACTGTGCTGTCTGCAAAATATTCTGCACCCAACTTTAGAGGATATAATAATAACCCCTTATTTTGCTTTCTCTACTGGTGTAAGTACAAAGCCACTGACTCCTCAACTGTACAGCTGTTCCAAAGCCTGTGCTCCGATTGAATATTGCACCTCTCCAATAGAAACACTCTCCCCAATATCACTTGAAAAGGAAATGCTTTGTATCGATAGCTTCCTAAAAAACGGGACCAGACCTTCATCTTTAAAAGAACGGTCAGAGCTTTCCGGCCGTTCACGCAGCGGGATCTTGTGGTCCCATTGACGGCGCGCCCCCCCACCACAGGTTTCCTGGCGGTGTGGCATCAATTCAATGGGAAACCCCATTGACAACAGCAGGACCAGAAGATCCCACCGCCAACCAATGGCAGGCTGCCTTCACCACAAGAAACTACAAAGGGTCGTGAACATAGCCCAGTCCATCACTCAAACCAGTCTCCCATCCATTGACTCTGTCTACACTTCCCACTGCCTCAGAAAAGCAGCCAGCATAATCAAGGATCCCACACACCCCGGACATTCTCTCTTCCACCTTCTTCCATTGGGAAAAAGATACTAAAGTTTGAGGATACATACCGATGGATTCAAGAACAGCTTCTTCCTTGCTGCCATCAGACTTTTGAATGGACCTACCTCGCATTAAGCTGATCTTTCTCTGTACCCTAGCTATGACTGTAACACGACATTCTGCACTCTCTCATTTCCTTCTCTACGAATGGTATGCTTTGTATAGTGCGCAAGAAGCAATACTTGTCACTGTATACCAATACATGTGACAATAATAAATCAAATCAAAAATCACACGGCAGGTTGCGGAGAAAATCATGCTCCTTATCTTTAAAGAAAAATACTTGCATTTAGAGCAATCAAAATAAAAACAGCAGAGGAAGAATATTGTACATTTACTAACCTTTGGTTCAGCAGCCCGTTTTACAGGCTTTGCTGTGGGAGAGAATAAATATGTTTCTTTAGCATAAAATAGCAAGTGGTAATCTGTTCATCTTGTTGTTTAAAAAAAAAATCATCCAGATTTTGTGCACAGCTTTTTGATAAACCAGGGGAAATCTGAATGTTAAAACTCCCAGGCATAATACTCAATACTCTGGATACCGTTTGTAATGTGCAGAATCAGAGTTCTGTCAATTCAGCATTCCAGAAATGAAATATGTTCCTAGTTATTCCAATGGTCAAATCAATTAAGTAACTGAAAATACACAGCAGTCAAACTTTACCTTCAATCTTATCTTCCCCACTTTAAGGAGCTTTCCAGTATGCAAAGCAGGAATTACAAGAAACTGACCCAAGACATTTGTTGCTATTTCCCCACCTCTGTTCCTACGTTTCACTTCCAGTAGTGCACTAAGCATCAGTGCACTGCATCTAAGGAATTTGTTAATCGACGCAGCTAAATAAAATGATTATATGCAAACCTGCACATATGCTCCACTCTCCTTGGCAAACCTCATCACTAATTAACTAAGGATGCCCTTAACAGAACAGGAGAAATATTGCCCTCAAGGTTAGACGTGTTCTAAACCCAAAAACTGATCAAATTGTCCCAGCCTCAAACATTGCACAGTTCCCAGCATGCTCACAACAATGCAGACAGCTCCAAATGTAGTTCGATATTCTGCTTTTAAACACTATTATGAAACCGAAGTGACTTCACGGTATGTGTGTTATTATATTCCAGCAAGCCAACTGGTGAAGGATAGAACTGAAGCCAATCTTTACACACTTTTATAAACACAAATGACTTGCACATTACAAACATGCATCTCCTAACCCAAGAACCATACTTTCAATACAAACATTTCCACGTTGATGAAAAATTCCAAAACCAATCTCAGAAACAAACTGTTTTTCAAACACAAAGATTCTCCTAAGTTAAATTAAGTTTATTTATTAGTTCCAAGTAAGGCTTACATTAACACTGCAATGAAGTTTCTGTGAAATTCCCCTCGTCGCCACAGTCCAGTGCCTGTTTGGGTCAATGCACCTAACCAGCACATCTTTCAGAATGTGGGAGGAAACCGGAGCACCCGGAGGAAACTCACGCAAACACGGGGAGAACGTGCAGACTTCACACAGACAGTAGCCCAAGCCGGGAATCGAACCCAGGTCCCTAGCGCTGTCAGGCAGCAGTGCTAACCACTGTGCCGCCCCAGCCAGCAGTGCTCACCACTGTGCTACCGTGCCACCTCCTGGCTTAACACTGCGTGCTGCCTCTGATTGAAAACTTTCAGAGCAGCTCATACACAAAGGAGCTGGCCTTCAGGGCTTTCTCCACAGTCACCCCATTCAGTTAAACATCCCTCCATAAATTTTTTCCCCCCCTTTCGTCTAGGGTTCCATTTTCCTCAAAACACATCTTGGAACTCAACTTCTCCAAATATAAAAAGCTGTCATTTTTCTATTTGCCTCTACTTTTGGGTCAATGAAATTTAACATAACGTCCACTGTTTACTCACAAAAGCTTTGATAGATGCAAATGTTCCTTTTCCTTCTGAACTCCCTTTTGAAATTCAACAACTGAAAAACTAAGTTTACTACTTATCTCATACTGTAAATTTTCGGTTTAACTTATGTACATACAACTCAAATTCACCACAAGCCCTCATTACAAATGCATCAACCTAGCACCTATCTGTGGAATTCGCTACCCCAAAGTGCGGTGGATGCTGGGACGGTGAGTAAATTTGAAGAGTTAGACAGGTTTTTAATTGGTAATGGGTTGAAGGGTTATGGGGAGAAATCAGGAAAATGGGGATGAGGAGCATATCAGCCATGATCGAATGGCAGAATGGACTCGATGGGCCAAATGGCCTAATTCTGCTCCTATAGACTCCACAGGCAACCTGTCGCTCATAACAATCTCCCTGTTACACACGCGCGCCCGGACACAGATACACACAACCATTGGAGCAGCATTAATTTCTTACCTTTCTGTGCTTCCTCAAGCTGCTTTATGGTTTCATTGTTCTTTGGTGGCCCTGCAACTTTCTCCGATTCACTCTGTGCTTTCACATCGGTCTTGCTTTTGTCCTTGGCTGGTTGGCTTCCTGCAGTCCCAACATCAGTGACTTTTGGCTGACTGTTGCCAGACGTCAGAACTCTAACTCTGGGAATCAAGAAAGGTGTAAGTTGAATACAAAGGAATAACCAAGGGGCCATTGACTGAAGATTGCAATGGGAGATTCTTTTTTGATGTGTACTCACTGCAGTTTTCCAAAGTCAAAAAGGAAAAGTGTGACAGGTACATCACTTGGAGGCTTTTTCTTCAAAAAGCAAAAATCGATATCTTCTTCCTATTAAAAAGTAAAATCACCAGAGAATAAAGAACATGGGGGTTATTGAACACAGGTTGAATGAACTGCAATCCCTGGAAACACTCACGACATTCACCATAACGCTCGTTCTGGGAGCCCAGGTTCATGAAGCTTGAAACTCTTCACCTACACTTGCACTGAGCTTGACAAGAGATTCATGCAGAAGGCAAGCATACATCTGGAAAGGTCGTGTACCTCACTGGAATGCTAACTAGACACCAACTGGAAAAAGGAACTGATACAGAGCCACCACTTTAGACAGGATGAATTTCTTGATTCGGCTTCCACGTGTGGCAATGGAACAGCTCACAAGAGGTAACTGAAGGTGGTCCTTCTGAATCTGGCAGAAAGATGTATTTTTAGGGCTTGGGATCTTAATGCAAGAGGTAATTCGGAATTTTCTTTTCACAAATTTCATGGGGAAATAATGTATTTATCACAAACTGTATTAATCAAACGTGGTCTATTCAAAAGGTTGTGGCAAACAAAATCCAATCCCTTCCTCCAAAAAATAAACCATTCATCTCATGAGTAACTCTCCATGCTGATTGCATGAATCTCAGTTAAGGCCACAGATGGGCTGCTGCAAGTGGTTTCAGTATCTCTTGTTGCAGGGATGGGAATATCCATTTGGAATTCCTGCTGCTGCTAAGAATCCAGTACTCTGGTCGGGCATCCACCTGTGGGCATCAGAAGGGGACAGCTCAGTTGTGATGCCTCCAAAGTTCAGTGATCTGCTTACTGTCGCATACATCACCTCTTATTGAATGGCAAAGCAAGCATGAGGGGCCGAGTGGCCTACTCCTGCTCCTAATTGGTCTCCGAAGAATGGCCATTGGGTTACATCACAAGAAACTTGATGCCATTCTTGGAATTGTACGACAAAAAGGGGTGGGAGGGGGGTGGGGGAATTTAATTGCAAATCTGATGCTGAAAAAGCAAACTTACCAAATAGGATGAGAAGCCATCGTTCTTGGTTCTGTCCAAACTAAACCCCAGCTGAGATAAACATCAAGGAAAGGAATACATTAGTAGGTTATAGTTGAAGAAAGGAAAAATAAGAAGAAATATAAATGCGTTCATATGGTGACTGGCACATCTCAGGAGATCACAAAGTGCGTCACAGCCGGTGGATGACCTTTGAAGCACTGACGCTGTTGTTACGTAAACAAATGTAACAGCTCAGTCAACACACTGCCAGGTTCAACTGAAAACCATTAGATCAATGCCCACTCGATCTGTTTTGGCGTTTGCTGAGGGGTATATTTTGGCCAGGATACCCAAAGGACTCCTCAAATCCTTTCCCAACAGTACTATGAGATTTTTAAAACAAATTAATATTCACCTGAACATGCAGATGAAGCCTTAGTTAAATATCGCAAAGTTAGAATGATTTCTAATTTTAATAAAATCATTTGAACCATCTGGAATTTGTCAATATCGCACGCATTTTGCACATAGATTTTTGGATACAAATGCAAGCCTTTCCTTTAATTCCATGTATGAAAAATTCTACGAGAAAGCAAGAACCATAAATGCAGCATTGTGGGTGTTCCCACATCACATGAACTGTGGTTCACCACCACCTTCTCGAGGCCAATTAGTGATGGACAATAAATGCTGGCTGATGCCCACGTGAAGGAATAAAATAAATGCGGATAGTTTCCACAGTGTACAAGCACAGGCCAGCCAGCAGATAATTGGTAAAAATAACTGAGCTAAAGAGTTAACAAAAGCAGCTAACATTCTCTATCCTTGTCACGACTCTTGATGGAAAGTTCAGCCACATGGAAATTGGACAGCTTACCAATTTTCACCATAAAAGGTTATACAAGATCCATGCCAAATAATCAGCTTCTGAAGCAGATGCTTTTTTCAAATTTAATGCCGGAGGGAATGTTTTGAGGAAGAGTTCAGCAAAGATTGACGAGGACGCAACCAGGACTTGATGGTTTGAGTTATAAGGAGAGGGTGGATAGACTAAGACTTTTTCTCTGGAGCTTAGGAGGCTGAGGGGTGATCTTACAGATCTTATAAAATAATGAGGGGCATAGATCAGCGAGAAAGTCAACATTTTTTCCCCCAAAGGTAAGGGAGTCTAAAGCTAGAGGTTTAAGGTGAGAGAGGAGAGATACAAAAGGGTCTAGAGGGGCAACTTTTTCACACAGAACCCGAGGCTCGAGGATTGGCCTGCTGTGTAACCCGGGGCTCCAGGATTGGCCTGCTGTGCAACCAGGGGCTCCAGGATTGGCCTGCTGTGCAACCAGAGGCTCCAGGATTGGCCTGCTGTGCAACCAGAGGCTCCAGGATTGGCCTGCTGTGCAACCAGAGGCTCCAGGATTGGCCTGCTGTGCAACCAGAGGCTCCAGGATTGGCCTGCTGTGCAACCAGAGGCTCCAGGATTGGCCTGCTGTGCAACCAGAGGCTCCAAGATTGGCCTGCTGTGCAACCAGAGGCTCCAGGATTGGCCTGCTGTGCAACCAGAGGCTCCAGGATTGGCCTGCTGTGCAACCAGAGGCTCCAGGATTGGCCTGCTGTGCAACCAGAGGCTCCAGGATTGGCCTGCTGTGCAACCAGAGGCTCCAGGATTGGCCTGCTGTGCAACCAGAGGCTCCAGGATTGGCCTGCTGTGCAAACCGTGGCTCCAGGATTGGCCTGTTGTGCAACCAGAGGCTCCAGGATTGGCCTGCTGTGCAACCAGAGGCTCCAGGATTGGCCTGCTGTGTAACCTGAGGACACACAAATCATGAAGCCTGGCGGAAGTCATCCTCGGTTTGGACAACTGACAACACCAATGAGGAATGGCCATCAAGAATGTAGCAGCACTCGAATAGCAACAATTTCTCCCCTATGTATAGTGCTAAACAATATATTAAATCTCACCTAAATGCACAATTTGTCCAAGTCATTTGATAATTTTGAGCTGCCTCCTTCAAATCCACTCGCAGCTTTTCCTCGTTTGTCATCCACAAATTTAACCACTTCCCACAGATATTCTGTGTTCAAGTAATTGATGCACAGTAGGAGTGGATTGCTACCAATTCCTATGAAACCGTACATAGCACTTCACTGCCACCCTGACATAACTTTACTTCATAAGTCTTAGCCCCTGTTGTTTTCTACCCATTTCCAAGATTTTCCCTAGATCCTCAAAGCTTTTGAATTTAACTAATAGCCTTTCGGTTGGAACACTGTGGATTAACTTTGGGTAACCACGATACAGGTTTATTCAAAGCTCAATTAGGTTGTCACTAGGTCAAAATGTCTAGCAGGTATGTCAGGATATTTCCCTTCTGAATGCATGCTAACGCCTCTATTATTGTTGGGCAGAAATTCAAGTCAAGACGAACTATTCCATTAGTATCACTTTAAATCCATGTAAAATGATGAATGTTTCATTGCCAATATCTGTTTTGCCACTCTTTGGAAAATGGCGCCATCTACCTGCAGCTTTCCAACTGCCCCCACGGCAAAGCTTCACAAATATCCTCTCTCAGCACTGAAACATATCATCTACCCCAGCATTAATTAATCTTAAATTGGTCAATCCTGCATAGGACTTCCTTTTTTTTTATATCCATCGATCAAAAATTATGCTTTGATCATTGTTTTTATTTGTTCCTGGGACGTGGGAATTGCTGGCAAAGTCACCATTCATCGTTCATCCTCAATTATCCTTGAAAAGGCCTCCTTCTTGAACCATTGCAGTCCATGTGGTGTAGGTACACCCACAGTGCTGACTGTGAGGGGCAAGCTCCTCATGTCTCCTCTCGCGAATGCTTGGAGGGAAAGAAGTTCTTATTGCAATGCTTTTGGTTCTGAAGCTATACTTCCTTTCTAAGTCTCTTTACAATCCTCTGACCACCTTACTAATTGTAGAGTCAGAGGATCATAGAATAATACAGCACAAAAGTAGATCATTCAGCTCATCGTGGCTGCACCAACTCTGATTGAGTCGTCCAATTAGAATCATACAATCCCTACAGTGGAGGCCGCCATTCGGCCCATCGAGCCTGCACCTCTCACCCAGGCCCTTTCATATAACCCCACATATTTACCCCACTAATCCCCCTGACACTAAGGGACAATTCAGCATGGCCAATCAGCCCAACCTGTACATCTTTGGAATTAATTCCAATTGCCTGCACTTTCCACATAGCGCTGTAATAATTTCCCCTCCAGGTACTTGTACAATACTGGTTTGAAAGTTACTACTGAATTTGCTTCCACCTCTCTTTCTAGTATTGCCTTCTAGATCACAACTTGCTGCATCTGATTTTTTGCCTGATACCTTAAATTGGAGTGCTCCAGTTACCAACCCTTCCACTACTGGAAAGAGTTTTTACTTAATTGATTTTGAACAACGCTATAAAGTTTGAACACCCTACGTCCCTGAACTATTTTAGAAAATCTAGACTGTGGTGTCGTTTGTGGTGCATATATTGAGAACATAAACTTTTCAGCTGAGAAAAAGAAAAAAAGTTTACTCATGCACTAATTTAAATAAAAAGTAACACAAATTCATATGCAAACTCTGTGGTCTCATAGTGCCCCCTGGTGACATTCTATGGTCTCACATTATGCTCATGCTACGGTCTCACAATGCACCCTGGTGACTCTATGCTAATTCTACAGTCTCAGATAGATTCAACAGGGGCCGCTCTGAGACAATAGAATTAACTGTCACCAGGGGCATCGATGGTGCTACGGTCTCATAGCGTCCCCTGGTGTCACCATATTAGTTCCATGATCTCACAATGCCCCTTGATGACACAGTGAATTTAGCAGTCACTTTATGCTTGCTGGTAACACTGTTAGTTTATAGCCTCAATGTGCCGAATGACTTTATGTCGGTTCTTCCTGCATTGCTGCTGCTAAAATCTTGTTAATATAGCAACAATGGCGATGCCGGCAATTCTCACACCTTCTCAGTTTCAACAGTGGGACCCGAGTATGTAATGATTACCCTCAACACACTGCGCTGATAATGGAACCATCCCATCTCCATGTAACTTAGCACAGGATTTAGTATAAGGAAAGTACACACCCTGGTGCATTACACAAAATAAACCAAGCATCACTGCAATGGAAATAACCAACATCAGGGCAGTGATTTCCTTTTCAGAAACCTCTATATGACTATAAGGGAGTGAAAAATGTTGAACTTACTGCAGAATTGTCGACGGTTTTGAAGTCAAATCCCTTTGAAGTCAAACTGGACATTTCCACAGTCATATTTCCATTCTTGAAGAAACCAAATGTGTTTAAATGGATCTTTTGCCTAATATCATCCTGTAAAAAGAAACAGCCGCATTATATTCAACAGCAATATTTCCCCAAATTGGAAGACAAAATTCAAGACTGTTATAGGGCAGGTTCTGGTGCAATGAGCCTGTGTCCACTCTTTGAAAGAAGTGGCCACTTAGTTCCATTCCTCAAGCTTTTTTCCCCCTTACTGTTGCACATGTTAATTCCTTTGAAAAGAAACACGCCGTTGAAGCTTTTTGTCTCGCTCTCATCAGGATAGATACATAAGGGATCAACAATTTATACTGCATGTGAAGAGAAGGCTGATTGGTTGGCGTTGCCATGGAGAGTGCACCAGGGAACAGTTACCTGCCCAGCTTTTGTTTGAATTCAAATCAGGCAGGTCAAAGCATTGCAGTGGGAAATGCATCAGGAACTGACTGCCCCAAAGCTTGTGTTTATTGATAAAGGCACGATACGTGAATATGCTCCTTATTTCTGCAAAGGGCCCTGAGTGTGAAGACATGTCGCTTCTAGCACAGGCAAACACACCACATTATGAGCCCAGCTGATAATCTTAAAATGGTTTTCAGTGTAATGCAGAGCAAAATCAGGATTGTTTAGCAAGTACTGTCCAATTGCAGTATCCTGCAAAGACAGGCTGATTGGACAGTTAGCACTTTGCCTGTTGCAAACAGCCCGAAGGCATATGCTGTTTTGATACAAGACCTCAGACATTGAGGCATACGTCCTACATACCTCAGATCACGCCTTCTTTGAAACGCATATCCCACATTATATGAACGTGGTATGATGTGTGTGACCGACGGAACGGCTTTTTGGTTTGACATCAGTATCTTGTTAGTGGTGAATATCAATCGTGTTGCTACAACATACTAGCAGCGTGAAACAGCTGACTTCACCTGTCGCTCAAATTTTTAAGACAACTCACTCTTCCAGGGTCACCTGAGGTAGACTGGGCACTTTTCAGGACTGAAAGCGGCAGCCTTAGGCCCATTCATGGGTTTGCGCGATATACAGCGAGCAATGATCTGACCACGGTGGCCATTAACTTGCAGGATAGCTGTGATGTGCCCTATTTCAGCATCAAGCTTGCACAGTGAGGAAATGGCTCGGGCCCTGTTAATGAGCTTCCCAACAAGGCTAACCTAATAATGACCAGAACAGTCGGAATCCCAACACATATATTAGAAACAAAGAAACCAGAGGCAGGAGTAGGCAATTCTGCCCTCTATTGACCAGTTAAGGTAGGTTTCCAGTAGCCAGCAGTAGAGAACCCATTGGTTATTACTCAACCTCATGATGAGGAAAGGGAGCTCATTTGACTGCTCCATTTCAAAAGTGAATTTAAGCGCTGGATGGAGCCCATTGAGATGAGTAAAAAAGTTCTTACATGCAGCTTCTGATTCAGATATATAGGTTAGGTGTCATTCCATTGAAGATGCGTTTCTTGTGGAAAGTGTTTTCAAGGACCGGAAGTAGAAAGGATTCCAAAGCAACGGTATCTATGTGGGCACGTATGATGTCGTTAGAAGTGAACTCAACTGCGCAAGTTGAATGAATATAGATGCAGACGATGATGGTGCATCTGGATCGCGGAGATATAATGACACTGCAAATACCTATGGCTTCCTTGAACGAGTGGTACATTGGTGAACAGGCTTGCAATGTCTAACAAACAGATGAACCCAGCACCGCCAACGGGCAAGTCCAACAGGGTTTTTGCAAAGGTGACAGAATCCTTTACTGGGTATGTGGAAAACATGCTCAGAACTGGTTGGAGCAGCTTAATTTACTTTATCTTCTAAAACCTATTCGGGACTTCCATTTTCTTGTAGGGCACACCACATCCTAACACCCCCATGTAATAAAAATCTCAGTCACTTCATTCCTTTAAATAATGTTCTTAAAATGTTTCTCCATTACCCAGCTGCCAACCAATGGAAGATTTTTTTTCATTTTATGACAATTCCTCATAATGTTTAATACCTATCAGACCTTTAAGTTTACTTTCTTTTCAACAAAGGAGTCTTACTCACTTGTCTCTCCTTTCGTATCTAAACTTGGACACAATCTTCCTGTAGGTTTAGCTTCCCTCTTGCTATTGATACCACATCAACAAAACTTAGAATCTCAGGGGTGACGCGGTGGCACAGTGGTTAATGCTGCTGCCTCACAGCTCCAGGGATCTGGGTTCAACCCAGCTTCGGTCACTGTGAAGTTTGCACATTCTCCCCGTATCTGCGTGGGTTTCCTCCGGGTGCTCTAGTTTCCTCCCACAGTCCAAAGATGTGCGGGTTAGGTGCATTGGCCATGCTAAATTGATTCTTAGTGTCCCGGGGTGCGTAGGTTAGAGGGATTAGCTGGGTAAATATGTGGGGTTACGGGGATAGGATCTGGGTGGGACTGTTGTCGGTGCAAACTCAATGGGCCGATTGGCCTCCTCCTGCACTGTAGGATTTCTATGAAATTTTGTTTTAAATCCAGCTTTACCAACATGTCTTATCACTTTTAAAGATCTGCACATCTGAATCCTTAAGTCTCTTGGTACCTCTTATTTTACAATTTCTCCATTTGGTATATATGTTCTTGTCTTATTCTTCCTTATATTCACTCAATTCTCCAGAATAAATTTCATTGAAGTGCTCAATGTGCTATTGTGTTTGCATTCTGTTGTTAATCACAGTGAACAATGCTCCTCATTTTTGTGTTGTATATAAATATATCTCCTCCTTCCTCATCCGCTTCAGCTAGTTGCACATTAGTGTCCTTCCTCCGCCACTCCTGAAGACTCGAGGGCAACTTACTCAGTCCACCCCTCATTCCAAGCAGCACATTTAGCAACAAGAGAGGAGAGAGGAGAGGGGATGCCACTGCAAATGCACATTGCGCCCATTTTTACTTTGTAGTCAAGTGGTTTTCTTCCAATGTTGGAGAGCTGAAAATTCAGCAACAATTGGAATATTACAGATTGCTGTGTGTGTGATTGGATTGTGTGGCATTATGCACATCCACATGTACTGATTCCTGTCTTGTACTATTTGCTGACCATAAGAAATTAGATACAGCTCTTGGGGCTAAAGGGATCAAGAGATATGGGGGGGAAATCAAGATATTAAATTTGATGATCAGCCACGATCAAAATGAATGATGGGACAGGCTCAAAGGGCCGAATGGCCGACTCCTGCTTCTATTTTCTATAATCTAGTTTACAGCAGATGCACTACAATTGGAAATCATGGCCCTGGGAAAGAAAGTGAAAGAAAAATCCCACCCTTGAAAGAATAGTGAGGGTTGTGATGTTTGAATTGATAACCGAGACGCACTCTCTGACCTCACGTGTTAAGAGTGGTCACTATACGGTGTGTGTTCTTCCCAGCTTACACACAAGCTGAAAGTGTAATAATCTTACATTAAAAGACCCCTTTGGGGTCGGGTATTTTCAGACATACAGAATCCTGGAAGAATCAGGGAAGCTCTGCAGCTGGCAATATTCCCTGTCACTCCCTGACTGTTACTCTACACAATTTCCAAAGAACGTGTGTTAAGTATTTTCTCAGTGTAAATGAAGGCAAGTAAAACTTTTAATTTGGAGGTAATTAAGTTAACTTCTGAACTGAAGGAACACTTTCAGCATTGTGTACAGTTACATTGCAGAAAGACTTGGCCCCAAATTATTCACTTGTCAATTGTTTCCCTCTAACTGGTTAACACCCAGTTATACCCATTAAGCTACTATTGTTCAAACACTTCATGAACCTATGATTATGAACCTATAATTATAATTCAATGTTTGTCAATTTAACACTACTCCTCCAGGGGAAAAACGGATAAACAAGGTAACCATAGATGAAATAGTCTTGTAGAAACCATAATACAGGATATAATTAATATTTAGAAAGATAAAAGTTAATTAAAGTCAGCAAGCAAGGAATTCTTCCAAATTTTGTATTAACAATGTGATAAAATTATGGATGTTATGTACAGTATCAAGATTCTGAAAAGACACCTGATCAGGAGCAACAGAAGAGACTTGTTGCTAAAATTAAGGCACTCGCTGGTCAAAGGATTGTAGCAGCATAGATAAGGAGTTGTCTAAAGAACCAAAAGCTAATTGTGTACATTGGTTCCTGTAACATTTCTAAAAGGATTTAAATAGCAGCGAATTTGGGATGCTGGCTCAAAAATTCTGGGAATATAACTATGAAATTTCACTTCTTAAGGATCAACAAGGTCATCTATATGCAGATCCACAAGAGATGGGTGAGATCCTAAATAAATATTTCTCATCAGTATTCACTGTTGAGAAAAGCATGGATGTTAGGGAACTTGGGAAAATAAATAGCGATGTCTTGAGGAGTGTACATTTAACAGAGGAGGTGGTGCTGGAAGTCTCAAAGCGCATCAAGATAGGTAAATCCCCGGGACCTGATGAAGCGTATCCCAGGACATTGTGAGGGGCTAGGGAGGAAATTACGGGTCCCCGAGCAGAGGTATTTGAATCATCGATAGTCACGGGTGAGGTGCCTGAAGATTGGAGGGTGGCAAATGCTGTGCCTTTGTTTAAAAAGGGCTGCAGGGAAAAGCCTGGAACTACAGGCCAGTGAGCCTCACATCTGTAGTGGGTAAGTTGTTAGAAAGTAATTTGAGAGACAGGATCTACAGGCAGTTAGAGACACAAGGACTGATTACAAACAGTCAGCATGGCTTTGTGAGTGGAAAATCATGTCTCAAGTTTGATTAAGTTTTTTTGAGGGGGTAACCAAGAAGGTAGATGAGGGCAGTGCAGTTGATGCTGTCTACATGGACTTTAGCAAGGCCTTTGACAAGGTACCACAAGGTAGGTTCTTGCATAAGATTAAATCTCACAGGATCCAAGGTGAGGTAGCCAAATGGATTCAAAATTGGCTTCTTGACAGAAGACAGAGGGTGGTTGTAGAGGGTTGTTTTTCAAACTGGAGACCTGTGACCAGCGGTGTGCCTCAGGGATTTGTGCTGGGTCCACTGTTATTTATCATTTAAATTAATGATTTGGATGAGAATATAGGAGGCATGGTAAATTTGCAGATGACACAAAGATTGGTGGCATAGTGAACAGTGAAGGTTATCTAGGACTGCAATGGGATCTTGATCAATTGGGCCAGTGGGCTGATGAATGGCAGATGGAGTTTAATTTAGATAAATGCGAGATGATGCATTTTGGTGGATTGAACCAGGGCAGGACATACTCAGTTAATAGAGTCATTGGCAGGGCGTTGGGGAGAGTTATAGAACAGAGAGATCTAGGAGTACAGGTTCATAGCTCCTTGAAAGTGGAGTCACAGGTGGACATAGTGGTGAAGGCGGCATTCGGCATGCTTGGTTTCATTGGTCAGAACATTGAATACAGGAGTTGGGACATCTTGCTGAAGTTGTACAAAGACATTGGTAAGGCCACACTTGGAATACTGTTTACGGTTCTGGTCACCCTATTAAATAAAGGATATTATTAAACTAGAAAGAGAGCAGAAAAAATTTACTAGGATGCTACCGGGACTTGATGATTTGAGTTATAAGGAGAGGCTGGATAGACTGCGACCTTTTTCTCTGGAGTGTTGGAGGCTTAGGGGTGATCTTATAGAAGTCTATAAAATAATGAGGGGCATAGATCAGCGAGATAGTTAATATCTTTTCCCAAAGGTAGGGGAGTCTAAAACTAGAGGGCATAGGTTTAAGGTGAGAGGGAAGAGATACAAAAGGATCCAGAGGGGCATTTTTTTCACACAGAGGGTGGTGAGTGTCTGGAACAAGCTGCCAGAAGCAGTAGAACAATTTTGTCTTTTAAAAAACATTTGGACAGTTACATGGGTAAGATGGGTATAGAGTGATATGGGCCAAACGCAGGCAATTGGGACTAGCTTAGGGGTTAAAAATGGGGCAGCATGGACAAATTGGGCCGAAGGGCCTGTTTCAATGCTGTAAACCTCGATGACTCTATGACAGTGACACAAAAATAGGGAAAAATCTGTCGTAGCTTTAAAAGGGAATTTTTAAAAAATTTAAATGGTTTGGGAAATGAGATTAAATGACCAACTATTTCAGACATCCTCATCGACCTATGGGCTGATCGATCTCATTCTTCAAAGTAAAATACCATGATCAATTACATTAAGCTACTGATTTATTTACTGTGCTGCAATGATTCAGAGGGCTATGAAATAATTGAATGGCTGGATTGATAAACAATAGCAGTTTAACAGACTGGCAAAAAGAGTGTAAACTTTCTGCAACATTAAGTTTAGACTAGATTGTTTTTTAAATTCACTTAATGGGATGCAGGCATCACTGGCCAGACAGGCATTTATTGCCTGTCCCTAGTTGCCCTTCAGAAGGTGATGGTGAGCTACCTTCTTGAACTGCTGCAGTGCCTGAGATGTAGGGAGGGTGTTCCAGGAGTTTGACGCAGTGACAGTGAAGGAACGGTGATATATTTCCAAGTCAGGATGGTGAGTGACTTGGGGCGGAACCTCCAGATGGTGGTGTTCCAGGTATCTGCTGCTCTTGTCCTTCGAGATGACCGTGGGTTTGGAAGGTCTGCCAAAGGAACCTTGGGGAATTCCTTGTAGATGGTACACACAATTGCCACTGTTCATCAGTGGTGGAGGCATTGAATATTTGTGGAAAGGGTAAAAATCAAGCGAGCTACTTTGTCCTGGATGGTGTCAAGCTTCTTGAGTGCTGTTGGAGTTGCACTCATCCAGGCAATTGGAGAGTATTCCACTCCACTCCTGACTTGTGGTCGGGTACTGGATCAGAACCCCAAGTTACACTAGGATGCCAGACTCAATCCCAACAATTTCTCCATTTTGGCACAAATGGGACACCCCTCCAGGAATGATTCCACTGACATTATTCATATTTTATAGTAAAATAAACTTTTTTTAATAAATTCAAATATAACTAACAAATGAAGCAGCTTAAACATAAACAGGTGAACAATATTTAAAAATGAAAGGAAGCAACTTTTTCGAGCTTATCACTGTTCCAGTTCCAAATAAGCAACAATCCTCTTACAGACTTAAATGCCACTTTAAATAATCAGCAACCATAAATATATTTGCTATAATAAGCATAGTCAGTCTTGAAGCTTTCAGAGAGAAAATGAGTTTCAGAGCAGCTTGCAGAAGCCTCCGTCATCAAACAATTCCGAGCTAAAACTGCAAAGGTTTCTTGCTTTCTTGCAGTCTCAGCTCTGCACAGAAACATGACCCTGTCAATCACTAATCAGAAAATCCAGGGAAACGCATGCAAACAAAAGTCCATTAACTCTACCTAACGCAACCACATGCAAGGCCAAAATTAGTAATTATCCTGCTCTCCCAGCTTGGCAAGGGGCACAGCAAGTTCTGGAGCACAAGCTTTCAGTACAACTGGGATCTACCCGGCAATGTGGAAAATTGCCCAAGTACGTCCTGTACACAAGAAAGAGAACAAATCCAACCCGGCCAACTACCGCCCCATCTGTCTACTCTTGGTCATCAGTAAAGTGATGGAAGGGGTCATTAACACTGCTATCAAGTGGCACTTAGTCAGCAATAACCCGCTCATGGACACTCAGTTTGGGTTACACAGAGCTGAGATAGCTCAGTCGGTAGACTTTAAATTCAAGGGTCCAGGGTTCAAGCCCCCTGTCTGGGTGCTGCTTCTGGCTCGAGGTGTTCATTCCGCCCAGAATGTCTAAATGAAGTATGCAATATTTGCTGAACATTTCAAAAGACTGGGTCACTCAGCTCTGACCTCATTACAGTCTTGATTCAAACATGGACAAAAGAGCCGAATGCCAGAAGGGAGGTAAGAGTGGCTGCCCTTGATATCAAGGAGCTCATGCAAAACTGGAGTCAATGGGAATCAGGGGTCAACGCTCTGCTGGTTGGAGTCATAGCTGGCACAAAGGAAAATTGTGGTGATTGGAGGTCAATCATCTCTTCTGAAGTCAGGCAGCACAGTGGTTCGCACTGCTGTCTCACAGCACCAGGGACCTGGGTCCAATTACCGGCTTGGGTCACTGTGTGTGGAGTTTGCACACTTTCCCCATGTCTGCGTGGGTTTCCTCCAGGTGCCCCGGTTTCCTCCCACAGTCCGAAAGACGTGCTGATTAGGTGGACTGGCCATGCTAAATTGCCCCTTAGTCTCGGGGGACCAGTTAGGGTAAAAGCATGGGGTAGAGCCTCGGTGGGATTGTGGTCGGTGCAGACTCAATGGGCCAAATGGCCTCTTTCTGCACTGTAGGATTCTATGATGACTGCACAGTGGGACGTCTGGAGGAGGCCGAGATGGATCGTCCACTCGGCACTTCTGGCTGCCTTATCTTTTGCGCTGATATGCCGGGCTCCTCCATCATTGAAGGTGGGGATATTCATGGAGCCTCCTCCTCCAGTGAATTGGTTAATTGTCCATCACTATTCACGGCTGGATGCGGCAGGACTGCAGAGCTTAAATCTGATCCGTTGGTTGTGGGATCACTTAGTTCTGTGTATTACTTGCTGCTATGCCGTTTGACACAAGTAGCCTTGTTTTGTAGCTTCACCAGGTTGGCACCTCATTTTTTTTTAGATATGCCTGGTATTGCTCCTGGCATGCCCTCCTGCACTCTACATTGAACCACGGTTGATCCTCTGGCTTGGTGGTAATGGTAGCCCCACCATGAGTTTGCAGACTCTGGATCCCAAAGGGGGATTGGACTGGTTTTTGACTTAAGCAGAGGTCGCAATAGATAGGTGGTGAGTGTCTTTTTAGGTGCATGTGACCTTCTAGACTCCATTTGATTGCTTCAGGGGATGGGAAAAGAATTCCCTAGAGTAGTTTATACTTTATCGGCCCTATCAGTTTTTCGTCTTTGAGGAATTTAACTGGTGCAGGAATGGATCGGAGGAGTGAAGAACTATTTAATCGTGGTGGTCTGGCCATCACGGTGCGAGGCAATTTTGTTTAACCATCTGCCTGTCAATTTTATACGCTCATTTTTGCAATAAAAACATCTATTGATGTGGTAAAACTCAAAACATCTTCCATTTTGTAGTGAACTTCAAACAGAAGGGAATTGTAGTCTGTCGTAGGCCTAGGCTATTTTATGTCTTTTTCTAAAATTATTTGAATAAAATTCCGTTGTGGTCAGTTTGATTATCAGGCGTAACCCAACTTCAGAAGATTTTCTTCCAGAAATGTTGTGTGCAAAATTGGATGATACATAATGACATTCCTGAATGATCTCACATCATTCATTTACACACAAATTAAAGGACTAAAATCAGACCATAACTATAGTTTGTCTCTTAAAATATATAGAGAGTAAACCCAATGAATCGAGACAACAACGGGCCCCTAGCAAGAGGCAGCAAAAACAGACAATGGGGCTGCAGTTGACAAAGTAAATATAGCACAAGTCAACATTAGAAACTCAAAATTCTACAAACATGAGATTTATATGCCAATCTCACCCATTCTCATGATCTAACCAGTTCCCAATCTCAGTGGTTCAAATTTACAATTTCATTGTTGTGTTTCAACCCCTCCATTGCATCACCCAAAATGACAAAAGAGCCGAATGCTCTAACCTCTTCTATCCCCATGAATCTGGATTTTGTTCAACCCAATGAGAGTTTATTGTGCCCAGCCCCCTCCATTATTACTCCACTGGCAGTCTTGCTTTCAGCTGCCTTCCTATTTTTAAATTTTGTCTTTAAACACCCTCCAACTCACCACATCTCTCTCCACCATTAACACACTCCTTAAACTCCACCTCTTTGACTTACTTTTAGTCACCTCTCATCATTTTTTTTCTCAAATCTCTGCTCAGGACCAGGGGACTTCTGTTAAAGGTGTAATACTGGCATATATTTTTTCTGTGTTACTCTTAGTTCATAATTTTATTTTACTCCCCCACTGATAGTTAGAAACCTTTAACCACCCAGTTCCTCGCACCAGCAATTTGCAATCGAGAGTATTTTCTGCAGTCAAGTACCAAGTTCCTCCCACAATCCAAAAGGCGTGCTGGTTAGGTGCATTGCCCCTGCTAAATTCACCCTCAGTGTACCCGAACAGACGCCGGAGTGTGGTGAGTAGGGGATTTTCACAGTAACTTCACTGCAGCGTTAATGTAAGCCTACTTGTGACTAATAAATAAACTTGAAACAAATTTAGTCAGACAGTATCTATGCCTGCACAGATGACAAGTTCTACGCTATGAAATTGATATTATAACAAAAAATCATTTACCATTAATTTCAAGGAAAATAATTGAGCTCTGCATCAGTGTAAAAATAGCATATAACCATCACTACATTTCACTGAAATCCTACAAACAACACGACAAGTGAAGTGCTTTTGGTTATTTTGTGAATCAGGTGCTGACAATACAATATTTAGAGTCAGTATAAAGTTCAAAAGCATTACTTATTCCTGATAGTATCACTCATAAATGACACAGTGATGCACCTTATTTCTTTCCACCAAAATATTTTTTCATGAATCAAGTGCATATTTATCAGAATACACATTAGCAGTTTTGTTTTTTAAAATAATTCAGCATTTTGCATATAAACATCGGTTTTGACACTGAACTGAAAAAAACACAATTGCATGTGTACAGGGGCCTGAGAAAGAAACTTGACAATTCATCATGCCGGGGGTGTTGGGGGGGGGGGGGGGGGGTGGAGGGGTTCATAGAATCCATTTTTGAGTAATGCTGATTTTGAAGGCATGAGATTTCATTCACCCAGTCAGAGTTGTCAACATTTAACCCATTCAAACATAGGTTGTATATACTCTTTCCTGTTGGGGTGTCAGGACAGGATCAGCTTGGCCAACTCGAGTCTTACAGATGGGTTACACTTACCCAGGACATTCTCTCTTCCACCTTCTCCCAACGGGAAAAAGATACAAATGTCTGAGGTCACGTACCAACCCACTCAAGAACAGCTTCTTCCCTGCTGCAACCAGACTTTTGAATGGGTTTTACTTCATGATCTTTCTCTACACTCTAGTGTAACTAAACAGAAGCGCAAATGGTGGAGAAACGTAAAGAAAATGTGACAATTATCAAAACAGATGCAATTATTAAACGGAATATTTAAGTGGGAGGTGGTAGGTTTCCCACGGGAGGCTTTTTGTAAGAAGGGGACGTGGCTCTGACCAGCTGTTAGACCCTGGTGACAAAACCTAATAAAAAGTCTCACAACATCAGGTTAAAGTCCAAAGACAAAACCTAAAGCAGCAAAACGCCGGCTCCCCAACCAGGCTGAATTGTCCAGATAACAAGCTGAATCCCTCATTAAAAATCGGTACAAAAAATAAATAAAGGCAATGGCCAGTTCTCCGAGCCTCGGCCTTTACCTTCAGGATCAGGCGATGGATTCGGCCCCGCACCGACGTCGACAACAAAATGCAGAGCAGAGACAGCCAACTCCACACAGCAGCCAGCTTCACCGCCGCCATGTTGGCAGCAACGTCACCATCTGAGTAAGCTTCCGGTGTCAGAGGTCACCGGAAGCCGGGGCGAAGTCAACGTAACACAACGTCCTGACGATGGTGACCCAAGCAGCCAGAGGTCACTGAGCTGGAGCCCACACTGCACTGTGATCCACTCACTGTGATCCATTCACACTGTGTGATCCACTCGCGATCCACTCACACACTCTGATCCACTCACTGCGATCCACTCTCAGACACGCACTGTGATCCACTCACACACACATACAATGTGATCCACTCACACACACACTGAGATCCACTCACGCACACAGTGATCCACTGACTGATCCACTCACGCACACACTGTGATCCACTGACTGATCCACTCACACACACACTGTGACCCACTTACTGTGATCCACTCACACACTGATCCACTTACTGTGATCCACTCACACACGCACACTGTGATCCACTCACACACGCACTGTGACCCACTCACACACACGCACTGTGACCCACTCACACACACTGTGATCCACTCACACACACACTGTGACCCACTTACCGTGATCCACTCACACACTGTGACACACACACTGTGATCCACTTACTGTAATCCACTCACACACACTGTGACCCACTTACTGTGATCCACTCACACACACACACTGTGACCCACTTTGTGATCCACTCACACACTGTGATCCACTTACTGTGATCCATTCACACAATACTGCAATGTGATCCACTTACACACATTGTGATCCACTCACACAATACTACTCTGTGATTCACTCACACACACTGTGATCCACTTACTGTGATCCATTCACACAATACTGCACTGTGATCCACTCATGCACTGTGATCCACTCACACACTGTGATCCACTTACTGTGATCCATTCACACAATACTGCAATGTGACCCACTTACACACATTGTGATCCACTCACACAATACTGCACTGTGATCCACTCACACACACTGTGATCCACTTACTGTGATCCATTCACACAATACTGCAATGTGATCCACTCACACACACACTGTGATGCAGTTACACAGACTGTGATCCACTCACACAATACTGCACTGTGATCCACTCTCACAATCCACTCACTGGTGCCAATATTACAGTGATTTTAAAATTTTGAACAAGTTTTTCTTAATTTACATAAAGGCTGACAAAGCTGGGTTGTTCTTGGAGCAAAGAATGTGATGGGGAGATTTGATAGAGGTCTGCAAAGTTATAAATAGTTTGAGTAAAAGAGAAATTGGGTGGAATTATTTTCTGGTCCCTTTGAAATCAACGAATGTTTGAATGGCTGGCTGTATCTGCTGTGGGGGAACCAGTCACAGCAGGGCCAGAAGATCCCAGCCACTGTCTCTGAAAGAAGTGTCTCAAGCAAGAGGACACAGATTTAAGATGATTGGCAAATGAACCGGGGGAAGATGAGGAGACATTTTTTCCGCAATGTGTTGTGGTGATCCAGAATGCAGAAGGGTCAGTGGAATCAAATTCAACAATAGCTGATGAAGGAAACTGGATAAATAATTGAATAGAAAAAAAAATGCAGGACTTGCAGAAAAGTGCAGGTGTATGGGACCAGTTGGGTCGCTCTGCCAAAGAGCTGGCACAGGCACAACAGCCCTTCAGTTCAGGGATTCGATTTGGGGCCAGACTGATGTCAATAACAAATTCCAAAGCAGAAAATTGCAAATGAGATGCTCCAGGATTAGAGAAAGAAAAGGAATCCATAGAACATAATCCCTACAGGGCAGGAGGCCATTCAGTCCATCAAGTCTGCACAGACTCTTGCTCAGGTCCTATCCCCATAACCCCACATATTTACCCCACTAAACTCTGAACCTGTATATCTTGGGATACTAAGGGGCAATTTAGCATGGCCAATCAACCTAACCTGTAGATCTTTGGCCTGTGGGAGGAAACTGGAGCACCGAAGAAAACTCACTGTAGACAAAGAAAGAATGACTACAGCAATGATTTAACAATAATGGCATTAGTGGCCTTAAAATGGCTATTCTGACTGAGAGTTAAGCATGCTGGGATTTTTGGTCAACTTATAATTAAAACCAGACGCAGGTCATAAAGTTATTCTGGTCTGGAGCTTCCTGTGTTGACTAAATAATAAGGGAAGTTGTTTACATTTGAACCAACATAGTGGCCTCAAATTTCATTGCCATTTTGTGTGGGGCATGCAATCTGAACTAAGTGTAATGGCGTCGTTCACAAGTAATTTAATTGGATGTTCGAGCCATGTGATCAGTTTCTGGTTACACAGTTGGCTGGATGACAGAAAATCTTCTGGAAGCAAATGGAGGATTTGTAGATAAAAGACATTGCAGTCCTTTGTTTGCCAACAACTCTATAGAAATTAACCATTATAAGACATGTGCCCTGAAGGAATCTTCAAAGAGAAGATAGATTCTACATCGGGGATATTTCTTGGCTAAGGTTTTTCTTAAAATCTGTAATTTCTACTTTCAGTTAAATAATTGAAGTTTATGTTCAGTCAAAGTTAATGTTCAGTTAAGGGTTAAAGTTCAGTAAAAGAGTAAAAGTTGCAGTTGTTTAAGTTTGAGTTGGTACCTGAAGTGTTAAATAAAGAAAGAAATTGTTGAATGAATTAGAGTCAACTCCTGTTCTTGTTTGTCTCATTAGATTAAAAGCCAAATAACACCACCCAGACACGGGGTGACACGCAGGCACCACATGTCTGTGCAAACTCCACACAGACCCAAGCCAGGAATCAAACTCAGGTCCCTGGCGCTGAGGCAGCAGTGCTAACCACTGTGCCGCCCTGAAGGGACTGAAGATAATTTTCCAATTGCGGGGAGACCACAACTAAAGATCATAAATATAATGCAGACACTAATAAATTGAAATTCAGAAGTTAGAATAAAGTCCTTTACCTAGATATTGGAAAGAATAGCAAACATATTATTGCAAGGAGCAGTCAGAGCAAATTGCATAACTCATTTGAGGGCAAGTTAGATAAACAAATGAAGGAGACAGGAATATAAATGTGTGCTATAGGATTAGAAGATGGGTGGGAGGAGGCTTGTGTGGATTAGAAACACCAGCATTAACTGATTGCTCTGTTTTTGTGCTGAAGGATTGATAACTTCAATACCAAGTGCTTAGAAACATAATAAATTACACTGATTTCCCACATTGAGTTATTTAGTACTTGATCTCTATTATTCTCTGTTGAAAGAACAATCTGTCATTTCACCATCTGTTTTCATCAAATCCCTACAGTGCAGAAGGAGAGCATTCAGCCCATCGAGTCTGCACCAACTCCGACAGAGCATCCCATCCAGTACCTATCCCCGTAACCCCTTGCATTTTACCCTGCTAATCCCCCGAACTTACATATCTTGGGACACTAAGGGGCAATTTAGAATGGCCAACCCACCTAACTTGCACATCATTGAAGTGTGGAAGGAAACCGGAGCACCCGGAGGAAACCCACGCAGACACCACACAAAAAGTCACTCAAGGCTGTAATTAAACCTGGGTCCCTGGCGTTGTGAGACAGCAGTGCTAACCACTGTACCACCCTTTTGATTCAACTGAAACACCCATTACTTTCAGTATGTGACTGCCAATTCAATAAGTTAACTGAAAGTATAAATCAGCTATTCCTCAAATAGGTGCATACTCCTGAAGTTCTCCATCATCTTAAATATTTAAAAGGGAATATAAAAGGCTTGATACAGTACATTTACTGTTGTCCCAAGTCACCTCTTTGATGCTGTTTAGGTTTTTAACAGCTTAGAAGCAGACTGCCAACAATAGTCACCCTCACTGTGAACGAGAACACTTGCAATGCACTGACTCAGATCATGATCTCAATGGAGTGAAACCTCATATTGTCAACTCCTAATCAGCAATTCACCCATGTAAAACTGAGCAAGAGAAAGTTAGAAAGTAAAGATACACCCACAGAGAACTGGCCCTGCAAACATTTAGAATTATCTCACAATCAGTGAAGGAGCAAGGTTACTCTTGGGTGACACACCATGTAAACGTTGCCCCATTATTCTTACACATGCATGGGAACATCAGATCCCCATGCATGGCAACACCATCACCTGTAACTTCCCTTCCAAGTCTCACACACCATCCTGACTTGGAAATATAATCACCATCTGTCGCTGGGTCAAAATTCTGCAACTCCCTTCCTTACAGCACCTAACCGACATACTGCAGCGGTTCAAGAATGTGGCTCAGTTCTTATCATTTCAGGACAATAATACATGGGTTTTTTAAATTTATTTATTAGTGTCACAAATAGGCTTACATTAACACTGCAATGAAGTTACTGTGAAAATCCCTTTGTCACCACACTCCACTGCCTATTCAAGTACACTGAGGGAGAACTTAGCATGGCCAATGCACCTAACCAGCACGTCTTTGGAGTGTGGGAGGAAACCGGAGTACCCGGAGGAAACCCACGCTGGCACAGGGAGAACGTGCATTCGACACAGTCAGTGACCCAAGCCAGGAATCGACCCGGGTTCCTGGCGCTGTGAGGCAGTAGTGCTCACCACTGCGTTACCATGCCACCCATGTATCTGCTGCCCTTATCCTTCTAAGCAGCGGAGGTCATGGGTTTGGAAGGTGCTGCAGAAGGAGCTATGCTGCATTGCTTCTTGTATTTGGTACACACTGCTGCCACTGTGAGTCGGTGCCTAAGGGATTGAATGTTGATGGAGGTGGATAGGATGCCATGAATATGAAAACAAAATGTTGCGTTGGGTGCTTCGCACACACCCATTACCGCCAGGTAAAGCCACGCTGCATCAGTGTTGGTACAGTCTACAGAAACCTCCCTCCATCCTGCTTCTGCTGCACTTCCCCACTCCGGCCGGCGGGAGTCGCTGATGAGACACGAATCCCCAGCACCGCCAGCCGCGCGCTCGCCAGCGAGAGCGCGCCATCGCTCGCGCGCCCCTTTCCCCATCACAGCCAGAGATCAGCAGTCAGCCAGATAAATCAACAAACTAAATACCCCGCCACCCGGCACACACACCATGCCAGCCCCGTCCCCCGGGAAGATTTTCATCCATTGATTCTCCGGCGGCGCTTCCCGCCGAAACGCACGTACCGAGCACACCTCCTCGCACATGCGCGTTCGGTGCAGCAGCTCTTTGGAGGTTTAATTTCTCCCCAACACCCCCAGCCAATCAACGAGCAGACCGTTACTCAGGGTAACTGTGTTAATGCGCGGCCTCTTCACCGCGGATCACAGCGCGCCCGCGGCCCCACGCGCGAACTGTTACCCAGGCCCCGCCCACTCCCCCGCGCGTGAACCGTTACCCAGGCCCCGCCCACTCTCTTGTGTGCGAAGTCAGGCCCCGCCCGCTTCTGAGCGCGCGGACGGTTACGCACCCCTCATCCACTGGGACACGCCCCTTACCAACAGGGGCACGCCCCTTGCCCAAATGGGGCAATCCCCTTACCTCCAGAGACACGCTCATTACCTACAGGGACACGCCCATTACCTACAGGGACACACCCCTTACCTACAGGGACACACCCCTTACCCACCGGGACACGCCCCTTACCCAGCAGGAGATGCCCCTTACCCAGCGGGACACACCCCTTATCCAGTGGGACATGCCCCTTACCCAGCGGGATACGCCCCTTACCCCCTGGGACATGCCCCTTACCCCCTGGGACACACCCCTTACCCCCTGGGACACGCCCCTTACCCACATGGGGCAATCCCCTTCCCTAATGAGACATGTCCCTTACCTACAGAGACATGCCCCTTACCTACAGAGACACGCCCCCTGCCTACAGAGACACGCCCCCCGCCCACCGGGACAGGCCCCCTGCCCACCGGGACAGGCCCCCTGCCCACCTGGACAGGCCCCCTGCCCACCGGGACAGGCCCCCTGCCCACCGGGACAGGCCCCCTGCCCACCGGGACAGGCCCCCTGCCCACCGGGACACCCCCCTTGCCCACCGGGACACCCCCCTTGCCCACCGGGACACCCCCCTTGCCCACCGGGACACCCCCCTTGCCCACCGGGACACCCCCCTTGCCCACCAGGACACGCCCCTTGCCCACTGGGACACGCCCCTTACTGAATTGGACATGCCCTTTACCCACTGGGACACGCCCCTTAGTGAATAGGATACGCCCCTTGCTCACTGGGACACCCACTCGGACCCACTGGAAAACACCTCTCCTCCCGTTGGGACACATTTTCCTGAGCACCTTCCCTCAACTGCACACAATGCTCCCCCACTGCATCCCACTCACACGGGGACATTCCTTGCCCGTCTGGTCACACTCTTCCACCATTGGGCATTGTCTCCCCCATCTTCAACATCCTCTCCCCATTGAAACACATCCTCCCCATGTGGACACAAACCTTCCTGCGCTGGCACATAGCCCCTCAAACAACTGGACACATCCAATTAGCTCAACTCCTTCCACTTGGACATACCCAGTAGTCATGATGTGGAGATGCCGGCATTGGACTGGGGCAAACACAGTAATAAGTCTCACAACACCAGGTTAAAGTCCAACAGGTTTATTTGGTAGCAAAAGGAAAAAACAAAAGAGTGGCTTTTGCTACCAAATAAACCTGTTGGACTTTAGCCTGGCGTTGTTAGACTTCTTACTGTACATACCCAGTACCCATCCTACCACCCCAGGGAATCAGTCCTCCCACAAGGACACTACCCCTATGCCATTGGTGCATATGCCCTCCATCACTGGGACACACACCCGACTGGGCCACACACCCGACTGGGCCACAGCCCCATCCCCCACTTTACAATTAGCACGGACATTGCGATCCACCCACTCCCCTTCATCACTTCACCTCCCTTTGCCCACAACCCCTCCCATCCTCCCACCTCATTCACACTTATGGGCAGCACGGTGGCACAATGGTTAGCACTTGCTGCCTGACAGCTCCAGGGACCCAGGTTCAATTCCAGCCTCGGGTGACTGTGTGTGTGGAGTTTGCATGTTCTCCCCCTGTTTCCTCCGGGTGCTCTGGTTTCCTCCCATGGTCATAAAAGTGTGCAGTTTAGGTGCATTGGCTATGCTAAATTGCCCCTTAGATACCTGGGTTAAATGATTTGGTAAAATGTGTGGGGTTACAGGGATCGATTTTGATTTGATTATTGTCACATGTATTAACATTCAGTGAAAAGTATTGTTTCTTGCGCACTATACAAAGCATCCCGTTCATAGAGAAGGAAACGAGAGAGTGCAGCATGTAGTGTTACAGTCATAGCTAGGGTGTAAAGATCAACTTAATGCAAGGTAAGTCCATTCAAAAGTCTGACAGCAGCAGGGAAGAAGCTGTTCTCAAGTCGGTTGGTATCTTTTGTATCTTTTTCCCGATGGAAGAAGGTGGAAGAGAGAATGTCCGGGGTGCGTGGGGTCCTTGATTATGCTGGCTGCTTTGCCGAGGCAGCATTGTTGCCGCACCAGTTCACCAGATTCTCTATCTCATTCCTGTACTCTGTCTCATCATTGTTTGAGATCCGACCCACTACGGTGGTGTCATCAGCAGTCTTGAAAGTCAAAATTGGAGGAGAATTTGTCCACACAGTCATAGGTGTATAAGGAGTAGAGTAGGGGGCTGAGAACACAGCCTTGTGGGGCACCGGTGTTGAGGATCATCGTGGAGGAGGTGTTGCTGCCTATCCTTACTGATTGTGGTCTGTGAGTCAGGAAGTTCAGGATCCAGTCACAGAGGGAGGTGCCAAAGCCCAGGCCACGGAGTTTGGAGATGAGTGTCAAGGGAATAATGGTGTTGAAGGCTGAGCTGTAGTCAATAAATAGGAGTCTGACACAGGAGTCCTTGTTATCTAGATGTTCCAGGGTGATGCGCGATTAATTCACTCAGGAGGCTGGATCGTACCCGGGAAATAAAGGCTTTTATAAGCAACAAGAATGGAGCATACTGCTTAACAATACAATCCCAGACTAAAGGGTCACTAGGAAGTGCAGTGACCTTTATACTCCTATAGGTAGGCGGAGCCAACCGGAGTGTACCACAGAACAATACCAACAGGTGGAACACCCCAACCCTAACCCCAACAGTAACAAGAGTAACATATGTACAAGTACCCATAGTGATAACCATCTATGGTTCAGTACCCATAGTGGTAACCATCTATGGTTCACCACATTCACCCCTCCTTTAAAAACAAAGGCCGGTGGGGCAAAAAAACAGTACGAACTGTCCATATATTCACAAGTTCAGTCGTATCGGAGGGCCGCATCGTCTCTGCGACCTCCTCAACACTGGCGGTAGCGCCGGTTCTGGTGACCGTGATGACCCTCTCTCCAAGGCGGTGTCCAGTGACTCCTCCAGTTCCTCATGGACGGGTGGACCACGAGGTGGCGACAATCTCCTGGACTCAGGCAAGCCCCGAGGTGGCGACAATCTCCTGGACTCAGGCAAGCTGTACACGGGAGTAAGAGGATTAAGTGGTGGTCCCGATACTGCCCGCGCCGTGTCAGGAGGGGAAATAAAGAGCAAGGGGTCCCTAACCAGGGATGCGGGAGCGACGGGGGTTTCCAGGTCCCCTGCAGGTGCCAGATCTCGAATAGAGACCGTGTCCTCTCGCCCGTCAGGATATGCTACATAGGCATATTGAGGGTTGGCGTGGGGGAGATGGACCTGTTCAACCAAAGGGTCGGACATGCCACCGCAGGAGGACAGATCCTGAGTACGTCAACCAAGACGGCAGTGAGGTCCCAGAGGAAGACTTCCTAGGGAAGGTAAACATCCGCTCATGTGGGGTAGCGTTGGTTGCCAAACACAGGAGGGACCGGATTGAATGGAGCGCATCAGAAAGTACCTCTTGCCAACGGGAGACTGGAAGACCCTTAGACCTCAACGCCAGTAAGACAGCCTTCCAGACTGTAGCGTTTTCTCTTTCGACCTGCCCGTTACCCCTGGGGTTGTAACTCGTAGTCCTACTTGAGGCAATCCCTTTAGAGAGCAGGTATTGCCTCAAGTCGTCACTCATAAACGACGAACCCCTATCACTGTGGATATAACTGGGGTAACCAAACAGGGTGAAAAGATCCCGCAAGGCTTTGATAACTGTGGCAGCGGTCATGTCTGAACAGGGAATGGCAAAAGGGAATCGGGAGTACTCGTCAACCACGTTGAGGAAGTACACATTCCGATCTGTTGAAGGAAGGGGGCCCTTGAAATCAACACTCAGTCGTTCAAAAGGGCGAATGGCCTTAATGAGGTGTGCCCTGTCAGGTCGGTAGAAGTGCGGCTTGCATTCAGCACATACCTGGCAGCTTCGAGTTATTGACCTGACATCCTCTACGGAGTAGGGCAGATTCCGGGCCTTTACAAAATGGAAGAGCCGAGTGATCCCCGGATGGCAGAGATCATTGTGGAGGGCCTGTAGCCAGTCCTCCTGCACACTGGCACATGTTCCACGCGACAGGGCATCTGAGGGCTCATTGAGCTTCCCTGGACGGTACATGATATCATAATTAGAGGTGGAGAGTTCGATTCTCCACCTCAAGATTTTATCATTTTTGATCTTACCCCTTAACGTGTTGTTGAACATGAATGCCACGGACCTGCTGGTCCGTGAGCAGGGTAAAACGTTTTCCGGCCAAGTAATGGCGCCAATGCCGGACGGCCTCCACAATGGCCTGAGCCTCTTTTTCCACAGCGGAGTGCCGAATTTCAGGCCTTGGGAGGGTGCGAGAGAAAAGGCGACGGGCCTGCCCGCCTGGTTAAGTGTGGCGGCCAGGGCGAAATCAGATGCATCACTCTCCACCTGGAAGGGGATGGACTCATCGACAGCGTGCACGTGGCTTTCGCGATGTCAGCTTTTATCCCTTCAAAGGCTAAGCGAGCCTCTGCTGCCAGGGAAAAGAGGTAGACTTTATGAGCGGACAGGCTTTGTCCGCATAATTGGGAAACCCACGGTGCGTATACGGAAGAAGCCTAAGCATCTTCTCAGTGCTTTGACGCTAGTGGGTAGGGGAAGTTCAAGGAGGGGACGCATATGGTCTGGATCAGGCCGAGGACCCCGTTTTCCACCACGTGTCGAGAATTGCTAGGCGGCGCTTGCTCAATACACACTTCTTCCTGTTGTAGATCAGATTCAGGCGAGACGCAGTGCGTAAAAACTTTAGGAGGTTGGCATCGTGGTCCTGCTGGTCATGGCCGCAGATAGTGACGTTGTCTAGGTACGGGAAGGTAGCCCGTAGCCCGTTTTGGTCCACCATTCGGTCCATTGCACGCTGGAAGACCGAGACCCCATTAGTGACGCCAAAGGGGACCCCTAAAAAGTGGTAGAGACGACCATCCGCCTCAAAGGCCGTATATTTTCGGTCCTCTGGGCGAATGGGGAGCTGGTGATAGGCTGACTTCAAGTCGATGGTGGAGAACACCCGGTACTGCGCAATCTGGTTGATCATGTCAGATATGCGCGGGAGAGGGTACGCGTCCAGCTGCGTGTACCTATTAATGGTCTGACTATAGTCTATGACCATCCGGGGCTTGTCTCCAGTCTTAACCACCATGACTTGTGCTCTCTATGAGCGAGTGCTAGGTTGAATGATCCCTTCCCTGAGGAGCCGCTGAACCTCAGATCGAATAACGATCCGATCCTCAGCGCTGTAACGCCTGCTCTTAGTTGCGATGGGCTTGCAGCCTGGCACGAGATTTTCAAATAAAGACGGCGGGGTGATTCTGAGTGTCGAGAGACTGCACGTGGAGCGCGCTGGGCAATTTGGAGGCTGCTGTTCTCCCACTGAAAGTGGAGGAGTGGCCCATCGTACTGCAGGGTCACACTCCTCAGGTGGACCATAAAGTCTGGTCCCAGGAGTATCGGAGCGCAAAGGTGTGGTAACACGAGGAGCCTGAAGTTCTCATAAACTGTGCCCCGAACCGTTAGGTTTACCACGCAGCTCCCAAGAACGGTAACAGATCGGGACCTCGACGCCATAGAAATTGTCTGTCTGACAGTCTGTACTCGGAGACCGCACCGTTTCGCGGTGTCTGGATGAATGAAACTCTCCGTGCTCCCGCTGTCAAACAGACAATGTATCAGGCGTCCGTTTACCTCTATGTCCATCATGGACTTGTCGAGTCTGTGAGGCTTGGCCTGGTCCAGGATGATTGACGCCACCGTTGAATCTTGAGTGCAACTGCAGGCAGCTGAGATGGTCGATGATGATGACCCCTGCTGGTCGTCTGCGGTCGGTGACGACCAAAATGGCTGCACCCATGGATCGCACGTGGTCGATGGCGTTGAAAGTGGCGGCACTCGCAGTCGCACGTGTCTTGCATCATCGTCCTCAGGCATGGCGGCGCTCGTGAATCGCACGTGGTTGAAGACCTCGACGAAGCTGGAGATGAGGAGACAGATCCTGGAGAGTCACGTGCAGCACTGCTTGGCTTCGAAGGTGGTTTCGCTCGGCACACTTTAGCATAGTGCCCTTTCTTCCCACACGCGGAGCAAATACCGTTCTGGCCGGACATCGCTGACGAGGGTGCTTTGCCATCCACAGAAATAGCACCGTGGGCCACCTGGAGCTGCCGCCGCCATCAGGTCTGAGGTTGAAAGCACGATCGCGCAGTTCATTGGAGCCGCTGGGTGGAGTTGAGTCGGTGGCTGAACTTGCCACGATGTTCCCACGTGGTCGGTGGGGTAAGTTTCAAGACTTCTGGAGGCCGTTTCCATCGCAGCAGCCAATTCCACCGTCTTAGCTAGGTCCAAGTTACCTTGCTCTAACAGCCGCAGGCGAATATAGGATGAGCCGATTCCCGCCACGAACGCATCTCGGATCAGATCGTTGGTGTATTGAGTAGCCGACGCTGGCTTGCAATTGCAGGCTCTGGCTAGCTGCTGAAGTTCGCGCAGGTACTGTCCCGTCATTTCACCAGGCTGCCGCCATCGAGTGGCTAGTAGGTGCCGAGCATGAATCTCGTTTGGCGGTTTGTTGTACAACTTCTTAAGTAGTTCGATGGCCCCTTTGTAGTCTTGGGCATCACGGATTGTTGCATACACAGTGTCGCTTACCCTTGCGTGGAGGACCCGCAATCTATCGGCGTCGTTTTGGACTGCTGTTGAGACGTCGATATAATCCTGGAAACACTTCAACCAATGGTCGAAAGTGTTCGCCGCTCCAGCGGCACGCGGATCTAAGGTAAGCCGATCGGGTTTTAACATTTGCTCCATGGTTTTTTTTTCAAACAAAATTGTTGCTAATAAAATTGATGCGCAATTATTCACTCGGGAGGCTGGATCGTACCCGGGAAATAAAGGCTTTTATTAGCAACAAGAATGGAGCATACTGCTTAACAATACAATCCAGACTAAAGGGTCACTCGGAAGTGCAGTGACCTTTATACTCCTAGAGGTAGGCGGAGCCAACCGGAGTGTGCCATAGAACAATACCAACAGGTGGAACACTCCAACCCTAACCAACAGTAACAAGAGTAACATATGTACAAGTACCCATAGTGATAACCATCTATGGTTCAGTACCCATAGTGGTAACCATCTATGGTTCACCACACAGGGTTGAGTGCAGGGCCATGGAGATGGCATCTGCTGTGGATCTGTTGTGGCGGTCGGCAAACTGTAGTGGATCCAGGGAGTCCGGGAGGCTGGAATTCATTCATGCCACTGCAGGGATTCTAAGATTCCCCTCCCACCTCAGCCTCTCCATTTTGCCTACCTATCGCCTCACCACCCCACCCACACTTCACTCCTTCTCCATCACCTTCTCCCCTTTGCTCCACCTCTCCCTGCCTTCTACTCACTCTCCCCTCCACCCTCACCCTGACCCTGCCCTTCCATCTCTGACTTCTCCCACTTGGGCCTCCTACTGCCCCAGCTAAAATCTCTCGTCTCCTCTTAATTCGCCCCCCCCCCACTTCTCACCATGTCTCTCCCCCACATCCCTTTCTTCTCCACCCGCTTCCCTTCCCAATCCCACTCCCACACAACTTTCCCCTCACCTCCCTCCACAACCCGCATTGTCCTTACACCCTTCCTCTTCCACACCCTCACACCGCCTCGCTTCATTACCCTTCTCATTCTACCCTGTACTTCCACGATCCTGCCCATCCATGCCCCTTTCACCCTCCCCGCCTCTCCCCCTCCCCTCCCCCCTCTGCTCTCCCCTCACCCCCTCCCCCCCTCTGCTCCCCCCTCACCCCCTTCCCCCTCTCATCCCCGCTCAACCCTTCCCCCCTTTGCTCCCCCCTCACATCCCCCCCACCCCCTTCCCCTCTCTCCTCTTCTCCATTCACCCACCGCCTCTCCCCCCTCCCGTCTCTCCCCCCCTTCCCCCTCCACCTCTCCCCCCTCCCACTCTGCCCCCATCCCCCCTCCCCCTTTCCCCTCCACCTCTCCCGCCTTCCCCCTCTGCCTCCTCCCCCCTCTGCTTCTTCCCCCCTTCTCTTCCCCCCTTCCCCCTCTGCTTCTTCCCCCCCTTCCCCTCTGCTTCTTCCCCCTTCCCCTCTGCTTCTTCCCCCTTCCCCCTCTGCTTCTTCCCCCCTTCCCCTCTGCTTCTTCCCCCCTTCCCCTCTGCTTCCTTCCCCCCCTTCCCTTTCCCCTCTGCCTCTTCCCCCCTTCCCCCTCTGCCTCTTTCCCCCCTTCCCCCTCTGCCTCTTCCCTTCCCCCTGCTCTTTCCCCCTTCCCCTTGCCTCTTTCCCCCCCTTCCCCCT